>NC_047535.1:4235000-4865000 GCF_012275295.1 Melopsittacus undulatus | reverse complement strand
TTTGCATTACAAGATTGTACATGGCTTCTTCGAACACTTTTTGTCACAGAATTTTTCACCAAGTCAGGCTTGATCGATGCTAGTGAGAGCGTGTGAGAGTCCATGATAGGTTCAAAGTGTCTGGAACTCCACGGCCTCCTAACATTGAGATAAATACCTGTTTTCAGCCCTTTCCTTCCTCAGATTCATATATGTGGAGTGGAATTTGGCTTCTTGCCTCATAAATCTCAAAGGACTAGAGGAAGTTTTATGTAATAAGCAACACGGACTATACAAGATGTCTATATGGGAAACTCTAGATTTTATGGTAGTCTATACTGTAATAGTAGCTACATAGTAGTGCTGCTTGTAGTAGGTAAAGCTGCAACAGGTAGATTAAATTTAAAGTCTGCTGAAGGGCCTCCATAATCTGGGCAATCTGTTAAAGGACTGTACATAATGAATGTTGTCCTTCTCTGTAGCTGAATGCTTGAAACTCATTTTCACTCTGTTCGCTCAAACTGAGGTTGTCAAATTGGTGCCAAGTAAGACAAGTTTATAATATATATTATGTACCTTGGAAGTAGGTGGATGCTAGTTCCACTCAATTTAACTGTGTTGCTTTTGAGGACAATTTGTTCTGACCTAGAGCGTGAAGCCTATATATGAATCAGCAGCTTTAAGTATGCTACCAAAAGAACTTGCTTGAATTAATAGAGAAAATAATTCATATAACTCTGGTGGGTTGGTGGGAGAACAGTTATACAGATCCAGTTCATTAGTATGTGCTCACCTTCTGGTTGATTTCCTTTCCTTAACTCAGCTGGCTTGAATTATTTGGCTTTGTCCCAGTAGACGTGGGATCCATTCTTGTGGTTGCTTTTCAGCCTTTTTGTAAGACTTTGGACATGCTGCCTCTCTTTTCTGTCTTTTTTTTCTGATGTGTAAAATGGGGATAACTGTAATCATCTACCTATTAGTAAGTTACTTTTTGAAAGTATTGAAGCTACAGGGTCAAGAAAGTGTGAAATATTAACAAAGCAGAGTAAGATCATCACGCTGAATAACACATTTGAGAACTATAACCTTCTGTTTGAAAGATGCACTTTGGTTTGCTCAGGTGTAATTTTGCCTATGGATGCGTATCCAGCACTTTTCATTATAACTGCACAAATTAGCTCTGTAGCTTTTATTGGTAAGAGCTGTGAAATACATGTGGCCATGCAAGTCACAGGGCTTTCTTGTCCCTGACTGTATATGCTAACTCTTACATTTTGAAGAAAGATGTTCTAATTTTCTTGCAAGAAGCAGAAGGTTAAGAAAATTTTAAGCAGTTTGTTGTTTCTGTGTGGTTTTTTTAAGGAAAATTACTCATAGATTAATGAATAAGGTTGCATTAGTTTAATTTCTTTTGTGCAAAGCAATTCTCTATAACTTTATTTGACAGCTGTGAGGTTGGATACTACTTTGCTTTGTCTGAAATCTTTGGAGCTCTGATAAGGTATTCAAATACTTAATTCAGAGTATAGAACAGAGAACTGCACTGGCAAGCAACGGTGGGGAGCCTGTATACTGTGTTTTAATTTCGGCATGGGGGGTGTTTTACAAACAAATAAAAGTTCAGTAAGGCATATCCTCAAATGAATAAATGAGAAGCCAAGCTTGTGTAAATTTACTGTGCAAGATCTACCCATGAAGTGCTTGGCATATCCTGCTATTAGAGAGGAAACATCCAATCCATCTAAAACCAAGAAGGTGCTAAAAAGTTATTAGTTGTGTCTTGTGACCTCTCAGGCATAATTAGACATTGTCTGAGTCACCTGTGCAGTGCTATAAGGAGGTATGTTGCAGAGAATGCAAATACAAAATGCTCAGGCTGGTCATGAATAGTTATGCCAATTCTGATTTATACTAGTTTTCTGTTACATGTCCTCTAAGGTACAGCAAAAAGAAGCCTACCATTTTAATGAATGTTTCTGGTGTATAGAGAAAGATGATATAGTCAAGCATAGGTCATCTATAGCCCTTAGTATCAGCTGTAGCATACATGCCATTATATCATAATACCATTTTATTCCTCATGATCTTTGATCAGTGCTAATGATCAAAGTTTGCATAGCAGCCAAGAGAATCATGAGACAGTAGATATTTATAGCTTATGGCCAATTCTGATTACTCTATAGCAGCTTTCCCAGTGTTCTGTAGTTTGATTGATGTCATTGGCATGCTTCAGCATTCAGAATATATCAAATAAATTTGCTATGCTTTGAACATGAAAGGGAAGTAAACCACTGATAATTTAAGAAACCAGAAAAGTGGGGGAGATAGGAGATACACATTGCTGCATGTCCTTTGGCAACTAGTGCCATACAAATGCTTAGCAATACAGGGCATGCATGCCAATTGCTAAGCAGCCTCTTTAAGGCAAGGCTTTACTTCCACTGTAAGAGTGCCGCTATTCAAAGGGGCTGATAAATGAAATCTGAACTGCATATGCTGCAATGGAGAGGAGGACAGGAGCAAGAGACAGCTGTTTAGGGTGACTGCTTTACAAGCAGAAGCCTTTCAGTTCCATCAATCAGACAATGTGAAAGGCCCAAATCCAAAGACACCAGCATCCCACCCCCTTTGATCCTGATCCTAAGAGTGTGCCAGTCACTGATGAAAATGCATTACAATGTGAGAATGGTCCATTTTCTGCCTTCCTTTTTCTGAGAGTCACTATTTATCAGATTTAACTAGTTAATGATTCTGCCCTCTCTCTTCTTTGTGCCATGGAGAATCTCACTGCAGAGGTGACAATTGTTCATAGTCAATGGGCAGTTAAAGTGTAAGCAGTCCATGGGATCTGTAGGAGATATTCTACAGGGCTGAGAGTCCTGCAAAGAGTTAAGCATTGACTCCAGAATCGATGGCAAAATTGCACATACATTTTCCTCATCGGGACAGTATTTGGTTGAGACCTGTGAGGCCATACCGTGGATATGAGACTAGCATATTGATTCCAGTGAAAGCAATGTTGTGGTGGCCTTGTGCTGAGGTTGTGACTCTGGTTTTAGGAAATGTGTGTTCTGTGCCTATCCCTACCACAGCCTTGTGTCTATATTAGTGCTTTCTGCCAATAAGAAGCCCAATATTTCCCATCAAATGAGGTTTTCCTACCTGTGAGTCTGCAAGAACAGTTTACAGCTTGTCTTTAAGCTCATGTTGCAACTTGTCTGTCCAAATACATCATTCATGTCACCATGCAGGAAATATCTGTATAGGTACTTAGGTGTGCCAGAAGATCAGGTATGCCAGAAGATGCTCTGAGAGGTATAAACTATGTAGTTTTAGGCCCATTAGAGTTTTTGTGTTGTAAGCTTTTGTTCTGCAAAATGGGAGTTAAAAAGTATTCCTTTGTCTTTCATGCTGATGCAAGCATTTTTGGATACCTATGTATACATAGTGCCATGCTCAAGGACTCTGATTCCAAGCACTACAATAATGACAACTATGCTTCTGTGTGGAGAAATGCATGTGAGACCTGTCCCTCCATCTGTGAAAGCCAGTCTCATTTTTTCCAGTGTGTAACATCTTATTATCAGGCTTTCTTACTGATTTGCAAACATGAGAGTCTGTAGGATAATAAAGAAATGGGCAGCACACTTGGGTGATCTTCTTTGCTTTTTTTGTTCTTTAAAAGCAATTTTCATGACAGTGAGTATGATAGCAATAGAGTTAAGCCATGTCATTAATTTCCATCTATGGTAGATGGAGAATGTTAAATTCTAGGCACCTGAGTGGATCATCAAACTCTTCTACCACATAATGACTCTAAATAATCATATTCATCATAATTAGTGCCATTAATAATGTTAAAAATAAACACTTGTACCTCAGACCATTAGTAATAGTAATCTTGTCATCATCCATGAAAATTACTAGACCCAGTTATTTTTCACAGTGGGGTGCAGATATGAGATATATAATTAAAATATTAATTACACATTTGATACAGCTTCAACTATCATTATTATATTATATTGGCTTCATTATTATACTTTCCATATGTTACCTTGTATATATTGTGTTTAATAAAGTGTTAAAAAGTGACTTTGGGTTCCTGAGATCAATATACGTTGGAAAGAAAAATGTGTATGAATCCAGAGGTAGGGAAGAAATGGGATTCAAACTATGGTTAAATGAATTTTTGTCATTCAACCCTGTACTAAGAGGTGACACAAGTTAATCTTCGTCATAAATCCTCAAAATAGAATTTAAGTGATACTTAGGTGATATTTAATGGTTATTTTTACCTGAGTGGATTAAATGGGAAGAGTACTGGTTAGCTGAATGGGAGAGATGAGCTTTAGAAAAGAACAATGTTATCTGAAGTTTTAACTCTTTTAAGCACAAGTTCTTCCTGTCAGCCTAAACAGGAGCTCTTGTATTAGTACACAGGGGCAAGCAGTGCTTTTGCATGCAAAACTGAATTAGTATGAGAAGAGAGAAGGTATAATCTGAAGATGAATAATGAAACAGCACATTTTGTTAAAAATTATGGTGCATTTAAGAGTGAAAAGTCTTTTGTGAGGAGTTTTTCTCCTTTCCATGGTATTTAATTGTCCATCTCTTCCTTACCTGTTTTTAGAAGTAAAACACAGACCCCAGTGTTATGCCTGTATCCTTAATCCTGGAAGATTTTGAGTACTCCAAGATGCTGGTTATGCTGTCTGCTTCTGTTGCCTTGGCTTGTGACAGTCAGTGGATTTCTTGGTATCCTTCAGGAACAGAAAATCTCTGGAACTGGGGATAGTCATTGTCTCTCACTGTAGGAAAGGACAAGAATGTGTTTTTCCTGTTTTCAAAGCTGCTTGCAGCATTTCCAAATGTTTTTACTATTACATTTAAACAGCATGAACATAGTTTCCAGAATAGACAGTAGTAGATAAAGAAGGCTTCTATTATCTCTTTAACATTTTCTTAAGGAACCCTAATATACATCTATCCCAGAACACCTTCACACCTTCTGGCAGTTAAAGGATAATTAAGTAATGAAGTTAATGAACTTTATTTTGAAAAAGAAATGATTGACAGAAGAGCTCTCTACAATTCCTATCAATGTTGAGAAGCTTGTTCACTGATGTGGGGTGAAACTGTCTTTTGCCTGAGAGCAGTTGATGGCTGTACAAATCAGGCATTTTTATTTAACTCAAAAATTGGAAGTAAGGGCAAAACCAAAGATCCGAGGCTTGCCCTTCAGTCTCATGCGTGCATGCATACCACCCTAAAACTGATTCCAGGTTAAACATATCCTGATGAGTGAACAAAATTTGGGGGTATGTGATCCCATTATCACTGTGCTGAGGCACCTGCATATGAAAACAGCGTCTGTTTTCCCATGAAGATGACATTCAGGCAGCCAGCTTTCACCACCTACCCCTTAATATCTGTAACAGTATTATATGGTGGAACTATTGATCTTCCTCCTCAATAGTCAACCTGAGTCTCCCCTAATGTACAGCTTTGCACCCATAGAAAGTAATTTCTTTCAGAAGTAGGCAGCAAGAATAAAACCTTATAATCTGCTTCACACCAGACCTTGAGTGTGCTTGTAAATAAAACTTTACTACTTGCTTTGGACCTGACAGCATAAAAAGTGGTTGCACTAGGATTTCTCTCTGGTTTGACCTGCTTTACTGGCTTCATTGAGCCAAGCTATGGCAACTTTCCCCCTCAACACATAGGATATTTTACAAGGTTTTTTGGGAAAGGATGCTTTGAATTCTAAATGAGTCTAGAGCACCCGTTTTAAGTGTGGATATCTCCTCTGGTAAACCATTAACTGAGTCATAGTCAATGTAGGGTAGTCAAATGAGGACATGCAATACAAGTTCAGGTGCCTGACTGTCCAGAAAGTAATAAAACTCTTCCAACAGATTGGGAAAGCAGCTGATTAATAAACTTTGCCAAAATGCTATTTTGGATGCTTTCCGTGCTATAGATTACTCTCGGACTAAAAATGCCTCATGGTTTTCTCAGTATTTATTATTGAGGCTTTTTATAATTTTTACACTTACCCAAAGCTACTCAAGTATGACATCCAGTGGCAGTGGTTCAAAGATTAGGACACAAACAAGTTTTGTCATTAAATAGAGTTTTCCTTGTGGGAATGAGATGTTTATTCTTGGCAAACTGAAGATAATCTCTTCCAGATTCAGAGCTGGTGCGACTGAAGGCTTGGACTTTTGAGGAGGCTGATGAACCCAATAAAACCTCCATGAAAAATTCAACTCTTCATTAGATCTTCCTTGTCATTAAGGCTTATTATAGCTGCTTATTTGGGATTAACACAGAATATGCTTAAGATGTTATTAGACCAGTTAGACTTGTATTAATTTGTCCCTATTTGTGTTAGTGTATCAGGGAAAAACCTGAGATGTTCTGTATGTACATGATTTTGTTTTGCTTTAGTAGCAGGTTTTTATGCTGTCTAGGACATAATTTGGGATTGTAAAATTTAAGCGTTATTACCTAATTCCAATCTTCCCTGAAAAAAGGAAACTTCATTTTGCTGAATCCCTTTGTATTCTGAGGTATAGCTGCTTAATACATGAGTTTACTTGGATCACTTACAGATTCCTCACAAATGGCATTGTGGTAATGTGTAAGAATAGCAACAGCATATATTAAAACATCTTTATAATCAGAATAATAACGAAGAGCCTGTAGATATGAGAATCCCAAAGTTTTCCCAATGCTTTAATAAGTACTGAGCTACCATTACGATTCCTGAATTATTCAGAGCTATAATTTGGAGTCACAAGGCTTTAGTATGCTGCAGATGCAGTGTTAAGGCTTCCAGGGTCATAGTAGATATTAAAAATTGTTATGGAGAGATCTAGATTGCTAATCACACAATGGCAGAAATGTTGTGTAGTGCCCTAGAATTACAAATAATTTAACAGGCTCTAACCAGTGGTAAGTCCCCTCTCTCCCATTCCCCAGACCACAGGATGTACAGCAATGCTCCTGTGAGAATAAAGGGGTGCAAAATATCCTCAATAACATGTCTCAAGAATCCTATAAACAATGGAATAGGAGGAGAAGAGCACATATGGGGAGAAAAGAAAGCCTCCTCATGGACTGGAAAGGCAGTGACTAACCGCTATGCTGAGGTTGTAATTATAATTTCCTCATAAGAGTAGAGAAGTCAAGGTTCCAGAAGGCAGAAAAAAAATCTATTTACAGAAAAATATTATGCTTTTCATTTGATAGAAAAAGTAATTATTGCAAGGGGACCCATGGAAGATCTTGAAGACAGTCACCCTCCTTTTAATAAGTGCTTGTGGCAGCTAAGTGGGGATCAGGAGTATTCTTTATCAGGTTTGCATTCAAGTAGTACTAAATATATGCAGGTAGGAATTAAATAGTATCTGAGTTTAATTAAAATTATAAAAAAAAGGGGGGAGAAGAATGGTTGGTAGACTGCTCGACTGCATTTTAACCAGTAACCTCAGACCCTAATTAGAAATGCTTTTCATATCTCCTCCATGCAAGGGCTTAATCTGACGTGAGTCTGTGAGCGAGGGCTTGGGGGACCAGTGTTAATTCTGCATTCGATCTTGGTTTGTATGGAGGCAGGCAATGCTGATTGACCGAGTTGCAGCACAGATCCCATGACCTTGCTGGGATTTTCATGTGAGGTGTTAATTGAGAGGGTGGGTTAATCTTTGAGCATCATTGTCCCCGAGCTGAGGACAAAGTTTGTGCTCTCTGTTTCCTTACTCAACAGTATATTTGATCTCTACCTCCTTCCCTTTATGACAGTTTAGCAAGCCTGCAGAAAATTTGCTCTTGATCAGTTTATTGGTGGAGGATTATCTCTTACTGCTTTTGTTTGCTTTTTATGATCTTGTTTTGGAGAAAAAGTGGTTAACTGGGATGAAAACCAAAATATCCTTCTCCTTGTTGTCTCCCTCCTCCCAGTCCACTCCAATGACACTACCACCGGGTAGGGGGAGAGACATTTTGAGATTAATTATATTAAAGAAAACTACAAGGCACAATTTCAAAGTTATTTAATCTGAGTGTTGGCTAAATATAAGCTCTTTTTATTGCTCCTGAGTGGAAAGCCTAAAATAATTACAAAACCAAAGAGATATTACATGGGACAGAGCTTTATAAGAATATACAGGTTAGAGTTTTCATACCAGATTTGTATAATGCAAGAAAACACAGCCATGTGATACTACTACTTTATTTATTTTTATAAATAAGGAATATCTTTTTTTTTTCTTCATGTGTTGCTCTACAGGCCTGTTTTGAGCTTGAGAATGGTAGTTAAAAACAGCAGAAGCAATGGAGATCACACAGAAAATGTTGTGAATCAACACTGGTTAAAAAAGCACAAGTGATTGCTGTCTTTGACACGCAAAGGATGTTTCTGGTTCTATTGCACTGCCTGTCAATGAGTTTAATTGCAAAGTTTCAAAACCAAAACTCCTTTTGGAGCGAAGTACAGGCAATTCTTGCAGAGGTTGGGCAGCATATTCTGTGCCTTGTCCTCTGCCAGGCCCACCACTGGTAGTGTGGAAAGGAAGAAGACCATCCTGCTTGCAGCTGGAGATGGTGGGGTGGCTTTGGCCCATTTTGAAGAGTCTGTGGGTCTAGTTGAATGGCTATGAAACATATAGAGTAAACATGGGATGCTGTGGTTTTTACTTTGGTGACTTGGTGGTTGTGTGACCTTTATGAGGTTTCTTCCACCTCAATGGCGCTTTTGCCTATGCCAGAATCATTCCGGAGAGGGTCTATGGTAGGTGAGATTTCTGTGTAGTGTGATGAGCAAGTGTGGTGCCTTGATATGCCACCAAGTTGTGATCCAGTGCAGAACTGGCCTCAAGACTTCCAAGTTTTCTTAAATAGTTCTCTGGTAAAATCACAGTCTTTGGGAAATTGCTCCCTATGGGGACAACATGACACTATTATTATTATTATTTTGTTTATTATTATTATTTTTAAAGCAATAGCACCACATTGCTGGAAAGTAACTTAAATCAGCAAGAATTTAATAGCTTCCTTGGCTGGGTGCAAAGCTACAGGTCAGCTCTTGGATTTATGTCCCTGTATAGGTTCCAGTTGTAGAGAGGTTCATGTTGCAGTAGTCAGCAGTCTTCTAAGGCTGTTACACCAGATTGTATTTTTCCTTTTTAAAGTTTAAGAATATTGATAGAAACTCAGTGGGAGCTAGGAAATGCTGGCGTTCGCTTCAGCGTCTATATCTTGCTTTGACGTGAGGCATCGGAGCCTATGCTTGGGATTCACTGAGAGCCAGGAGCTGGGAGAGTTGGTGCTCCTCAGTCTTCCCTCAAGATGCTCTGACTCCATGATCCTGGCCTTGCTCCTAAAAGGCTAATGCTATTAAAATCCACCCACGTGTTATCTGTAATTGCTGACCACTATCTTAAGCCACCCTGCAGCCTTTGAGGAAAAGAATTAATTCTGGAGTTGTGAAAAAGGCAGAAATGTAGTTTTGCAAAGGATTCGGAGGGTTCGGAATTTGGCTGCTATTCATACTGGAATGAAATGTGACATTTTCATATTCTTGGCAGAGGAGAATTCTCAAAAATAAAAGCTGCTTTTCAGATTGATCAAAATGGTTCATCCTGGGTTGGATTTGCTTGATTTCATAATCTACCAGAAAAAAAAGAAGGAAATAGAAGTCATTGCAAAATGAGGAATCAAAAAGATCAAAACAAAAGTCTCCTTCCCAAAACCTCAAGGCAAATTGGCATGATTCATTAACCCACTTTAGTTTTATAAGTCCATATTTTCTAATTCAAAAGGAGCCTATTGATGGGTTTACAAGCACCCCTAGATTCTTTCTCAGTTAGCTTATGAAATAAAGCTGGCTTCTTGGGATCTCTACTGATTTCCAGGATTTGGTGAATTTCAGTAAAATAGATGTTTATTGCATGAGAGGTGAGAATTGCTTCTGATGTTTGTAGCAAAAGCAACTTCTATGGGCTACAGGACTGCAGCCTGCTGTTTGTGTTAATCATGGACAGTCACTGAAAGGATATCCTTAATCACTGGGGTGGTGCTAATATTTGAAAGGTTTCACAATAGTAACAACTATTTTTAACACTATTATTAACTTCCATCTAAAGGTAACTTTGTTGGTTTTAATAATTTTGGCTTGGTATAAAGAAACATGTAAACAAGAGTTTCTTAGATGGATTTGTTGAAACTGTGGGATTCTTAATGATTTCATATGTTTCCCTAGGTAAGACACAAGGCTTGTACCACCTTTCATTAGGAATAAGGGAAACTTTGAGCCATTCTTCTCTTCTGCCCTTCCTGGTGGCTACTGAAAGATTCTGTTTATGCTTTGGGGTAATTAGGTGCATTTTTGAGGTTGATGGGAAGGATGAGGACAATTAGGAACAGGGTGTAAGTTATGTTCCCTTTTCAAGCCAGAAGCACATCAGTGGGAGAAACCAACAGCCCAACATGCTGTGCTAGGGCACAGCAAGGTATAGGAAAACTCAAAGGCATGGGAGTCTTTAAAGATGGAGGTAGAGTAGCAGCAGGGACTAGAATGGGTTCGTGCCCCAAGAGAAGAGCTGCTTGAGTCACCAGGCTCTGTGTAGGTCCCAGTGATCGGCTGTATCCTTGTGTGGAAGAACAGTTCTTTGCAGTTGTTGAAATTAAGTAATGCAGTGACATACAGCTTGAAGGTTTCTGTGTGTTGTGTCCTTATAAGAGTGTTTGGGTTTGGCCCTTTGTGTAGTCAAAGTTAAGAGGGATGTTCATCAACATCATCTTTGTTGACTTACTCTGACTGTATTAGGTAACTAGTGAGTGTTCACCTATGTAATTTTGGATGAAGTATGAAATTACTCGTGTAGCAAATGAATTATCAGCTTAATTTTTGGGGCATTAGGCCTAATGATCTTGCAGTGCTTGTTTGTTGTTTTCTGTCACTGCCTTTAATCTGTTTTTTCAAAACTCCACTGATTCTGTATTTATAGAAACCGCTTCACCTCATTGCTCTAGATGATCTTGCCAGTTAAAATACGTCTGGCCCAGCATAAAGAAGCAGTCTTACGGTACGCTCCATCTGTGTGATGTACTTTGTCTGTAAGTAATAACAAAAAGCTTCATTAGAGAGCTAATCAACTCCCTCACCTTTGAGACCTAAAGTAATCATGTATTTCGGATGCACATCTATAAGAATGAGCCTGGTAATCATGTATAGGAGAAACTGTCTTTAAGTGAGGCCAGGCAAAGGCGGCAGGTGCTGTAGCTGTCTTCCTCCTGCACAGGGTTTGCCTCTTAATCCCAAGCCCCTTCTTTCAATGAAGTTTTACTTTGGCTTCTTGCAGAAAAAAGGGTTTTGGAAGCTGAGTAAACAGAGCCTGAGCCTGCACGAAGGGGATTAAGAAGGAAAGGCAAGAGGGGAAGGGAAAATGAGGATATGACAGAGGCCATAGTGAGTTCAAACAAAATTTGGCCTGCAGAAGGCAGAAGAAATCCCACTGGTGACAGGTGCCATCTTGTGGGTCATTCTGCCACTCTGCCTCCTGCCACTTTTTATAACAAGAAGAGATAAAGGAGGACTGGGCTCTTCGAGGCTTTGAATTGGAAAAGTAATTCAAAGGGATGTGAACATGGTTGGCTTCGGGGTTTGCATGATACTGTAAACATCAATACTTTGCTTGTCAGCACTCTATGCTATTTAAGAATGTTAAATTCAGCTATAAATAGGGACTATGTGCGTGTCTAGAAACGTGTAATCATAAATAGTACGAATGATAATCAAATTATTTTTACTTTATAGTAATGCAAATAAAATATTCATGCATCATGTAGGCCTAGGAAAGGTTACAGCCTGCAAACTGTGCTAATTAAAATGTAATAGCACCGAGGAGTATATGTAAGAGTTACTAATGTCCATATTTTCCCTCTTTCCTGTAAGATCTTATCTTTAATGAATACATAAAAATGCAATGGTTAGCTGGTACTTTAGCTTTGTCTTTTTTCAGGAAATATATTTTGAAGGACTGTGCAAAAAATTATCACAGCATCTACTAAGCCAAAATCAAATATACTATGATGAAACGTATATAATTTTTTTTAGAGGAAAAGATGGTGTTTCAGGTATGAACCCAGATTCCATCAGGAAATTAGAACATCATTAATTCTTTAAGGTTTTGTGATTTAAAAGAAAAAAACTAAAACAATGTCAAACCTGATGTCATATTTCAATATTATTTTTACACTAAATTTAAGGGTCTAAATTTTCAGGAATACTTTGGCTTTACAAATTACTAATTTATGATACTGTCAGACCAACAAGACAAACTTGGAATTAGCCTTTTCCCTCGTTCATACTCCTGTCCAAAATATGTTGTCCTTTCAGGGACTTGTAGGAAACAGAACTGCACTGGAATGAATGAGCAGTAAAGATAACAAGCTTTAAGCTGATGCATAGAGTATTACTAAACATGCCGTATAGTAAGTATTTATATAGTATTTATGCCAGAAGTCAAATAAACAATATAATGTTATCTGGGTAGGGAACAACAGCAGTGCTATTTGAAAGTGCCCATCACAGCTATAAGTAAGGTCTGTTCAGAATTTGTAAGGAGAAAGCAAATCCATGAAAATGTCAAGTAAATTTGACTGATTAATGCATTTGAAAAGAATTCTTATTCCTTTGCAAGCATTCTGTCATTATGAGGAATATGAAGATCATCAAATGCATTATTCTGTCCCCATGATTCGCTTATCCCCGGTTGTGAATCAGTGCATGAGACTTGACTGTGAATGGCTGGAGTCAATGGCCGTATTGTGCATGGGCATAATTCGTAGTGATGGCAAGTGAGCCCAGGCTTAATATTATTTAGTCACCTAAACTTAGGAAGTTGCATAAATGTGGTCATGATTGAAGCGTGCTCTGTGGAGCCCTTCTTTGCATGTAAATAAAAGTAATTATATATATGTTCAGACTTTTAAGGACAGCAAAAAACCCTCCTGGACGTGCATTTTGCTCAGTTATTCGTGAAATTAAAAAATTATTTGTAATAAAATTTCCCAACGGTTAATTATGACATTTTAATGGGGAAAGCTTGAATTCTTTCACAGGGTTATGAAAACAAATTAATGTTAAATATGACATTTTCCTTTGGATTTATGACATATCCCCTGGCCCCTCCCTCACCCCACACAACGCATACAAAAGGAGGTATTAACAGAAAAACAGAGATGTTGTGTGTTCTGTTATGAACAAGCTTTGTGATCTCATCCCAAGGTTTTATCCAAGCTTGAACCATCTGGCTTTGAGCTGGGGAAAAGCATGTCAGCTCTCCCCCAGAATTTCAGTGTCAGGGAGAAGGGGCAGAGTGCCTGCGCTTAATGCCAGGCCCCCTTTCCTCCCCTCCACAACCCTGCTAGAAAGACAGGAGTCAGGCACTGAAAAGCATACCAGGCATTTTTAAACACAACCCTGACATTTCCTCAGCATTTCCATAGCTAAGGCTTTCCTCCTCCCCATCCCCCTACCCCCTCTTTCAATCAAATAAGGCACCCGCTCTCTCATGCCTAGTGCAAAGAAGGAAGGAGGGAGCAGAGCGGGGAAGGGTGGGGGGGGGGGAAAAGTTGGCAATTTAATTCAAACAAAAGAAGCTTGAAATCTATAAGCACAGCAACTCCGAGGCTTCTGGCAAATAGAATTCTAATTAGTATGCTGCTATTTTTCTTTTAGACAGATGAGGGATGCCCCCTATTGACTCTAGCAGGCAGGCTGGTTAAAAAAAGGGGGGGGGGAGAAAAAAGGGGGGGAGCAAAAAAAAAGAGAGGGGGGCAGGTGGGGGCTAGCCAGCAAACACTGCAGATTGCAAATTATATCGCAAACCCTGCCAAGTCCCAGCTCTTGGCATCAGATTTTTAATGACACCCTGGAAAAGGGAAAAAGAAGCCCTCAGCAAAGGGATAAAAATGAGGGGTTTTACACTGTGATAAGTCTTTGCTTAAAACCCAAATGGCCAAGCACACATTAGGGTTTTAAAATATTCATAGATAGAAGTGAAAATGAGGATATGAGGATGTACATTTGTTGCTTGGTCAATTGACAACTCATTCTGCATATTAATAAAAGGGATGATCTAATTTTAAAGGGACAGTCTGTCTTTTTCAACCATGACTTTTTTTTTCCACGTATGATGAAGCTGAGGGCAAAACATCACAGAGGAGGCCAGCAATGACACAGAATGTTGTTTTCTTTTGATGTAGACCTGGTACTAACTACTACTTTGCTCAGGAATTCTGAGGTCTCTAAAAATACGATACCCTTCTTGTATAGTCTCTCTGATGTATGGCTGCTGAACACTTTGATTTCCTATCTACCCCCCCCCCCTTTTTTTTCTTTGCAGTGCATGAGGCCCTTCACAGTTGTAGGATTTTATCCACAAACAGTCAGACCATCACAGAGATGGAAGCCATTTCTTTTAATAATTAGGCCACCTTCTGTTCCAGAGAACTGCTTTTGGCATGCCTACCTCGAAATAATATGGCTTTTTTTTAATATCACAGTATATCTCCTCCCCCCCAATACTATACAGTAAATGTTCATAACAGTGTGAATTCGTATTAATATTACATACACTACCTTGGTTCAACTAAGGGAAATCTCTTTGACCAAAGCTTTAAAACGTAAATCCGAGCCCATGCATCTCAAGTGCTTCTGTTCAAGATTCACTTGGGGGTTAATTTTTTCCTCTTTAAATCCACTTTGATTTCTTTACACCTGAAAATCCTAGTCACAATTAATGGCAGGAATGTGTGCCTCTACCCTGAGTCATGGTTAGGCAGTTAAATACCAAAGGAACTCTGCCTGCTCATAATTAAAAATGCAAAACTGAACTCAAAATTATTTGCATTTACAAAACTGTAGGCACTACAAAGGGAGACTGTGTTGATACCAGACTCAAAAGTCACAGCTAATATTAATTATCTTTAAATACACACCCGTATACAAATGAAGCATTAACTTAGATCATGCAGCTAGCGGTATTTCTAACGCAGGGCTTTAGAGTTCCTGTAGATTTCTATGGCATCCTTTAGGTTGTGTACTTACAAAACTGAGGCTTACAGGATCATTTGCTTTACCTGTCAATCACCTCCTAACATTGCTGCTTCTTTCCAACCAAATTTGACAAAAGGGCAGGAATGTCAGTGATAATTACATTCTTGTAAGTTTGAAAACTGGTTGAAGACAAACCCCAATAAGTGCCCCCACCAAGGGGAAGGTGGGCAGGACTCAACCCTTCCACACTGGCTTTGGGAACAGCTGGCGGGCTGCAGCATCTCCTCATACTTCCTGAGCTGAGCGTATGGTGAGGATACAGATGAAGAGCCAAGGGCTAAAGGACAGGAAGGAGCCTAGCAGAAGAGTTTAGATGCATGGTTTTTAGGAAGAGCAGCTAGCTTATGTTTTCTGACATCTAGCCTTTTTTTTTTTCAGAGCAGTAATTGCATTGGCTTTGTAAGGAAAAATTGATGCTGCTATTAAGAGAGTCTGCTAATCACTGTTAAAAAGAAGAGTATTATCCCTGTAACAAGATTATAGTGTTACTAAATGTGTCCTCAAAGTTTATATTTGAAGACAGAAAGGTGATAAGTTTCCGAAGTGGGGTGTTTCATTATGTGGATCTCATTAAAATTAGCAAGTTGGTGTGACTTGAAAAATGACTGCGCCATAGTATGGATGACAGACAGAAGTCTGTGTTGGTTTAACACTACCTGTGTTCTCCGAGTGAACAGTTTTTAAAGAATAGGAACCTAAATGCAAGGTATTGAAGGGGTAAGGGTGCAGTAGGACAGACCAGAATGTAATTTCTCAGCACACTGATGCATTAGTCTCGGTGCAGAAGACAAGTGTCCAGACAGTGACACTGTTTGCATTTATGCCTGGGAGAACAAAACTAGTCCATAAAATTCCCATTGATTTATCAGGAACTTTCCAGGATGATAGCAGGAGATAGCGACAGTACCTCTCTGATAGTTGTGGCTGTAAGTCAGTGGGAACCATTACTAGTGTTATTAGAGAGTATGGTATAATCTATATAGGGTAATATAATATATATATAAAAAATAGATCTAAAGCAAAAATATGTGGGACTGAGTTGATTTAATTGGAATGCCATTGACTTCAAGGGGAACAGGATCAAGTCCTTCATATAATTCTTACACTTAGGTGATATTTTGTTTGTGTGGCAGTTTGAGAGGGAAGCTTGAGAGATTTCAGAACTATAATGTATGTTTCTGGTGTGTTGTTGGTATACATAGAAATGGAACTTGTTAAAAACTTAATCTTTTGGCTTAATTATATCTACTAATAATGAGTTCCATGGACAAATTTGGTATGCTTAAAGAGGGGCGGTTGGGTGGACGAAAGAAGCATTTCTTTTGACAGTTGCTCCAATATTAATTCTACATATCTACTTAGCAGAGTTACATAGTCAAAGCACTAAGCTCAGGTGTCAACTGGAACACTTGTTGAGCACTAGCTATCCAATTGATAGATAAATTGAGTTACAGGGAATGGCATATGCAAAAGGCAAAATTGAAATAACTATGTAACCCATTGTGTCTTTAATCCAACCCTGTGGGAAGAAGAAAAGTCAGTTTGAATGCATCAGTGAAGCTCCAGATGAGAGTACAAAGTATTGCTCTCAAGTGGTTCAGAACTGTTTAGGAAGAGTCAGTGCCCTATCAATTAGTAAGACTTGTAATTATCTCTTTCAGTAAATGTTTTTGGTGGAAAAAAACTCCTTATCCTCCTTTTCTCATGGACCAGTTATATTCAGTTTGCAGGTGAAGGAAGATGACAAGTAATTTTAGCACCCAGTGTTAAAAGAGTTCAAATGACCACTAGAGTAATATTAACTTGTCAAATTGACCAGTATTTTCTGCCACTGTAACAGTAGAATGGATGGCTGGAGACAATAAAATTGTTTCAATTATACTGCATTAAGCATCTTCACGAAGAAGTGAAAATGCAGAAAGCAAAGAGGAAAAGATCTAGGAAACATGCTCAACAATGACAAGAATTTCACTGGGATGCCATTAGAGATATACGGGAAGAAATATCTATTGAAGGTTCAGGCAGCTAATTTGTACTTGAATCTTAGAATCGTTTAGGTTGGAAAAGATCTTTTAAGATCAAGTCCAGCTGTTAACACACCACTGCCAAGTCCAGCACTAAACTGTGTCTCTAAGCACCACATCTACCTGACTTTAAGTATCTCCAGGTGACACAGCTGCTTCCCTGGGCAGCCTATTCCAACTCTTGACAACCTTTTCAGTGAATAGATTTTTCCTCATATCCAATCTAAACCTCCCCTGGTGCAATTTCAGGCTGTTTTCTCTTGTCCTATTGCTTGTTACCTGGGAGAAGATACTGACCTTGCTACAACCTCCTTTAAGGCAGATGTAAAGAGCAACAAGTTCTCCCCTGAGCTGCCTTTTCTCCAGGCTTAAACAAGCCTAGTTCCCTCAGCCATTCCTCATAAGACTGGTGCTCCAGACCCTTCACCAGCTTCATTGCCCTTCTTGGACTATCTACAGCACCTCAATATCTCTCTTGTAATGATGTACCCAAAACTGAACATGGTGTTCAAGGTGCAGCATCACCAGTACTGAGTAGAGGGGAATGATCACTGCTGTTGGCCTTGGCTGTCTGGGAACAAGCTGGCTCATGTTCATCTGGTTGTTGACCAAGACCCCAGGTCGTTTTCTGCTGGGCAGCTTATTAGCCACTTTCCCCAAGGCTATAGCCTTGCATGGGGTGGTTGTGACCCAGTTGCAGGACCCAGCGCTGAGCCTTGTTGAATCTCATATAACTGGGGACAGGGCATGAAGGGGAGGAATCACTGACTGTAGAGGTTGATGAATCTGGAGGAAAGGGATAAAGCCACCCCTTTTTTCATATACTGTGATATGATATTTTAATAAATAAAAAAGAAAATGCAGGAGCTCTGCCTCTTGCAAACTGAATACCTAAAGCCAAGCTCCAAGTAATGTGGAAATCGACTCTTGTGACTAGAAAAATGTTGTTTGAATAAACCCTCAAGTTTGCATTAACTCTTGAATATTTTTCAGCCCAAAGCTAGAAGGAAAGTGTCTCCTTTGTGTTGCTGTGTGTATGAGGTTTTTTACGCACTGGAATACACGAGAACATCATGGAAAAAGTTTCAACTAGCAAAAGTGAACATGAAATATATGTTTTCAGAGGATAAAAATGTTATGAGCATCTACAGACAACTGGCAGAGGGTTTGCTGTGGTAAGAAAATGGCCACCTATGACCTCACTGGGATTCAGTTTGACTTTTCGCTTACTTGAAACAACATTTCTTTTTATATGCTGGTTTATATATTTTACTCAGTGCAATGTTTGGTTTATTTAAAAAAACATAAAAGTGTAGCCAGTCTCTCTGTCCACTCCAGTTAGCGTGCTCCTCTGCAACCAGTAAATCCAGCAGTAAATTATGTGTGATTTAAACACACACAGAGATTTATATTTATGCTTACAATGTCAGCATAATTTTACAGTCAAGACACAGTACATATACTCTGCTGTAAGTACTAGCTTGATATAGTAAACTCAAAAGAGCACATTGGGGGTTAGCAGTTAGAGCTGAAAGTGAAAATCAAGAAACAGCAGTAGTACTGCTTTTGTCTTCAGCATGCTCTTCAAGATGTGAGATGCTCCAGTGGGTGGGAGACCTATGCACCACCCCCCCAATTCTGGGGATAACCCCAGCAGATATGCTTTACAATTACCTTTTCTTAAAATGCCAATTAACCCTTTCAGGGTTTTGTGGCATACTGTGAGCAAGCAGGAGAGGGGCACTCATTTATCCCTTATATTGAACATCATAACCAATTATAAGGGGGTTGGGGCAGGAGGAACAGGTCTTATGCTACTGTAGATGTATCTGGAGTGCTTTCTGGGTTTATCCTTCTGGGTTTTAACATTTAGGAGGGTGTGTGGTTTTGTTTTAAAAGAAGAATACACCAAAAGTACAATAATAAAGATAAATGAGGTAAAACCAGTTAAAATACAGCCTTATTGAATGGAACAGAAAAAAAGCTTTAATTCTTTTTGGCAATGTTGTTAAATGCTTGTTAAATCTCACCAGCTCAGGAGACAAAGACAGTTTTAATTTTATGAAAGTGATCTAGTGTTTATGCTCACAAAAAGTAGCCACTGGTGTACATCAAACCTTAACTCTATCAAAGTAATTAATAGCAGGCCACTGAGAGACTGAAATTTCATCATAAAAATAACCCAAAATATTAAGGTTCTTATGGGAAATAGAATAATGCTAAGATGAACTAGAACGGAATATTGCTGGAATAAACCTAGAATGGCATTAATTAACCTGAAGATTAACTTGGCCCATTTAAATATGTTTTGCTACTTGGACTCTGATCCTTCAAATCTCACATGGAGATTGATTCTTCCATGGGGTCTCATTTGGGTGACTTATTCAAGATGAATAAAGGTTAGAGAAATAGTCTTGTTGGTTAATAGCTGGTCACATTTTGCCAGTGTTGCCAGTGGGGTTTTTTCGGATGTATTTGACCATATCTTTCATTTGTAAGGTGTTGGACTATGTTGTGAAATCAAGTTATTTATCTTGTCATTTATATGAGAAAGGTGAGAAAAAGAAGTTAAAAGTGCTAAATCTGCTGAGTGGGCTTTCAGTACATAAATAGGTAACACTTTAAGAATCTCTGGTAGCTCCCATTAATCTGTATCCACAACCTTTCCACATCGCATACCTTCAGGGGCCAGAGGAAAGAGGAAGAACTTGATGTTTCTGATCACAAGCACTTCCACCTTCAGATGTGGGCTACAATGCTTCACAGAAGCTCTGTGGCTGCTTATGACGAAGTTCAGGCTGCTTGTTTTACTAAGGAAGAGTTGATGCATGTGCAACTGAGACTGGTTGTAAGCTTTTAAGTAAAAAGCTGGACTGTGACAATTTCTGTTGAGTTGAAACAGAATATTGGAAGATGTAGACTTGTGGGTCTGTACTTTGGTGGTCTCACCTCCCCAAAACCACTCCCAGGGCTCCCATTATGTCAGGATGGGTATCCTCCTTAGCAGAGGATGCAGTTGTGCTCTGGGCCTTAATTTCTCCACACATTTACCTCTGAGCAGGGGGGAATTTGGCTGAAGTAGATGAAACTACAGAAGGTATGAATTGGACTTGGATTGGTGAAAGGAAGGTGAGAATTAGGTTGTTTTTTTGAGTAAAATAATTTAATTAGGCTCATCTCATCAAGAATATTTATTTGCTTGTCTCTGTAGAGGTGCAGTGTTCAGTTTGGTTTTGGTATTGGATCAAGCCCTCAAATGAGATGGGGATATGTTATACTTATGTTCTTAGAAAGCTCAAGGTTGAGCACTAGCAAACAAAATGAAAGCAATGCTCTGTTCTACACTAAATATTTTTACCTAATATTAAATTTTTCAGGTAGATACTTAAATTATTCATTCTGCAAGTGCAAACACTTGGTGATGCACTGAAAGGAGAATTTGCATTATAAAGTTTTTGCAATCAGCCATCATCAGGTATTTGGCAGTGAATGAGAACCAACATTTTGCTCTGTGAGACTTTGAACATACTGAGAAGGCAAAATGTTTATACCACCCTCCTCATTAAGTGCATGCATCTCTTGTTTAGAGTATACACAAAATAGCCATGATAAAACCAAAGGCCATCTTTGTGGCACATGCATTTTAAGAAGCACAGCACCTACTGAATGGGAGATCTACAAGGACTTACCTATTTTAAAAAGAATATATGTGTCCTTTATATATACGTACAGACATGCATATATATGTACCTCTGGTGGGACAGGTAGATTTATATAAGCATAAGTATGACAATCTTGACTTGCATGCAAAATGTTTGCTGCACACATGAGACATATATCTGTAAAATAAAATGTGTCCTTTGGAACCAAGACAAAAGTACTTTTGCTTTCTGGAAGTCCCTGCATTTATGCGCCATGTAAAACAGTGAAAGAAAATGGTATGATTTCATCCAGGAAAGAAAGTGCTATAAATGTCCTGACAAAAGGAAGGAAGCAGTGTTTGTCTTTAACTGCTTTCTAGATGTCCATGTGTAGCACAGCTTCAGAACTCTTGGTGATCATACATGCTACTTGTGGTGCAATAGGGTACCTGCTAGGGTAAATGAAGTACAATTTTAGCAGTCCCTGACAGCGCAGGTTGAGAAATAAGGGTCTACTATAATGATTTCCCATGGAAACATGTGCTAATCCAGGGGAGAAGAGAACCTCTGAAGGTCATTGCCAAGGAAAATTACATGTTATACCTTTTCCAGCATCTAAGTTTGGTCACAAAGCTCAAGATAATTATAGGAAGTTGTATGTACTGTGCACAAGCACATACACATAGACATTGGTTTGCTGTGCACTATATAATAATATCTGGGGTTTTCAGCACCTGGGATTATAGTGGGTTCTCTTTGGACAGGCAGAGCAGAGGAAGATGAGATGTTTGAGTCATGTCTTGCAGAGAGAGGGTGAGAACCTGAAGATGATGATTCTGCTAGGTTGAATAACACAAACTTAAGTATAGGGTGGGAGGGTTGTTGAAACATTACTGGTGGGCATACTTTGCAGGTTAACCAAAGAATGAAGAGAGCTAGGTAGCACCTTTCATCGTGCCATCAGCAGTGTTACAGCGTTTAATTGATACCTTTACATTGTTGCATTACTTTGTGCTTCAAATCAAAGTTTTTAGGTAGTTTTCCATCTGTATTCTCTAGTTCCATGAATTATTACTCAAAGAGACTGTTTTGTATTTTTCACTTAGTGTTTTTGTACATGATAGCCAGTTGGATTTTTTTTTATTTTCAAGTTATCTGGCTTTTTAATCTGGTTGTGTTTAATTGCCTTAATATATTCTTTTTCTCTGTATGGCACACAATAACTTAGTCTATATAAAATAAAAGAGTAAGGTCACCCTCAACACCTAAAATATACAAAAAGTGCTCTAGCACTGACCATGTCATAAATTCTGTGTCTGTTCAGGCTGCCTATATCTTCTTTAATGAGTCCATTTTTTAAGCAGTTAGCAAAGTAAAATTATCTCCTTGTTAGAATAAACAGCCTTCAATGGGCTCCCAAATTCATACATATTTAAAAAACATTAAACATGTTAACAAACCCACTCTAAAGAATACATCAATATATTATATCAATTATTTTCTCACTCTCTACATCCTCTCCCCTCCATCCCACTATCAGTCATAGGCAGTGACTAATCTGGAAGGCAAAGTTGTGGGGAATAGAGGGGAAGAGAAAGGTGCAGTTTTGCTTCTTGGCTTGAACAAGCTTTGCACAGTGTTAATGAAAGACTGTTTCTTGTGGGGAAGAAATGCTAATGTGAAATTTTCTCTTTCTCTCAGCACACTCATACATTAGAGATATTTGTAGCAGTGGCGATGCAGGCTGCAATAGGTGGATGGATATTTACCCAAGAAAATTTGAGCCGTGCCCTTTCATTTTCAGAGAGCCGCTACCTAATCTCAGTGTAGCATCAAGACAAAGGACACCTCATTCCGTTTGCGCCTGCCCTGCAAAAAATAAAGGGGAGGGGGAGAGAAGAAAAACCCCACAACCCTTTGTGAATGCAATTAGAATAATGGTCTGGGGGAAGAAAAAGATAAAATACAAATTTCTCCCCGACCTGGGCTGGATTACTTCCCCATGCCCCTGCCTTTATTGGGCGATTTGGAGTTTCATTAGAATTCAGAATTCCTGCAGAAAGAA
The DNA here is from genome assembly GCF_012275295.1 of Melopsittacus undulatus. Classification (NCBI taxonomy): domain Eukaryota; kingdom Metazoa; phylum Chordata; class Aves; order Psittaciformes; family Psittaculidae; genus Melopsittacus; species Melopsittacus undulatus. The sequence goes on along the minus strand of NC_047535.1, from coordinate 4,842,158 downwards.
AACCCACAGTGGCACGGACTTCTCTTTCAAGGGGATTGCAGGCTGACCCATCAAAATGAAAAGGCTCAATGTTTTGCTGACAGGTCCCTGAGCAGGCCTGAGTGACAGCTTCATTTCAGCACTTCTCAGATGAGATTTGAATTGGAGGGGTGGAGGGAGGTAGTAGGAGAGAGACTTTGTTCCCTAAAAAGTGTCAGTGTCAAACTCTGCAGTTCAAGTTCTAGTGTCTGATGTACAAAACCAAGTCAGAAATCATCTCAGACTTGCCTGCTTCCCAGTTTATTATTAATGCCTTTCTAATATTAGCGCGCATGAAACTTCATTTAAATCTTGGAGTTCATGTCAAGTGCACATTGTTCCTTTTATTGGAAATAAAAAAAAGTAAGAGATGGATTAAAGTACAGTGAACTGCTGCATAATGTCTGCATGAAAGATTACTTAGTGGCATTTTTCTGTTGTGATAATCAAAACATTTGTGAGAGCCTGATCCCACCTCCTCTGAGGTCTGTGGGAATAGGAGCAAATTTCTTCTTATAAATTAGGTCTTTCTGCCTACAAAATATATCTATGGGTAAGAAAATCCCTGAAGGTGTTCTCACTTTGATTTAAAGTTCAAAAAGCAGCTTTGTGGATACTTCATGATATCTGAAATGAGCAACTTCTTGTTTATCTGAATATAAAAATGGTGAAAATGTTCAAACCCATCCCTGCCAACCAGGCAAGTGGAGCCACAGCAGCATCTTACCCTGTTCTTATAAAGGAAGTAAAACTCATTCACTTCCTGCTTGTTCCATTACTCAAGGTTGATTGGATATGTGCAGGGATGTGAGCAAATGCTTTTCCTAAAAGTTTATTTTGCTTTTCAGGTATGATGTTGTTATTCAGAGCTTTTATCAGTTATATTTCTTTTCCTCCTTTCTTGTGCATATTACTATGTTCTTTAGTTTGAGTACAAAACGCAACTGGTTCAGTTTGCTTTTAGGAGCCATCGCAGATAGAGGAACACACAAAAAGTTCATCTTATTCTTGAGATTAATGTTAGAATATCATATCTGAAAATACAAATCTTCTAAGTAAGTTATCCTTATACCTCATTCCTATACATTATGATGTCACCCTGTCAGTAAAAGTCACAAAAGCAGATACTGTTCCATAGCACAAATCTTTTCTTGGCATTCAAATCCTTTTCCTATCCCATATTTGGAGAATTTTCAAGAAGAATAAAAGAGAAGTTTAAACAACCCACCAGCATATTCCCATAAGGTAGTTAAAGAAAAGCAGACAACTCTGTGTACTTTTGGCACAGTTAGCTATGACTGTAAATTGTATTTTATGTACTGTATTCACTTTGGAACAACTTCTACTGTGATTTATATTGATGGAAAGCTGTAGTAACTTCAGCAAAGCTGCAGCCTTTACTGTGTAGGTAGAAAAGGAGTTTTGATGTCTGACAGAAGTATATTAAGCTTTAATTCTTACGTAAATGTGATGAACACTGCTGTGTTACTGTGGTTGTACTGTGTTTCTATTGAATAACAGCCAATAGTGACATAAAATCCATGTAAATGGTCAGAGTGCGTGTTAGGACCATTCTGAGAAGTCCACTTTGTAAACTTTAGCTAATTATTCATGGTTTCCTGTTCTTTAGGGAAGTGCCTGCATTTGGAAAATGGAGAGTGAAGACACTAAAACTGAAAAGCCTCCCAAAGTTTCATTTGCATCCTGTCCTACTTCTGTGTTTTAAGAAATCTGGCTATTTTTAGGTTCTGCGGATTAGGGAGTGCAGAGAAAAAAACCTCACTTTGCTCAAAACAGGTTTCCTGTGTAAAAGGTAGGTGTCTTTTATGGAACAGGAAATAATAATTTCCTCTGATCCTGGAAAACCTTGCATTATACTACTTATGCTTTCAAAATGTACTTTCATAGCCAAGTTTCTGTATCTTGCAAAGATTGTGGACCAGTTTCAGGTCTGAAGCCAAAAGGCCTAGCAGCCTCTATCCTTACTTATCCCAGGGCAGTATTTGGCTCTAGACATTTAAAAGGATCAGTTCAGAAACAGTACAGCTTTGAGATTACATATGCAAGGAAAAACTGTTCCAACACAGAGCCACAAATTTCTCCTATTGAAATCAATGGGTGAATTCAGCTGACTGTGTAATAGCAGTAGGAGATGTGGATAAGAAAAGGCTCATTAAAAAAAATCCCTAAGGATTTTAAAAAACTGTATAATTTTATACTTATTTGAGAATCCAACTTCTCAAACGCTGGGAGTAGAAACATATCAGAACAATCAGGTAAATATATAGAGAAACACAGAGTTAGAAGAATATACTATACTGAAATTTGAGACAGGTCAAGTCCAGTTATGTATGCTAAATGGATACATTAACATTTGGATCTTGTAAAGCCAAAATGGACTAAATATCAGTAAATTGCACTAGGAAAAAATCCTGTGCTGGTTCAGTAGTTCGACTTTCATGTCTCTTTCACATAACTTCTGACCAAGTACCAATATTGTGTGTGAGCAACCATATAAACTAATGCTTGTGAGTTGTCAGGATTCAGGCTGTGGGTCAGTGGCAGAGCTGTGAGTTGAACCCGCTGCCAGTCCAGGGCGCTGTCAAAAACTGCTGGTTGTTCAAGCTTTGTACTGAGCAAGTTGTGGTCTGTTGACTTTTTCTTGCTCCCTGTATTGATAAAAGCTGGGAAGTGTGGCTGGAAGTTGTGTGCTGTGTTTTGTGAGTACCTGCCTGAGCTAATAAGGAAGGGAGGGCATGAGAGGACTTGACAGTGCATGTCCCATGCCTAAATGTTCCCTGTTTTCTTCTCTGCTCTCCCCTCCGAACTTCCCCCCCTTTCCATACTTCTATTGAAACTGGGTAAATCTCAGGTGATAAAGTGGAGTTTGGAACAAAAAGGTGGGCAAAGTTGACAAAGATACCTGCAAGCTGTGCTCCTGACTCATCCTCTTCATTAATACCAGGTCACAGAGGTAGCTGCAGCGAGACAACAGATCAGTTCCCGTGTTCAAGCCAGGCTCGATCTATTCTGCTTTACTCCTTTATGTAGTCTTCCCAGTTTCAACCTTCTGAGGAAGGTAAGTCAGAGAGGCTTAAAAATGTGTGTGCTCTAATGCCATTGTAATAGCTGGTTTATTTCTAGATGGAGCTAGCTGTACAGTGGCAAGAGAATGTATTGCTTTTTTTGTATTATTATTGCTTCCTCATTTTCCCTGTATCAAATCCCAGATTTTTCCCCAAATCCAATTTGTTTTTTGCATTCTAAATTTAACTTGCTGTGCTCTTACCAGGGAGGTTGTAGATATAAAATCTGTTAAAGGAAAGGTAGATCTTTTGTGGGATTTTTGAGGGCTGGAGATAGTTAATCAGATCAGCTATTACAAGTATTAGGTGAAGAGCTTCCAGAAGAGAGCAGAAAAGGGGAGAAGCTGTTGTAAAGGAGTTGCTTAACTGGTTTCCTTAGAGAAAGATACTTTCATAATGATGGAAGTTTGTTGTTGTTTAACAACTTGCATAAAAACACGTACCTGGATGCTGATTCTTTGTATGAATAAGCTGCACAGGCATTTAGGCCCCAGCAGCTCAACATACCAGTGGGTGAGCTTTACATCAAACATGGGCATAAGCACTTTGAATACAGATATTTTCCTCAAGCAGAGCTGTCGAATGCATTGAACGTCTGTGTTCTCATGTCACTGCCCTCACCTGGCATCCCAACCCATCTCATGCCTTCCTTGCACTGCTTTCAGCAAGTTGGCTTAGAAACTATCATTTCATGTTGGCATCTTTGAGCGTGACGTATCCCAAGAGCAAAAATCTAGATCCAGTTTTACCACGTCATCAATTTTGCTGGCACTTAGTTGTCCATAAAGCACTGAAATGTAACTCTTGCTTTCAAACTCTTCTGCCGAGTTCAACACGATAATGAAGTGAAGGGTTTGTGTAGAGGGGGCAAAACTTTTTCTTCACATTCCCCCCACTCTTTTTTCCCCCTCTCCAGGTTCACACCAGATAGGCATTTTTTACAGCCTGAAAGGGGATGTTTTCTTTTGTTAATAGCTTACAATCAGATGAAAGGACTCATCACTCTATTTTAGTGCTCCACCACATGGCGTGTATCTTTTATAAATTACAGGCTGGCGTTGTGTGCACTGGGGGAGAGAAAGGTTGGTTTTCTTGCTGTGAGCCATCCTGCCTAATTGTCGTATGCAAATAAAAGCAATTATAAGGCTTTTAGGGTGAAGGGATGACAGCTGAGTTTGGCAGTTGAGGAGGCCTCACCCACCTTGTTGTCATAGCAACAGGGAGGAAAAGGACAAAATGGTGTGTATACAGTGGAAACATTTATTTTGGTTAAAGAATTAAAAATACATATACTGCTGTTATCATGGAACATCAATATGTGTAATGAATGGGTTTGTTTAAAACATTACAGAAATTAAACTGTATTTATTCTTTGGCCCTTTAAATGATCCTTGTCACTGAACTACCATTTACAAACCATCACTTGTGATTTTATCTGCTACTTTTAAAGTTATGAACAGATCATAACAATCCATTCAATAATTGGGAGATTATAAGTTTCTGTGTTTTAGCACATCTATTTCGATATTACTAGACCCAGAGCTGCACGAAAGAGAGGGACATTCAGCGGTGTGTCCGTGAAGGGGAAACAGTGAAAAATAATAACCTATTAGCAGTCCATAAAGTTCAATATAAAATATGTTTGTGCTAAAGTGTTAAACAAGTAGAACAAATAGCGTGCTAGTAGCATACAAAATTAAAACGAGTCACAAATGGATATTTTCTATGGCAATTTATTTCACAATTACTCTTGTGGAAGCTTTCATGAATTAAATATGAGTTCTATCTTGAAATTAGGTGTTATAAGGCTAAATTACAAGAGGCAGCCAGTAATTGAGGTGGCTGAAACACGGGGTCTAGTGAACTAATCTCTTGCTGTGTCACGTGGCTGTCCTCTTGCCAATGGGAAACCTCCCCATCACAAAAACAGAGGCAGCTGAGAAAAATTGATTTCTCATCTGAGCCATATTTGATAGCTTTTGAAATCGAAAATTGAAATTAACTAACCTAAGCCCCGTTGTAACAAAAGAGCAAATTAAATATGCAACATGGCTTCCTATTGGCAGCAAGAGGGCCTGCCAAGGTAAATTTGTAAATAGAGCTTAAGATGCAATCCTCCCTCCTCCCCCTCCTCCTTTTTCCTTTCTCTCAGTGTAAAAGTATAAGTCTGCAATGGCTTAATAAATTATTTATATATAAAAAAAATCATCAGCTGCAAATGGCCACTGTGGTTAAGGTCTTCCATGGAGAAAATCATTGCGTTAGAAGAGATCATTGAATGAAGCAAAATTAAAACCATCCACAGCCATCCTTGAGCTTGGAATAAACTGTGCACGAAGAGACTATGTTTTCTTCTAAAGAAAAGTTTTGCAAATGAAGATTTATGAAAAAAGCAACAAACCCAATCCAAAATCAGACCAGTTTTTTAGATTTTAGGGCTCAAATACACATTTTTATTCTTTCTTTTCATTAACCCCAAACAATAATGGCATAATGGCTTTTTGAGCTTGGTGGAGTATCCACATGCTTGCCTTTTGTCTTGCCTTTACACATCCTAACACGTTTCAAAGGATTCTGACAGTGAATGCTAATGATTCAAAAGGTGCTTCTGCAGAGCTGTGGATTTACAGTGGGATTCCCTGAAACGAAGGCAGCCAACAAAATCAGTGATGCCATGCTCTAAATACTGTTTTCTGTGCTTTTAAAAGGGGGATGGGAGGGGGGACAGAAACAAACACAGCTAAGACATCAGCCTTCAGCATTCCTCTCTTACAGGGTTTCTGCTTTTCTCTGCCCAGATTTGCATGGGAAAACAAATGATTTCATTCCAATACTTGAGTAGAAACATGTATAAAGATATAGATCCAGATCCCTGTCTGCATAAATCAGGATAGCTTCTTTAACTTCAGAGGATTTATGCTACTCTACATCATCTGAAGATCTATCTCATGAAATTGTTCCACTTTCCTGCTGAGGCTGTTCAGATCTGAACTGTATAAAATCTCATGACAACTGTAATGGAGGATATTACACTTAGCCTGTCTGTCATCCCAGGGATCTTGTAAAATCATTTTCTGTTCTAATTTATTACTTTTAGTGTCAATCAGCTGCCGACAAGCTGAGTAACATCATTAGGCATCGAGTTCATCTACTCAGCACTTTTTAAATGCAGTTTAAGTAGTTGTCTCATTATGTGTAGTAGGACGGAAAGTCAAGGTTCAAGGAGTCTTCCTTTTTGGCAGATATTGTTGAAGTCTGTACTATTATCTCTGAAGGAAAAAACTCACAAGAAGATAGGTCTTTTTTTGAGGATTTGAAAGAATAGAAAGAAGGCAGCAAGATGCAGGTAAAACTCAACATAGAAACTTTGGTTCTGATTTCCCACTGCTTTACTTTGTATTTACCTCAGATGCACAAGTTGAAAGGTGTGCGGATGGAGAGAGGCAGTGATGAATCGGGGATTATGTATAATGTGGAGCTGGTGGCTTCCAGCCATGAACTAATAAGTGATTGGGGTTCATCTCGTAACTGAGAGCCTGCTATTGCTGTGCAGGGAATATAATGGATGGAAATAAACTGTATGCCAATCCTGTAACAGAAAACATTGATTTCATCAGCCCCCAAATAGAGTATGATTTTTATTTAACGCTATTACACGTCAGAAGTAACTCCACAGCACTGGATGTGGGAAGGTAAGAGTGAAACTGATGCAGATTTGCTTGGAATCAGTTTTAGGGTTGTTTTTAAAATGTTTATCAAATATGTCAGGGCAAACAAAAGCCCTCCAATGTCATTCCCTACTAGAAACCTGAGGGCTAGCTTGACTCTGGGCTAGATCATGAAGAAGGGCCTCGTGGCTACCATTCAGAAGTTCCCTCATCCCCTCCCCAGCAGCAGTTCATGTCAGAAGATAATGCTCCTGTGTCAGTCTTCATGTTTCTGCTCCATTTGAGTACAGTTCTTCTGACCGCATCTATATAATAAACCACTTGTCTTGGGAAGCCCCAAAGCTTCTGAGATGTGTTGATTCAAGGACAGTGAAGAGTGGGGGTCTTTTCTGGGTAAGCCCAGTTGATGAGTGTAGCAAGAAGCTAAAGAGAGGAAGTAATGGTGCTGGGTTGGGTGGTGACCATGTGATTTTTCTCTTGGGCAGGACATGGCTATTTTTGTGCTATTTCTCATATAGTTCCCTGATGTGTGACTGGGGAGATAAAGTAATCCTAATGCAATGGAATGGATTTTACCTTAATTTAGGAGATGTTAATCACAGCCTGGAACAACTAGTTGAACTGGTGGGACAGTGTCAGGAGGGGATAACTTTTCTAGGGAGAATGACCATTTAGGATGCTGCTACCTTGATTTCCTTACATTCCAGGGGAAGAAGTGTGTGTTATGTCATATAGAAACAACACAGGCATGATACTGTATGTTTTCTGGAGGATACTGGGAATATGCTTCTTGAATGGAGTAGTGGAAATTATTTTATAGATGGTCTATCATACCCATGTTAAATTATTTCATCAGAGAAGCTGAGAGTTACAGTAACTGTGTCTCAGTGTGACTGAAGCTTTTTCTGAACACATTTATTTTATAAATGAAGATAAATAGAAGGCTTATCAGTCCTATCTAAAACTCTTGGAACACAATCGTTCCTAATTAATAATAGTCTAAAATGTGTGTGGTATAATGTTCCTGTTAAACATAAATGAAAAGGTGATATGGAGAAACAAATATATTGATAAGCATTTCCAGTTCACCTAAAGCTATTAGTAGTTTAAAGTCCAGCCCCACTCCCCTTAACAAACTGCTTTATAAGACATTCTGTACATTTTAGATATAGTTACCAAAGCTAGCAGCTTTCATGCTATCCATCCAACAGGATATTGTAATCAGAGTGCCAGTAATTCTGGGAAGCATCAAAAAAATGCTTCAGAGGATGTTTAGTCAGAAGAAAATCACAGCAGAGGCAAATCCAAACCATTTGTGCAAAAGGAAAATTTCCTGCAGAACTGTAGAACAAATTCTACCAATAATTGCACCTACTGGGCAAGTCAGATAAGGATGCAGTACACATTTTAAAACAGCAATCTTGAAACTGCATATGGAGCTGTAGAGTGCATCTGGGTGCATCCTGCTCTAAGTGGTATCTTTGTATTACATGTGAATTGTTCATTTTAAGTTCACCTTTAAAGATATTTTTTCTATTATTAGAGCAATTATTGGAATTATGAGAATATTAATATTTGGCAACAGTTATGTTATGAAAAGATATCACTTTCTGTACCCAGGAGTGCAATTCTTTTAATAGTTGCAAGTCCTGTGGGGACCCCAATATTCAGATTGGTCTAGACTGTATTGTGAACTCCTAAATTGGGCTTCAAACCAGAGTACAGTTAAATGTTTTAAATGTGAATAATTTGGCTTATATGTGTGTATCAAGGTAAGTAAATGAGAATGGGAAGGGGTCCTCAGTTTTTCAACTCAGTTGCTTCAAATTGAGTCATAGCTTTGTGCTTTATATAGCAACAAGGCCCTGATTAAGCACTTAAGCATGTGCTTAAGGTTAAGCATGTGATTAAGTGCTTTGCTGACCTGGGGCTTAAGTACCCTGTAAAGCATTGGAAAAATGAATAAATCAAATTTAGGTCAAATCCAGCCCTGTGCTCCATACCTAAGGTAACAGCAAAGCAGAAGGTAGGGAGCTTTGCTTTCAGAGGCTCGGAACAGCAGGGCAGGATTACAGCCTGACATCCAGGGAAGCACTGGGGAGGGGGGAGCAAGCGGCTGTGACAGCCTTTGCTTCAGGAGGGCACGGGCTGCCAGCCGGAGGCCTCAGCCGGGTCCTCAGCTGGCTGTCACACACGCTTCAGTCTGCAGCAAGCTGGAGCCTGTGGTGAGCGCTGCTGCTTTTCAAAGAGCAGAGTGTACACGAGTGCCCTAATGGGATGGTTCTTGTCCTGCAAGGATGCACAATAAAGCTCCTTTTCCCCCTCTGTTTTCCTCCTCACCTTATACCCAGGGAGGAAAACGCTACAGGAGTTGGCATTTCCTTTTAGGCTAAGTACTGGGGGCATCTTGACAGCCTCATGTGGAATTTGGATGCTCAGTTTAGACAGCGATGTGTGAAGCTCCTCTGTGTGGATCCCTGTCCATGGGACAAGTCCACCTGCTACATGGATGCACCAAACTGAGCAGCTTTCTTGTCTGCTTGAAGCAGTTGTGCTTAGATAGTTAATGGTCAGAAATGGGAACACTGGTGGAACAAGAACTCTAGTGATGGACAGGAAGGAGTATTCTGTGGATGAGTGTTCCCAGGAATACTATTGTTCTGATGCTGCCTGGACTTTGGTGACCTGGAAGCTGGCACTGAAAACTTTAATGAAAGAAAGAATTTTTGTCTATTTCTTTAGACAAACACAGTGCCAGATGTGCTTAAAAAAATCTGTGAATTCCCACAAAACCTGGTTTTGTAGGTGTATCATTCAGTGCACTGGAGAGAAGGGTAAAGCAAAGAGTGAGCTCTAAAGGATAACAGAGATGGGGCTGGGGTGAAGTTTTAAGGGACATAGATCAAATATGCATCCTTAAAAGGGGAGGGGGGGGGAACTCCATAAAGTCTAAACAAATACATAGGGTTCCTACTGAAACTATTATTGTACCATTTAAAACATTTCATTCCTTTCTAACCCCCCCCCCCCCCCCCCCAAATCCTGTTTTCTCTTTTGAAGGGGAAAAAAAAACAGTCATTCAAACTCATGAACTTCCCCATACTGGCAAAGAGGAGCCACATCATATGCTGTCACTGCAGACTTATCCTCTACAGTACCACCTACAGTGGAAGTCTAGCTGCAGGCTAGAGTTATACAATATCACAGAGAGAGATTAAGCATTACATTTATTGTGGTTGCTGGAAGGCGATATTATTGCTGTTTCAGTGGAGAGATTTATAGCAATACTTAATGAATGCTACCAGTTTTGTTATCAGTTGGTAACCATACACACGTTGTGCATGTGGAAATATTCCATTAAGTCTTTATAAAAACCTTGGAAAAGTTGGATATTAGTGTTTGTGGCAAATTTGCCAGGATAAGGAAACCGTGTTAGTATAATGGCATGGTATTGTTAGGTTGGGCATATGTTGTTGGATATAATGCAGGCAAAATTAGCCTTATCAGTATTAAACGTTTTCCAAATGAAGAAATTTTGTGATCTATCCTTAGGAATGTGCAGATTGTTTCAGTTATCAGTCTCAGCCTAGGAAAATATCATAGGTCAGAAACAGTTCAGAAATGAAATGCAAATTAAAAAAAATACAAAGCTTTTAATGATATTTTCCATTTTAGCCCTATTTGAATCACAGCTCTAAGTGAGTCATCAGCAAAACGGGAACCATTAAGACAGGCCAGAAAGATGTGAAACTTACTTCCTGGGAAAAAAAATATTCAAATCATTCTGGTCTACTGGTGTCTACTCCCAGTTTTGATGTAGTAGAGAGTCCTAATGAGAAATTGCAATGTAGCAGTCAGTGCAGAGAACTGGCATTTCCATTCCCTGGAATCTTTACTTAGAAGCGCTAAAGGCCGAGCATCCTTGAAAAACAGCAAGAAAAATCTTATTTGAATACTTTTAGATAAAATGTTCAGTGCTGTGAGTGAATGCATTAATAGCACTATATTATAATGCATAGATAGCTCTATGGAAAATACATATTTGTATGTTGAGCTGGAGTGAAATTTTCATTAATGCTGATCACAGGCAAATTATTAGGCTTAGACGCAGCTCTTTATGTTGCAGTGCAACATATCTAAGTTCATGACTGGTATCAAGAGTCATTTACTTGAATGCTTGTAGGTGCAGCTTCTTTTTTTTCCTTCAGGAAGGGAGACTTATTACAAGATACTGCTATTGAAACTCAGTCAAGATTAGGTGTAAAGACAACAGAACGCAGAATAGGTAAATGGTGTCTGTGGTATTCGCTATCAAAGGATGTGATAGAATATTCTCAGATGGAACAGACAGGTCTGATATTGCATATTAGTGGAGTTAAAGTATATGAGGTATTGAAAAAATTCACGCCTCTGCAATGATGCAGGGAGAAAAGGCAAAAGCTTTTGGGTTTGGATGTTTTAGATAATTAGGAGCAACAAAAGCTTATGTTGGAAGCAGATTTGCTGCAGATAGATAGTATATTCTTGCTAGAGAAATGGGATATCTAGTATAGTGGTCTGATGGCCCTTTTTCTTTTCTTTTTAAAAGGAAAGAGCATTTCTATCTTCTAACTGCATTGTAGGATGCATAATCAGACTCATGGCTAGTAATGAAATGACTTTTCTTCCTCTAATAATATTCTGTTCCAGAATTGACCAGAATTCTGCTACAGCACTTGCAGTCTGAGATGATTACTACATAGATGTATTCTAAAATTCGGATAAAAGAAACCTGCCATATCATGGAATTATTAAAGAGAATCTGAGTATGTAAATTAATTTGACTAGTGTTGAATAAAAGCATCTCATTTTATTGAACTTCCCTCACCTTTTTCTAAATGGTAGTGAAGTGGTAATTAAAAAGAGCTAATTATGTATTATTTTAAAGTGTACATTTGTTCTTAATTTTTGAATTAATTTTCTGATGTGAATGCTTTACTTTTCCTGCCTGCAGTTTCTGGCATAAACTCTCTGCTCTGACTGACCTTTTGGGGGGTAAAAGACTTGGGGCTTGATGGTAGAGGCATCTGAGAATGGGGATTATAAAAATGACTTCTATAAATTTTTGACCTCTCTCTTTCTCTGCATTTTATTACCTTTCTTGGCAACTGTTCATAGTTACATCCCAAAGCAGTGTTTGCTAGCTGTGGTTTGTGAAGCTTTATTGGTCTGTAGGGGCGTGCTATGCAGTTGTTGCACAAATTGGACTGGTCCCCAGGCATAATATGATCTCACTGGGTGAAAGCAGTAGTGCCTCTCTCCAGGTAGGTGACCCAGAGCACCAAAGGCATCCTGTAGAATAGGAAAAGTCTTTTGCCAAAACCTACATGGAGTGCTTCAAAAAGTGACAAGGATTGGAAATTATCCACTGGGCAAAACCACTGGAAAAACAGTATAGACTCCAAACCATGATGATCTTGTTTGTTTTAAAAGGAAACAGTGAAGATAAACTAAAATCCCAAGCCAAACTTCTGTGGGGTCTTCTGCATCTATAGGTAACTGCAAAGTCTTATGGCTTCTATGCCATAAGAAGCACAACAGACTGCTGAAGGGGTAGTTTTAGTCTGCTTCATGCTCCATCTAGCATATGCTAAATGCTTCATTCAAGTCTGTGCAAGGTCTGCATGCAGCCTCAGTGATGAAGACCATGATGTTATACACCTGTTAGTAACTGTCACCACTCATAGCTACTCCATCTTGAACTATGTTGCAGACCTGCCCTTGTAGGTGCTCATGTGAATGGCCATTATTGATCTACTAATGTCAGCATTGCTAAATGCTTTTGTGATCTAAAAATCTCAGAAAATACCATCAGTCCCTCCTGCCCATTTCAGGTCTAGGTTAGGGTATGGATGTACCAAGTAGACAGGAGAAGTTAGATACAGTTTTTAGGTTGCAGTTGATTTGTAGTCTAGCTCTTTACATGATTAGCTGCTTATGCACAGATAGAGAATGGTGATGTATTTTAGAAACTGATAATGGACAATGTACTTTTGAATGTTTTATGCCATGTATACATAGCAAATGCAGAGACATCTTTTAATGTTTAATTATTGAGGATGCAAATTGTTTGTCTAAATAATAAAATATTTAAGGTTGGAATGCATCTTTTTAATTAAGAATTTCCCAAGGCAAGTGAGATTACTGCAGCACAGAGATTTGTTGATAGTGTAATGTGTTTTCTATATTGCTGATGGTGACTGACGGTGTCAGTTATATGCCAGTCCTGGGTTGCCTGTTATTAATATTTTTGTATCAGTGATGAGAAAAGCAGCAGTCTATGAGCCACGATAACTATTGCAGTCGATGAGCCAGGATAAATAGCAGCAAATGCATTCTAACCTCTGACTCTGTGACAAACAGCATGGGTACTATCTGCAGCTCTGGTTTTAATTTCAATGGCATCAAAGGGAAACTCAAGAGATTCGGAAAATTACTCTGGCACCATGGCTCAGATAAAATAAAATGCTTACCCACAGACATAAATTACCATGGGAATAAAAAGACTACACCAAATTACATAGTTTCATAATGCTCTTAAATCAAAAAGTAGAGGACAGTGAGTACAGCTCACAAATTGCAACAGTCACACTGCTTGATGAGTGGCTTTTTTGGTACTAACTAACCTAACAGGTTTCTCCAAGTGGTGCTTGATGGCTTACACTCAGATGATGCTGGGAAATTCAGCAGGAATATGCTCCCGTTTCATGAAAATTAATTCCCAGCACACATTAGAAAATGTATTTTCACAGCTCTGACTGCAGCATTGCACTGCATGAACATGTGTTCCTGTAAACGTGGTACTTTGTCGGACATTCCTTGCCACTGAACTCATTGAATTTGAAGCTGCATGTAATTACTTTAAGGCATAGTAAATCCTACTCACCTTACTAGTGATGGCACTCCAAGAGCTACTGTATTTGCAATTGAAGCCAAGCAAACATTGCAACAAGCTGCAAAGTCCTGGGCAAAGAATTTTGCTGGAGGAGGCACTGTTCTAGACCAGTTCTAGTTTGAGTGTTTGCTAGATAGTGTAGGGTAGAGGACTACATAAATCTTCCTGAACTCACCTATGCAAACTGTGTTTTAATTCTTTCCCAATTCCCACCTATATATTCTTGCTGCAGCAGCATATGTAGTCTGCTTCATAAGAGTTACTAATATACTCATTTGTAAGCTTCCCATCTCTAATTCTCACCTCCATACATAGGATTTCTTTTGTTTAGTCTTGGGGCTTGACAAGCTGAACTGGCATTCAATAAGAAATCCAGTCCTGCTTCTCTGAGTGGTGGAGAAACAGGTCACATCACTGCAATTTTTAGTAGTCATCTGTTACCTTCCCATGATTATCCCTGTGCCTATAAAGGCTGAGCTCTTCTACAGGTATCTGGAGGAAAAGATGCTAGAGACTTCCTATACCTTTAAGAAACAGTAGATGTGCCCCCCAGAAGGCAAGCATGAGAAAATGCAAGGATAGAAGCAGTAATTTGGATATTCCCATACTGTTTTCACTCTGGGATTGACTATATGTAGACATTCAGACCAAGAACTGATCACCAAGATGATTAGCCACAGTTCAGACCATACTTTTCTGTGCATTGAAAAAGAGGTGAAAAACCCACCTTTTGGCTATATTATCCTGTGTAAATACATAATGGCTGATGTTAATGAACCATGTTGACCTTTAATGAAATCACTTCTTCATGCTTCAGCTCATTGATGCTGCAGTCTCAAGTTGAGCTACTCAAGGTTCTAAGAATCCCATGGCTCAATAAGATTTTTCATTACTGCAGTTAGAAGCAACTCTGTATCTCATAGCAGTCAATCTCATACTAGGGGACTTTAAATGCCTAATAGCTACAGACTACATAGAAATCAGTTTTTTGACTGAGTCATAAAAATAGTACTGGTTGCCAGATACACTTAAAAGGAACTGATCGATGAACCTGATTTTTCAGCCTTGGAAGTTTTTTTTGGCGGGTTTTCAGTCCAGCTTCCACAGACTAAGTTTTTACACATAGGAACAAAAACCTTACATATTTAAGTTCATCTTGCAGACTTCTTTTAAGAAGTAAGGAGCTCTGGTACAATTTTTTTATCTCGAGGGAAAAAGTCTCTTTTTTGATCTTTTTTCCTTCAAAAAATGTGTTCAAAAGAAGAATAGGGAAGGACAAAAGAGAGAAAAAAATAAACCTGTCATTCTTCAGTGATAGAAGAGAATCCTGTTTTGACCACTGTACCTGATACAAAGTTCCTGCTCAAAACACTGGAAAAGATGGGCATTTACTTTTATTCTGAACTACAGGAAAAACTAGTTTCTGCTGGAAATTAAATGCGTTTACCTTTGGAAAAATACTTGTCAGACAAGTCTGTGGGGGTTAAAAAAAGAAGGCAACAGCCCATATCACTTCAGATTTTTGGTTAGATCCTGACATACAGGTGGTTTTTAGAAAGCACAGGTCAAGAGTGTGAGTATATGAAAGCTCACCTTTGCACTCCTTTGTAATCTTAAAGTCCCTTGTGCTGAGCTGGAAGATGGCTCTAACTTCTACCAACATCACATAACACCTGGACCATTCTGTCTATGCCTGCTGCTCCCCACAGGCCATCTGTGGTCTGCATAGCACCCTTTGCAATTATTGATACAGTGAGTAATTACTTCTGATGTTAGATATAGCTCCACCTTTCCATTGAAAAGAAAAGACAAGATGAGGTATCCTCTCTGGAATTCTTAGTGCCAGAAGTAGAAATAACCTGATGAGTTAGAGGGCGTCCAGGTCGACACATGTTGTATTCAGTCAAGAGACTTTACTTGTCCACTTCAGGCTCAGGACACCTTTTGTAAGAGTGCTTTTGATCTAAAAGGCTGATGAAATGAACCTGTGTGTTACACATCTTCTGGGTTTGTAACTTTGATTTGTGTTAGAGTGCACCCTTCCAGCAAACAGGGAAAAATCATACCTTTGTCTTTTGTAAGTGGGAATTGCTGATTTCTTACTTTCTTTCATAAACATGATATTTGTATGGAAATATGTTTTATGTAAATACACATTATTGTACCCTGCCTGTTTTCCCTTGACTACATATAATGTTGACTGTGCCTCTTGCTGTAGACTGGAGTAGATCTTTAAGCCAGTGTTGAGCTCCTGTTTTATTGTGTGAGACACTACAGCAGACTCCAGGCATGTATCCATCAAAAGTATGTGACCCATTGCTGTCCAGAGATTTCAAACTTTACAATCAATCTATTTTCACAAGTCAATGCCATGTGGGAGAACTGTTGCTCCCAGTTCACGTTTTGGAAGGTGAAGCCCTGAGGCTATATTTACAGCACTGTGCAGCAAGATGAGAGGAAGAAAACTCTGTCCATAATGGTTAGGTTTTTGGAGTTTCCTGAGAGGTCTCTATGGGACAGTTTATGGCTCTTTGTGGCTGCACCAGTAGTTTCCCTCTAGTATGCCTGCCCTGCTGTGATATTACGGTCAATAAAACCAACCAAACTGCTATGGTGAACTTTCCTGACATTCTACAACAAAGATATATGGGATTATAGGTATTGTAAAACCCAGTTGACATGCCAGGAAGGAAAAATCTTGCTTGAGAAAGAAAGAAAACATGAGGTGGTAGAGCTCATGTCCACCTTCACTCATAAGGTCCACCAGGGTGGGTTATGAAAGGTCTTGACAAAGAGGCCAAGGTCATACAGGACTGGAGTCTGGCAGAAAAAAGTATTTGAACCTATCTCCCAAGCTTCAGACTAGCACAATAATATTTATACCCAGTAAAACTTGGTTGATTCCCATGGATTTACAACAATATGAGCAGGGTAACAAAGAAACAGGTAGGGTATTTATTGAAGTCTGAGTCTACTCTGCTTTTCAAATGGTTGCAGAATATAGTTACAGGTTCTAAAGAAAAACTATACAGCTGCAGATAGAAATCTTGGTCATCATGCTTTTGCCATGTTAAGTATTTAAGGAAGGAGAGGTTGGATTTGCTGTTGATGTTGACTGACACTGGAGAGCATGGTTTGATGTGTTTTGTAAACAACTGGGCCAAACAGGTTCTGCTTCAGCAGTCTTGGTTCTTCCAGGTCCTGTTCCTAGCACACAGAATGTGGTGTGGGAGGGGATCATGTGTTTTGTATTTTACTCCTTCCGTTAGCAATATAGTCTGTGCTGAAGGCTAACCTGGGGGTATTGTGCGTCGCAAGTGAGCATGTACAATGCTGAATACACATTTTCAAGCTGATGATGAAATTCTGAACATGTGGATGATAATCCAAAAACGTGAAATAATTGCACATAGGCCTTTTTACTCAGCTACTTACCTCATTTCTTGGTTTTACCCTTACTCCAAAGGCAGAATTCATATCTGATTGGTCAAAGTGCTGCTCTGGGTCCATTGCTTACTTAGCAGAATGGATGTGAGTTGAAAGGAGGGTGAGGGGTGGTTTCTATGTGGGTTGGGTTTTTATTGTTTTAAAATTTAAATAAGAGTCTGAATCACCATAATATAACGAGAGCAGAAATCAAACACCCGCGGTTCATTCCTGTGCTTTGATTTTTATACCCATGCATGTTTGGGTTTTTTCTTTTTTCCTTAAAAAAAAAGAAAGAAAAAAAAGGAAACCCAAACATGTGTGCTGCCTTTTAATAAAGATCATATTAAAAATTCAATAAATAGCAATATCTCTGATCTCTTAACAAAAGCGTCTGGTGTACAGGAAATTAAATGAAAAAAAACCTTGTTAATCCTTTTTGATTTCTGTACAAGGTAGCTGGAAGCAGAATTCTTTAACTCGCAGGATTCTCTTTTTGTCCTCTCTTTTTTACATTTCTTCTCCTTTTTCTTCCCTTGTTTTTTTAATCTTCCCCAGCACAAACGTTGTCTGGGTAACCCCGGTGTAAATGCAGCCTGTTTCTCTGATACGTTTTTAAATAAATAATAAAAGAATAATAATAATAGTAAGAGAAGAGGGAAAAAAAGAAGCCGTTGTGTCATTGTCTCATCCCTGTGGCCTTGCTGTGAGGGATCCGTCTCGAACCAGGTGATAACCTGATAGACTTTATCTTGTCTTTTCTGGGCCTCCCTGAAGCCTGCCAACACTTCGGCTGGCTGTTAGGCATTTTAAATATCCCCCATGAGCCCTAACCTTACCCCTTTTCTCTTCTTGTCATCTGGAATGTCTCAGAGCTGTCAGAGGCTTGTTGCTTATTGATGTTTCCGTGTGTTTTATGTCTTTTCTGAGATATGACAGCCCCTGACACAGTGCTGATTTCAATCAGCCGGCTTCTGGAGAGGACTAAGATTTTGTCCTCGCGCGGTCCCAGCCGCCAGCATACTTCAGAGGCCTCCATCTAATGAAAATGTTTCAGCAGGCTGAATAAAGGCCTGGTGCTCAACAAACAACAGTTGATGAATTCACAAGACAAAAAAAAAAAGAAAGAAAAAATAAAAGAGGAGGAAACCTTCCCCCCTCCCAACCCTCTGCCTTTGTTATAAGAAAAGCAAGAAGAGAGAGTGACCTCCTGAGCCAAAGGTTTTGACACTGAATCAAATCCCTTTAGGCCTGAACTGGCAGGCTGGGCTCGGCTTTAGATTACTTTATCACATCTTAGAGTGATGTTTGTATGTACCTCAGGACACCCTACGTGTAAAGAGTGGATATTTTAGCCCCATTGCTTATTAAGTCAAGTCTTGGTGTCTGGTAGAAAATGAAGGTCTGTCTTGCAGAGCACTGAAAGGGGAGGAAATGCATCCTTATTAAAAACAGGGAGTGAGATTATTTGCATAGAGAAACCTCTTTGAAAGGAAATGAGGTGTGGACTTTGCTTGAAGTTGCTGTGAGAGGACAGATATTTTTTGTTTGTAATTAGCTGAGAAAGAGAACAAGCTTTGGGGCAACATAGAGCATCTGCTTTGTGGGTTTTGATCAGGTCCTTTAATCAGCATCAAGCTTGGGGCAGTATGGAGCAATGTGTGCATCTAAGATACATCCCTGGTAGAGCTGGGTTTTGAGCTGCTCCTTGTTGCTCCCCCATCACCCAGCCTTGGGTACCAATGCTGCTTCTCACATCTCCTTTCAGCATTTTAGATAGGAGAAAAGCAAAGGCAACATCCACCCTTCATCTCCACCTGGGGACCACATGGAGGAGAAGCCTCTTGTAGGGCTATCTTGCACCCTCCCAGGCAACCTCTTCCCTCTCGAGGCTTTATCTGAAGCCACATTGATTCCCTAATCCCCAGATTTCAGCTGAAATTACACTACTGTGAGGCACTGTCATTATCCATGCCCTGATGCATACGTCAGGGATCAGCCTCCACTGTGCTAGGTGCTGTACAAGCATAGCAGGGAAACACAGCAGCTGCAGTAACACCTTGAATTGCTAATACTGATGCTGTGGTTGTTTCCTTCAGGATGTGCAGCTTTAATTATGCGCTTTATGTGGGGAAGCCCAGTGACTTCTTAGAGGGCTTGTACCTTCCTGAGCCTGGGCTGTGGGATTAGGTTCATCAGCGGGTGAGATATATAGAGGTTCATGTTTACTTCCTTATTCACATGAGTGTGGTCGTTTTATTCCCTCTGTTTATTTTTGCAGGGAGGGAAAACAATCTCTCCCTGTCCTCTAACTAACTAAATAAACACAGCCCACCCCGCTATTGAACAACATCAGTGACATCCATATCTGCAGTGACTCAGATGGGTTTGTTAATAACAGAGCGAGTTCTTGGTGTAGCCCGATTCTGTCCTTCCGATGGGAGACTTTAATCCTGAGTCTTATTTTTCACTGTATTCGGCTACTGTGTTTTTGAGCAACAAATTACATCCATGCCTCCAAGCCAAACAAGGAGTGAAAATTCCTATTTAAAAGAATGTGGAAATAATACTGTCTATCTACCTACAGTACAATTCCATTTTTAAAGT
This sequence comes from Melopsittacus undulatus, assembly GCF_012275295.1. Classification (NCBI taxonomy): domain Eukaryota; kingdom Metazoa; phylum Chordata; class Aves; order Psittaciformes; family Psittaculidae; genus Melopsittacus; species Melopsittacus undulatus. The sequence goes on along the minus strand of NC_047535.1, from coordinate 4,822,419 downwards.
GCTTTGGTATTTTTAACAATATTAATATAATAACAGCAGCATGTGCCTATTGGGTTAGTCTGTATTTTATAACTTGGTATCCAATTTCTCCCTTGTTTCCTGCAGGACTGTCACTATTAATTTCTACTCCCATTTTTTCCGTCAGTGTGAACATTGTCATTGGACTATTGTTTGTAAGTGATAAGCAGCCCCTAGTATTATTATTATTATTATTATTTCACTCCTGCTTGTTGAGCATCAACAATCTACCAAAAATATTAACACTTTGGTGGAAGTTTAACTCTCTCTTCACCAGATGTTTTCCCCCCTTTCTTTAACTTAAAGGAACATACTTGCTGCTGTAGTATCCAAGAATAAAAAAATAGGAAACTAGTAGAAAGGCAATCTGTCATAGGGAAAAAAAAATACCTCAGGGGGTGAAGAATGCCTTCACAGTATGGCTTTAAGGTTTTAATTTATATTGGTCCTGACTCATGACACAGCCAGAGCAAGTCCGGGCCTGGGAGTCAGGTCTCCCACTGACCCTTGCATAGACTGCTTGAGAGAGAGATGTCAGCTGAAAACTCCCAGGGATCATGGGGCTGCCAAGCACTTTGAAAATGACTGCCAATTTGGCCTAGTCTCAGCTGAACACATGCCCAAGAGGGAGGGAATGCCAGTAATAAAGCAGTTTAGAGGAGAAAGATATTGCTTTTGAGCTCCCAAACCCTTCCAGCCTTTTTACATTATGATATTGTTTGCATACATGCATGCTCTCATAAAGACACATACCTGCATGCACATGCGTGTACATTTGCTCCTTTCAAAGCTAAACAGTCTGCAAAGCAATGCATGAGGTAGATCTCCTCTTCTCTATTCATTATGCAGCCAACAAACCCCTCTTTAAATTCAGACAGTAATAAAAGTGAGTGAAACCCCAAACTTAAGTCCCTACGGAAATTTAAGGAACAAACCAGGTGAGTACCAGTGACAATGTGAAGCCTCACTCCTGTTAAATTTTGGTAAAAATTATTCTGAATTTTCAATTATCAGAGACAGTTTAAAACTACAAAAAGATGCAGCATTGATAACATCTAAAATTTCTTCAAATTCAGGTAATAAACTTTGCAAATCTTTATTTTCACTTTATTTTGTTCTTTTCTGTAAGACTTAAAAGAACTGTATTCCTTTTAATGTGAGTTTCTTATAAAAGAAACTCAAGTTTAAATTTGATTGTCCTGAAATCAGTTTTTCTTCTATTTTATCATGTTCATTATGATGCTTCAGGTTAATAAAGGGAAACTCCAGCTTTACTGGATTGGCTCAAATATGAGTGACTCTGTGGTTTACTCAAGCTTATTAGTATTTCTTTCAGTCATGTAAGTAGTGCCAATGGAGTAAATGATGTTACTTATCTGAGTAAAGGCTGTGAGGTGAAGCCTAACATGAAATGTGGGAAAGAGAATAGGGAGAACTGTGGGGAAAAAGCCCAGGTGTATTAATCAACATCCAAGAACAATGAAATGTGCCAGAAGTAAGTACTATTTGGTGCATGTAACATGACAGTTAAGAAATACCTAGATGAGAAAAGAAAACCCAACAAACAAAACACCGCTTGGCAAGCACATTCATCTGCAGCAGCATCTGCCTCCAATATGCTTTATACTTGCACAGATACGTCTGGGACCTGAAAGGTAACAAGAATTTATCAAAGGATTAGCAAGCACTGATGCTATCGCTCACAACTGTTACAGATCTAAATTGTCCTTATCTCTTATTACTTGTTCCCCAGTTTAATTTTTGCCAAGATATCTTTTGTCTGAAATGCCAAAATGTGATCTAGAATTAGATGGATGTTGACACAGCTGAAATATTTTACATTAGTCACCGTTTAAAATGCTTCCAGAAATACTCTTTTGGTATTTGTGACTGAACTTGAATGGAAACTTAACAAAGATAAGGGTACCTCCACCACTTATTCCATTTAAAAGTTATAGTTATTGTTTTGGAAGTTTTTTGGAAAATACTAGTTAGTATCCTAAAATTCCAGGTTGGAAGGGACCTCAAGGATCACCTTGTCCAAGCTTTCTACACAAAGCATGACCAAGACTAGATATCCCAGCACCCTGTCCAGTTGATGACGGAGGGAGGGATGGATGAAAGGATGAAGGAGGATGGCTTCAGTGTAACTTACGACCCATGCAACAGTCCCACATTTACAGTATGTATATGTAATTAGGAAGCAGGTAATTTCAAAGATATATTCAGACTGCTGTAGAGGAGAGGGTGGTTAAATCATCATCTCAGATGAGGTTTAAAACCATCACTAACTTGAATGGGAAAGTAAATCCAGAGTTTGCAGTCCACAGGCCTGGGAAGCTGAGCCTCTTATAGACCACTGATGGGAGGGGGGGATTTTCTACAATGGAGAAAGGATTGTCACACAGGAAATAATGGATCACATATTTTATCTACATGATTTAGTTTTTTCTAGACAAGTAAACCTCAGATGAAAAAAACAACCAATGTGAACCACAGAAATACTGGGGATGGGTCTAAAGGAATTTTAGTGCCTGTTTCCTGAATTCTAGCTGGGCTGCACAGTGCGCTTCCCTTGAGCATATCATAGGTTATGGCTGCTGGACAGACTGTTCCCTCTTCTTTCCTGCCTTGTTCAGATTAGGACTGTCTGCTGTTCTTGAGTTCCTCTAGGCTATTCCTAGAATAATGAAAATTTGTCAGTCAGACAGACATAGCAGCTATCCAGGTATAGAGATTACCTTCTCAGTAGAGAGTTTGTGGTAACCTCTACAAGAAGAGTTTCAGTTTAGAGTACGAACAGCAAGAACGATGCTACAGGTCAGTAAAGTAAGGAATCCCTTCCCCTCTACACTTTTATTTCACTTTTCAACAATATTCTACCCCATAAGGAAACATAGGGTACAGCTGTAAGCTCATGTTGTTTGGGAACACAAAGTATTAAGCAGTCACAAGGCATTTCTCTGAGTCCATGTCACTGTGTTTTTGGAAAGCAAGTTTCATACAGCTGCTATGTCTATCGGCAGATGAGCTGGTGGTGCCTACAACCTTGACATCTAGTTTCTAGCTGTTTTCAGGACTGAATTCTGCAAAGCAGGTTTAACCATGCCAAGTGCAAGGTCCTACACCTGGGTCGGAGCAATCCCAGGCACAGCTACAGGTTGGGCAAAAAGGAAATTCAGAGCAGCCCTGCAGAGAAGGACTTGGGGGTGTTAGTCAATGAGAAAATGAACATGAGCCAAAAGTGTGCGCTTACAGCCCAGAAAACAACCGTATCCTGGGCTGCATCAAAAGAAGCGTGACCAGCAGGTCAAAGGAGGTGATCCTGCCCCTGTACTCTGCTCTTGTGAGACCTCACTTGGACTACTGTGTGCAGTTCTGGTGTCCTCAACATAAAAAGGACATGGAACTGTTAGAACAAGTCCAGAGGAGGCCACGAGTATGATCAGGGACTGGAGCACCTCCCATATGAAGACAGGCTGAGAAAGTTGGGGCTGTTCAGCCTGGAGAAGAGAAGGCTGTGTGGAGACCTCAGAGCAGCCTTCCAGTATCTGAAGGTGGCCTACAGGGCTGCTGGTGAGGGACTCTTCATTAGGGACTGTAGTGATAGGACAAGGGGTAACGGGTTGAAACTTAAACAGCAGAGGTTTAGACTGGATGTAAGGAAGAAATTCTTTACTGTGAGGGTGGTGAGGCACTGGAATGGGTTGCCCAGGGAGGTTGTGAATGCTCCATCCCTGGCAGTGTTCAAGGCCAGGTTGCATGAAGCCTTGGGTGATATGGTTTAGTGTGAGGTGTCCCTGCCCATGGCAGGGGAGTTGGAACTAGATGATCTTAAGGTCCTTTCAACCCAAACTATTCTATGATTCTGTGATGTTGCTCTGGGCTGCATGTGGGTAGGTTCTTTGATGAGCTTCAGTAGGATCATGTGTTCCTGAATTCTTTTTAGGATGGGAATGACACAGTTTATAGGCTTTCAAACAGAAGCTGGTCCTCAAACCTCCCTCTAAGCCAAAATACTTCTAAATTCATTTTCTCTTTCATTTGCTTGTAATTTCTGGATTATTTGTTGATGCCTCATATCCAAAAATCTCTCTCTGGCCCATTATAGTGTAAGAAATATCTCCTTGCTGTGTTCTAGGAATCTGAAATGCTTTCACTTGATGGAAAGACAAGATGTAACTGTGAAAAGACTTGGAAATTTTGAGAAGGGTATTTAAAGCAATGGCAATTTTTTGCAGATTTCTGGTTTGCTTTGTGAATTTAGCACAACCTGAAAATAATTTTACATAATACATAAAGCTCAAAGTATCTGTGTTTCTCCCTAGATATCAACACAATATAACATTCATAGAAAAAACCCTCAACCCACCCTAGTTGATATATCATGTTTATTATAGTGAAATACTGTAATGGAAACCAACACAGCTCCAGATCTGGCATTAGTTTTTTCTCTTTAACACAGATCATCATGAAGTTTGGACAAGTGAAACATTACACAGTTGTGGCTTTTTCATGTCAGGAACACACATCAGTTCCTTTATATCGCTTTAGTTTGAATGCAGTTTTCTTAGGTTTGGGCCTTCATCCAAGAGACTTCAGGCCAAACCTGTCTTTGGTGTGACTTGATTTACTTCATTTTGCATGCACTAGGGAAAGTTTAAACCTCAGGTGGCAAAATACTAAAGTATGAAACTCTGAAACAGAATCTGCTATGAAGAAAGCAAATGGATATTCTGCTGTCCTTTGCTCGCTGGGACTTTCTAGTGGAGGTAAGAAGCTGCAGTTAACTCACCTCTGTGTGATAAATCACATATGTGTTTGATGAACACGCTAGTTTTAATTGTATGTCTTACAGCATTAGTAAGTTATCTTACACAGTCAGTGCCTGCCAAGTGGATTTGATTCCTTGGAAGAACAAAAGATGAATGAGAAGAAATGAAAACAAAGTTTACCTACTGTCTATTTTTTTTTCAGTACCACTAATGTGCTGGACATTTTCCAAGCATAAAGAAGTCACATTTGTCTCCACATGAGTTCACAATACCCAGACAGTGAGCTGAGGAGGTCACTACAGTAATACTAAAACAACAGGATGATGTCCAGAAGACTGAGATGAGGAATTTTAGACATGTTAGTGAGTGGGGAAAAAAAATGTCCAGTGAATAACTGATAGTGATTCACTGTAATAATATATACAAAGAAAAAAAAGTGATTTTTTTAAGGATATTAGATATAGATGCTTATGTTCTTGCACTTACTTATGTAAGTCTGTGTTCAGATTTATACAATGTACAGAGCTTTGCAGTTATACAGACTTGTAGAAAACCTGTCTGATAGAGGTAAATGAGAAAAGATGGAAAGGTGTAAGGGAGAGGACCTTATTCTCCAGGCCTCATCTGGTGTCTCATTTGCTGCTTCTGACACCATCAAGAGACCTCTGAGCACCATTATACTATTATTAATAATAGCTGTATCATGACTTCTGCTCAGCAGTAACAGCCTTAGGCAGTGCTTGCTCAGTGATCTGTGTGCAGTTGCTTTCCACCTCCCGTGATGCCAACAACAGGACGTTCTCAGCTTCTGTTGTAGCACTTCTGGTTTCATTTGTTCCCTTGTCCACACCTCTGATCACTCACAGCAAGTTCTTCTCTTATCCTGATACTGAAGTTCTTGAATTTATTGCCATGCTGTTGCCTTTCTCCCCTTAGGCTCTTTTTCAGTAGGACCAGGAAACATAATATACAGCGTGGGCAGACAATAAGCTGTATAATGAGAGGTGAGAACTGCTCCACAACCGGGTGTCTTTGTTAGCAGGAAAGATGTGGTTGTGGTTATACAAAGATGCGCAGTGGCATGTCTAAGGCAGGGATGAGACAAATGTGTGCCCAACAAAACCCATGGCTTCACCCTACAACCCAGAGGAGTCATTTCTAGTGAAAAATTAACAGCTTTCTGAAACAAGACTTCTTTGTGTAATATAATAAATAATATTATGAATAAAACAAGAAAGACAAAGACTTTGACAAGATAATCTATAGGAATTTACAAAAACTTTTCCTAACCACTGCAGTGATTTAACTTATTGTGGAGGAATGTGTTTTTTTGAGTGATCAAAGCCAACATTCAGCAATAGCAAACAAGGAGGGAAAGGTGGGTGTCAGTAATTAGTAGCAGCATTTGTTGTGTGTGCTGGTTTCCTGAGGAAAACCCAGAGTGTTTATATTCAGTGTCTGATTATTACATGGTGCATTGATGAGCAGAGGAATGAAGCACTTCTCATTGCTTTTTTGTCAGTTAGGAATAGCAGTTGCAGAAAGGAATACCTATTTCTTTTACCATATTCATCACCTTAGTATCTGAGTACCCTCCAGTAGTACATTAAGCATGACTAACATCTGTTCTGTGTTTGTTTTCTCACCTCCTCTCCAAAGGGAGTGTGTATAAAGTGAACTGCTCTGGTTTGTTTTGATATATATGTTATACTGCTAAATGTTTATGTCAGAAGACAAAGTCAAAGAAATCCTTTCTGAACTTATAGCACTGGCTCTGTATAAAGCTATCTGTCTCTAGGTGGAGGAGACTTGGTTGGGGTTTTTTCTTGTTCATGCACTCCGAATAGCCAGAGGAAGTTATACTGGCTCTTCAGCTGGATTTTTACAGGAGAAACAGTGGTAAAGAGAAAGTGATTTTCTTATTTCAAAAATATAGTATGATAGCTTGATCAAGACCACATTTTACACCACTGACATCATGTCTTTGTATCTTAAATGATATAGGTCATCAGTGACCCCAACAATCTATTAAAATGATGTACCTAAGAAAGATATTTGGAAGCCAAATGTATCAGTGGCAATGTGCAACCAATTTGTCAGTGCAGTGGTGACGTAACTTGGCATTATCCCCTATCAATGAACTACAGAAACATATCTGGTACTGGAGCTTTTGGGGAAAGATCAATATGGTCAGTTCGCCTATCATCTAGGAACATTTAGAAGAAGCAATAAAAAGAGTAATACAAAGATATTTTGTGCATCTAATAAAAAAGGTGGTGCCACTGATCCCTCAGAGGGTATGAAAATGGTCCTTGCAGAAATGAGATGCTGAATCAGCCTGAAAGAAGTATCACATTAATACTGAATTGTTTTAGGGTGGGAATTTTCAACAATCTAGTAGTAAAATGACAGGACAGTTGCGTGTTCATCTTTAAGAAGCAGACATTACTGCAAAAGGATCTGTTCATGAGTGGAGTTGTTAGTCCTGTTTTGGCAATTACAACCATGTTTATTTGTTCAAGATTTGTGACAGTTTTTCATTAGAGACTGGATGCAGATGGCATAAGAGTGGCTACATTTCTGCAGTTGTCCTTCCTACATTTATCTAGTAATGAGAAGCTCCTAAACCAGGCAGTTTCAGCACTGTGTTGCCTATGGTCTGTCACCATTCTTCCATAGTAAACAGCTTTAGTTTGAGGTGTTGCTTGTTCTCAGGCTGTATCTTTGCCTAGGTTGCACAGCAATTTTGTCATGTCAGATTCTAGCTGACTACCCATCCTAAATCATATAATGAGTGATTTTGATACTGTTGGCTATGGTAGTCCTGCGCCTCTGTAATTCCAGAGAGCAACCTTTTCAGTATGATGAATGGAAACTTATTGAAAAGGAATGCCTCTGTTATCAACACTTCAGGTTAGCAAAGCAGTAAATGCTAACCAGCACAGCCACATGTCAGACTCTGCAGAAATGTCATACTTGCAGCCTTTACATATTTGGACAGATCTGTCAGTTCTTACCTATGGACTATGGCAGCATCTCAGCTGTAAAGCACACACTGGGAATCAACATTTGGAAAAGTGCATGCCTTCTGTGCCTAACGGAAAAGAATTTGCAACCCTAACATTTACGCTTAATAAAAGATAATCTCTTCCAACATTGCATAGTAGGAAGAATGCAAATCCTCTCCGGTGTCGTATAGCTACAAGGAGAAGAGTTTCCCTGTGACTTGGAGAGAAGCCTGCCATATCAATGTCTGCCTAGCAACTGAAAGGTGACACGTGGAGCCTCCTTTTCAACTCATTTCCTCTTGATGAGAGGAAGGGATCCTCCTGCGAGTTATTACCTGAAATAATACCATATGGTAAAATGTAAACAACATCTGCATATTCATGTAATAATTTCATCTGTTTAATTAGTTCCAGCAAAGCAGTTTACCCTCTGAGGCCCTCGCTGTCAGCTCCACGCTCATACATCCATGCCCTGCTGTCGAGCCTGACAGCCGTCTATTGTTCATTCACTGCTTCCACCTCGCCACTTAATGTAAGTGAATCTTCTGAGGGGTGGAAAGCCTGTCCCCATTGATCCAGATGTAAGGGCTGGGGGGAGGAGAGTAAATATCTGTCAGCTTGCAATACGGATACTAAGAGCCAACTTGACAGATCAGGTGGCTTTGTGGGTTTTTCGAGGGGGAGTGAGGGGCATGTTGGCACTTGGTGTGAGTGCTAATAGTGCACAGGACTGCAGGTTTGACTTTGTATGGTTGTTAAGCCTTTGCTCTCAGGTTGGGTGCTTCCCCATCAGGTGAATTCAGCAACAGAATAGCAGCCCAGCTTTTACAGTCAGCTGTATTTCAGTGCCAGAGGAATGACAGCATGCCCACTGGTGCAGCAAAACACAGGGCCCTGGAGGGCTGTATGGATTGGCCAAACAGGTTTTCGGAAATGCATGTCAATGAACACTGTTCAGGAGAAACTGAGAGTGTAAAAAGCATGTAAGTCTAACTGGAAAGGTCCCTGGAATGTATTTTTAGAGTCTCCTGGCTCATATAAATAAATTATACTGTGGGTCACATGTAATAATAAGGCATTCAACTCACCTTCAAAAGGAAACATTTACATTATGGGAATATAAACACTTCATGGCAATATTGCACCTAAGTAGAGGAAAGGACTGCAGTTCAGTGTGGTAAAGTCAATATCATAATAAGGTAATAATAATACTACTACTACTTAGTACTTATATGGCCTTTTACAGATTTGAGCAAACAGTAACTGATTAGTCCTCAGAACACCTTGGGGCAAATAGGTAAGTAAGAACTATTGCCTTGTAAAAATAAACTCTATCTCATCACACACCATCACCATGGTATCTATACAAACAATCGGTCTGATGGGCAGTATTCTTCCCATTGGCTTACGATGCACTGAGACAAGTTTGCAAGGTGTAAGCTCAGCTAAAGAGATGTATCTTATATTTAATTTTAATGCTGATCATCTATGTATTAATACCATTTTCCCATTCAGAAGATTTCCAGAGATCATGGCCAGCGGTCAGGAAGGACAGATGTCCCACTGCATTTTTGATCTTTCTTAATAGAAAAGGTCAGCTCCACTGTGCCTGAATGGCCTGTCTGCATGTCAGGAAAGGGAGAGGTTTCTGAAATATTCAGGGCCCAGCTATTAAAAAGGAGAGAATAATTGATGATCTGGATAGGTACATCCTGGGTAGGTACGTTACACTGGAACAGTTTGTTCTCCTTATTCTACACTCACAAGAAAAGGTTCTGCATGTATATATGTACTCTGTGGGTCTTTTTTATGGTATGCAGTGAAAACTTTCAGGCATAAGTTATAATGGTTAAGTAAGACATAATTAATATTATGTGTACAATGTGTTTATCTGTATGTTGAAAAATGGGGTGGTACTGATTACCTGAAGAATAAGATATTATTTCCTCCTTACAAAAGAAAAACCAGGAAGACCAGATCATCTGCATGCTGTTAGATAGAGTTCTTGAGGTTTCTCTCTTAAGAGCTCAGAACAGTGTTGCAATTATTTTTTTAATGTTCTTAATCTGAACCATAAAATACTAGTTCACAATAGACAGGCAGCAAAGACACCTAAAAATTAATTATACTGCCAAAGTCCCCAAGACAAGTTAATGGCAGAAAAAGGGTCATGAAACATACAACTTGCAGAATTATCCTTATTCGCCCAGAGCAAAACTTCTGTATCACGTTACCTTTGTTATGGGCACACAGTTCCCTGAGCTTCAATGACACTGTTGTTTCCTCCTTAAGACTGTATTTCATGCAGCCACAGCAATAAAATGAACTAACCCTCAGATCACGGAAGTTAGAACTGATTACCTTTATGAAGCTAATGAGTAACTGTTCTAATTGTTACCTTGCATACACTGTTACAATGTTTTCATGCACACTGCAGTATTAAAAATTAATATTTGGAAGCTCTTTGGAAAGCTAATTTGTTATAAATTAAAATAATAGTAATTTAATAAAAACAACACAATGGCAATGAATTAATAATAAACTTTACTAAATATTCTTGAATACAAGAATACATTAATATTGTGTTCGTGACAAGTTCATCGGTCAAATAACGCAGGGTTCTTTTTCCCTGGAATGAATAGATGCTTATTACAAATGAAAAGGGTATGTCATGCTTCCCCATCAACATGACACCAAACCTATGTGAAAAACTTTGAGGTCTGAGAGGTTCATCTTGTCTTGGTATCCATTTTATCATTATTTTGTGTGCTGAGACAGACACGAGTTATCCAATAGTAAGTGGGTATAATATCAATTTAATTTGGGGAATGTTGACAGGCATCAGACTACTCACACTGCTTTAAGTGCCATTAGTCATCAGTTGGTAAGAAAACCATTTTGCCTGATGAGAAACAAAGGAATCTGGGTTTGATTTTCAGGCTTGCAGGCTTCTGATGTCCTATGTAATGTTCCATAGGTCAGTCAATCTGGATTTTAATTTCTCTGACCATGGTTTTGATTTTTTTAAATCTCGTTGGTACACTGAAATTACAACTATTTTAGGCAAGCCCATAATGTTGTAAAGCCCTGGGCTGAATTTGAAGCTATGCTCTGTAATGTATTTATTAATGTAAAGTGATAGGTAGTCCAATCACGTATAAGTATTACTTATGGTGTTATAAGGCTTCTATTAGAATGAGACTCTAACATCATCCCGCATACCTCAAAAATAGTTGTATTACTTCAGTACTTACCTAATCTCTCAAGTCAGCTAAAATTATAGCACAGGTAGGTGTATATTCTTGCACATTTCAGAAAAAGCTACATTTCATTAATATTCTGGAAATAAACCCTAAAACTAATGGATTCCTTCCTCTTTTCTGCTCTTTTTAGTGCAATAAAATTGTTCTTTGCTTTTTTTTTTCTCCATTAAATAACTTATATGTAGCAATTTCAGGCTGGCCTTGAAGTGCTTTCTAAATTAGATGAAAAAAAGGTCCATTATTTTTAAAATCTATAATTGTTATGGTGTTTTTATGCAGAGATCCAAAATAGTTTCTAATGGACATTATAGGGTAGGAAAGATTAATGGTGATTTAGTGAGGTAAGACTGCTGGCCTAAGCAGGGTTAATTTATCAAAATATTTTAAGTGTAATTGCCTCAAGAGTGAAACTTCCCAAACTTTTTTTAGCTGGAAGTTGTTTCAACAGGTTCATTCCAAACCTAAGTGCATCCAGAGCATTTTGGTATTTTTGTTTGTAATAAGGAAGCAAAATTATCTGGGTTATGTTCCCAAAACAGAAGCCTTAATGACCTTTATTCTATATTTCTCTTCATAGATTATTGCGATAAGGAAACCCTCGTGTCGCGACCCACTGGCGTCTGGCTAATCCGATGGTATTCGTCGCCGCATTGTCCGTGATCAATAACTAATTATCAAAGTGGCATTTCTTTTCAAGAGCTCCTTGTTAAAAAATGGCTTTTGGCTGAGAGTGGAGGAAAAAGGTCGCCACTTTGACATCATTGCAAGTCTTTCAAAATCCAGTGGGCCGTCCGATTGAATTACTGTCCCAAACTAATTGATATAAATTTGAACAGAAGAATGCTTGTTACTACAGAATGTCATAATGATATCCTTGGCAAGAGCATGTCAGTGGGGGAAAAAAAAAGACCAGCACTAGTCACAAAGCGTTGAGACAAGTTGCAGCACAAGACTATTAACAAAATTAACAGGAACAAAATTGTGCACCACTTCCTTCTTCCCAGCCAGTCTGATCAGGCATTCAGGAAAGAAAAGTATTAACATTTTCTTTTGAACCTTATAGTTTACTTCAAAACAGCTTTAAAACAATCTACTGGAAAGAGTAATTGCGATGTACAAAGGCCTGAAACTCGATGATGAGTTGCAGAAGTCTCCTTGGCTCTACTGGGATCATGAGTGAGTGTCCATTGGAATTCAGCTTTAGTTGTAAGGCAGAATCTGGCAGACAGTTTTCTTAAGGAAGGTTTCTATGCAGCTTTAAAAACCCATGCCTTTAAAATATGGTGACCTTCTCTAGAGAAATTTGGACTGTATAAGCCACATACCTTTGAACTGGGAAAAACCCCCAAATACTTAAGATATATGGTAAGAGAAGTCATAAAAATGTGGTCAGAATGGGAAAAAGATCTTGCAGTATTCATGCCTGAGATTTGATGTATTGGCTTGCATGTCGTTTGGAGGTTGCCTGCCTTGGAAACCTATATTTTCATTGCAAGACAACTGGGCTTATGTATGTTCTGGGTTTTTGGTTTTTTATATCTGTCTTCTGCTGTATGTCCTACATTCAGTCCCCAAGGTGGGAATTGCTGGAAGTGCAGGAAAAGGTTACACTGTGAAAGGTACGGTGTGCTCTGGAAAAGGGGTATTATACAAGTCTTTTTGTGGTATTATACAAGTCATTTTGTGGGGCATGATAACCGGGGTTAACTCATGACAGAAATTAATAACCTGAATCTATTGGTTATCTGGTCAAAAATGTCAGATAATTTGCCAAAATATCATTTTAGCCCCGTCCAGAGCAAGTCTCATGATGCTGAGGAAGAAAGAAGAGGAAAACCATTTGTGTCTAATTGGAAACAGTGAGTTTACGTGCATTTTAATCCCTGATCTTGAAAGGCTCCAGCTGGGGTCTAGTAATGAATATCTTTGCTTCAAACTTACTGTTTTACATTTTCTAATGGTAAAGAGAAGGTGACTGATGAATTGTCACAATGACTTTAATCTCTGCAGTAGATTTGGAGATCCCATTCAGATTGTATCAATCACCAAACTGAAGCTACTGGTATCTGGTGACTTCTTAGTAGCCCATGTGAAACAAGTACTCTCCATACAAGCCCTGTTGTCAATCCTCAATGCCGTCTCAGTATTTTTGATGCAGATTCACCATAGGGACTTGGGAAAAAATTAATTGGACAGACCAAACAAATTCTACTGGTAGCAGTCCTCTTGTTTGGACTGAGTGGTGGCTGATAACCACTTTGAAAACAGGTCAGTGATACATTAATTAGATTAGTAGAAGTCTGACAGATTGTTGCTTGTGATGGATTTATCATTTGGATAATAAGGCCATCAAGCCACGTTTTCCTAGTATGTCAAAGCCACAGAACAAAGTGGGAAACCACAAGGGTTTGAAGATTCAGAATTCACATGGTTCTGGTTATAGATGGAAAAGGCTATTTTTGCTGAGGAAAGATCTAAAGCAATGAAGTTCACTACATTCAGTTCTCGTTCTGCCTTCCATATGACTTTATGACTGTCCTCTTACGCTAGGGGCAGGAAATGCCTTGTGATGGAAGATAGCTGAGCCATCTCTGACAGACTTACACCATCACGGGGTCGCTAGGGAAACCTCTTCTTGTTTTCCGTGGCTGCTTTAAAGACACTTTGTGAGGCTTTCTTCTTTAGCAGACCACAGAATTCAGCCTGAAAGCCTGTCGGGCGGGTCAACCAATGTCTAGGTCAACTAGTCTTGCCCCTTAATTATTCCCTCTGGCATTACATTCAGAGTGTTATAGAAGTAGAAGCTAAATATATACCCTCTATATATAGGCTCTCTGTGTATTTGGCATATATGAAACCTCATGTCTATACTGTTGTTATTGGAATGTACATTTGTATCATTGCATAATCTGTAGGAGGAGTTGTAATGTGTGTGATAGCACTGAAAACAGACTCCTACATATGTGTGAACTAGTTTTAGGTCCAACTGAAACCATAACACTGTCAGGGCAGACTTGTAATGTCATTAAACACTTTAGAATTGATATCAACAGGTAAAAGTAATTCCTCTGAAAGAATGAAAATTTTGTGACAGATTAGTGTAATATGAAAATCAATGTAGTCCCTACCAAACACATGTAAGATTCATTATTTGATCTAAAAATCTGCTTCTGAATGAGAAATCATCATTCACTGGGGTGTTTTTAATATGGTTTCACACGGATCTGCGTATATTCCGAAGTTACTATTTTGTAGGAAATATAAACCTCCAAATAGAAGCTGCAGGTGCTAATTTGTAAATAACAATAGAAATAGGTTAGTGTTATGTAGTGATTACATTGTGTTATCACAGCTAAATGTAAATGCGGAGTCATGCATCTAGGACCGAGAATGTAAATGATATTTAGAAGCTTGGAGAAAGGAGAACTGAAAAAAAAACCCCAAATAGTCATGGTAGTTGTAATTGAACACAAGAGTTTAGTACAAGATGATGAGATTCTTGGATGTACAAGAAAGGGAACACTGAAAAAGAGTAGCCACTTAAACCCAACAAACTGAAGTCCAACAAGAAAACATCTAAGGGGATTCTGACAGAAACTCTTTGAGATCTCAAAAATACTTTTCCTATTGAGAAACTTAGAGATTTTTTTAACTTGTGTGATAGAAACCTCAAAACTTACTCATTTATCGTCTGCAAGACATTTATAACAGCTAACAAAAAGTTTTTCCCGTAACTTGAAACTCAAGATGATTACAAGTGGCAGAAGTTACAGCAGAAAAATGCAGCCTTGAAATAAGGCAGTTCTTTCAGGTTTTCATTATATACTGCAACATGACTAAGAGAAATGTGACAAAATATTCCTTAAACATTTGAAATTTCCTTAATCCCTGTCTCCCATCTCTCTTCCTAGTGTCATTGGTAATGTCTTAAGTAGATGACTGATGTTCTTCATTAATTTTGTAACCTTTTCTACAAAAGTAAATGCTTACTTGAATTTTAATTATGCAGCAAAACGTGTAATTCTGAATCCAGCTAATTGTCCCAAAGTAGTTAATATATAAATAGCTCCAAATACCTCACACCTACCGCTTCTATTTAACACTTACTTCCTGTGTTTGTCTTTCTGCTCTTTCTAGCACAGAACCAGAGTAAAGGGCCATATGTAGCTAGATCAAAGCAGGAGCCTGTCCAGAAAGGAGTAGTGACTCATGAGTCATAGCTAATCCCTTGATTACCCTCAGATGGTACATTTTAGTTCCTTTCTTGTATCTGGCCAGCTGCTGCTCCTACTGCTGATCCTGCTGATGTTTTATTGCTTATATTGGCACTGCTGATGTCTTTCGGTAGTCGTGTAGGAATGGAACTAGGGATCCAGGAGAGCAGTTGTGCTTTACCCGGAGCATTCACAGCTGAGTATTACTGGCAGGAGCATCTCCTTCTTTCCTCTCCACAACTCTAAATCAGGCCTTGAAGCTTTATTGTGGCAGTTATCACTTTAATATTGAATGGCTCGCAGGTTAACTGAGTGATGATCAGGATTCTTAGTGATGGTGGGTGTTGGCTCTGTTCTCTCCTTGCTTAGGAACCTCTGCTGGTAAAGGTAAAGAGGTTGAAGCCCATGTCTTCATCATTATGATGAGAGAGACTTCTCAGTACTTCTTCCAAATTCATGTTAACACTTGTTTGTTCACAACTAATTTATCTGTGTACATGTATACTACCTATTCACAGCTGCAATTTGTCTTTCATTTGCAATGCATTGCTCTAGTATCATGAATAGTAAACCTGGTTTAAATGTACTATTTTCAATTATAATGCAGCATTTGAAGGAAAAATTGACAACAAAACAGGCCCGGCAAAAAATGGTTTAAAGTAGTCCTGCATGCATACAGGCACCTACCTGTAGCTGTCTCAGTCTGAAAGTCTGTGAGGAAAACAACTTTCGAAGTTTCTAACATTATGTACTCAAAAAAGAATAGCGCTAGAACTAGCCGTCTTTGTAAAACATTAACAATAATCTTGTAGCTGTTTCAGTACTACACACTGACACATGCAGCTAGATAGGTTTTCCAGCTTTTAGCAAGCAGCAGATCAGCTAAGCAAATGCAGCTCAGTGAATTTGCTTCATTTATGTACATTCTTGATCAAAATCTTGTTTTTTCATCTAAGCCGAAGTGACAAAAACTTCTCCAAAATGAAACGAGTTCAAGCACTTTCAGTCTGTTTCCCATTAAACATCATAAGAACATTGCAATTTGACATTTATCTGGCAGTCTTAAATGTGAAAGACCAATGCAGCTAGTACACAGAGGATGGAAAGGCCTCTTTGGCACCACTGGGGATGCTTTTACCAGGTTGGGGTCAGGTGTGATGACAGCAGAGTAGAAGGAGGTAGTCTCACTTCACTGCAGACTTGAACTATATTTGACCTCTAGGGTACCAATGACTTAATTGGAAATTGCAAGAATGCTGCACTGCCC
Organism: Melopsittacus undulatus; assembly: GCF_012275295.1. Lineage (NCBI taxonomy): Eukaryota > Metazoa > Chordata > Aves > Psittaciformes > Psittaculidae > Melopsittacus > Melopsittacus undulatus. The sequence continues at coordinate 4,805,874 of NC_047535.1, read as the reverse complement.
TTTATAGAATTACAATTTCTTGCCATTAAGAAAAAAAGCTAATTAAGAATACCTTATCTGATGTAACCCTCATCCAAACAGAACCAGAGATCATCCTGTTGCCATGCTTTTAAAACGTAACTGTCGGAAACAATGGTGCTGGTGGTTGTGATTTGAATAGAGACCTTAAAGAATCATGATTCCAAACTTCTTGGTGCCCTTTCCCTATCAATCAAAAAGAATCATATGAAATAATTATTAGGCTACATAATTATTTTACAAAATAGAAGGTGTTTTTACTGCACATTTCCATTTTAGTACCAATCATTACTTCCCTGAATGCTAATAACAGCGTTAAGCATTAATAGTATGTTTTAAGGTAAAGGGTCAATAGTCTAAGCCCTATGAAAGAACTCTGAGCATTTGCAATGTAAAAGAAACCTTTCACAGAAAAGTGTTAAATAATAAATGCATTTCTGAAGGAAATATTATATTGTGGTCCATTTGGAGAGAAATGACAATTTATAGGGTATCACTCAGCTGTCTCTGTTTAAAATATCTTTAATAATGCTGTGGCTTTGCACTCAATACAGAAGTTCACAGAAAGCTTGCAGCTCTCTGCAAGGGTCAATAAGTATTACGCTCACTGAGGGGAAACTGAGGCACATGATGACTCGGTGCACCACTAAATGGAAGAGGATCTGAACTGGTGACTCAGTCCTCGAAGTGCAAGAAAATGGTGCCTTTTCTTCATTTCCAACTAGTTAGTCATCTTTTAATAGATCTTTTAAAAGTATAATATACACACATGGGATTGTGAACATATTCAGAAAAGGTAAAGCTACTTGAAACTTGTGTTTCAAGCTGGTTTAAGCTGAACAATATGACGAATGTGGAGGGAAGAGTTAGAAATACTTGGTATCAGTTTGAATTTCTCTTCTATGCTTTCATATATGCACTGACATTTTCAAGGACCAGAAGAACTGATGCCTCAAGGAAGAGGCAGCTCAAGTCTGAAATCTTGCCCCATTGAAGTCAGTGAACAGACTCTTCATCAAGCAATCATCTTCTCTCCATGGCATTATATAAATGCCCCAGTTTGTTCATTTTCAGGTTTACTCCAATAGTTTTTTAAGGAATAAATGGGGTGTAACTAATGAAGACCCATTTTTCTCCATTAACTTTTTCTCTCCTTACTCTGCAAATGTATTCCTTCAGCTACAGCAGTAACTAAAGTCAGCTATTTCTTGCTTAAGAGCCTTTCTCACATATAAGGAAGTTTAATTCTGCCCAGGAGGTTGCAGACCTGCAACAGGGTAAAGTAGTGCCTGCTTCTGATATGGGCACCTTCCTTTAGCAGTGCATGCAGCTTGTGGATCCCATAAAATCTTCCTGGGAAAAGAGCAGAGCACTGGGATAAAATCCAGTCCAATTCAAAGATTTCCTTGGTATGTGAACTGAAATAAGTGATTCTAAGATAAATGAATGGAATTAGTTGCTGCAAGATGTAAGCTTGAGGTTCCTTTTTCCACAGTTGCATACATATCCCTGAGTTCAGTATGTATGATCTCTGTGCTACTCTGAGCTATATCAAGCTGGGAACCAGCATACTGATCAAGGGGACACCTAAACTAATAACTATGGAAGCAAAGGAATGGGTATGATCGGGCAGGGGATTTGGAATAGATGATCTTTAAGGTCCCTTCTAATCTGAATGATTCTATGGTTCTATGAAATAATCTGAAAAAGATGGAAATACCCATAGCCACTTTGGATTCATAACCCTGAGCTACCTCTTGAAGCTAAATACCCAAGCCCTATCTTAAAAGTATTTGGAAGGATTCACTCATATAAACATGCTGAAGGAAAAACCACGACTTCTTATTTAACAATCTGTGAAGAGTTGCTGAAGAAATGGGTAATGTGAGTTCAATTGTAGGGGATTCAAGCAAGTCAGAATGATAATAAGAGGTTGTTGCCATCTGCAGGCCCAATACTTGGGACACTTTCCAGAAAGGGAAAATGTCTTAAGCTTAGATGTCTACTTGAAGAAATGGATGTTTATCCAATGAAAACCTTATGTTAAAATATGCCCTGTCTAAAACTCCATGTATCTGGGCCCAAATCTGAGTGTCATAACTTTTTATTTCTTTTTAATGCCTAACCAGACAGTCAAAACTTGTATCTGCAGACCACATGAAGCCAGAATACTCTTCCAGTGGAGCAAACTCTTTTCTCAGCATCCTCCATGGGTAAACAAGTTTCCAGTGAGATTGAGACTAATTTGGATTCTTTCTGGTTCAGGTTAGTCCTGCAGGCCTGCTCATGTTTTCCCTGAGCATCACAACTCCCACATGAGTCAAGGATTTCCCATCAATTGTCAGTGGATTGCTAAAAGTTACTCTCTCCCATTGTTGAAGGGAGTGGAGCTGCTTTGTGGGAGGAAGCTCTAATAGCAAATACAACACTGAGTCTGAGTGAAGGGTTGTCTCTATCCAAGTTGTCCTGTATTCCACTGTCACTGAGGGTTTTGGTGCATTCATTACCAGAACTTATGTGAAATGGTGTCAGTAAGACAGTAAAGCTTGTGCCTACTCTTCTGGTCACTAACAACCATTATTTTATAATGCTATAGGATCCATTTCTGACTGTTAAAGAGTTAAAGAAATACATGAATCCTGTAAAAAATCAGGCCATCGTATAATGCCTCCTCATTGCTATAATGATATCAGTTGCAACAAGTCCGATGGCTGACCTCATTACAAGGGTTTAATTGCATTGTTACACAGTTTCACTTCTTCTCTCTGGCCTCTTTCTCTTTATGACAGCTTTAGAAAGGAATTTCAGCTTGAGGTCAAAGGAAATTAATTACTGCTTTCTTAATCTGTGCTCATCTACATTTAGAAAACTTGGGGCTTTTCACTAACATATTTGTGTCTCATTTCTGTATAGACCCAAAGTTACAAGACTTTTGTCCTTTGTGAAAGTGCATAAATAGCCTTTTTCATATCAGAGGCCAGATTTTTTTCATGTCTTTACAGTTGTGCACATATGGACTGATGCCAATGGAACCAATGGAATGTCTCTGGATATACATTCACTGTGACTGAGGTAAGGCACTTTCAATGTAACTTTAATCCAGACTGAAGATTCCAGACAGATGCCAAGTGTCAAAAACCCATTAAGGACAAAATCTGAAAGAAAAAGTGAAAGAAAACCTAACAAAACAAGGAATTGTACTTGGGGTAAAAGTCAGAAACAGGATCTTCAAAACTAGTGGTAGCTACTTCCATGGAAAGAAAGATGACATAAATGCCAGTTTTGCCTGCTATCTACCTCCTGCTTCCCATAAACACATCATTGGTTAGTTAAGGGATATCCAGCTTATGCTTCAAAGAACTTGCAGTCCAAACAGCACATAACCCAGTGTGCTCGCCCCAAAACAGTGAGCAAGGGGACAGAGATAGGGACACAAAACAATAGTCCTTGGTTGAAAAGCAAAAACATGTGCAAAACATGGCTAAATGCTGTTGTAACATGAAACATAAAAATAGAACCCCTAATAAATTAGGGCCCTGATCCTGTAATTGGGACGTTTGAGTTGATCCTTTCCTCTTCCATGAGCTCTGGTTTTGAGATGAACCAAACTTCTTCCAAACTGAAATAAGACACATCTCTGGGATGATTTGACAAATTAACTGTGGGAGGGTATGCTATGCACCAAGGATAATCTGAACAAGTACAACAATACCAGCACGATCTAGTAGTTTAAATCTGTAAGAAATTCTTATGTACTGTGCATTTGTAGAACTACCACACAAGAAATGCATTTTTCTGCAGAACATAAGTATTTCATGCAGGTACTTTCTGATTCTAATTAAGTAATGGAAATTAGTTGACAAAGATGAAAAAATGATAAGAGCCCTTTAACATAGAACAGTTGCAGTTTCACAGACCTATCTTCTATATTTTGATCAGCATTACCACCCACTGAAATTCCTGCTACCGGAACTGTGTTCTCTTATTAGTTTATTAGTTGCTGCCTCATTCTCCCCTTGCAAGCAGTAATATTAGCAGTAACAAAACTGCAGCTGCAAAGCCAAGCCAGCTCACTGGATATTTTGCCCTCTTTCTGTCTTGAGTGAAATTCAACTCAGTTATAAACACCCGCAGAAGGAGCAAGGGTTCATGTAAGTCACTGGTAAGTCAAAATGAGACATGCTTGCATTAGAATGAGTGTTTCTTATGACTGCCCAGTTAATAAAACAGACCATGTAGACCTTGTGGTGTTGCCACAAAGCTTTGTGGGGTAGAAGTTGAAAGTTTCAAGCCATGTATGATTGTCTTCTCTACCATGCTGGTTGGAGCAGTGTGACAGGAGCCACAACATATTGGGAATAAGGTGAGTCTAAACTTGTTGTGCTCTAGACCTTCTTCCAGACCTACACCTGATTTCAGGTTTTTAATTATTGTGCTTTTAAGACAAGCTTGGACTTCTGAGTGAGTTTTGGACCAAATTGAAACAACTGATGTGTAACCAGAAAGTTCACCAAAATCTACTAGCCATGCTGGAAAGATGTCCTGAACAAGCTTAAACTTCTGACACTGCCTACAGCCATAAAGAGGTATAATACTACAGATAGATATATCTGAACTAAATTAAATCTGGGTACCTTGGATAGCAATAACAGTGAAATAACATCCACATGAACAGCTGGTCTTACTATTATACACTGAAGCAAAGAAGGCATTAAGTACCTCAGCCTTTTCCTCATCCTTTGTCAATATGCTTCCTCCATATCCACTAATGAATGGAGATTCTCCTTAGCCCTCCTTTTGTTGCTAATGTATGTCTAGAAACACTTTTTATTGTCATTAGGGCAGTAGCCAGATTAAGTTCTAGTTGGCTTTGGCCCTTCTAATTTTCTCCCTTCATAACCTCATGACATCCTTCTATGTCACATTGAGGTGTGAAAGGATTAAGTTGAAAGGCCTAGTTAACACAGACATGGCACTGGTGACAGAATTAAGTGCTAATGATATATAACAAAATGCTATTACATGAAATAGGATCTTTTTCACCCAGTTTTTCGATTTTGTCTGATAGGACCAGTAGAACAAAATGAAAAACTATTCATCAATCAGAGGTCTGGGTAGGTCAGACACTTTGGTCAAGCAATGTGAGTAATTCCACCCACCTGCACTATAATTTATTGCAAAATTAATGCTATAACATGCAATGCCATTGTCAGATAAAAGTAATTCTTAACCCCAGGAAAAAAGGAAAATTTGTTTCTTTCTTTCCCTCTTTCTCTCTCTTTTTTGGTGTTGACCTGACAAGTTTAAACTTTTTTTAATAAATGGGGGTCTTGAGATGATTCACTTCTAACTATTGAAAAAAGGACCTTGAGCTGGATTTGATACTTTCTCAATCATTGACTAAACCAAGTTGCATTAAAAAAAAGACCAAAAAGGAGTGCAAGGTATTCAGCTTTGTTAAAACTTGTCTCCTTCACTACAATTAAATCAAACTTTTTTATACTTTCTACAAGTTTTCAGAACAGTTTATTCTTAGCCAGATTAAACTGCAATAATTCACCAACTCACCATCTTAATTGCACTGTTATGAGCCAGGGAGATGAATGGCATCTTATTCTTTTTAAAACGTTTAAAGTTATAGTTTGTTATAAAGCAGGTCACTCGTGTCTGGAGGCTGTGAATGCTCCATCCTTGGCAGTGTTCAAGGCCAGGTTGGATGAAGCCTTGGGTGACATGGTTTAGTGTGAGGTATCCCTGCCCATGGCAGGGGGGTTGGAACTAGATGATCTTAAGGTCCTTTCCAACCCTAACTATTCTATGATTCTATGTTTCTATGGTGTTTGATTGGCCTTGATTGCTTCTGAAAATTAAATTGTTACCTTAGCTGTGAAGTAATTTGTAGTTACTAAAGGTATTCTAAGGCTTTCATTTAAGTATCATACACACGTACGGGAGGGATCAGGGATTGAGTGGAAACTTTAAATATATTCAGTGTGTCCAGAATTCATAGCAGACTCTCACAACGCTCTCTTGTGAAACTTGTTATACCCATTCCCCAGTGGGAGAAGCTGAGGAGTACAGAAAAGGTCTCTAATTTCCCAGGGACTCATGGATATACTTCCAGATGCACCTTGTGTTTATTCTTTCCTACATACTGTTCTGGCATGTGGTATATCTATTTGAAGAAGAGCAAAATCTTATAAAATTCTAAGGAGTTAGAAAAGGAAAGAGCATCTATCACATACCCGTTGCTCTTGGTATGCTTCATGCATAGTTCAAAGGATGTTGAAACAGATGAGACTATTTATCTGCTCTCTATTCCTCCACTTTATTCCTCCATCTCTTTTTAATATATATATATATATAGTGAAACTGATATCAGCAGTTGAAGGCAGGATAACAGGAGGAGGTAAAGTTGTTTGTCGCAGAGGATTTACCCATGTTGTGTACAGTTTGTCTGGGATTGCTGGAATGAGAATAGATTTAGGAGATGGAGACTTTGAGTGAGATGAATCTGAATAGGAAGCGAAGGAATAAGGAGCAGTTGCTGTAACTATGAAGCAGCTCCAGATGTGCTGCTGCATAAGGCTTTTTTCCTTATGGGTTTATTTACTCTGTAAAGTACTCAGACACTGTGGTGAAATAGAACACTTGTTTTGGTGCTGTCATTTGCATAAACTGATTTTAGGGGAAAAAGAGGTACACTTATGATGAGGAGCTAAATCAGCAGTGTTGTTATAATTGCCAGATAGCTTTCCAGGATAAAGCAACAAATACATATTACAACATGGAACTAGTCAACCTAGAAATAATTTGTGTTAGTTTTCCATTTCAGTGCAGGTGAAGCATCCACAGACTGCAGTGATGTGGCTTATACCTAGAATGATATCTTAATAAAACAAATATAAAATGGAAAAAAATATTGCAAGGATATTGTCACTGACAAGCCTTCCTTTCGTGTATTGTTTCCTTTGAAACTTGCACTCAGGGGTTGCAGACTGCAATATCTGGTGACCTGCATAAACTTGTATAGCAGCTAGTGTAGTGGTGTGATTCTATTATCTAGACTTCACATCTTACCTGCTGGGAACTTCCAAGCAATGATGTTATAGTACAAGTAATCCAGTTTTTCTTTTTGTTGTGGTTTTCCTATAAATATTATGGTGGGGATCTTCAGGCATACAATCTCTACCAATGTGTGTATATACATGGAATTACATCTAAAGTATGGTACCTGCAAACACCTGCAGAACTAAAAATAGTCTTAATTTATCTAACTAAGCCTTTATATCATCTAACACCCACGTATTGGCTGCAGTTAGTTTGTTGCCACAAAGCTCATCTGGAACTATTTCAGAAGACACGAGCACAAGACTTTGAATTGCATTTGTGAACTTTGCAGAGTCTGAACAGAACTTCCAGCAGCTGTATCTTGATAACCTGTCATGGTTATTAAATTTCAGTGTTTTAAAGGGCATTGCAGATCTCACCAGTTTTGGTCTATATAGTGTTGTGATGCAGGTTTCACGCAGTTGCCCAGCAGAGCACGGATTGAAAGTCTTCTCCAAATTACCTGGGGTAGGTTAAGAAAGGTGTAAAATACACCCTGTGCTGCCCCCAACACGCAGGTAAAAGTACAGGTGTTGAAAATACCTCTTTGATGTGCCATTCGCAGTGCTTAAAAGAATCTTTACTTTGATTGCAAGAACCTTCACCGAAGCAGTCCCCATTGCAGAGGAAGCTTTCTGCTTTTAGGTTATGCCTATTTCATCTGTTGCAAAGACACACATGACGAAAGGGCTGGCATTAGCCACATATCCATAAAAGCCTAGCAACCAAGAGTATTATCTTCATTCAGAAGAAGTATGGCACTTTTAAGGTTCAGAAACATAGATAAAAATTGGGTTCTGAAATGGTCATTTTTCCCCTCCGCTATGCCATTATAGCGATCAGCCAAGCTTCTGCAAGGTAAATACTTTTGGAAAATAAGTGGAAATTTGCTGCAAATCAGTCCCTTTTGTGCATGGCCACAGGAGCATGTTGAAATGTTTGGACACTAATACCCATTCATTTTCTTGGCTCCATAAATAAAAGCCGCCAGCTATGTGGCGGCCGTGAAATGGTATTCTTCAGGACCCAGCAGGAAGCCCCATCCTTATTACCACTGCAGGGGGCAGGACAGGCCCAAAATAGCAAGACAACTAAATCAAGACATTTTCAATGTCTAACAAAATGACTGTGGTTTAGAGAGAAGCAAGAGGTTGGGAAAAAAATTGGACAGCTTTTATACTTAGCATAATACCTTTGTTAAAAGAGTTCAGATAAGAAAATAAGATCTTAAAAGAAAAAAAGCATAAGCATATTTCTGAATATCATTTAAAATATGTAAAGATCTTATGGAATCATAAAGAGAGTGCACTGCTACCTGAAAGGACATCCTGTTCATATCCTATTTTCCAAATGATAGCTCATGGTTCATAGTAAATAATGTCTTTTGGCAATATTGTTGTGTTTCTTGGGGTTTGATGGAACCAAAACACTTGAAAAGAGACATTGGAAATTTATCAGTAAAATTTGAAATACTTTTTGCTCAACAAGAAATTATGAAAAATAAGTGTATTTTGAAGAAAAAAAGTCTTGGACTAGACTTTGGTTTTTGTTTCTATTTCTACAGGTTTATTTAATTTTTATGTGCTTCATACACCAGTCAGTATGATCTTAGATTTTGGTACAACAACATACTGAAGGGCTTCTGTGAAAATAATACTGTGCTTGTCTGGGAACAGATTAAAGTAGTTCAGGTAAATGGAGTATTTCAAGTGTGCAAAGAACAATTCAGGGGATACCACCTTGCTTGAGATAAAGATGAGACTGATGAGGGTTTAATGAATTTGCAGTTCAGTGCTGTATACCAAAACCAATGTGTCACTCATTACAACAGCACAACTGAAAAACATACAGGGGAGAACTTAATTTTATTTTGCTCTTATTCACTTGTGATTCTAATAATAAATTTGCTTCAAGTTTTGAAGTAAGGATGGGCTTTACACATTAACATTTCAGTGAGGCATATATATATAGTCTACCTATTAATATATACATATATATAAAAGTGCACAAGTATTTTGGGGAACTAAAATAGTTACTCAGAATGCCTCATCATAGAAAGAAATATTTGGCTTTAATTTCAAGATGAAATAACTGTTTTACCTGAGCATTAATTTTATTTGCACTGCAAAAGAGAAATGGCTCAAGTACAAAACGTGGAGAAATGAATTCAGTGTATTACTGAGTATCGTCGTGTAGACTAAAAGGACCTTTGACAATAAAAATAATGCCTGCAAATGAAAACAGGGAACCACAGTAGCAGTTTGGTGCTATCTCCACCTCCATGTTAGCCTGGGTGTGGAGACTGCCATAAGGCTCAAAATCCCTGGACATTTAAACAGTTCTTATGTTGGCTGTCTCCTAGCTTCCCAGATTCTCCAGGGAAATCAAGCTTTTTCCTTATAAACAGAAGGGAGAGAATTGGTTTGGCTCAGTAAATTCAAGTCTGAAGAGTGAGGTAACACAGCCATGATCCACGCAACTAAACACACCATGTGATAATGTGCAAAGGATTCAGACAAACTCATCCTTATGTTTAGACATACATATATATGTACTGAGGTGGCTTATAAAGTCAGGACTCTGTTATAAATAAGGACCCCAAAAATGATAAAAAAGTCTAATTTTTGGTTGTCTTTTCTACAATAATTGAAAGAAACATTGAGGGGATAATCCTGATTGTATCTGGTAAAGACGCAGAGAGGTTCCAAAGGTGTCACTATGTGTGTGAAACCCTGTGTAGTCCACCTTGATCCTATAAAGGTCTCTGCATCACTTTGTTTCCCCTCCAGCCTGTGTGGCCCAGGTTTTACCGAAGGTGCAAGTTGTGCATCCGGACTGGTGGTAAACATAAACCTAATCCTCATGTGTACGAGGACAGGCAGCCTTCCTCTTCCCATTACACAAGTAACTTAAGATACACCTTTGGGGCACTGACAGTGACCCAGATACATAAGGCTGCTCTCTGCCCAGCTGTAAAGCTCACCTTCCTGACCCCTTAGTTTAAAAAAGCAAAGGATCAACCAGCCTACAAAAGAAACTGTAGCAGAGAATACATTGGCATCAGGACTATCATTATCATAATCAACACTACTGAAGTAATACAGACATTAAGCCTGTAATCTGTGCTGCTGGTTGTATCTGCTTCGTTTAAAAGTTACAAGGCCAAAATTCATCAAAGCCAGTGGAGATTCATCCCCTTACTCATTTACGTTTGGCTTTCTGAGTGCATGAAAACATCATGCGATATTCTTTCATAGCTTGCATTTGCAATATGACTTCCAAAATTATTAACCCTGGAAGTAGAATTTAACAAACTTACATCTGATATGTGCGAGGAATAATACCTGAAACATCTTTCTTAGGCTCAGCCTTTTATGACTCAGCCTTTAATGATTGCAATAAACATTAGCTTACCTAATAAAAACTCTAGTATTTCAGAGCTGGTGCACAGTATCTCAACTGCATCTGGTGTCAACTGGAGCTAATTAATATTTTTAGATGTGTCTTCTATCCATTGTAGCTTAAACGGAAATATTGTGGGGTGCTTACATCAAAGCTGGAGGCAATTGAGAGCTGCTGCTTGCTTTCTAGGCTGAACTGATAGCGAGTAGACCAATTTTTATAGGATTGTAAAAGCTAAATGTGGCTATGGTTCATGCAGAGAAGCACTTTTCCCTGTAGCTCTCACAATTCAGCACTAATGCTCATGGCTTGTTTGCTGCGAGGTAGCTGGAGAGTGAGACGGGGGGACAGCGAACAGATAAACTGGCCTATACTTAGCCAAAGTTATGCCTATACTTAGACAAAGCACACAGTGACCCAGACAAACCACACTTTCTCCCCCCCTCCCCTCCTTCTAAAGGCTTTAAAAATGTGCTCTATCAAGCATTTACTTGTGGCACAGATAAGATTTATCTAACAAGACTGGGCTAAAATTAAAAAGAAAGATGAAATAGCACAAGCGGTGCTAATATGTGTTTTGAAGCGTACCAATCGGCCTAGTGCAATGTCACAGCCCTGGGCTACATTTGCAAGTGGTCGAGCATCTCCTTTTTAAAAGGTTAACCTACAAAGAGCACACAAGCCCCTCTCTATGAATATGGGCAAACACCCAGGGAGCTCCACAACAATAAGAAAATAATGACATCAACCTGACCATGCTTAAGTACATAACATGCTGAAGGTTCACGGTTGTGTGGCCTGGAACAATAAAGGAAAAATAAAGAAGCCTGCTTGGTAGGCCCCAGCTGTTATTAGCCATGCTGTGAGATCAAGGGAAGGTATGATATGGGCTGCCATTTCAATTGAGACCAGGTTAATCTCTCAATTTGTGGAAAAGAAAAACTAAGAAAAAAAGCCTTAAAAAAATAGGGAAAGAAAGCAGTCTTCACTCCACAGTGCTACATATGGGGCAAATAACAATATCCCTATTTACATAATCTGTCTTTAACCCTTTCCTAATAGAGACTTAATTTCCTAAGAGTCACAAACTGCAGATTTAATTTTCCTGCCCACCAAAATGAAATCTCAAACCTCCATGAACCGTTTCTCATTGGTGCTGCCGTCATTTGTGGCTGACGGCAAATGCTACCAACCAGGAGGGACCGCTGGTTGCAGCTGGGGGATCAGGAATGGGTATAAGGAGCTATGGACACCATGTATTTCTGTCACTAGCTTGTTTCTAGCACTGGTAAATCATTTGAAATTTGTGCCATCATTTACAGGCATGAAATATGGCAAATAATACCAAGCACTTTCAATGCTCTCCATTAGTATATTGCATTTCTTGGAGGAAGCACTTTGTAGGTGAAAAATAGTCCTAGTTCACATGGCAGTGTTGTCTAGAGGCAATGTTGTGACTTGATCTCATAGCTTGTGTTGATGTGTAAGTATGACTTACTTAAGATGTGACTGTACTGCTGAGAGCAGTGACTAAAGTCCAGGCTCCCCTGAGGTCACCCGCAGCCTCCATCAGGCTTTAGGTCAAGGCAGGGTTTCCAGAAGGTCTGTTGTGGAAAGTTGCTTTCCTGAAGACTTAGAAAACTGAAATGGTATCTCTTAAAAGGTGTAATTTATGAAATATTAGCCTAGAGGTATTGCATTATGTTATACCTGGCTTGTTTGTAGTTTATTATGTGTAAACCAGTATGCACGTGCCAGCCTGTGAGGCTCCCTTAGGGAAGTGTTTAACTTCTCCTGACTGCTGTCTTCTGTGCCAGCCCTCTGGAATAAGAGGAGATTACTCCCTCCCCAAGAGCATTTGAACCTGATCACAGAAGATGAGGTAGGGGAAAAGGGATCCTGCAGCAAGGGCTAAGGCCAAGATGCTGCTGAGGACAAGGAGTAGAAGGGAATCTGAGGTACAGAAAACACAGGGCTTCTTAGGGAGCCAGGGGACAGTGTGTAACTTGTCAACATTTAGAAAGTCATTGAGACGCTGATCTGAGAGCAAGCATTGAGGGAAAGGATCACCTTGTAAAGACACAGGAGAGGCAGGGAGAGAATTTTGCCCAGTTTTTAGTTCACTTTTTGGGGTCCTTAATTTTTCTGAGGTTTCTTTCATTTGAAAAAGTTCTTTGTTCTTGTGTCTGGTTCAAGGAAAGCTCACCTTGGTGTTTGCAAAGACAGTGCTGTATTCTTGGTGTGCTCCTTTTAAACAAAAAGATGCAGGCAGAATCATTTCAAAGTTCTGCTGACTCAGCATCATAAGTACTAGGACAGATTAAAATTGGGTGTTTTATTTACCAGGTACCAAAATGACCTAAATGAGTTAAAATATCCATGTGAAACTGAACCAAGGAGGGGGGCAAATGGAAGGCTGTGGCAAGACAGAAAACAATGTCCCTAAAATCCAGGTGAGCAGAACAGCTACTACACAGTCACCTCTCACTGAGTCACTCCTGTATCCTCTGCTATTGTCAAAAGGCTGATCCAACAGTAGTAGGTGTATTTATTATCTTGTTCTCACTGAAGGCTTTTCTCTCAATTATGCTCATGCCTCAGTTTCTTGAGGCTTTACATTATAACATTTCATTATTAGTTCATGACTTAATCAGCTTTCTGACTATTTTAACACAAAAAAATATTCTCTGTACATCCAGGTTGCACTAATTTTGTTTAAAAGTTTAAATAAAATAGTGTTTAAAGAATGAGAATAAGACAAAATCTCATTCTGTTGATGCATAGAGCCTCCTTTAGCCATATTACTGTGGAAGATACCCCAGTGAGCAAGGTAGTAATCTTATGTAGAACATACTACGTGACTGATACTTAAAAACTAACATGTGTCCTTCTTAGGCAAAGGGAAATGCCACCCACAATTCTGACACTATGTAAATCCTACTCTATTACTTTATTTTTTTGCATACACATGCTTGTGTGTAGCTATATACTAAATAAGGATATGTTGTGATAGCTGCTAAAGATACTTGTTAGTAAGATGTAAACATAAAAGAAAACTAATAAAAGATCCTCATAAAATTCTTAAGTTCATCCCTATTTATTCAATTTTGTTCCATAAACCAACTTCTAAGTTCTGTTTATGAAAGGAAATATCTTGTACTCCAGCAGATTGTTTGCTTAGGAATGGCAATGGAGGAACTGAGTCCAAAAATTAGCTTCTTGATACAAATGTGCCTGTTGAATTAAGGACAAATTATCAAAACTGGTTCTTGTAGGATACCTGCACAAGGTTAGTTCCATGCTATTAGTGTAACTATCATGCTTGGATTGTTTCTAATTAAAAGACTATGTCTTTTGAGAAAATCCCATGGGTAATATAGAGTAACTATTACTGCAGAGAAAGCACAATATTGATAGACTTGTGAAGTTATTTGCACTTCCTAATTATGATAATATATTTTTTTTATTACTGGTTTTCTGTCCAAAGTGAAATCACCTCTACATGGAAGGTTTTGGTGGAGATTCTTTAGCATATTCATTATGCCTGAGATCAGGGACTATACTAGAACCTAAAAAACTTTGTGCTATATTCATAGTAGAGTTCCCCTTTGTGTATTTTTCCAGCTGCATGAAATGTTTTTTGTGATTAAATACCAAAGTAGAAAGGACTTTCAAGAAAGCAGTTCTTTTGTTTCATTTCCTTAGATTAACTCATTAAAAGCATATTTCTGAAACTCTAAGTAGACAAACACTGGAGATTGGTTAAAACACAAATCGTCTCATTAGGCTCCTGAGTATTTCTGTTTTAGAACTATTCAACTTATGTCTTAGATCTCCCCTGGCTAGTAAATGTACTTGCCTTGTCTATGTGCTCAGTAGCTCACTTTATTGAACTGATGGAACAACTTAGTCTTTGCCAGATTAATACAGCACCTTGAGGGAAGACTATGTTTGTATCCATTGAGCTGTATGTGGTCTATGGCTACTTACCTTCTGGTGCTCATTTTGTCTGTTCTTCAATACTTTATATTCAACACTCTTAGATTATAATAAGAAACTTCCAGATGTAGAGTCTAAATTTTCATTAAATATGTTATTAGCGGGGAACATCATGGAGTTCTAGATGAGTGTTATGTGTTACTTATAAAAAATAGCAGTAACAGGGATATCACATCCTAATTAACCATGATACATTTGCACAGATAAAAATAAACCTATAACCTACTTCTTTCCTACTCATTGACTCTAGCAGAAAGATGATGTGGTCCCAAGTAGTGTGGTTGGATATGCTGTCATGGAAAATTATGGCCTGGCTTCCTTTACCTTTGTAATGTAAGGAGTAGGTTCTGGACCTTTAACCAAAATTTATGTAGACAAAATCATTACAAAAGATTTGTTTTGTTGGCAACTAAATCGTACCTTATTTTATTGGTGCAGCACTTAACAGTGGTGCATCCACGTGTTAAATAATAGAGTTATATCAAATAGCTTGGTGGCTCTGTTGTGAGAAGCATCTAAAAGTTCAGATGTTCATTGTGGAATTCTCCCAGAGCATGCTGGTCTGGAAACTGAACTCAAAAAATAACACCAAAAAAGCTGCTTTGTAGAGCAATCCCTTTTTCCTGTTTTGTTAGGTGCTTTAAGGTCCAGAGGTTTGGGTACCTGCAAATAATGATATAATGTGTTATTTACAAGTACATGTGAAAGGAAGGATTCAGGGCTCACTGACTTTTGATAGCAAGTTGTTTTGTGTTTCTCATTCCCATCACAATCAGAAATACTGTGGGGAGAATAGTGGGAAAACTAGCCTTAAAGTGTATCAGAAACTAAGACAACATTTCTTATTGCTTTTCAGCAATAGTTCAATAGTTTCTTAAATTAATTCTAATGTTAATAAACTAATTTTAATATTTTTTATTATTCTGAGCTCTTCATGTACCCAAACACATTATTTGAAAGTAAACTGAAAGGAGAAGACAGTAAATAAAATTTTATTGTGTTTTATTGGCAGTGGCAAACAGGCTTTTGTCGATCATTTCTGCATCTATTAGGCTTTTGGCTGCACTTGAAGACAAAGTTCTGGCTTTTCTGAACTTACAAAAGTCAAGGTTCTGTCAGTAGAACACCCCAAATACTTCCTCAGTGCTGAAATTAATCTCTTAAAGATAGCAGTTGTTCAGTAGGTGTGCTCAGAACAGAACCTGGGTATCCCAGGTACTGGCTCTGTGGTCTTCAGTCTGCATTTTCTTGTAATGAAGTTGTGTTCATGAGCAATAGTGCTTCCACATTGAAATCCTCAGCCTAGGGCTTTTAAGGGGAAATTTAGCTGGTGCAAGACACCCTGTTTATATATAATGTTATTGATTTTTTCCCTAGAATAAATGATATCTTTCTTATTTCCCTGTGGGAAAGCAGATTATTGCAGAGGTGCAAATACAGTGATCATTCCCCTTTCAGCCCCCCCATTTTCTCTTTGGACTTCATATAAAAATAAGATACCATCAGTGCTGTGGACAAGTGTGAGACCACCAGCTAATTTTGCATAGCCCACTGAACAGTTAGATGGGAATTGCTCTTCAGGGTGTTCTCTCTGACAATAAACAGAAGCCTCAAGTCTGTGTTTGGCTGCAGTTCAAAAAAATTACTAAGGAATCCTACACACTTATGTATATGAATACAAGCAATTGCACTTTCCCATACAGTAAGCTTGCAAGCACAGTTATTAACATTTTAAAATGAGTAAATGCAAATAAAATGACTGAGTAATACATGTTATATTAAGATCAGCTATATGAAAAGCAAAAGGATTAAAAGTTAATTTCATCCTTTTTAATTCAAGGGACATATAAATGGCATTCTGGGTAGAGTCAACTCCTCTTTTATCAGTCCTTTGATGCTGCTTTCTCACTGATTCAGTTGTTCAAATGCTACCTACATAATAAAATCCTGAGTTAATTTACTAAGATTTTACACCAGTGCAAATGAAAGAAGGGAAAGTGCTAAACAAGGCAATTAGCACTCTGTTTAGTGCACTCCCAAAATAAATGTAGGCAATTTACAATTTGGCAAATGGCACTCTATCCAGATCCAAGTCATTTCAGCCTAAGGGGTTGGTGCAGTTCATTAGGGGTGAAGGGAAAGGGTCTTTGTTTTGCTTTGCTTTTTAACTATATGTATATATATACACACATACAAATACACAGGTTGCTATTAAGGTCCACCCCATTTTACAGTACAGCAACAGATGTGACCCCTCCTGG
Source organism: Melopsittacus undulatus (assembly GCF_012275295.1). Classification (NCBI taxonomy): domain Eukaryota; kingdom Metazoa; phylum Chordata; class Aves; order Psittaciformes; family Psittaculidae; genus Melopsittacus; species Melopsittacus undulatus. Next base: position 4,789,084 of record NC_047535.1, on the reverse strand, counting down.
GGTTATTAGGATTTCTGGTGGAAAACTGTCAAGCTCTGTGCTCACACTGTCCACATAAATGACCTCGTTTATGGTGATAATGCTCTTTCCAAAGTGAGGGATTCCAAAACTGGCAACTCACTGATAACCTCCTTTGTAGCTTTCTTGCCATGATGGGTTTTTGTGTACTTACATGTTTATTATCACTGGAGCTGTTCAGATCAGATCCATGGACCTGGGAATGTCTTGAGTGAAATGATAAGATAAGCACTCTGCAACTACAACTGACTCTTTCTAATTGACAGGAAGACTGCACTATGACTTCCATGTTTATTCTTGTAAGCTCCTTATTAATGCACAAATAATAGCTGTTATTAATGCAGAATCACAGACAGCATTAATATTTAAGATGTAAGAATGAAGGAGGTTAAATATGTGTTTATATTAGTTTTAAACAAAGAGCTTTGCAAAACAGTTAAGACAAGTAATGATGACCATATCCACAGAGAGTGTATGCGGTGTGAAACACCTGCTATGTTCTGGGGTTTAAATACATATTCTTAGTGGGATAAAGGTCTTTGATTAGTCTTCTGTGTTGTCATGCCATTGTCTCTCTGAATTGCTACCGCTTCTTGCAAAAGAGAATACAAATTAAGATTCTAAACAAAATATGTGATATACTATGATATTAGCACTGATTTCTTTTTTGTTTATTCAGTCTGTAGAGCTCTTTTATATGATAGATCATAAGGTAAAAGCATTCTTTTGTGCCCTCTAGCTGCTGGTTGCACAAATGAAAGAAAGGAGAAAACAACCCTCAGATTATTAAATTCTCCTCATCTTTAGGGTTAAGTACCCTGGCTAATAAAGATCTCTCATGAGGATAAAGTTTCTTTCTTGGCAATGTCACATCCGTTTAAGTAAAAATCATTTGGATGCTTTCAGGGATTCAAGCTGTTACCTTTACATAAAGCATCTACACCAATTCTTTGTATTGTTTTTATCCTCTGAGAAAGCCTGACACTGCATTTCTTGGTTAAGCAAACCTCCCACTGAGGTTAGGCTGTGGGATTGGGCCCTTTTGTGCTATAGAAATCTCTCTCTATTTCAGAAGAAGGAAAAAAAAAATGCTTGTACTTTCCTGTACAAATGTAGAACTATTTAATATCATTAAACATGCTATTTCAAACTGTGACAATTCAGCCTGATCTTGTACTAAGCAATCATTAAGTCCTTTGATTTCAGACTCTGTTTTGTTAGCATCACATTTGCTGCTGATCTTTGTACCCTCATATTCCAAGCTGTTTCATTCTCTCTGCTATGTCATTCTACGAATACATTTCTTAAGACAAATAATTAAGTTTCTGCCTTGTTTCAGGTTATAAGTCACTGGTGTACTTTTTTAAATTGTTCTCTGAACATCCTCATCACCTAACACCTATTGCATATCCTTTAAGTCTTTGAAAAATATTGTGGCGAAACACCACTGGTCTTCTCTCTGGATTCTATTTAGGTATGTGAAAATTGGGGTTTACACAAGCTTAATTCATAGCAAAAAGGATCTTGTTTGGACGGCAAGAAGAACTTAATAACTTGTAGGCACAGTTAAGCACTGGCATGGACTGCCAAGGGAGGTGTAGAGTTTCTGCTGCTGGAGGTTTTCAACAAGAGGTCGGACAAATACATATCAAGAATAGTTCAGGCATGTGCTCCTGCCTTGAGGCAGGTATGCAGTATAGATGATCTGAGAGCCCTTTTCAGCTAGGTATTTTTATGATTCAGTGCTCCTGCACTTTGCAGGTGAAACTCTCTGAATGCTCAAATTGCATTGCTATGGGTAGAACTGTTCCTTCCCCTAAAGGCTGTGCCTACGTTTTGGAGACAGTGAATGATACTGATACCCATCCCCTCCCACTCTGTGGAAGAGAAGGAGGTTTATCAGCCTCCAGGCAGTCTGTCAGCAGGCTGTTCTCATCAGCCATAAGTTTAGTGTACCTCTTCACCCCTGCTCATGATCTATTTAGGTGGGCATTTTCCTTCTCAGAGTTGAACCTTACATAATACAAAAAGAAGCAGTCTTTGCTGAACTGCATGTAATGCAATAACATTCAAAACACATCTGAATCTCGTTCACATCTCAGAGACGAAAAGAGAAAAGCCCGTTCTCCTGGCATCAAGCATTAGATGCTATTTTTTTGTTGCATCCTTGTTATTTCATCAAAGTTGGGATTGTAGAGGAATACCTGTGGTCTGTCTTTGTCCCTGTGATACATATGCATCATTTCCTGCCTACAGACTAAATAACACTTAGAAAGGACCATGCAAGATAAAAAGGAGGATCATAACTTGTGAAGAAACTGTTTTGCTCTGCTTTGGATTTTCCAAATATTGTCAATCCTTTGTTTTGAATACATTTTTTTTCCTGTTAAGGGAAGAAGAAATATACTCCAAGCCAGCCTTGTGTTACAGCTTCTTTACCTTTGTCTGCCTAACTCAGCTGGTATTTAATTGGTCAGCAATAGGAGGGAAGTCTCCTTTGAGGTAATGAATATTGACTGTTTATGTTGAAATGTCACTGTGAAAAGAAAGCCCAGCACCAAAGAGGCGGAACTCAGTGTGAGAGTTTCAGACACAAAGGAGACACCAGCAAAGCACAGGCATTGAAAAGCAAAGCAGCTGAAATTCAAAGAAAAGATGAAACAGAAATGGGCTACATGTGTGGGAATTTTAAGCTGTCAGTTGACAGGTGAAAAAGTCATTATTCCACCTGTTAGAACTAAGTGTAATTGCTTGTTTTTCCTAAAATAACACAGGGGCCGTGACTCATAAATTTGTTAATTGAAAATTCGTTTAAACTTATTTGCAAATACTTTACTTTTTCTTTGAAGGTAAGTGGATTAAACTCATTAGCCAATTTCTCTACCTCAGACATGTGAGAAAGAAGGTACTGCATTTTCTGCGTTGTATCGGGTATTAGATAATCAAATCTTATATTCAACCACCTTCTTTTTCGTAAGGCAGCTTGAATAGCAACTTTAGAGTTTGACATGCAAGTTTATCACCCGTTCTATAGCACTCATTGATTTAGAATGAATAAAGGCTGTTCTTAGCATCAGTCCACTGCATGATGTATGGCCTGGAAGTTTTCGCTGTTGCATAAAAGCTGTTCTTTGTTTCCAGCTGTGTAATAAGGAACTACAGTGCTTGTGTGAGGTTCTGATATATTTTAAGCCATTTCTTGTCTAGATGGCATGGAGAAGCCAAGCACCAGAATTCTGGGCTCTGTAACTGAGTTTTGATTCTTGAACCCACTGTTCTTTTGCCTCTATCATTTTTTGTGGTGACCTCTATGGAACTCTGCTGAATAGTTTTTGCAAAGTTGACCCAGTGCTATGGTGAATAACCTCCAGTTGTTCCATTTTGTTCATCTGAGTCCTTTAGTAGAAAGATTTGATACACAAAGAATTTTTTAGTTTTAGTGTAAACACTGACTTCATTGTTTTGGGTAAAATTGACTAAGATGCAGTTTAATTTATGTATTTCTGTGTAAGGACCTTCATGGATTTCAGTCAGGGATTGGACTCATCATCTTCAGTCACAGATACTGGTTTTAAAAACAGCCAATCTTCTTTCTAGATCCCCTCTTATTTGATTTTATATTCCATATTAGTTAATTCCACTGAGCATCTTCAGGAAAGCAAGAGTAAATAAGGAAAAGCTCTTATAAATCAGAGTGTCTTCTAAAAATATAGATTTCAAACATACTCTGATTTTTCAGGGGGAAAAAAAATTCAGCCTAAAAACTTAAATCAGACTATCTGAAATATACCTTCACTCTAAGAGCAGAGTTTTTTCAAGCTGACAGGAAGATTGCACAAATGGTGCAAATATTCCTTTGAAAATCTGAGCCTTTATTTTCAAATCTCCATTTTATTTTGGCACTTGAAATATTCATGTGGTGTTTTTAAAATGTTCCCTGAATCAGACAAGTGTTTGAATCCAGTAGGCTTTTGTTTTTTATCTTCTCTTGGTGAATCATTGGACAATTTCTGCATTAGCTTCAATCTGGGCCCATTCACACAATGTGCCCATCTGAGACATCCTGCAATCCTGGAATCAGTGGGCTGCTTTAAATAGAAGAGTATCACCAGGACCTGGACTGTAAACAGAACATTATTAAATGAATTAAAAGTGTAAGAAACATCTGCACAGATATGAGCTGAATTTTGCTACCACTACCATATCTATACAGTCAGCAAAAGCTTGGAAAGTTAATGCTTTCCTTCCACAACTAGTTGGACTTCTCCGTGAGAGGGCTGCCATCTCCCACAAAAGCTGTGATGAGCAGGTAGTTCATGTGGGCCTACTGTCAGTCATCAAGGTGATCTGAATATGTTTGGTACTTGGGTAATGTTTTTGGTTTTGTTCCCCCCCAACAGAAGCTTCAAACAGCTTCAGGGAGCTTTCTCTATGTCTGAAAGACAAGCTGCTTTCCACTTGCATTAAAAACCAGCCCTCACATTACTTGAGCTTCCTAACTGGCTCTTTTGTGCATTAAAAATATGTGTGCATATACTTTGGGAATAATCCAACTCGGTGGCAAATATAAAACACTTTTACCATCTGAAATGCTGTAGCTAAACACACAAATCAGATACTTTTTCATTCATTCCCTAGCTTGGAGCAATGAATGGGCTATACTGCACTATACTGTAATAATCCAGTATTTTCTTCTTGCTGTTTATTCCTTCTCTCTTTTAAAAACTACAGCAATCTCTTACATATTATCTTCTTTTTTAAAATGTCTGAACTTTTCATGATTAAGGTCCTCAGAATGCTGACTCTCCAGCAAATGTTTATTTCACATATTGATGGGTTGTTCCCAAACACTTAGATTTAGACTTGTGTTACTTTGTTTTGATTGTGTATCTCTACACAAATAGACGATAACATCTTTAGTCACAATTCTGTGTTATGCTTGAACTCTAACCTGTGACATTCACTTAGCTCGATCTAACAAGCTTTGTGCTCCCTGTCCAGATGAAGAGTGATACTTCTTCATTAGCAAGATCAGTTTCACCTTTAAAAACCCTTTGCTTCCTGTTTGCATTAAGCCAGATTGAGATGTCTTGGGTCATGATGACATTTCAGGAGTATTCAGAAGCAAAAGAGGAAGTCATTACATCTGTGGTTCACCTGCAAAGAAGATGTCATTAAAAGAGGAAGCAAAATGAACCCCTGTCAACTTGTTAGGGCCCAAAAGGTAATTCTGCCATCATATATGGAACAGAATATGATATAGAATCCTATTACTACTGACACCAGATAACTTGCTGGTGTAAAAGGTTCTCCTTTCCAGAAAAGTTCAGGTGATACTAAATTTATTAATGTGTCAGTTTGAGGAGACGTGATGTCATTTCTGTTGTCTGCAGGGATGAAAACTGGAGTGTCCTTACTCCTGTCAACACACTATCATCTTAATTTCTTTTACTGTGCACCTTGTTGTCATCTGTGGAGGAGAGAGCAGGGGATGAGGTTGAAGTGTCAGGGGAGATGCCTTTTAAAAAAGAACTACTAATATTTGACATTTATCATTTTAACCTGCCTTTTTCCAAAACACAATTATTACATCAACATCTCTGGTGAATGGTTGGCCTGATCCTGCCAGGATCTTCCTTATATGAGTCAAAGCTTTACTTGATTGTGTAAATTTACAGAATTAGGATTTTGTTCTTTACTAATGTTTCTCAATTCAGAAAATATACAGATTCTTTTCCTTTCTACTTGATATAAAATCCAGCAGCTGCATTCCACTACAGTGTAATCAGAAAGATAGCTGTAATGTTTAGACTATAAAGTTGTGTGATACAGTTATGCAGAACTACTGATAGAATCACATCTGGCATTACTAATCTACAGTGGCCAAATGTCTGAGTCATGTACATTATTTCAAATACTGTGGCTTTGGGTTTTTTGAAACTGAAACTGGAATCTTCTTGAAAGATCCTGGTTGTAGAAACCAAATAAAATGTTTTTAACAAATAGATGAACTACTTTTCAGTGGCATTGTGTAAGAATACTTTCATCCTGCAGCATTTCTCTACCTTCTGTACCTGGAGTTACAGAACAGCTGAAGAAACTAACCTGAACATTTTTAATGAGGATGGTATTACTAAAAGGGAACATTTTCCAGGCGGAAAACATTTTCTCTTGCCCATGGAATGCAATCTAGGGTTTTTGTATGAGCATTGTAGTAACAGGAAATATTTTCTTTCAGTTCCAAGGTGTCTTATGCTGAATCTGTGCAACACATTTCAATATGGGTATTGTAACAACTCGTCTGATACTGATCTTAATGGATTTCTGAACTGCTAATATTTCAGATTTGAACTGCGTGTACTTCAATTGATGAGCTGAGCATTCCGCAAATACCAGGACTAGCATGTTTACTGCCCTGTAGTTGATTGATATCTCCTAATGAAGAAAGCACCTGGAAAAATGATAAAGGAAAGTTACTAATTGGCTTAACTTAGGTCAGCCACTTCATATTTTATAAATGAGGAAACTTTTAAGGAATTGCTTCTGGAAGCCATCTGCTAACTAAATAAAAATGAATGATAATCATCAGGTTCCACATGCCATTTACAGAAAGTGTCATCGGAACAAAAAAATACAGCTGCTTGCTTCGAAGAAAAGCAATGTAGAAACTCAGATTCAAAGCTCCTAATAACCATCTATGTGATATAAAGTGTTAATCAGTTTGGTATACGTGAACCTGTCAGCAGTTCTGGATCCCTTCACTACATACCAGAGATACTACTTGTGGTCACATTTAAGAGCTGCCAGCAGAATTTACGATAACAAATTATGATTTATTATTCCTTCCAGGACATCTGATGTTTCTTGTTCCCAATTCTGCTTCCCTCCCCATCCTTTTTCCAGCTCAAACTGTATCAGGTTAGGAAATGTCCAGGATGTGTGTATTTCTCTTGTATTATACATATTTTTGCAAGTCATTAAACCTTTGTTTCTTGTCTTTTCTAACCTTAGTACCTTACCTAAACAACTCTCAAAGGAAAATGAGTCAATCAGGAAAGAGACAGCCCTAGTGCCAAAGCAAGAAAAAAAAACCCCATGGAAAACTTACAAAAGGAAAAGCTTTCCCTTCAGGAATGCAAGTACAACTTTGGGCCTTGCTCCTTTAAAGACATATGCAATGATTCAATTTATTTCTACTGCTGGTGCAACTCTACTGAATCTGAAGACCTACTCATGTGCATAAAATTAAGCACAATGAAAAAAGTGGGAATACTTCAAGGTACATTTTAACATGAAGAATGCTACATGAAATGAGTAGTATGAGGTTCTTCTCCATTTGCAATTTCCGAATCAAGACCTGCAGAAAATCTATATGCTGTTTTGTACAAGTAAATGCAAGAAACCACATCTTTCTATGATAAGGTCCCATACTGTTTACCACATTGGCATGGCAGTCCTGAGAAAATTAGATTTTCTTCACCACAAAGACATACATTCTTCCTGTGTTGGTAGTATTTTGCTTGGTTGTATTATGTGCTGAAGGCACATAATGGTCCAGATCATTTAGAACAACTCAGTTTAAGCAACGCTGGGTGTTTTGTCAGGGTGACAAAGGGGAATTACATTGCACCCATATATGGCAGACAATGCATGGACAACATGTAATATTCTCTGTGGGTAAAGTTCACTTCTGGGCAGAAAGCCAACAAAAGGCTCATGCACCACTCAAGTCCCACTTAAACCCTATTTTGAAGGCTTAATAGTACATAGGTCGTGTTCTGGCCTCTTGCCCAGGAGTGAATTTTACCATGTTAGCATCCCCTCTCTCTGCATGAGAAGGGGGCAGAGAGGCAAAGCTTTTGTGCTGGGCAATGAACCCATTTCTGGGAGACACCACTGGTCTCCTCTGCTCTAAAGAAAGCAAGATAATTCATAGAGCGATATCTCTACTGCTTTATGGTTAAATTTGTCTTCCCTGATGTAGTGGGAGGTTACATTGTTCCAGTAGTTCTGTTCCACAGAGCTAGGAATCTACCTAATAACTGATATATAGTTGGTATAGAAATGCATTGCTGTGGTTGTCCTGCACCGTCACAGATCTTCAGCTGTCCTTTTCCAAGCTTGGATTAATTTTACCTCTGTGGTGACCATTAAGAATAAACAGAAAATTTTATCTTTGGCATTTCAAAGATTTCAGAGATCACTATGGTGGTCTAGTCTATAATCTTAAGGTGAAATGATAATGCTTTCTTATAACTCTATGCCTGTAAATGTGTTTTCCATTTCAAGAGCTCACTATACACAAGAGTGTCCAAATGACTGCTCTCCAGCCACACAATAGGATGAGATGATCTATTGCAACAGCATGCTACTTGAATAATTTTCTGTCCTCCATTTTAATTTACGTTTAAATATACAAAGTGTATTAAACTATTCCTAGAAAATAATTATCATTAGATTACAGTGCTTTGCATTTTGACCTTAAATATTGTTCAGTTCTCTGCAAGACTTGGGGCTAAAGATGCTATTTACTTGCAGTCAGTTATAAACACAAACCCCAAAGCACAACTCTTAAGAAGTTAACTCTTAAGAAGTTAAAGATGAGCATGGTCCATCCATCTTACAGCTTAGGCTTTGTGTATGTTGTTTCTTTTTCAATTAATGAAAGCTCAACATGCAGAAGTATTATGAAATATGGCTTTCTATGAATGGATTCCAAGCCATGCTGATTAACTAGACTGGAAATCTTATTTCCTGATATTTTAAAAGTGCATTTCCTTCCTAATTAGCAAGCAGAACATGGAGCACAGTAAGTATACAGTTCCCTTTCATAATTATTTTATCTTTATTTTTAAAACAGAATACTTTAATCATTTACTTAGGGATCATTTAAAAGATAGGAGCTTATGCCCATTAAAAAGAGAGCTCCTCTCTGAAAACTGACTTTGTGTCACCAAAATACTTGCAAGGTTCTAAAAATATTTTGACACATTTTACTTTTCAGTCGGTAGAAAAGATTTTTTTGGTACATATTCCTATTGTGTCCTCATTTCCAGAATTGTTTTTAATTAAAAAAAAGACTGTTTTGTTACAGTGGATGTTTTCAACCCAAAAAATATCCTATTGTGCTTGCCATCAAAACAAACAGGTGCACACAGCAGCGTGCACGGTACGCAGTGTAATTGAGCAAACCATTTATGTAAAGATTTAAGCTCATCTGAACAATGTGAGTTCAAGTGATATGAATTGAAGCCAAGTATTCTGGATGAAGGGCTCAGTTCTGAGGGGCTCTGGATGGCGCCCAGAACCTGTTGATCTTTGTGGGAATTGTGGGAGCTTTGTACCATGTCAGAGATGACAGCCTCTGTCGGGATTAGTTACTCGGTTTGAAATACCTATGAATTTTTATCAACAGGAGAGCTACTTTTCTATTGAAACACCATACTCCCTCCTGCCCACATATGAAAAACTCTTTCTGCTCAGATGTTTGCTGAGGCTTCACAAGATAGGAAGATATTGAAACAGAAATCTGCTAAAAGTCAAAGTAAAGATGACTAGAAGTTAAATAAAGATATCTGTGAAGTTTCAGGACGTATCGATTTCCTATGTGGTTGTCCTTTATGGATGATAAAATTAATAACTTTTATTCCTGGACTGCCAAGGTACTCAGTATTAAATTTTCATGGAGAAAACACAGTTTACAGCAATTGTGCCTTTCCTTCCTGCAGTCTGAGTTGTGAGGGTACAGAAAACAAAGGGACAGTGATAGAGTAAAATTCTTCTTACTAAAAGGCAGAGCAACGTGTCCTTTACTGACAGTGTGTTGTGTGGCCCTCTATGAATATTTCATTAATGCTGGGCTAGGGCCACTGATTCAGATCAGACTCCCAATTAGCACTCTGCACCTAACTGTCTGTTGTTATCTCTTTTTACTCTTCTATGATGTCTTCATTTATCTCAAGTGGATGGTTCCTTTCTGTCTCACCCTTCCTACTCTTCTGCTCCCTTTCATGATATTGTGATGCCTGTAAGTTCTTGTGTCCTCATCCTGCAATGGAAAGAGCTGCTTGCCAGGAGTCCTTGGGAACTCTCTGGGGAAGGAGTTCATTGTCTCACTGTCCCACAGACATCCTGATCATAATAGCAGTAAATATTTTCCTAATCTGGTCTGTGATGATACTGCTTTTACTGGCCAAATACCCTGATATCTCAGATTGCTGAGAAACCCCTCCACTAGCTATTCCTTTCTGTCTCCTCTACATGAACAGTTACTACATGCTGTTCTGGCTCTGATCTAGGTTTTAATCTCTTCTAGGTAAACCAAAACCTTTATTTGTTCTGAGGAGAGCTATGCACATCTGTAGTACAATTTTTATTAATATGAATTTATTCTGGTCATGTGCAGTCCAAAAGATCATGGATACAGCAAAAGATCTGGAGACGTGGGATTCCCCAAAATGAGTTGTGGTGTATGGTGATAATAAACAGAGCAACCTGGTCTAGTGGAAGGTGTCCCTGTCCATGGCAGGAGATAGGAACTAGATGATCTTTAAGGTCTTTTCCAACCCAAACACTCCTATGACTCTATGATTATTTTTATCTGAAAATGTTTTAAATTCTGAACTAGGCCAAATTGTTTTATTCTAAGATATTAAAAACAACTGAATCCCTGCAATTCAGCAAGTAGAAATTCCTCCACCTCAAAGTGGAGTTGGAGAGTGGAAGGAAATAAGTGCTTTTCAATGTGAAACTCCTAAGCAGACAGTATCATTTTTCCTGATTGACTGTTACAGTGATCCCGTACTTCAACCCATGAAAATACTTGACTGTCAAAACATAGTTATTGACTCAAAGAAGGAGAAAACACGCCTGTTCCTGATATAACTCATTATGTGTTAGCCTCTAATTCTGGATGGCCATAATAAAACTTTGACTACACATATATGGACAGGTACAGTCTTTTGGGGCAGGAGATGGTTTAGTTTTGCTTCTACTTTCATTAATTCCTACTTCTGTTATTTGAGAAGATCTTATATTGTAAAATATATGCTTATATTTATTTAGACACTATTACATGTGCATTCATGTTGTATGTGAAGGGTCTTTTCATCTACCATCTTCATATTGGATGTAATGACTATGAGAGAATAAATAGAAGACAAGTTTTTTCCTTGGAGAGCTGTATTGAGAGTTGTAAGCTTTATTAGATAAATTTAATCTCAGACATTTTGTGAATAATTCTCCATGGGCTGGTTCCTTCTGGGTCCTTGCTTTTATTTCCAGTAGTCAAAGTATTAATAGGGTTAAAGGTGCTGGCATGGTGAATTTATGGTCGACATCTCACAGTCCGTTAAAGGAAGATCACTAATGGGTGACCTTGAGGTTCGGCTGTTCCAGACTCAGGAAGATCAAGTCTCAGACCCCTCCTGCAAGTGCTCTGACCTCTCCATTCTTCCCCTCCATGGCCTAACCTTTAACTCACTGATCTTTGACCAAATTATTAAGCAAACACCTGCTTAGGTCTCTGACCAAACACTGTAGACCAGGAGAGCTACCATAATTTCATGTGAATTAGCTTTAATAATAACAATACTAGCCTAAGGAGAAAATCAGAGGGTAGGTTTACAGTAAATAATCATGCTGCTGCAGAGTACATACAGAACGGACCCTTCAGCAGCTCTTACCTACAGTAAATCAATGCTAATCTATTTGACTGTGATAATAACGGCTTGTCAGCAGATATAGTTTCTTTATTTGACTTGACTAGGACAATGACTAGGTGAAATTTATTTCCTATTACTAGAGCAAGACAAAGACTAAAATTAATCCTTTGATGCCAGGGATTTCCCGTTGGTAATATTGCACAAACTGCATTAGTGTTCAACACAGCTGCTAAGAGTAACTGGAACAGAAAAAAAGGCTGAAAAATATTAAGCCTGTGTAATGTTACCTGAATTACAAATGGGAAGAATGGTCTGAATTTCCCCAGATTTCTTTGGATTGCCTGTTCTGTTTTTAGCTCTTGAGGTATGATTTTATAAATCTGCATCATCTGAGATTAAGGCGCACCTGAGTAGTCCTAGCATATGGATTCTTCCTTACTAAATTGACTGTGATTTTTTTTAAGACATTAATTACAAAATGTAGTGGAATCTGAATTATTACACAATAATAGCAGACCCATAATAGACCAGTGCAATTTACTAAAGACATTTTTCAGTTTAAGTTAAGACAATTAGGAACACATGCTTACTCATAGCTAACTTTATCTGCTAGCTAACAACAGATGCCTTGTGCCTGTTCACAGAGGCAATCTGCATGGCATTTGCAAATGTAAGTGTAATGGTCCCATGCAAAGACCATCTTTTACCTCTCGTCTTTAAAGGGAATTACGAAGAGAGTTTATTGTTGTAAGGGATGGATTTAACCTTTAGTGCTGTTAATAGGAGAGTAAAATGAGATGAACTGAATGAGGTTTGGTTATAATGTTATGAGAAATTGAAGCAAAGCTGCTTGGAGTTAGTGGATGCTATCTGATAAAAACCTCTCAAAGATGTACAGCTCTAAATAGATAAATCATTTGGTGTTACCCAGTTTGAAAGTCAAGCAGGTTTAGTACCAACCTAAAGCTCACTAGAGTTAGAGGCTTTTTATTGACTGCTAGGGCATTGCACCAGGTCTGTCTTCCCCCATGTATGCAAACTTGAAAGGCTTTCTTTCTGCGTTACTCTGTGCTCTTTTGAACTGTTTTCCAGGAAATTGTTGTCCTTCCCTAAGATGCATGGTTATATTTTCATTAGCAGAATGAAATCTAGCTAACAGTATTGTGAATGAAATTAAAAGCAACTTAATATACATCCGTCTTCTGTCTGTAAAACAGTATTGTGTTTGTTTGATCAATGCATACTGTTTCCTGTGTATGATGTTTTTCAGACTGCCCAAGTTTAAACTGATTTGCATAGATTATTACTTTCCATTCCCTGACTGCATTAGCTGTAAGATTAAACTTGGTATGGTTGCCTAGATAATGTCATGGAGTATATGCACATATATACTTGAGGATATATGTATGTTGCTTATATATTTGTATTTGCTAATGCCAGGGGGATTGGAACTAGGTGACTTCTGAGGTCCTTTCCAACCCAAACCCTTCTGTGATTCTGTGATTCACTTCCAGAGGGGCCTGGAGAAGCTTTACAAGAAGTCAAGAAAATTGTTGGATAACTGGAAGTCTGTGGCATAAAATCTGCACTGGCTGGTACTGTGTCCTTAAGCAAAATTGGTGGCTTCTTTTCTGGAGAAAAGAAATGGAATTACTTATTGGTATTGGTTTGAGAGAGGAGGTAGGTTAAAAGACAATCAATATTCAGTAAAAGTTACAAAGCCAGGACTGTAAAGAGTAAATGGATTTTAAAATGATGTTTGTTTGAATGCTCTCGCTTTACACAGCCATTAATTAGTGAAACACAAGACCAGATGATTACAGCACAACAGAGATGTTTGGTTAAACACATTGTCTATTTCTTTTCTTATCTGTCAGTATACAAGGTCAGCTTTTGTCCAGATTTTTACAAATGCAGCATCACTGAACTCATTTGCTGCCCTCAGTCAGACCAGACAATTCCGAGGATGAAGAATTTTTCCATTTCATGAAAAAATATACATAGTCAAGAGCTTGATTGAAGGCCCATTAGAATCACTGGAAATCTTTCCTTTGACCAGTTAGCTTTGAATCAAACTTATATAGTTGTGGAATATCCATAAGATATTTGGCCTTGCATCAATCTGTGCTGTGCTATACAGTATATTTGTATTTTATTGATATTTTATTAATAAAATCTAGTTCACGTCACATTTTCTGTTACATGTGCAGAAATGGATGCTTAAGATGGGTTAGAATTGGATTGTGGGTGTGTTGGAAGTCATACAAATATAAGAAAAATACTAGTCCATAAAGCTTTCAAATACTTTAACATTTAATCCATAGATGATATCAAGCCCTCTTTGGGAAAAAAATTAAAGAAGTAATGCTAATATAGTAGTTTATTACTAATTTTAATGTAGGTATGGGCAAGTCTTACTGGCATGTATTTAAGCCCTTTGTTGTTTATGTCCTCCTGATGCATAAAGTAGTTAAATTTACAAACCCAGAAAATGTGTGTGTGTGTTGGGGAATGTGTTAAAGAAAGGTTTTCTTACAATAAGAAAGAAAAATAGAAATGTTTTTGCCTTTGTTCATACCTGCTCCTAGTGCTTAATGGTTGCACTTTTTTCCTTATATGAATGGAAAATATTTTAAATATAACATTATAAAACAAGGATATATAACGCTATTTTATGTAAAGAGTAAAGTGATTTTGTGCTTATTGATAGCTCAGGCAGAGAGCTGCAGGTAATGTCAAAAGGAAAGTAGGTGCTCTGGCATATGTAAGACTAGAAAAAGAGGGTATTCCTGAAAGAATCACATCAGTCAAAGGCATCAATAAATAAAGCTCTTTTTCATATGTAAATGGGAATTTCTGAAGTAAAGAAGGTATTGTTTTATAAATAGTGAGATAATATTCTTGAAAAAGGTTACCAGTGATTACATAAGTTATCTCTTCCATAAAGAAATTTAGAGCTCATAGTTGCTCTTTTCATTAAAAAGGCTTTTCATCTAGTCTCATGCAGAAAGCCAAACTCTGCATTTTAATTAGAGATAATAAATAATTATATCACTTAGGAAACTGAAACTATTAAAGTCTTTTTCTGACGCTGTATAGCTATATTTCTCTCTAAATATACAAGCATGTACATTCAGCTTTTGATTCACAGATCATATTAATGGAGATAATACACTGCTCATATAAATATGAACAGTGTTCAGGGCCTTGTGACAAAGGGCAAAATACCTTTATATGGTTGCAGTAGAATAAAGCATCTTAAAATCTGACCATACTGGCTAAAATATTAAATGGCCTCAGTATAAATGCAAATAAAGACCCCCATCACTCCCTGCATCACCCTCCAAAAATATTGTACTTAGGAAATATCACGTGATTGGATTTCAATGGAGAACATGTTCCCCTTGATGTCAGCAAATTTTGGATGAAGCCCTGCCAGAGTAAGAGAATGGTATCACTTTTAACACTGCTACCTCAGCTTTAAAGGAAACACTGTATCTGTCTCATTTGGTCTTCTAAGCATAAATTTGTCTTTTTTTATCATCACACATAGGAGCATCTTCTCTCTATGAAATCAGTGCACCAGAGTCAAGGGCAGAAAAAACTGCACAGACAGACTTCCCCAACTTATACACCCCACAGGGACCAGCTGACGTTGAAAAAGCAGAGAAGTGAGCCATTAAAGTACGGTTTGGGATTGACACTGACCTAGGCCTGCCATCCGGCATTGTCCTGCCATCTGCACAGACGTGAACTTTGCCTCTAAAATTTGGCTTCTCAATTAACATGTCCAGCTGGGGGGAGAATTCCGTCATTTGCCTAATATCATTATTGCCACTGCTCTGACATATTAATATTAAAAATATATGTGAACAGATCAAGGATTTGCCAAAGCACTTCTCTTTTTATTTCGCATAATAGGCAGGAGGTGAAAGAAGACACAATATAATTTGAAAAGCATAACCCTGATTAGGCAGTGATTGGGACACAGCTAGAGCTTACATTTAAAAACATTTTCATTATTAGCAATGCCTGTCAAATACAATTCTTTTTTTTTCTCCCTGTTGTGCAAGTAGATGCAAGGTCATGTGATGTTCTTGGGTTTCAGTAAACTGAGAATGAGTTATATCTGACCAAGGTATTTGCAGAATAAACATTTTAAGATGGTATTTTTGCCAGCAGACATTCTTTTCTAATTGGTGCTTTAATGAAAGCTAGATGTGGGCTTCAGTTACATTCACACAGGGTGGTGAAATCAGTGACTTCCCTGGGAACTGGATCAAGCCTTAGGATAAAGAATGAGACCTTAACTATTGGGAGCTGGGGAGACTGGAGATACTGTATGTTTGTAAATCTTGGCACGATGCAGCTCCTCCTAAGCTCAAAGATGCTTTAAATGGATAACTAATAATAACATTATCTTTATTTCCAGTCCCCACTGGAGAAAATAACACGTTTTCCATAGCCTCTGCAACATTATACCGTATGCAATGTTGTGCTGCCTTCAACGAATGCTTCTAACATGAAGAAGTCACCTTGAAAATATTCTTGTTCTGCCTGCCTCTGAGTCCTGGGTTGTTTTCAGCCTTGAGCCTATAAACGTGTGCGTACTTGCTTACTTTTTATACCTCAGAGTAATCACATTGAACTCTCAACAGCTTGTGAGTAAATCTAAATCTACCAAGAACCAAACACCTCTGTGAAATCCACAAGCTCCCTTGAAAATTACTCCCTTCACGTGTTTGTAAAAGGTGGGAAATCTCACAAACATCTCAGTTGCTTAGGCATACAAACATCAGTGGGTTAATAAGTCCCTATACTACCTACCTCACATAGGCACTGCTAAAAAAACCCGAAACAAAACCCCACAAACTAGTCCTTTTCCTACAAAATGCCATTTTTCTCAGGTGTTTCCTTCTGACTTTTAAAGTCATGGGTAATTTACTTCTCTGTTATAATGAGCCCTTTTGGAGCTAGATTAAATGGTGCAAGTTTCCAGATACTAGTATGAGCCTTTATAGTGAATTTAATTATTTCTGGTCTTGTTTTAAATCAGTATCAGTGCAAAACACAGATGAGATCTGAGACTTCCATTAACAAAAGGTTCTGAGGATTAAATAGTTTCTCTAAATGTATCACATATTTTATCATAACAAAATAGGGCTATCCCTTGTTGAAATATGCTTGTCTCTGATTTTATCTTAAATGAAAGAAGTTCTACATCCTTATATTCTAGATGCAGTAGAAGACCTACTTATGGCAACTCCTGCCTGTTAACCCTGAAGCTGTGGAACTGTTCCTGATGTTTACCCATGCAGTGCATTAGGTACACTGTAACTTCTCAGAACATTTTAACTCTGATGCAAAGTAGAAAGAGCAATAAGAAAGAAATCCACAATAGAGTAGCAGCAGGAAAAAAATGCCTTTTAGGTAGTGGCTATAGAGAGCAGAAATTCTGTATCACTGTTTCTCCAAACTAACTGCTCAGAGTGCTGCTGAGCACAGCCAGTCAGAGACTGAGAGGAGATGGGAACAGCTGATAAACATGTGGCACATTCCCATCAAGGCGGTTTGTATCTTGGGGGTGTTTGTGTGGCCTTTTGTGACTTGAAATGTTATGAGTGTTTCAATCTGTTTTTAAATCTTGCCTTAAACACAGTGGATTTGCTGCTGGATCTCCTCTGTAAACTTTTCCTGCTGAAGCTGTTGGTACTTATTCAACTAACCTGTGGTAAAATGAGTGATCAGCTGCTGGCAGGGAGGCAACTCTGGGAGATAGGTACTGATTTTCTCAGTAGTTGCTGGGCTGAGGATGTCCTCAGACACTACCCTCATCACCTCCATGATTTCTTTTCCCTTCTCAGTGAGAACAAATTTACCAGAAATGCTTCAAGCTTGGTTTTACAGCATTTTCAGCCGTTTCCTCCCTCCAGAGCTGTTTTCTTTGGGAGGTAGATGATATCCCTGTCACTGGGTTTATTTCCCCTTGTGAAAAATAATTTTTTTTTTTTCAGAAATGCTTCAGATACTTTCCTGTGAGCAATTCTGTCTTTTGTCTTATGCCCCAAAGGCACTCTGAGCTGAGCTGATTTAAGGATTTTGAAGAGGGACACTGGAAATGTTGATACACAGTATAACTGTAAGGCACCTTCTTAAGCATATGCTAAAAATGGATTATGGCTTTTATTCTTTACTCACACTTCATCCTTCCAAATGGTTGATTACAGTTTTCCTCTGTTTATTTCAACATCATGTAGCGGGCAAGAAGAAATCTACATCCTGTTTCTGTTCCCAGTTTCTGCTACTTGTGATTGTAATCAGATCAGTAAGGACCATAGTTCAGAACTGTCCAGGAGCTGGTCTGGGATTTGATTCCCATGTTGACACATGCAGCCTGATCCTCGGAGGGTTTGAGCATAAAGAAATGCAACTGAAGCTGAGTAAGCCCAGGCCTTCTAAAAGCCACTGTAGTAAAAATATCTATAGTAATAATAAAGCCAAAGTGGTTGGAAATTTCTGGAAATATAATCTGTACATTCTTACAGTTTCTATTTGCCGTGCCAAAGAGTGATCCCAAATAATTTTACTGACACAGGTGAGTTGGGCCTAAAAAAATCACTGGAAAAGTATTTCGGATGACGGTTAGCAGGTTGATACTTTGTTTTACTACATTCTTGGATTCTAGGATATAGAAATTTTTTGAATGTAAGTCACATCTCTAGTTCACGTAACCTCTGGGTTGTAGTTGTCAAGGCAACTCTTCAATAAATCCAATAGTTGCATTTGTTTTTAGGAACTTATAGGGAAGGCCAGGATTACAGGCCTTGGCTGAGAACACTGTAAATTCTACTTTTAAATATCCATTATAAAATGAGTTATTTTGTAATGGATTGAAAAAAAACAAGTGTTTTCTCTAGATATTTATGCTAAATCCTCTGGAGTTTTGTGGGATAAGCAGCACAATGGCAACAACACAATGACAACATATTTGGTGAAATAAGACCTTCAGAATTAATAGATGTCACAAATGCTGAAGGTTAAACTGAAATCATCCTGTGTGGATCACAGGTTCTTAGAGTTTCACCAAGATGCTTTGATATCCATGGGGTATGTGTTACCCTACCAATGCGTCTAAACCTAGGGCTTTATCCTTGATTCAGAATCTTTTCTATTACCTGTTATAGCTTAGCAACAATTAACACATCTTCTCACTTTCATAGTTGGTACTTATTCTACTAACACTTTAGACAGTTTCAAAGGCTATAACTTCATATTTTTTTCTTCTTTGGAACATGAACTTCTCTGCCTTATTCTTATCCCATGGAAATGCTATATAACTACTGCAAGGAGGCTCAGATTGAAACTGGACCAGAAACATTAACTAGCTCAAATGAGAAATACAAACTAAAAAGCTGTCTGTCCATTTTGGAAACATGTAGATAATGTGTATGTCACTTGAAATTCACATGCATTTGGGATCTGCAAAGAAAAGTAATATACAGCAATGATATCTTTGATCATTGAAAGAACTCAGAAACATAGGAACTGTGTCGAGTGTGGTTATCATCAACCCATTTTCTATTCCCAGTGCACAAATCATTTCATGCATTCTACAACCCAAGCCACGATGCTGGGCTTCAAAAGCAATTTCAGCAGCAAAATAAGGTGCTTTTCTTCAATTTTCAAGCCATTTGTACGAGGTTAGTGTTGTTTACCCACCTGGTACACTGATATTTACATACCCCTTTAAAGAAAATTGGTAGGTATGATTTATGGAGTACTGTAAGAGCACAATTTTCCATGTAGTGCACCTAATCTGAAAGGGCACTTGCAAAGGTCACTCTGGCCATACAAATACCAAGTCTTCTCTTTGGAATAAGTTAGGATATTCATTTTTCTTGGAAAATGTCAGCAGTACCCTACTCCAGGGGTTAGTTTATGCAGATAAATGCGTAAGCCTTTAATCTTAAGGCAAAAATACTCCACACAAATGTAGGAGAAGTCCATCTATCACTGTTAAGACGTGTAATTTGTTTTTATTTAAATCCCAAGCCAGGGCAGCCTGGGCAACAAAATCGTTAACATGGTAGCTCACATCTGAGCCAAGATTAAAGTATATAAACATACACCTGCTTTCAACCTGGGTGAACAATACACCATGTCTTCTGAAAGCCATAATCTGGATTTTGAGCATCTTCAATATCTGTTCTTGTTGTGCTACTGTGAAGTCTCAGAGTGCCTGACCCTAGCATGTTAAATCGTCCAATAAGTGCACAGTGGATTTCCAGCGTTTTATCTCTCAATGAAGAACAGTGACAAATGTTTTTATAGTAAACACACCATAACTAAAAAAAGGATTCATTTTCCAACTTTGGACAACAAGTACATAAACCTAAGAATTGCTTTAAATAATTCCAGTGCTATTTTTCATATAAAATATTGATTTATTATTTTTTTATGTGGGGAATGCTTTATGGGGTTTTTTCCCATTTATAATGGCCTGTCTTAATCATTACTGGAAGTTGTTATTGACAACAAGAAATGCTTCCATCTTGGTTGTTAATCATAGCCATGTGGGAAGTTGTTTTTATAGATAGTTTTTCATGCCTTGTTTTAAATCATGTTGCAGAATATTTTATAATGAGGAGTCTCAGCTTTATTGGAGTTCTCTCAATAGCCAGAAACAAAGAATGCGATCTTAATGAGGTCTAGGAGATTTTAAAATCAGATAAATGGAAATCATGTTGAAGTGCTTTTTAAAAGTGGTGTTTCAAATGTCTGAACTAGGGAAACTAATACATATTTCTTTTTTAGAAAAGGCTGGTTGGTACTATTGAATTCTGTCATGGTCTATAGTATTTCATACTGCATAAGGATGATGGACATAGTTGGTGGATCCAAGTCTACTGTTATCATCCTCCCACTTATTTTTTTCCTCCTATTTAAATAAGTAAAGGGTGGTGCAATATATAATGCTTGTGCATCCTATTTCACAGGAGCCATCTTGAAAGAGATCTGTACTTTGTGTAATTTATTACAACAATAGCAAAGATGTGCAGTTCAAACAAGGTGAATCAATGAATTATTAAGCTCCCCATGACTTCATGCAACACAATGTTTTCTTTGGAAGAATAAATCTCTTTCATGCATTGCAGAATGAGCAAAATAGGACTTTAAAATGAAATCTTAATGCATGTTTTTGTTAGCTATCTTTGATTTTCTCCTTGTTAGCTATCTTTGATTTTCTCCTACCAGTTATCTCTAAAGGTAGAGCCATTTTGTCTGCAAGGTGACATGCAGGTAAAACCTCAGACAGAAATTTACCTTTAAATCCAATCCTTCCATGTCCTTAGTCACCTTGGATGATATCCTGGTCACTTAAAGTCAAGTTAGCGTACACCTATGTATGAACATTGAGATACTAATGCTGTTGAATACTTCTCAAAATAGGGATTGACCAGTTAATAGACTGAACCACAGTCCTGGCAATGGAAATAAATCTCTAGAAGACAATTTTAATTGCAGAGAGCAAAAGGTAATTTTTTTTAATTTCTAGATTTGTGGATACTGTTGGGCTCATCTTTTCTTTGGTGCTTACTTTATCTGTACACTGTTTCACTTAGAAGCAATGCACCCATGAAATGGAGATAAGCTGTAGTACCTGAAACTCAATGGCTCTGTTAGCATATATTCACTAAGGTTAGTTAATCTTGAAGTAGCTCAGCTGTTTCTACAGGATACTGAACTACATAGTTATTTTGTAAGGCAAAAAAAGGTCTTTGTATATTCACAAAAGGTGTAGCCACAAGACAGAAACAATTTGGGGACTGAGGTGCAGGTAGCCTTGTTACCATAACAGATAGTAATTAGGAATAAGTGTGAACTTGTGTGAAAGCTGTGCGAAAAGGAACCCGCTCCGTACTGAAAGCTATGAGTGAACCAAAGAGCTGAAGTAGATGAAAACACTGGCTTAAAATCATTGTTTCATTTGAAACATCAAAAACCCCATCAGTGATCTTTTATAGGCCTTGAGAATATGACGCTCCTCAGAGAGCCTTTTTTTTTTAGATTGATCTGTTGTATTCTTTGCCTAATTAGAACAAACTAACACAAGAAAATGAAGTCCTCCCATGGCAGAATGCAAACTTGGTCAAAACAATTTAATTTTCTTTTTACTAATACCTCTGAAAGTGATGTAAAAAATGCTTTGTTAGAGAATCTAAAACTTCCTCTATGGACCATGTTGAAATGTTCTGTAGCATCTCCATACTGCCATTACAAAAAGTAACAAAACTGGATGAGGTTCCAAACAGGCAATTAGTTTGCCATTGAAGCATAACCAATGCCTCAACTAAAACAAGCAAACAAGCAGTCAAACATGTTAACATAATTTTCTAGCATTTCTTTTTGATGTGGATTGGATGGAAAAAATCTGGGATGCAAGCCATGATGTAGATTTTCAAAATTGATTAGCATTTTTGGACAGGGGCAGCAATTTCTGTGGTGGGGTAATTTATTTTAAGCTAAAATTGATTAGTGTTTTTTTTTTTAAATGTGCACCAAAATTGCTATGCAAATCAAGGTAAATGGAGGCATGAAATGATGGTAGAAACACAAACTGTAGTAACATGGTAGCTTAGTCTAGTGAAGGCTAGTCAATATGGCAGTATATATAAGATGACTGTGAAGAGTTTGGTTTTAGATTAGTGATTTATAATTGTGTAAACCAGCAGATTGTGGATGAAAGGTTGTTGTGTTCACTGTTGTAATATTAATCATGGATAAATTCACTTTAATTCTAATGTAGATGTAAAGTATAATTCCATATAAATTTGTAGCTTAATGTTACCGTCTACTTACTTTAATGTTTTGGTGACTTTAAGAATTGTCATTGTGAATGTTCAGTCAATCCCAGCTGACTGCTAGTATAAATGAATTGTATTTCTGCAGTTCTTTGACTTCCTCTCTATTTCCAAGACACAAAAACGATCCATACAGAAACTATGTTCTTTTGGTGTTATCAAACAGAAACAGAAAGTTAAGGAGTGAGTCATACCAGGGCAATTCTCAAAAGAATGAGATCCTGCAAAGGTCAGCTTTTCTTGCTCGTCAATTGTTGACATTTAAGCATTTATTTCAGACGTTGCTGATAATGTTTTTGGAGATAGTGGGGAAGAATTGCTGTGGTGGTATGCAATTATGAGCATAATGAAATGCAAAAATGCAAATAAGGTGATACGTGCCAGTCCTTTGGAGTGCCTTTTGTCAGAATTGCAGGCACCATGAGACTTTGATAGATACCATGTCAGTACTCATTGCTAGAGCTGTGGTATCTTTTAAAGAAGCATCTCTAACATGTTATCACTGAATGCTAATTAGAAGTAACCTTTGAAGATGAAAAATCTAGAGGTCATATTCTCTAAACTCTAAAACTTGCATCGAACTAATTGTGTCTATATCATTTTGCTGCACAAGCCAGCATTACCCTTTTTTTATGCTGTATTTATACATCAACATTGTAATATCCAGTCCAGTGATACTTGGCACCCCTTCTGCCCCATGGATTTTTTCATGTGTTTATACCCTGCTCATTAAAGGTCTGCATTTTTGGGTAAACCTTGAAGATATATTTTTACATATTTCTTAAAAGCTGTAGACACTGTCCAAGGTCTTCATAACTCAGGATGGTATTAGATCAGAGAAAGAACAGTTGGACAGAATGGATATAATAAGCTACAAATACACTGAGGCTGAAAAGCAGAAAAAGAACAACTGCTGTAGTGGAGCAATGAAGCAATAGGTGTAAACTGTTTTAGTAATGTTAAGGTGGGATTTACTACTTTTAAATTGTTTTTTATGACATAGTTGCCTGCAGTAACTGGGACATTACTTTGCTGAACTAGAAGGTCCTAAGTTCATAAAAAGTGCTGGATTTTCACAGTCATGTACCATACCTTTTCAAGCAAACAAACCTATTTCATACTTTAGACTAGAATGAGCATGCTAGTCTGATAATCCTGGTCTTTCAAAGCAGATGCTTTAAATTCAGCATTTCAATCATTCCATTAATTTTGGCATCCTGAATCACACTTCCTGGAATGACTCCCTACAAAGGAAGGTACTTAAGAAGTTCACCACTGTTTTGGAGCTGGTATTTCAGCCCATCAAAGATTCAGACTCAAAAGTCTTTGTGGTTATTCCACCTTATAACACTGGGTACGGATCATATCTTGTTAAGCGATCGTGACCTAGAAGTGATAGTTAAAAAGTTGTATCTACAGGTTCTACCCATCAGAGGAGCAGGACTTAGGCATGTGAAATGTTCAGATTTTGTCTGACTGCAGACAGGTTGATTCACTGTTACAAACTCAAAATACATTCAAATGTCAGGTCCAGGTAAATGTGAAATAAAAGCAGAAAACAAAAGGAGGAAGTACTTTAAAACAGGGGACTGTCTTAATGAGTCCTTGTACCAGTTAGCTCTTGTAATTCCCCTAGAATCAGGGATGAATCAGTTCCTGAAATAATTTCTTCAAAAAATTGTTTCTGTTGCCAAATGTTCCTGTGAAACTGAGAAGAAAATTCCAAAGGCAAACACAGTTGTTCAGCAGCCACTGCAGAAGGGGGCATGTTGAGCTTAATTGCATAGAATAGCTACAGCTGTCAATACTTTATTCTCTTATGCAGCACCTGATGTATTCAGATTTTAAGTTTTTGACATGGAAGCCTTAAAAGAAATAGAGTATTTTCTCTGTTTGTGGGTTGTTTTGCATACAATATATATCAACTTTGATGTTATTTCACCAGGGAGCTAGTTGTCAATCCCTGTGTATAGTTCTTTCCAAAACTTTTAATGTGGTTTTCTTTTATGATGCTCTCTCAGATAGAAAGCTAATGTACTTTGGCTACCAACTTAATCAATCCTCATTATAATTATACTCAGCATATTATCAACTTTGTATTGCACTCAAAATTACTTGCCCCTGGGGAACAATGCTAATAAGAATACGAAACAGATCTCAGGAAAAACTTCTGTCTCTCATCTTTCTTGAAGATTTAATTTTAGAGGGCTGTCTTTGTCACTTTTGAAATAGAAGATGCTGCATTCTGAAAGCCCCTTTCTCGCTCTGTCTCCCGTATTCGTCTGTGATAGGTTCTAGCCATCATCTGAAGCTCCCATGTGCTATCATAATGAAAGTGATAATTTTTAGTGTTACTGGAAGACTGTTTTACCTCTGTCAGAAAAGCTTGGCTGTAATACGAAATCTCTATTATACCAGGACCCACTAGATAAATTAAAGTGATGAGCGTACACCTGCTACTTTAGTCCTATTTTCTGCAGAATGCCAGTAAATTTAGCTTATAGGACTGTTAAACTAAAAAGATGTGGGGTGAAATCTCTACTAAATTTAGTGGCATAAAAACATTCACTACCCATGTTTGCAAAGTTTATTTCCAGTTGTCTAAATGAAAGCTATAGAATTCAACTGTTTTTACTGTCATACTTCCCGGTATCCCATTTCCCTATCAAATTGGGACCAAACCCATATAATCAAGATTTGGCCTTTGTTAGGATCACTGCTCTGTGTTACAGTCCAGGGAGGGATACTACGAACCAGGGCATCCTTGTGTTGGATCTGTGTCTCATCACTGTTTATTCCTAAATATGCCAGTTCAGTTCTGCTACTGGGTGTAGAGACACAAAGTCCAGCCTGTGCCTCATTCTGCCAGTTTTGTTCCTCATCCAGAAAAACATGAGCATCTGCCAGGACTGGGTTCAACAAGGAGTGATTCAGTTTTGGAACTTACTGCATTTATTTGTGGGTTAATGATATTGCAGCAAGTGAAATTAATGGTTAAGCTTAGTTCAAGACCTAAGAACTAGATGAAGCTTTCTAGTGGAGGCACACGTTCTTACCAAAACACAAAAACCCCATGAGGGTGCATTGCTTGTCTTCTTGGTCTAATAGTCTGTCTGTACAGATTTCCCCACAGCTCTAAGAAGGCTGCTGATAATTGTTTTCCAGTGAAACAGACTCCAGACTGATTTCAGATCTAATCCCCAGTCAATTTTACATTTTTATCTGACATATATTTTGAAGGAAAAGTCCGCACAAGTGGCAAATGGTTTCTCTTCTTCAGAAAGGCTGGGAACAGTATGATTTATTTTCCTTGATTCCCACTGAAGCTTACAGGTGTTTTTTCTCATACTGGTGCTGTTAGGGATATGATAGACACGAAATCTACAAAGTTGGTAGCTTATCATGAATTGGTTTGTTTCCTACACTGTTCCTTCCAGGTGTCATAGAAATAGAAGGTAAAATGCTGCTAAGAAGCTGTATTCTGACTCAGTGCATCCTTTCTCATTGAAAGTATAGAGTTACCTCAGCCTGGGTTTCTTAAAAATTAGGTTTGTGGTCCATACAAAAGAGGAGAACATCCATCTGCAATGTATATAGTAACCCATTTTTTTGTGGAAGGAGGTAAATATACAATAAATTGATATATTTGCATTGGATGGCTGTTGTTTTGATGTTCCCTTCCTTTACTCCTAAATTTGTTTCTGAGAACAAGGGCATATGCCTACTGTGCCATTCACCTGTGCTGCAATGCACTCTGAAATTCAGCACTCTAAATAAAAAGACAAACATCTGAAGCCTACACTGCCAAGCCTGTGCCAGGTGAAGATAAAAGTGGCTCAGCTTCCTCCCTGTTCTAACCAGCCTACTTTTTAAAGGCATATTTATAATTCCCATCACCTGAAAAAAATTCAGATTTGCTTTTTAATTGAGAAAGGGCCCAGCAGCCCACGTGCTCATATAAATACTTAAAATCACATTACTTAATGTAGTCAAGGTAACCCACGCAAAAGATCCACTTGACAGACTACATTTCCCATGATCCCACCTAGGTGGAAGCAGAGGGCACAACCTGCTCCCAGGTATAAATGCTCCCATGTGGGGCCCTGAGGGCGCAGTTGGAGTGTGTTTGGGGTAGTGGGTTGCTGATTTTGGCAGATGCAGATGCAGATGCAGATGCAGATGCAGATGCAGATGCAGATGCATGGCTCCAGTGCTTTTGTGTGAAGGTAAGTTTCTGGCAATTATTACACGTTTTTCCAGTGTCTGATTGCTTCCTTCAGTATCTACTTTGCTTTTAATTAATGCTTTTGCTCTTCTAGGAGCCATAAAAATATGTACTTTAAAAAATATCCTGTTCCTTTGTGCTCACTGCTTCATGTTTTGCTGTAAACTCTGTGTATGTCTTGTACTATAGTAAGACAAGAAGTGTCCTCCTGGCTCTCCTACTGTTGAAGCTGGTTGTAAGAGTTGGTGATCACCTGTGTGTGCATGTTCTGGTTGTGCCATTTGTACTCCTTGGTCTAGGCAGTTAGCGAATGCTGCTGCAACAATAAGCTGCTTCATCCTAGTAAGTATGAGGTTGTGATCTAGTTAATTTCAGATGCCTTGTGGAGGGGGAGACCCTTCTGTGCTTGTGGCCAGTGATACCCAAGGGTGGTGGTGGCTTCAGGGGTGCCAGGGGAGAGTGTTAAAGATCAGTTTTTTGAAGACTCTGCTTCCTTACTGGTTCCCCTGCCTTATTTTTTGGGAGGGAATGAGCACACATCCTAGTCCATCCTGCTCAGACATGGGTTGTCTGACCCAACTAATGCTGTTGAACTGCATGATTTCTACCTCTGGATTCTCCAGTGCAAGTAGCCAATTTATGGTTCCTTTCACTGATGGGGGAAGCAGCTCTTTGTGCCCTTTATGCCCCACTCATAAAAGTCTGGACTTAATTTGGCCCATGTGAATTAAGCCTGTAAAAACAAAAGGCAGGTGATGTTTGCAGCACCAGGCTGACTGAATAAATCAGCTCTATTCTTTTCTTTTTTTCTTCTTCTTCTTTTTTAATATGTTAATGTGATACAGTGAGCCTAAAATAAAACGCTCATTAATGAAGGAAAAATAAAGCGCCTCATGAACTGTATGCCACAGTCATGCATGTGACACTCCTCCACTTTATTAGCCTGCTGCAGTACCTCACCAGTGATCTCAGCCTGCTGAGCTGGGCTGCCCATTTGTTCCCTGGGCTTGGAGGGTAATTAGTTCTTCATGCTGGCTGTGTCCTGGGCCTCTCCTGAGCAGAAGCTGACAGCCATGTGTAGCATTGTGATGTGGAATACTGGTCATTAGGGACAGAGCTGAGATTACCTATCTTATTTCCTTTCTGACCTTAGGTCATAACTGAAGCACAGTCCCCGAGGTGAAGGGCTTTTGCTTTGTACCTAACACCACCATGCTAACTAGCTCCCTCAGAGCTGGCACCTCAGGGAGACAGCAAATCTAAAATAAACATCATAACTAACACAAGTAATGTGAATGAAATGGCCCTCTCTGAACAGAAACACACTGCCATTTATGGCCAATGTTACCAGGAAGGCAAAGAGAGACTTCAGTATGTGTGTTTTGACATTTCTTGTAGTCTGAAGTCCATGTTCCTTATGCTAGTTTCATGGTGTAATTCCAAAGGGGAGAAAGAAACAAACCCAAATGTGCATAAGTCAAAGGCTACTTTATTTCTGGTGTAGAAAGACTGTAACTGGGATTGGTATTTCCCCACTGCAGGAAGTTCCACGAGTGTTACTGAGTCCTATGAGCATAGGAGAAAGCTGCTGTGGGGTTTTGGGAGAAAATATTGCTGTGCCATGAATATGCTCTCTGGCAGTCAAGATCACTGACTCCTACCTGAAGAGGTCTTCCTATACCATAGAGGAAGGATAGGGAAGCTCTGAAAGAAACGAGGCAACTGATGGAGCAAAGAGATGCACCAGGGACCTGACGGAGAAAGGAAGGAAAAGAATGAAGGACAGTTAGGCAGGTTTCTGGTAACAGTGGCCCAGAATAACTCTGAGCCTGGACTAAAGTGAGATGTCTGCTCTGCAATTATTTTCTCTTGGCTCCCCTTAGAACTTATGGGACCCAAGGAAGTCCTAACTATACCATTATAAGCAATACACATTATCAATTCAATCTTCCTAATAATCTGGCTCTAATATGATTATTTCAGAATTA
The DNA here is from genome assembly GCF_012275295.1 of Melopsittacus undulatus. Taxonomy (NCBI): domain Eukaryota; kingdom Metazoa; phylum Chordata; class Aves; order Psittaciformes; family Psittaculidae; genus Melopsittacus; species Melopsittacus undulatus. The sequence goes on along the minus strand of NC_047535.1, from coordinate 4,760,328 downwards.
AAGAATCACATGCAAAGGAACATTTTTCCCCCTTTTTTTGTTTAACTTATTGTTCCATTACTGAATCTACATAATCATTATGTTCTGAGTATGGTAGAAACCTGTGCATAATAACAAACAAAAGCATATAAATTAGAAGATCACCTCTTAAAACTCAGAGCTGTAATTAAAAACATATTTTTTTACTGAAAATTGCATTCAGTAAATTTTTATATAAAACAAGATTTTTATCTCTGTATCTATATAATTTAAATAATACAATGTACTTGATTAGCCAACATTAGTTGAAATCGGTGAATACCATGAAGAATTTAATAGTAGTGACTATTTTGTCACAATTCAGTATGTTATTTTACAGCTGGCTTCTACCACTGCTGGTAGGTAACTATGTGATATATAACTTGCAAGCAGTCCTGCTGTTTGTTACTGGCAATTAATTTCTCTGGTGCCTTTCTTCCATTCAGGCCAGGCCTTTATGTTCTAAATCCAGCTATTCTAATACTCCCCACTTCTGCTGTGTAGAAAAGACTCAGACTGACAGATTATCGCAGGGCAGTTAAGCATGTAATTGCTCAAATGAGTTAAAATCCCTTCAAATATCTGTCTTTGTACCTCATCACACCACTTCATGGACTCAAATATTTGACAATTGATGAAGATAAACTAAAAGGATCTTCATTAGCTACCAACCACCGTGACAAGCTTCTTTCAGCTAAAGGCTGGTGAAGTTTGGGACTTATTATCTACTTAAAAACTGCAGGAAAGCAGAAAAATACTTCAGTGTACTTTAGACCAGAGAAAACTAGAAGCTTACATGGTAGCTGGGGTCAAACAAAACTGTGGTTTGCTAATCTAGAGCTGTACTTATTACAAATATGCAGTGAAATACCTGTGGAATCTTACAAGATAAAAACATAAAGTAGTTCAAGCTTCTGGTAGCAGCATCACCACAACCTCCCAGCTAATGGCAAATACGATGATCTTATTCATTGCACTGTAAGTGTGCTTCAAAAATCCATTTGTCAAATAATGCCCCCTTTTTATTGCAGTTTCCTTTGCAGGAATAAAGATTTTGACCTTTAGTACAGCCACCTGGATTTCAGGTGCTGGTTCTGAGGATGCTTGAACATCATTTGCACCTAACAGAGAACCCAGGGCAGGGTGGGCTGGGCAGACTCTGCTTACATACAAGAGATCTGATGATGCCCCAAGTCACCTTACATCTTACCCCCTTGAGTTTTATCATGATGAGGAGTTTTAGAATCAGGTGATCATGGTGCTGAAGAGGATTGTTGGAGCAGTGCGGGTATTACTGGGTGAAATCATAGCTACATGGAAATAAGAGGGTGCTGGTCTGTTGCTTATCAAGGGAAAATGCTGTATGAGTATGTATGTGTGCACCTATACATGTTCATGGCACACACATGCTTTATTTTCACTGTTCTGCATAGCAAAGATGAGGTTTTAAAGTGTAAAAAAACGATTTATACCCCTGTAGGAAGGTAGGTATTTGACCTAAGGTGAGGTGAAGTGGCATGAACAGACAACATTGTATTTAGTGTAAGATCTACTTGAGACAAAGTTGCACTGTAGGCTTTTGTGAACAGGCTTTAAAGGGTAGATGAGATCTGTACTAGGTCAGTACTTTATAAAGGCGCAGGGTGTTTTAATGTAAGAGGGTAACTGTGCGGAGCAGATGTTTTAGGAAGTTGTGTAATGTCTACAATTAGACCTGTGCAGCAAAGCACAAATCCATAAGATCTTGGCTTGAATCAGCAATAGTAAGGATGCTTTCTTGAGACTCCTAGAAAAACACATTACGCTTTTATATTCTGTATCATACCTGCTATGAGTTTTTAAACCATTATAAGTATTTCCTGGAACAGTCACAGATGTTTGTTCTCAGATTACCATTCCAACACAGGTAAATCTAGATTGTGCAGTCCCACAGGTTATGCAAAGGCTGCAAATAACAGTGGCATCCATTCACAGTCTGAACCAGGCGGAAGAATCTTTACAAAACATGCTTGTTCTCATTTTCCTTGAGAACTGGTAATCTGGAGGGCGGATTGTTGATGTGCCATGGTGCTATTCCACAGGGATGTCCTCGCACTGGCATGGATTGCACGTGGGCTACAGCCCGTCAGGGAAACGTGCTGCATCGCGGAGTCCCCCTCAGGCATGGCATGCCTCTGAGTCCCCGGCCATGTCCCCTTTGCTCCATTCAGAGCGAGCCACCTCCTCTATCAGTCCCTGTCTCTCCTCAGCCCTTCACGCCGCAGGGCCCTTCCTTCCCCACTCCCTCCCTCAGTGCTTGCTCCCGGGCTGGCCGCGGTCCTGCCGGTCAGAACCGGTCGGGACCGGCGCGGGCGGTCTGAGGCGTGGTGTCCTCGCTCCCTCCCTCACGACGCCCTGCAGCCTCTCCATCCAAAACGCTGCTGTTTAGACCCAAAATAACCGCTGAACTCTGTCAGACCAGGGCTTGCCCTGTTGTAGTCTGTCACTGTGAGGTTGTGTGACCATATTCCGAGGATGGGGGGGAAAAATAATCGTTGTTGCAATCACATTTACCTAGGTAAGGGTTGTTTTTTTTTGGTTGTTACAACCCTCTATTGTGTTTATTTGGAAGATAATGTGTTATAATATATAACGTGTGGAAGGTTTTTCTGCCGTGTATTTAATTAAAATGGTTTTTGTGGTGGTAAGACCCCTTTTTGGTCCTCTCTCTGGCTCTGGTGAAAGGAGGAAGCTCTGACAGACTTTGCTGCTACTACAGACTTATGGCCAAAGAAATTGATCCTCTTAATCTATAGTGAAACACTGGATTTGTTGCCCTTTAATCTGCCACCTGAAATTAAAATACAGTGCTTCACGTTTCAGGTGGGTTTCAAAAAGCATGATGCCTAAGAAGCTTTTTGGGCTTGTTCCTTCAAGTGTTGGATCTTCTTTCATGGTTCTGTGATCTTATTCACCACCTGTGTGTTTGTTTCTCATAAACAAACAAGAATCTGGACCATCTGCATCAAATCACAACTCTGTGATCTTTTAAACCTAAACAAGCAAGCCTTAGACAAACAACATTGTTTTTTCCTAGCTCCAGCCACACGCCGGTGATCTGAGTGACCAGTGTAAAACCCTCCACTCTTTTAATTTCCTTCCACTGAGATGAAGCTTGAAGTGTTCTCCAAAAGAACTGCGCTTGAATCCCCCAGCTCATAGTAAGTTGAACTTTATGCTTTCTATTGAAGTTAATCACACTTTCTCTCATGAGTAAGAATGTTTTTAACATGAAACAATACTCCACAGAGGTTTGACAAACTATATTTTAATTGTAATTGATTTGTACCAAAAAGATAAAATGAGTTAATTAGGGCAAGCTATCAGAATTAGTGACAAGGGAAATACTTTATAGAGCTGTCAGGTAGGGGGTAGGAGATGAGAGGTTTTGAAAGGGAATAGGACACTGGCATTTTTAACCTCCTAGTACTGAACCGAGTAATGAAAATATTCTACCTCTGGCTTTTGCACAGAGTGTGTGGTTTTCCTATAGTCTGGAGTCTAGACAGAGGTTGAATGTAGTCCAGAGATTTAATTGGATTTGTCTTACTGGTACTCCTTTGTATGGTATGGATAGTTTTTTATTGTTGTTCCATCAGCAACATAAGAATGTTTCTTTGGTCTCAGAGTTTCTAGGTGGTGTAAGCAAGGTTCTGGTTCTATAAGGATGCCAAGCTAAGCATGTACTACCCAATATGAGTAAAGCTTAGGAAACAGTCCCTTAGTTATTGGTAATGTTTCTGGTCATATTGACAAGTTCCAGTTCAATCTGTTGTAAGCAGGTGTCACTTTATGGTGCTTGGCAGTGGTGTGCAGTGTGTCATCATTATGGCTGTAATTTGGTCATGGAAAGCTTAGCAAAAATCCAGTTATCATGGTGGAGGCATTACATGGGGTTATCTTGTCATCAAAAATGTGTCTTATGTGGGCTTGTCATTGTGGTGACATAATTCATGGACTGTGCTAAAAATGAGGTGTGTTTAGCTTATATATACTCTTCAGGGTGCTGTGTTGTGTGGGTAGGTCTGCGTCAGCAATCTAAGGTAAACCCTTTTTCCAATTTGAGCATAACAATAATTGCTGTTGTGTGAAGTGACATATAAGTGTGTTGTTCAAAATGATGCTTGCTTTTATCTGGAAAAATACCTCCTTTTGTCCCAGTTTTATATGGAAGTATTTTCAAAGTGGGTTGAGGTTTATCAATTAAAGCTGTTATTCTGGTGTCAGAACATTCAAAACACAAGAAGCTGTATGATATTTAAGCCAAATTTAATTCTATCCCTTGACGATTTAAGCCTGGAAAGACTGCATTTTAGAATGTCATTTCCTATGTGATATCTCATAGAAGAAATAGTATCTCCAGGAGATGTTACATGTCTGAGATGCATGTATGCAGACAGCATGTAGTGGTCACAGAGGAGGGAGCACTGTTTCCCTCACAGAACTCTTGCAGGTAATTTATACACTTTTGGAGATACTGTTCAGTATTCTGTCTTAATATTGCAAGGCTGAAATTTGATGGGAAAGAGCTCAGAATGTTATATGTATCACTTCAGGGATGATGAGATGGTCTAATTTACTCTCCTTACGGTCTCTGTCAGAAACGTGTCCACGCCAACATGATAGGTTTGTCATTTTATCTGTACATGATTCAGGTAATTTGGGTTCTGCTATCAGAGATAAAGTATTTATGAGCGTTGGTAGCAGTGAAGTCTTTAAAATGTTATGGAAGTATTGTTGCATATGAAGAAATTACTGTTACGAAAGGTTTAAATTCTACTTATGTTAATTTTGTGAATGAATCTGGGCTATCTGCGTATTTCTATTTGGTTTGAGTTGCCTTGAGGCCTTACAGCAATAGGAAAACTAGTTAATTTGGTAAATTTTTAGGCTAAATCTCTTTTTAAAATTGGACTCTTTCTAATCACAACAAGTTGAATTGGAAAATATAGCCGGCAACAACAGAGAAAGGATCTGGCAAAATTTAGTGCAGCCCTCTGCATTTCACCTTTGTCCTGATCCTTTTGTGGAGTCCTTTTCCCCTGTTACTGCTCTCCTCCTGCATGACAGGTGAGGTTGGATGTGAGATAGTCAATAAAGTTTCTCATGTATATTTCAAAGAACAGCAGTCAATTAACCTTGAGAGAGTTGGATGTTCTCTTGTCTATAACAATAGGCCAATACACTAAATGCAATCAGGGTATGGGGACATACGGAAAAAGCTTCTGGCACACAAATACAACTAAGTCATACTGAGGTCCTCTCCCTCCTTTTGAAAACACCTTTAAAAATATATTGCCAAGAAATCCTTTAATCTGTAGCAGAATTTCTCCCAGTGCAGCAGGATGTTGGCATTACTATTTCAATAGCAGCATATTAAACTCACCTTTTATGAGCTTGAAGACAGACAGGGGTCATTGATCAGAGTGTGGCTAAACGAAACTTGGTCAAAGATGCAATGAGACAAACTGTCAGTGGGATGAGAAGGTAGGCTGGATAGTCATCATTAATCTTTCTAGTGATGTGGCCAGATTTAGAGTTTTCAGGTTTTTTGCAAGAGCAGGTTATACAGCCTTGTAATTTAAAGTTTGGTTTTACTATTGATAACTCAAAGACAGGAAATGATTTTGGGAGAAGTGTCAGTAACCCTGAACTTCCCTTTTGCATTTTGGAAATCTTCTAGTCTGTTAACACATACCACTGTCAAGTCAGAATTGTACCTGTTTTGTTTGCTATAATTGTAGCATTCACATTTTAATAAGACTATAGGCATAGAAACAACAAATTATGACTTTAAAAGAAAAAAAGTTGCTATTATAATGAGCTAACTTTTCCTTAAATCAAAGATGCAGAGAATATTAGAGTATGGTATGTTGATTTTTAGGAAATACTCTTTTCAGGTGAGGAGTCTTGTGTGTATATATGTGAAAGTCATTTGATATGCAGAAAGGATGACACAAAAATAGCAGGATGGAAATTACTTTTTCATATCTGTTAGAAAGAAACCCCCGTAGACACTGATATCCTTGCAAGGACTCGTCTTCACCTTATGTAAGGACTGCAGTCATCTGGTTATTTTAAATTGGTTGCAAAATACAATTATACATAAAGCAGCACAGTAGAGAGCTCTATCAAATGCACTAGAGTAGTAAATACTGTTTTCAATTAAACACTAATCTAAAGGATATTATTTCACTGTCCAGGACCTCTTCAGATTTTTTGTTTTTTTTAAACAAACATGTTTTAATTACAGAATTTCATTTGCTGGCTCTGAAAGTTTGTCCTTTTAATGAAGAAGATACTTTAAAATTGCTCACTGTAGTTCCTTGCAGAAGGCCTCATTCTGAATTTCATTAAGCACACAATCCCTTTGAAGTGTTCTTTTTTTTTAGTGAAAACATTATGAGGCCCAGAGTTTGTGGTATGATACTGAAAAGGAGTGCGGGTCAAAGTCTCTAACAAGGCAAATTAGTACAACTCTGATTTAAGTGAAGTTGTTAATTTACTTCTAATGGGACTCTGAATAACTATTTTAACATCTGAAGGTGTAGTATGAGACTTAAGCATTTGAAAAGCATATAAATATGTACTTTTCAGTGTCTGAATTTTGGTTCAAATAAGATATTCACAGAATATCAAATAAGCTTCTGCCATTCTTGGAAGTGCCTTGTAGCCTCTATATTGCTGCAGTACTAATTACACTGTACTTTTTAGAGGTGATTAAACGGGTATCTGGTAATGAGATTCAACTGTAAACTACTGCAGAAAAACGGGCAGGTAATTAGAACTCTGTTCTCACCTCAGTTCAACAACATGAGCAAACACACCTTTCCTAGAGGTCACTCTGGGACAGTGCTAAACAGCACAGTTATTTGCGTATGCAGTGTGCATGATGCTGAGCTGCCTGGATTTGCTGTACAAAGCAGCAGTCAATTTTAATTTTCAAGAGGTGTATGCACATAGGTATGGGAACAATGAATAAAATATGTTTTTGGAAAGTTGCTTTGCAGGTTCTTGTTGGTCCAAATCTTAAATTAACATGATTGGCAGCTATATGGCAGGTAATCTGTGTACACACAGATCTTGTCAATACTAAAGAGTAATCAATAATCACTGAATTCAATAATAATAGATAGCCTCTTGGGTCCCTGTAGTGAGAGAAGTTAATACTGACTCTCTAAAAGAAGCTTTTTCCATGTTCCCTGTGCTTTCTGGGAAAGAGAAGTTAGTGAGCCAGACAAGAATTTCATAAAAAGAATTTGTCAGGTTCATATAATTTATGTATTTTTTAATATTATTTTTTCCTTGAATTGGTCAGGATTGAGGGCTGTTAAAATGATCAGGTGTAGCAACAATAAATTATTTGTGAGTGCTTGTAAGGCTCTTATCCATTCTTGTGATTGCATATGAGCATGTTAGACCCATCTAGATCCAATCCTGTTCTTAGAGATTCTTCACAGGGGGAAGTTAGGGTGGGGATGGCATTGGTTTACCAGCAAACTGGTACTCACACATGTGAATAAAATGGCATGCTTAATTTCTAAAATAGAGGCATTTTGTCCTTGAAACAGTTATTTATGTTTGAGAAACATTGTTCTAAGTAGTGTTAGGTTTTCCAAACACCTTTGGAATAGGTATCCTAATTCCATTAAAGGTTAATAGGCTTTGTATGCCTAAACCCCTTGGAGCCCTCTGAAAATCCCACTTGTAGGACATGGCATTATTGGTTTAAACCATTCAAGACCACTTTACTCATTTGGTAGAAGGACCCTACAGATTTCTTTGATCTCTTCCTGAGAAGTTCCCAGTGGTTTGGAAGGTATAACTGCTTGTTTAGGAAGCAGAAAGCTGACACACACACTGCGTTTAACCATCATAGCATGTAACTGTTGCAATGTTGCGAAGAAACTACATCTAAACCTGTAGTTGATAGTTGGAGTCCTGGTAGCACCTTTACCATAATCTAATAATGTCCAGCCACTTTAGTTTTGTAATCTGTTCTGTCTCTGCTTGTTTCATCGTCCAGGACTATGACCTCAGGAACACTGCTGCTCCACATGAAAGATTACTAGGCTAAAATTAAAACATGTAAGAAACTTGCTAAATGTTGTCAGGGTTTATAATTTAAAATTACTGTGTTATTAGGTATTGGAACAGCACGAAAGGTAACTCGTGCAAAGGTTTTAACCTCTGGCCCCTTCTATACCAATTAAAGTATAATGTATAATAAAATTTTAATCTCATATAATTAAACACACTATTAATTTTGTAAAACTAGAAAGGCTTTTTAACCTGTATTAATCTTCCCTTTTGAAGAAAATAAGTATGTTTCCTGCAAGTTGCGTTGTTTCTTTTTAGTTAAAGGGAAGAATTAAATTTGTTTATGCAAGTCGTAAAATATTTTCCTCTGTCTTTTCTCTTAGGTTAAATATCAAAAGCAAGTTGTTTTGAGGTTTTTTTTTCTTATTAAAAAAAAGCATTGTTGAATATCATTGTATCCTCAGGGTAAGGTAATAGACTACACAGATTTAATTAATCAAGAATATATTTATACTGTAAAATATCTAATATATCATTAAATCCTTTCCTCCTTTGCCATACAGAATCTCTGCTCAGAAGGTATTAAGATCTTAATAAGACTTATTCATTAATCATTTTAACTAAAATTCTTGTAGTTGCTGTATGTACGTACACACACACAAACACATTGCTTGTCAGCATTCTCATTTTGTGAGAGTTAAATAGCAAGATTTCCAATGACCATTATCAGAATATGCCCTTATAGGATGGAAACAGTATTGTAACATGAGACTGCTGATAAAATGTCTGGGAATGGTATAAGGAAATCTCTGTAGCCTAGTAATTGCTTTATTTAAAAGTTAAACAAAAATGTGTGGCTGGAAAAGATTCTAGGAATTTTGGGGAAGATGCACATGCTAATTAATACTCCAAATGCATTAAAGGCTCTGATGTTAGTGCATAATGGATAATTTGGACTCATTACTGATGACATCTTGGTGTTTATCATCTCTGTGGCCTCAGTAGCATCAGGCTTAAAGCAAGTGAAGCACAGTTCTGTTTTGCCATGGGTATTGTCTTCAGTGCTCAAGAGTGCCACTGCTAATTCAGTGGAACAGAACATGGATGGAAGGACTTCAGAGTTTCTTAATGCAAACTACAAACTAATGCGCTAGCTTGCTTTGGCCAGTGCCTCCATGTGGTTATGCAGAAATAAAGAAAATGGTGTAATACTTGTATCTGTTGCATTTTAATCCCCACTTTGCACACCCTTTTCCTAAGGCAGATGACTATCCTAATGGCAAAGGAATGAGATATGCAGTTCCATTGATTACTTCAAGACTAGGCCAGGCTCCATCTGATTGTACCGTATGTAGTCAAACACTGTCTATTTCTCAAAAATGTCTCTAGAATCTTTTCAAATATTACTTTTTCCACCCAGAAAATCTCTGGGTAATACCCAGAGACGTTTTTAATAACATGCTAAAAGCTGTTCCTAGAAATATTACCCACATTTCAGAATAGACATCATGCTTGATGAGCGCTGTGACATTTTGGTAATGTTCTTGCCTTTCTATTCGAAACAAAAGACAGCATAAAGCATCAGAAAAGTTAGGTTACCAAAGGAAGAGGATCTTTGGCTTTTATTGATACATTCACTACACTGTCAAATGATGATGGATAGCAGGCAACTAAGATAAATTAGCATCCTGTCAGCCCTGAATAGCTGGGCAAACAGCTTTCATCCATAGCAGTATAACTTCCCTGTGAGTGTATGGTGCAACTGGGTAATCCTTTTGGAGAAACCAAGTAATTTCTATGATGCTTCCTGGTACAGACAACAGCTATAGGGTCTCATCACAAGAGTTTACTGATAGTACTAAAAGTCCTAATTCTTGACGAAACTGATGTTTTGAGATTTGTGCTGAGGTTTGTTATTACAGAACTGGTCTTATAGAACGATAGAAGGACAAGTTGATAAAATATCCATTGTTTGCAAGTTATGTAGGAACTGTGAAGTTGATGAATGGGTGTACCTTCAATATATAGAAAGCAGGATTGAAACTGGTGCATTTTTCAGGTGAAAAACCAAGGTACTCATGCTTTTTGTATGCACGTTTGGTTAAAAAAATTAGCATTTTTCAAAGGCTTTTGGCACAACATTATTTTGTCAGTTCTAAACTTGGTAGCATAGAAAAGCCATTGGAAGGATTGTCTTTGTCCAGCAGTCAGCTTTGGGATGACAGCTGAAGGAATCTAAGGGATCAATTTAGCATTGGCCCTTCTGTGTGTAAAGCAAGTAGTCTCTTCATCCATCTGCCAACCTATGTGCTTAGTCATACTTCCACAGGGGTCAGTAAAATAATAATTGGGCAAAGGCAGAGTGAAATATGTGTTGTTCTGTGGGTAGTACAAAGCTCCTAACTCTACCATCAGCATGTTGCCTCATATGGCCTTATCCCACTTGGAGTCTGTTGTTTCCTGGGAGCAGTTCTTAGATGGCAGAATATCTGTATGAAATTAAGAAACAAAAAGTAGAGCTTACCAAAAAAAGTTTTGTATTCATGAGACTCAAACCTAGCCTCAGCTTATTTAAAGTGAGCATAGACATTGGAAAACATGGAAGCTAAAAGAATAGAAAACAAAATAGGACAATGGAAGGAGGGTGAGTTCAGTAATATTAGAATAAAAAGATTCTGCACGGGGCAAGTTTTCCCCAGATTACCTGCTTCTAATATTAAATTACTGTTTCCTGGCAGGATCATCTGCAAAACTCTGATTTTTTTGTTTCTTCTTCTGTTCATAGTCTGATAATTGAGGCTGAATTCCCTTGTCTTTAATATGCCATATATTCTCCACCTGGCAAAGGACTCAGACAGATACAGATAAATACCCTGTAGACATACAGACAGAGAAACTGCTGTAATTGCTTTCATAATGACTCTCACACATCAAAGGAAGGCAAATAATGGTATTTAACACTGTTTCCATTCTTTAGCTGAAATCTAATTTTATAGAGTTATTGTCAGGCAGTACAGTGAACGTACAAGTGCAACTGTCATAGTCTACTCATATTAATTAGCTGCCCACAAGAGGTCCAGGATAGTAATGGCAAAGTTCTCCTCATTTCAGATGGTCTGATATTCAGACAGAACCATAAGTACAATAGCTTGATTAACATAGTTGCTTAGATCAGGTTTTCCCTAGGAGTATGTCAATTGGCATTTTGAAGAATCAATTAATTAGCACTCCAAATAATCCATTCTTGGGTTAATGAAAGTATTTTGTACAGCTGAAAAAACTTACATGAAATAAAATCCAAGCCTTTCCAAAGTGCCAAGGTGGAAGACTTGTAATTTGGAGAATGCTGTTTACTCCATGGCCAACTTCATAATAAAAAGATATTAAAAGAAATTCTGTTGACCAGAATTTATCCAACAGTTGAACTGGTTTTGATTTGTTTATTTATTTTCCAGAGGAGAAGGGTATGTGGGGAATATAACAGTGGAATAGAAATTAGAATTTTGCTATGCAGTGATATGATTAAAATACAAGGTTAATCAGGGCAACCAAATATCAACAGTTTGCCTAATGTTACCACTTACAGAAGTTAGATCTTGAAGATAATTTAGTTGGTTTAGATTCTGCAAAGCTATACTCATATAAACAGTCAAAACCCATGTGATTACTTTCACCGAATTTTTGTTGATAGCCCAGAAGGCTTTGAAATTAATGGAAGCGCCTACCCAAGCCAAATTCTTCATGTCAGGGAACATTCAAAAATAAGCCTGTACTTCCACATCCCCTGGTAGTGAGATTTTAATCCTGTATGGACAGAAATTGAGGGGAAGACTTTTAATTGCATCTGTAAAAATGTAGCATATCTTAAAAGACACTTGACTTTACTTGCAAGATTTTGTTGTGTTTAAAACTCTTAAAATACTAAAAATTATGACGACTTTCTGCCACATACTTTTTTTTTTTTTAGGGCAATTTTTCATGTTTTGTTCTTAATGTTCTTATTAGTGATGTGCCAAGGTAGAGTACTTACATGAAAATGCAGCTTGTTTTCTGTCAGCTGGCTATATGTAAATCCAGACTCAGCCCACATCAGGCATCATGCTTTCTGAAATTCAGAGTATATTGCCACACTAAAAAGTGTGGTAATTTCAGGATGCCATTAAGTATCATTCTGTAAAATACTGGAATATAAATACCAGAACTTTATGCTGTTACTAGAAATAGTCCAGTTGGAGCTAAGCAGTAGCTTAATCTCCTAGAAAAAATCTACGATCTCTCACATGGGCAAGAGCCAAAGTATGAGAGAAATAAGGTGCTCCTGTATTTGAGAATAATATTGTTAGGCTCAGTTTCAGTCCATTTCTGTTTCAAGGCCTCATACTCTTGGGTGAATTTCATCTGAAATCAATGGTGACTGCATGGAAAAAATGTAGAAGTGAAATTCCAATGGACTCATTTATCCTTCATCAATGGCGTATATTCTATCATATCTTCTGGTCTTAACAGTTTTTCAACTCGAATAGTTGCTCCAAAGCTTGGTTAGGCTTTCCATTTTGCTAAACAGTGTTTTATGATATATTCTATTAATCTAGCTCATTTAATCACACTGACAGAGAATGTCATTTGGCTTCATCGCTTCATATCAAAAACCCTGAAATACCACTAGATAAAGCTCTACATTCTAAAGAACTGAGAACTTGCAATGATACAGTGATCTGAGGTAGACAAAAGAGGGTGGCCTGTGGAAAAAGGTGATAGACTGGGCCTGAGTTGAGCTGGATTAATTTCTGATCTGCAAGAGCTCTGTGTGTGTCACTGTGCCTCAGCTTCCCATATTTAAAATGAGACTAAAGCTTTTTGTTTTTGTTTTTGTCTGTTTAAAGCCTGGTATCTTTGACAAGGACAATTCTTACTGCAAATACCTAGAATACCTTGTATGTGTTTATCTTGTGATTCAATGCATGTGTATAACAAAACCCAGAATTTTTTTGAGGCTCAGTTAATTTTACCAAGGGACAGATCACTGGTATGCTTTAGATAATGTACCTTTATGCTAAATAAAATTAAATACTATGTAATTTTCTTTATATATTCACTTTCCTTTCCATTAATGGATTTTAGAAGCTAAATCATGCTGTACAACTAATTGAAAATAGAATTGGAAACAGTAAAATAAGTCTGAGTATTTGCAATGCGTATTTTCCATGTTGGAAATAAAGCTTGTTTTCTAGCTTTCTAGAAAGGTTGGTGCATTTCTGATGTTCTGAATCTTCCTTTTACAGTGTTTAGGAAACTGGTTTGGGTCTATTTATTCCACATTTGTAGGTCCCTTTTGTTTCAAATGCCTAACTTTAGAGTTAGTTGTCAGAGCTTATTATGGACTTCTGCCAGAAGTGAGATCTTCCTTATTTTGCTAATCAGCTTCCTCCATATCTGCATGCTCATTTTCTGATATCTGATGAGGCAACAAGGTCATTGGACGTACAAGTACTTATTTAAAAACCGACATGAGAGTGGGATAGAGGTTAGTTGGGTCTATCAGAGCTGTCAATCAATTAATGAAAATTATTGAGCAAGGACACCGTGGGGGAAGCGAACAGAAGGAATGAAAATGACCATGGAGATGCAACATAGGGAAAATGACAGAACTGACTAAATGTGCTCACGTGAGTACTAAAACCAGACATGCTCACAGAGCAAATGAAAGACAGCACTGGGAGATGCTAGGGCCAGAATATATGCCATTATATGGACCGAAAGACTGTCAGGTTATTTCAGCCTTTTGTCCAAAAGCACACTGAATGCTGCATTTTCTAAGTAAAGAATAAAGTTGAGCAGTCCCCAGTGCATCCTGAATGGCTTTTGTTAAGGTTCTGCAACCTCACTGCAAATTTGTAGCATATAAAAAAATTCAATGTCTAGGTCTAGGCTAGAATTTGCTGCTATGGGCTGGAATTTGAAATTAGTTGAGGGGGTATAGAACAGATTCCTACCTGTAAATAAACTGCAGATATAAATAGCAAAATAGGGCAGCACTGACAGAGCCTCACAAAAGCTCACTTAAAAGCTGCACTATCACTACAGTACATGGTGTACTGGCACAAGACAAGAGTATACTGTTTATCAGTACAAAAAAGAAATAATTTATAACTTGATCCTTGGGGGGAAAATGGAGAAATAAAAACTAGACAAAAAAAGAAACAAGAGAGGAGAAAAATTGCCAATATGTTTGTGTGAATGAAAGATAGTGAGGGGAAAAATGAAAAGAGAGCGAAGTCAGAAGCAGGGAGATACTGACACCAAATCTCTGCAAAGCATTCAAAATTCTCCAGCTGCCATGCTTTTAATTTGCTACCATTCTAATTAAAATGCAAATTAAATTTATAATTAGCATCAGCGCTTTCTAAAGAAACCTCCTTGTGTGCAGCACAAACATATGGGACGATGGTATAGTGTAAAGTTTGTAAAAACAGAAGGAGAGACACAAATGGAAGGACAAAAATGTTGCTACCAAATAAGTTTCGGAGTAGGAGGGGGCAGGGGAGCAAATGGGGAGGCACAGTGGATTTTAAGGAATGGAACTGGGTAAGTGTCCCAGTGTAACAAAGAGATTGCTGAATATGAAAGATCTGTCCGGGAGTTACTTTTTGTTGAATCAGGTGTCAGAGGTCATGCTGCATGTCATTGGTGTTGTATAGAGCATGCCAAAAAGGCATAAAGGGTCACAGCTTTTAATCAAAAAGTCTATGACCAAAAATGAACCGCTGCTTGCTTCCAGATAATTAATTTAAAAATTGATGGGAAACAAAGTACTAAAATCACATCATGATTTGAGAGCATACACGATCTTAAAGCTCACCACTTCCCATGTGAGAATCAAACCAGAAAAGCTGGCGTCAATGACACGGAACATGCAGAGTTTTTGTACCTTCACGTATCTCTGTAAACCTGGTGAAATTTCATTGTAGGAGCTTTTATTTTCTTATTAATTTATTATGGCTGATGTGGAATAAAAGTTGGAAGCAACTAGAAAATATTCAAACACTTCGTTGAAATGAATTGCTTTGGTTAAATGTGTGTCAGCTTTTTCATAGCTGTGTCTTAGCGGGGAAAATCAGTTGTGTTCATTTGTATTTGCAATTGTGCCTTTAAGATCCGCATGTAAACCTTGTACCATCAATACCTTTGCAGCACCCAATCAGCAGGGGAAATGGTGTCATGTGATACACCAGGCACATCACCACTGAGACACTGTCCCAAATTAAACTGTTAATCAGGACAAACTGACACACACACACTGCTTTTTGTGACTATTTTTATTATTATTCCATTTGTAGAAGGCTTGTGGCTATTTAATGAGTAGCAAAAGCAGCTGCATAAATCTGATAAATGATTTGTTGCAAATTTTGCCTTCATCTGTATTGAGAATGCAGTTGGGTGCTGGTGCTTTTCTGTTGCTGCTTTCACTGTGTATTAAGCAGCTAATGTGGTATTAAAGGGTTGATAAAACTACTAAGGACAAAATTGGCTTCATTCTGATATCGTTTGGTTGTAGGGGTGTCTTTGAGTTCTCGGGGAAAGGAAGGGGAAAAAGTCTAATCTCAAAAGCAGTAGTGTGTTTATTTTCCCACTAAGGATCCTTGCAAAAGCTTGAGTGCTTTTAATATTCTGGTAACTCAGCTCTATTTATTAGGCAGGCTTTCCATCAGATATTTCAGAATTTGAATGCACCAGGAATGAGTATTTTGTAGCTGTGTGTTAAATTGTTACAGAACTGATGCAAAGCAGGATTGTAGGAATATTTTTGTGAGTCATAAAGTCAATTAAAAAATGATAAGCCTATAATGTTGTCATTGTGATAGTACAAAAATGCATTTTGCATATGCTGTCTTGGGCATGCAGACAAATTGTGACAAACAAAATTTCCTGCTGAAATTCTCCACAGTTTGATCAGGAAATTTGTTTGGTTTATTTTTAGGGGCATGAGAAAGATGTGCTCTCTTCCAGTGTCCAAGGTGGTATGTGCTGGCTGTGGTCTCTTGGCATTGCTGCACTGAATTCCACTACACTTGAGATTCTTTCTCTTTTAATACAGTTAAGAAACCATATTTATCCCACTTATTTTAATCAATATTTAATAGAATACCTAAGAATAACTGAATGTACAATGTCAGTTAAAGTATGCCTTTGTTCTGCGATGTAATGTATATCCTGTGAGCAAACATGTGGCAGCTCCATTCTTTGTTATCCAGCACTGGTTAAATTTTTGGAAGTTCTAAACACTTGCAACTCCAACTGACTTCACTGTAAGTCTTATTGATTAGTTCCAAAAGTCTGGCTGTGGATTCCACTGTCCATGTGGATGATATCGTTCTGTCCTGTTCTGTATCAACATATGTCTATCAAAAGTGCTAAGGAATTGTGATCAACCAAAATAAGGGGGAGAGTAGTGTGTAGAATAGTGATGACAGAATAAATCATAATGGTCTGAAGTTTCTAGAAGAAAAAGTTATTTGGGACTTCATGGAATACATAGAATACATGGAAGCTTGAACATGTTCTAAATGCAGACTGTCTTAAGCCTGGTTTTCAGAAACAGGCAACTAAGTGCCATGTTACAGCTTTTTGGGGGTACTGTATGTATGTGTCAGCATTAATATTAGTCTGCAGTCTGGAAAATGCATTCTTTATTCGAAATGCTGCTCCTGTATGTAGCCCTAGCGCAGGTGCCTACAGGGGAGCTGCTTGCCTGAGAGGGTGAAGTTAGATATTTGGAAAGTACTGCAGATTTAGCCAATCTAGGTTTGTCTGAGCATGGGGCCTGAAGCCAGGATTGTGAGCATTTGCCCTTTAATCTAAATGTAAGCAATTATTTGAGACACTTAGAGGCAAAGTTTCCTTTCGTTCTGTGGGCACCAGAAATGGGGGAAAAGCCGTTAGAGAGAAGCTCTGCATACATAAGGGGCGAATTGTGGAAATACTTTCTTTTTGACTGGGGATCTAACTTCAGGTAAGTGGAATCCAAGACACAACACTTTATCAGTCCACAAAATTGTAAGTTAACAAAAGCCCACACTTTGGAATGAACTTTGGCCCACATTGTAAAGCTTTGCAAGTAGATTTTGAAATAACTCATTGGTTTTATAGAAGCTGACAACATGAAATTGAAGTGTTTTCTAGCAGCAAAATAGTTCTACCAGCACCATGATTTGCGAAGCATTGTCTTCTGCACAGAATCTGAGTTCCAGGCATTTGAGAAGGGAGGCAATGAGCCTAAATAAAGTCTTCTGTTCCCCAGACAAAGGGTGAAAACCGAAAAGGCATAAAAGGATTGCTTTGTGTAATTTTTAATTGTTGTCCTTTTCTTATTCAGTAAATGAAGTCACCTTTGTAGTGGTTTCATGAACCGCTGGGTAATCAAAATTATTATGCTGCCACCTGTTGTCCGTTAATTATTCTGAGAAGATACTCATAAATCATAACACTGGACAATAAATCAAACTGTCAGGACCCAGGTCAAAGGTGATGCATGAAAAGTTATAGGTCACCAACAGGGTGTGAAAGATCAGGGTTGTGGAGCATCACTCATTGTCAAGTAATGTTGGGAGAAGTGCTACTGGAACAAAAGAAAACCTAAAGTACAGAAGAATTCAGGCCCAAAGATAGGCTCCAAGCTCATGCACAAAAGGAATCAAATTGACATGTCATTACACTGCAGATCTGACAACCAGCAAGATTGTCTAGCAATGCCCTGACTCAAATACTTTGTCTCGACTGATCATTGGTGCAAGTCAGGGCTTCTTTTGAAATGTTTCATGTATCTGGGCCAGATTCTGCTCCTGCAGGAAGTCAGTGAGTGTCTTGGCCTCTACGTATTTGGAATTTAAAGCAGTATTAACTTTTTCTGCACTCGCTAAAGAAGCATGAGAGAGACTGTATTTGCCAGGACTGAAGTTCATGAGCAAGTCAAAGTTATTTGTTATTTAGGGTTTTTCTTCCTTGGGATGAATTAATACCCTGGCAGAAAAGTAAGTCCAGTGTTACAAAAAGTTCTTATTCCAACCTATACTCAGGCCTACATAAGTCTCTGAAAAGGCATAAGCAGATGTGCTACACCTGTCTATTCTTAAGCCAAGGTAGTGGGCTTCACATTGGTTCTCACTATTGCAGTCTCAACAGCAGAAGTAGTGTCAGGGTCACCTCTCCTGCTGGATCTGTGCTCATGTCAGGAGATTGGCTTTCTGTGAAAAGATAAAGGAATGCAAACCTTGTGATGTAGTTTCCCTGAACTAATTCTTTTCTTGCCCTTTTTTCCTATTCCTCCAGCCCTGGGCAGCTGGCTGTTCCCGGTGTTACAGGTTATATAGATGCACCTCAGAATGAAGCAGTTGAGACTAAGCAGTGAGTGTACTTGCTCTGCACCTTTCTCTCTTTTCACCACAGGTTTCAGCAGGTGTTTGCAATGCCCAGATCCATCAGCTTAAACCTGTGCTGCATTACCAGCAGCAGGGGAAAGAAAGTACATTTCCTCCCTCTAAGCAGAGGTGGGATGCCATTATGAGGTTCAGGTCTGTCTGCACTTTCCTAGTTCAGAAGTGGAGATCAGGTCTTCCTGGGGGGAAGGTATTATTGAAGGACTTTGACTTGGATTCTGGAACAATGGGTGAGTTCAGTCCTCTCTTTTTGTATTAAAAGTAAAAGGTTTCAGCAAAGGTGCATAGCGTGCTGGTAAGCTCTGTTCTATGGTTTGTTTCTGCTCTTAAAAACTTCAGCTTCAGTTCATATCCTTCAACTTACATTAAATTGCATGTATTTAAAATAGAGTAATTACTTGAAAGCAAATGTGCACTGACAGAAAATCACTGATTTAAAACCTGGATGGAGGTAAATTGTTTCTGATGTGAATGAAGTGACTTTAGAAAATAAAAGAAGTGCTATCTGCTGTTAACTTGCTGTTAGGGTCATCTGCCCTAGGTTTTGCAGCTAATGGACAAGCAACTTCTATTTAAAAACATGATTTATTTCCATAAAGCATTATGAGTTGGGTTTGTTTTGGCTGGGTTGGTTTTGCTCAGATAATTTGGATTTTGTGGTATTTAATAAAGAAATTAAAATTAATTCAAGCCCAACAATACTGTTAACTTCAGCACTGACTTGCTGTTAATCTATCTCCCTATGAGCTCAGACCTGGATGAATTTCTTCCTTCTCACTCTGGGGAGGTCACTGAAGAATTGAGGCATGGGTCTCGCCTAACTAGAGAAAAACTTGCTTGTAAATTAGAAGCAATTGAGGTTTTGATTAGATGTGTTCATTTCCCTTTGGTCCTGGTTCCTGAACATTTGCATAAGTGGAGTTCAAAGAAATAGCCATGAGCAGTATTTTTTACAGTTTTTATACGCCTTTTAGAAAGATGCAGAATTCATTGATGAGGAATAAATTTATGATGTAGAACTTTAGAGCTGTTAAAATCACTTGGGGCTCTGACTTAATGTTTCACCCTGGATTTCTCTTTGTGGGTAAGAGTAAATTAAAATATTCTACAAGGATATTTCCTTTTGAAACACAAGAAGTTTGAGTTCATGATGGCTGCTAGAAAAACAGCCACTGGTTGTTATATTGAATGCACACTGGTGATGGAAAGCAGTGTTAAACTTGAAAAGGAAACTTTATTTGTATTGAAGGAGGGAGATTTGTTTTCTGTTCGAGGAAATAGACTTGTGACTTGACAATAAATATCACAGTTCAGCTACAAATGTTTTCTTGCTCAGTACCTGCCATGGACATTCTGAGGAAGAACTAATGTCATGTAGCAGCTAGCAAACTTATTTGAAGATCTATAATTAGAGTGAATTGTTAAAATCGATCATATGTGCATAGGTGTTCCACAAAATGGGGAACGTAAACAGTGCTCAGTATGTTCTTTATAACAGTTTTACTAATTATGTTAATGTCTTGAAGAGCCAAGCACTGTATGTACACAGAAACTACCCAAAAGGTGTCAGCCTGCAAGGAGTATTGATTGCCACTCTTGCAAATGTCTTACTTTCTTCACTATCATACTTAATTTCCTAATAATCTTCTATGCATAAAATTGGTCTGGCTGTGGAATTTTCCTACAAGCCTAATTGTTGTAACACTATGTAAAATATCCCCTAAAAATATCTTTGTCTTCTACTGAGTGGAAACATCACTGAAATGGGTGTTTCTTCTTAGTTTATCACTTTGGCAGGATCCTGAATATTATCTAATGGAATTTTATTGCATCAATATTTAACATGCATATGCAGGAGAACAGCCAGTGAATAATGTAGCACATGTATGAACTCAACTCTCTGCTCATAGGTGTAAAACTCTGCACATAACATTCTAGGCAGCTTTACAGGAGGCAAGAATGAAACCTCTTTTAGTGGAGGGTCTGGAAGAGGCTGGACCAGACCCCAAAATGTTTGCAACTTATCAGGTACATACAGATTCACTGTATCCCTGTGTTTCGTTAACATCATGGCAGTGGCGCCTCTCAGCCTGTGAACCTCTCCCCACTTGGATTTCCCAGGGTGCACAGGCCCACAAAATAAACCCTACAATTATCCTCTGTATCTTTTGGTTTTGAGCAATTATCATATGAATGTGTGAACTCTGTGCAGAGAACGAGAAAACTGAGTGCAGGTCCATGGTCATCAAAATAGTTATGAACTTCCTATTCCAAAAGTGAGATTTCACTTCTTGCATGTTACAGGGTTATTTTCCTTGTGATTCTTATAGATAATTATCTTTTTTTTTTTTTTTATTTGCAGTGATAGTAATGAACAATTTAGCCATCTACTCCCATTTCACATAAAAAGCAATTTCTGGCAATTCACTGAAGGTCAATGAATAATACCCAATGCTTTGATTTGAAACACTTAAGGACATAAGTAACTTGACCCCAGAACTTTTTACAGAATCAGGCTGTAAGTGCTCAAGTAGTGTTCCCATGACACTTGGACTCTATCAGGAAAAAAACCCAACCATACTTTGGATTAGTTGTATCATTTTTAGGGTACAATTTGCTATCAAAAGGGATTGAAATTAAAACTTTGCAGAAGTTGTTAGCAAAGTGACATTTAATTTTGATAGAGAGGCGATGAGGCAGAACATTTTGCATGTTTGCAAAGTAAGTTTCATTTTGATGCGTTTGGCATTACCGATTATATTAATTAACTTAACAGCAAGTGTGAAGAGTATTTATGATGCATTAAAAATTATTGCATCTTAATTGCTTCTCTGTAAGAACAAGACAGTTGAATTTCGGGTTATGGAGAGCTCCACAGTTAGTCTTTTCTCTGACTTTTAACTGTTGTTCTTTAGAGGCAAAGTAATTGAAATAAAACTAACCCATAGTACTGAAAATGGTTGCTGATTGTGCTTGAACAGTTTAGGCTGATGACACTCATCTGGTTTGTTCTGCTAAGTCCGTTACTTCATTAATCCTCCATTATTTACCTGATTTCCAGAATTACTTGGGTAGGGAAGATCTTGCAGTCAAACTGAAGAAATGAGTTCCTTCATGGAAGTCAGTTCCTTTGTGAGTGCATCACTGAGTTATGACCAATGAATGTAGTTTTTAGGAATGTGATTCTGTATCAAAATGTTGATGAACTCAGTTTCTTTAAGAGTATGTTTACCTTTATACAACAAACTGTTGTATAAGATGCAGCTTTTTGATGTTCTGTTATAGCATCTGTTATATCAAAGTGAAAGTACCTTCTTTTTTACACATGAAAAATTAGTTAATTTTGTTTTCAGCTCCTTTAACAAAAACTTATGTCTTCACTTCACATCTGCTTTATGCTATTTTAGACCTAAAGTGAGAAATATTGGTATCCTAAGCACTGGCTTGCCAACAGAGGTGCTTCAGATTGTGATTATTATAACCACAAAAAGCAGGTTTGTTGATACCTTTTTATCCTTAATACATTTAAAATTGTGTAGTTGATAGCATAGTTGGTATGAGAGCATGTGTAATATCTGTTTGATAAGTGTCTTCTCACACCCTGAGGTCTGTTACAGGCAATTTGCATTCTACAATGGGAGAAATCAGCTGGAGAGGGTTTATTGTTTTGTATAATAGAAAGGAGTGTGAAAATATTCCAGCCTTGCAGATGGTGTTGCTCGTTAGCCCTGAACATACACATGCAGAAATGTTGTTTCCCCTTATAATGTAGGGTCTCCCTTTCTTTGCCTCATACAATCTGTTTATAAAGGGAAATCCATAGCGTGGTGGTATTGGATTCAGTTGTTCTTGAAAGTAATAGGGTAAAGTCCTTCTTGAACTTTGACATGCCGGATGGTTTAGAGATGATGGAGAACAAATGTTTCCTTCTCTTCACTGTTGTCTGAATACAGAGCCCTAGGTGTCTATAGTAAGAGCTGCTTTCCTAAAAAGTGAAAGGATAAAGCTCTGCTCTTCACATAGAAGTGAAGAAAGCCTGATTTGATAAAACTTTCAATTTCTAGACAGAGGTGGATTGATGCATCATTTGTCTAAGATCTGGCATACTTATGTTTCAAGAGTGCCAGAAAGTTGAAGATGCTGAGTAGTGAATGTATTGTGGGACAGTCAAAGACCATATGAAGTCTCCAGTGTATTCAAGGCTTGTGAGGTAGAAGGGCTCCTTTTGGCTTTCATGCCCTTTGGTTTAGATCCTAAAAACTGTATTTTGCTTCAGTTGGAAAATGAACTATGACTTTTCATCAGTCTCTCAGCAGTAGCCAGTAATTGAGGACACCACACTGAGGAAAGACTCCTCTATGTTCAAATTCATACAAACCCAAGATTAGAACAGTCAGGTCTCATGCCTCAGCTGCAGAAGAGGAGAGTTATGAACCTCCTTTTATGATCAGCTGCCAGGTGATGCAGCTGCTATTGGAGGCATTTCACTTGGAAGTTCTACATAAATCCAAGTACTTTGATACTGAAGTAGGCAGCAGGCAAAGGTGATTTACTGTCTGGTGATTTGTTTTGAATGGCACTCTAAATGCTGCACGGCCAATTGCTTTCTTGTACCAGTGATCATGACTTTTGCTCAAGTTTGTTATTCTTGGAAGCTGTGTGTGGCAAAGCAGTCAGTTGCATAAAATGACAGAAATTGAGGATGTTTGATTAAATTTTTCCTAGTTAAGCAGTTGTTTTCATATTGTTGTGATAATTGACAGTATTCAGAACTTAACCTGAGTTCACAGTACTGTCATTTGCAAATTGGTCCCAAGTCTGTGCTCATAAAAAGTGTCCTGGGGAATCTCCCTGGGACTGAGCATGACTGTAATCTCTACACTGCTGTTCTCTGGCCTTTTCTTCTTATTCAGTGAAGAGTTTTTTGCAGATGTGGGTGCATGCATCTATAAATTCCACAATGAGTAACTGGAGGTAGAAGGACATGGTAGGAATAAAGATAATAAAAAAATTAAGAGAAAGAATCTTCTTTTCTTCTTCAGGTCTTAAGTGTGCTCTGCTGAGTATCACCTGTTTGTCAAAAGGTTTAAAAGGAATCAGTCTTGCAGTACATGCAAATTGAAATGAGATACAGATTTCTAGAAGAGGTAAGCAAAGGGAAAACTCAGAATATGGTGCCCTTATTAAATTCAGACATTGAAGAAATAATACAGAATTACAGCTACTCAATATTAATTGCATTATAATATTGTCTGATATATAGACTTATTTTGAAAACAGTAGCAAGAAGGACCATATGTGACTCCCAGATACATCACAGAATTGTGCACATAGTTATCTAATTTGTCTCTTTTATAAAGCTGTGTTTGATGGGTGGTGCTGTGAATTGTTTATGTCAATTAAGAACAGCTCAAGAGACTGGAGTGTTGAGGGTATCAGGCACTTACACTGTAGAAATAAAAGTCTGCTTATGTGAGAGGCTTCTGGCCTTTTATTATACCTGTCAAACCATCTTTTTTTCCCCTGCTTTGCATGATGCTTATAGCTTTATACCAGGCATTTCCACATCCTTTCTCAAGTCCAGCTTCTGATATTTTGGAATTGCTTTCTACAGTGTCAGTGTCCATCCCCTTTCCCCATCTTACCCTTGTTTTATTTGGTTTCATCTATGGGCACATCTCTTCTGGATTCCTCTTGTTGAGTAATGAAGTTTCTCATTTTATTCACTGAAGATTTTACATGTTAAATAAGCATTTGTTAATTACTTCTTCAGAAATAAGCCTGTAGTTGCAGCAGCTTCCGTACAAATGTAATTCCTGTTCCATCTTTTGGCATTCTGAATAAAAGCACTGTAAGCAAATCTGGGAAATTGAGTACCTAGTACTTGTAGAATTTTTAACTCTGCAGAAAGTCCTAAAGTCTTTTAATATTTCAGGGCTGAGGTGACGATACAGCAAGGAAGAAGTTGCTCTGCTATGTAGCACTGTGCACGTGGCATGGTGCTTTTCATGTAGGTGTCTGGATTACTTCAGTGATGGAAGCAGGAGGTGGAGCTAGGCAGGCTTAAATCTGTTCTCAAATAGCTATTCCAGTTGTATATTCCTCATGGAAAAGTCACTCTGCTTAATAACCTCCAATGCTGGTGGTTCATCAAGACATTGATCTTAAAGCTTTATTGATTGTTTATAAAACACTGCACAGCCACTTTTCAAGCTATTGAAGTGATTTGTTTGTCCCATATATTTTACAATGATGAGACTACTGAAAATCCCTGTGCAGATTCACTCAGACCATTACACATTATTAGTTTTCTCTTGCAAAATTTCCCCTCCTCCAGGGATTGTGAATGTGAAGCACCTTGCTATTGCAAGGTCTTATACGGTGTGTTTGTTTTATACATGCTCATAACAGGATAATTATATTGCTACCTGAAACACTTTGGCATGTGAGCTGGAAGAGGGCTCTATGTAACAGTGATTGATAGTTTGAGCTTAAAAAATTGTTATGGTGCATTAAAAGTGTACCAACGTTTATTACTTTTTACAAGGATACAGACATTTAGATTACAGTCCAGGCTTCCAGAGCTATCACACATCTGCAGACTGAAGCAAGCACAGTGGGTGCTTTCTCTTCCTTTCCCTTGCATTTCTCTTTCCACATGTATTTACTGGGTGGAATGGCCCATTTAAGAGGCAGCTTATTCTTTAGTTTTAAAGCCACCAGTTAGCTATAAACAAACAAACAAAAAAAAAAAGGCAGAAAGTCTCCAAAGTTCCGTTTTAAAAAGAAATCTATAGGAAAGTCTAAAAAGAAATCTATAGGGACTTTAAAACTTTCTAAGTCTCAATGTTCAAATCCAGTAGGCAGCCTGGAAAGGTTCTGAGTCAGGATTCCTCCCTCCCCATCCCACCCTGATATTGGCATAAAAAACAAGACAGAGTAGTTTGCTGGTGGTTTGGGGCTTTTTTTTTTAATATCTCTAGGTTGTACTTCAAAGCTTTTTATTTTCTAATTGTGAATGACAGCTGATAAGCTGCTAAATTCAGATGACAAAGTTTGAGACTTGGTGATGCGGGGCACATGTGTGCCTGAGTTGCACAATCACAGACTCTCCTGTGTATCCTGGAATAGGGAATTAAGATAATGAATCCAGCTGATGACTGTGAAAAATGACATCAGCTATTGAAGCAAATAAAATATGTTCTTTTGCAGTATAAATACATAAACTCTCCTTCACAAAATGTAATCCTCTTCTGCCACTGTTATGTTTAATTTTCTGTTGTTCCTTTTTGGCCCTATAGTGCTCAATAGAATGGTTAGAATCTGATATTTTGCTTTGTACTCTGCTCTTTCATAATCCTTATTAAAATAGAAAGTGATGCTGGTCCTAAAATTTTGTGGGAGAAATACTGTATGGTAAAACCAGAATAATTTGCTTGCAAACTTTCAGCCACTAATGCAGTCTGTGTGGCACTTTATAATACTTACACATTCCACAGTCACAGCTATCTGCAGGTTAGACCTATGGGATACACTTCAGAAAAGTTACATAAACAACTCTGAACCCTCAGCTGAGAAAATGTATACTTTGAACATGTTGAAACTATCCATATTAAGTCAGTTTAGCACTTTGATTAAAGAGTTTAATCAATCACCATCCTAAGCTGTTTATTAATCACTTTATCAAGCAGTTGATGCATTGCTGGTTTTAATAGAATCCATTTATTTTGATTTCTACCTACTTCATCTTTCCAAAGGGCTTTCTGAATCAGCTGTGATAAAAAAAGAGGGGGAGGAAAAAAAAGCTTGGTTGCATCTAAACACTGGAAGGTAAGAGCTCAGACCTCCCTTGCACATACTTCATTATCAACATTCTGCACCGACTTAGCCAATTTATTAAGGGTAAAAAAACCCAACAACCCTGCTTGGAGTGAGTCTTTTGGTGAACCACACGGTTTAGCTCAGATAAACAGAGGCCATTCGTTTGCTTTCACACCTGACAACCTCATGATATACGATCCTAATAAGATTAATCTCCTCCCTCCCCCCATACACACTTTTGTTTTGTTTAGTGGCTGACTTCGTGATCTTCTCTCATTCCCCTCATTGGGCACTTTTAATGCCTTTGGTTTCGGTTGGTGGTTAGAAGTAAAACAAACAAATAATCAATCCACCACCCCACTCACAGGCACTTTCTCATTCCAGGGGAACAAGATTAATATAACAAGAGATACAAAGTAAGCAAGGGAATATCTGTTACAAAGCAGAATGTGTATAGAACAAATTCCTCTTTTATGCAATTTGCCTTGAAAAGCATTAAGCACATGGGCAATCTGTGTCATCAAATCCATACTTTGTAAATTGTGCGGAAGAGAAACAAACAAACCCTGAACAAACAAAAGCATCAAATGAGAAATCCACAACTTGGGCCACAGCTGACTTCTATTTTACTGCCTTTTGGGAGGTTTCACTTAACTCTTGCTGTTTATGATCTCTGAACTTCAGAAACCTAGGGGGAAGTAATCCAAGGGTTTTGCCTGATTTGCTTTCAGAAGAAAGCATTAATGCACAGTTTTGAAATGCATTAGCACCTACGCACACTCTCTATTTTGAGTATATTTGAGTTTTATCAGCTTCATGCTGGTATCACCAAACCCCAGATTTCATAAACATTGTCCTATAAAGGTGATGGGGGTCCTTAGAAATAGGAATTCTGTTTTTCTGTTTATCCATCTGTTTTTCAAAATTCTGGTGTCTTATGTCCCATATTCAATACAATGATGCAGCAGAGTCAGAATTCTTATAATGCATTTTAAACTCCCATGCAGATTCTGTCAGACATCCATTATTAATACAGCTTAATGATGTTAATTGAGGAGTATGTATTCTTTCTGTGGGAGACCTTCTCGAAATGAGCTGATAATATATTACTTTGTATGTATACAGGCATGTTTACACAGGGGGTTGTTCCTGTCCTAGTTATGAGTTACAGAAACTTTTAAAACCTCTCTTATAAAATCAAATTTGCTGAGGTGCAATATAATAGGCACTGATGAGAATTTTCCTGATGACAATAAGTTTGTGTTCCATGGATAAGACATTGCTAAGAATGTCTGACTTTAAAGACTTGGTGTTAGCTATAAAGTAACAGTGATATAACCCAAACCAGTCTATGATATGCTGGCAGAAATCTGGGGAGATGTCAAAACTCTGACTTGTGGCACCATCAGATCACTGTGCTGGTGCATGCAGCAGGTTTAGAGCTCAGTTCTGAAGCAAGATCCAACTGGCTACTGAGCGTGACAGTGCGGCCACCAAGCTGCTGAGCAGCACTTCCAGAAATATTAATTACGGCTGTAAACAGTGCTGCAAAATTAGGGATATTGCAGCCTCCCTGGGCATTGGATCGGCAGCCCAGCTGTGAAAATCACTTCCAGTCAGCTATCAATTGAGATGGAATGGCCATACAGCTGAATTGCAGCCTTTCCAAAAATGTTAATTAAGAATGGGCCGCTGCTGCGAAGCGGCAGCTTTGTAGCACTTTTGAAGCTGTACTGCAGTTGCTGTGAAGTATTGTGGCTTTGTACTGGTAGAGCAGCTCATAGCCCTCTTCCTCTTGCATCACCCACAGAAATAGTAGTGCTGGTGAACTGGAATCACAGGACTTGCCTCAGGGTCTTAATCAGCAATTTGGACATTAATCTTAATGCCATAAATGTCTTCCATTTTTCTTGGTGGTTTCCCCCCCTGCTTGTATGGGCAGTACTGTTTAACAGCATGCAGGCCCTGCTTAGAGAAAATGAGACATTGCGTAAGGACTAAGTTGGATCACTGAGACTTTATCCTAGGCTTACCCTCTGTTTTGAGTCCCCAGTTCTTCACTAGTCCACTGATAAGAATTTACTCTGTGAGAAACTAATTTCAGTTAAAGCACTGAATTGCTGTTGGGTTATAGAAGAGTATCTGAACCTCTTATAAAAGCAGAAATCAGTTTAGCAGAACCGTCTGTCCATGTTGTATGAAGTTCTTGAGCAAAAGAACAACTTTAATTTTATGTTTTGAAATAGAGGCCATTAATAAACTGAGACACTAAATAAATATTGAAGATGATTACCATAGGAAACATGTATGTGTACATTCAAATGTCCTTGTTTACAAATACAAGTCTTTGAAGAAGTTATTAATGACTGTGTTGAAGTACCAGTGAGACTTTTACGTTTGAAATGTGACTTGCCAAGTACAGTAACTACTCTCAGAAAACACTTCAGCAAGTCATGATTTTCACCTTATGCATCTGGGGATGTGTTAAGTCCTATTTATGGAGAGATGGTAATGAAAAGAAGTCAGAAGCAAGTGTTTCAGGTCTTTTCATGCTTTGATTCTACCTGCTATATGCCTTGAGAAGTCATTTCTCATCTCTATGCCTTTCCTCTTGTCTGCCACTTCTACCTAGACAGAATTTGTTCAGGGCAAGGAATTTCTCACTGTGTATTCAGTAACTTATTATGTTTAACATAATGTGGTGGAAAATATGGCTAAGGTAGGGCTGCATTGTAAATGCTATATGCTTTTATTTCACTCTGCATCAGTTCATCACTGAAATATCCAAGTGTTCTACTTTGGTGCAGTGATAACATTGTACCTGTCGTCTTCCTAATTTTATCTGTTTGGCTACAAAGGATTAGTACAGATATTTGACATTCACTGAGAGTCAGAATAAAACCAAGAAGGCAAACTAGCCACAGTAATCTTGGACAGCAGAAAAGACACTTTTTCATCATTTTTTCTGACCAGAAAAGGGTATGTCAGTGAACCTTTGGGGAATGTCGTGAAATGAAATTTCCCTGAAAAATTGCTGATAGTTGCAATTGAACCCAGCCACAGCAAACCCATTGTAAGGTCTCTGGGGTGGTATAGGATTATGGCTGGTTTTTTTTGTCTTTCCATTTTCACTTCTGGACAGAGTGTACACAAATTCTTTGCACAAGTTGAACAGGGCTTACATGCAACAGATGGTAATGGTAGAAATAACTGCTTGGTGTTAGGTTTTAAACTGGTACTTAGATGGTTTTATAGCAGCTAGTGTTGAAACATTGAAACAATAGGATAATTTTACTTAATGAGTTCATTTTTGTAAGGAAGAAAAAAGTTATTTATAGCTGAACTGCAGAAGAAGCTGATCTGTGGTAAGGAGGCATGTGCATACTGGTAGGCTGGGGTAAATGCTAAAGATGTAAACTTAGTTTAGGCCGCATTGCTTGAAATCAAGCCAGTTCTAATTTCTCTGCATTTGCAAGGGCCCTGCAGCAGATGTGGGTAACTAACATGGATCAGCCCATGTATTGGAACTTACTGCTGTGCTGTCTTCTCTGCAGTGCCCCTGAGCCCTCCTGACATGTTCCCACATGTGCTGTGGAAGAAACTAAAGCTGCAACAGAACAGTCTTGTTTTCAGAATACAAGTAAACCCTGGAGGATAAAGAAAAAAACAACAAAACAAACCCAAAACCTCCGAGAAGGAAATAAGAACAAACAAGAAATCCCTATTATTTTTGTTTTGTTTCATTGGTTAAGAAAACAGGCAGCATTGGTAACTCATTTGAAAAGCTGTGTGGCAGAACTTGGAGTGCATGTCCTAGAGCTTAAATTCTTCCATGAAATACTTTCAGTGTTTTTCTTACTAATGCATGAAAAGCTGCAAGCATGGGCTGATCCACTGCTTCCTGAAGAGCACCCATGAGGTGAGGGCAAAGTCTAAGCTTTGGTACACAAACTAATTCCCTTCCAAGTAGCTAATGCGGAAGAAATGCCATCTGCAAGGAGGACAATACAAGTAATAAGTTTTTAGGTGAGGTTTCAGTAAGCACTGTGGTCACAAACAGATGGGATGCATGATTACTAACTCTGTGTTGAATTTGTGTGGGGCAAAGTAGTAGCTGAGTGGTCGCTGTGGCTGTCTTAGGCAAGAGGGAGCCATTTGCAGTTTTGTGGTGGTGCTGGTTCATTGGTCATCTGCGGGGACAAATAGTTGTTTGGAAAAACTGTTTCAAAAGACAGTTGATGTAGTAAGTAGTAAAATACAGCCTTAAATTCAGCTTCTCTTACCTGTATGTGTGCCTTTGCACATTCAAATTATCTGTGTCATATTTTACTCCAAATATGGTGAGTATTACACAGATAACAGCCACATACCTTCCAAAGAGAAGTGAAAGTTCATGGATATACAGGTACAGGTAATTTTCTTCTTAAATGCCAGCATATTTTGAAATAACACTTGCTTACAAAGAAGTTTCAGCATGGAGAGCATTTACAGTGCTACCTGCCATTGATAATTCACAATGAATTAAGTAATTATTAGCTCTGTTATTACAGACTGGTTTCTCACTAGTACTAATTGAATAATTACAAGGAGTGTACATCAAAAAGTTTACCATCCTGAAGAACCAACTTATTTAGCCTCAAGTGGGTATTTGTATTTACTTCTCTTGAGTTTTTTGTGTTAACTGTAGAAGATGGTGGGAGCAAATATGAAGAATTATTCTTGGCTTGAAGAAGAAATACACACCAAACCCCTGTAAGGAACAGAACATAGTTGTGTAGTCACAATATGAAAGAGTCTATAAACCTCTATTCTATAGGTACGTTGCGAATAAATGACAGACTAGGTACAGCGTGGGCCCTCTCTGGAAGCTACCAGAACTGGCAACCCTGGGTTTGGAGACAGCTGAGGTTCTTAATAACTTCTTTGCCTCAGTCTTCACTGGCAAATGCTCTGACCACACCACCCAAGTCTTGGAAGGCAGACACAGTGACTGAGAATTAAGACCTTAGGCCCACTGTAGGAGAGGATCTGGTTCCAGACCATCTTAAGAACCTGAACGTGCACCATTCCATGGGACATGATGAAATCCATCTGTGAGTCCTGAAGGAGCTGGTGAATGAAGTCGCTAAGGCACTGTCCATCATATTTGGAAAAACATGGTAGTCAGATGAAGTTTCCAAAGACTGGAAAAAGGGTAATATAACCCCCATTTCCAGGATGGGGAAAATGGGCAACCCAGGGAACTACAGAGCAGTCAGTCTCACCTCTGTGCCTGGCAAAATCTTGGAGCAGATTCTCCTAGGAGGCATGCTAAGGCACATAGAAAAACAGTGGTTCACTGTCCAGCTGGAGACCAGTAATGAGTGGTGTCCCTCAGGGATCAATTTTAGGACTGGTCTTGTTCAACATCTTTGTCAGTGACATGGACAGTGGGACTGAGTGTGCCCTCAGCAAGTCTGATGATGACACCAAGCTGTGTGGTTCAGTTGATATGCTGGAGGGAAAGAATGCCATCCAGAGGGACCTTGACATACTTGTGAGGTGGATGGGCTGATGCCAGCCTTATGAAGTTAACCATGCCAAGTGCAAGGTCCTACACCTGGGTTGGAGCAATCCCAGGCACAGCTACAGGTTGGGCAGAGAAGAGGTTCAGAACAACCCTGTGGAGAGACCTCATAGCAGCCTTCCAGTATCTGAAGGGGGCCTGTAAGGATGTTGGGGATGGACTCTTCATTAGGGACTATAGCAACAGGACAAGGGGTAACGGGTTCAAACTTAAACAGGGGAAGTTTAGATTATATATAAGGAAGAAGTTTTTTACTGTTAGGGTGGTGAGGCACTGGAATGGGTTGCCCAGGGAGGTTGTGAATGCTCCATCCCTGGCAGTGTTCAAGGCCAGGTTGGACAGAGCCTTGGGTGACATGGTTTAGTGTGAGGTGTCCCTGTGCATGGCAGGGGGGTTGAAAATAGATGAACTTGGGGTCCTTTCCAACCCTCACTATTCTATGATTGTATGAATGTATGATTCTATGATTCTAGCCTAAAAGACAAATCCAGAGTAGGACTTGTAGAAAACTAATTTGGAAGAGTTTTGTTTTGTTTTTTTTTAATGATCTGAACTTAAAAATTTTGATATGTCAAATTTTTTGGAAGGTGCATATTTAAAGAGGAAAAATGTAACGAAAATCTGAAGATCAGTTTTCAGAAGCCCCACTCACCTGATCCCCTCAGCAGGGTACTGTGGTGGTCTTACAAGTGAAGTGCAAGATGGAAACATGCCATCATTAGGACAGTCTAATTGGCTCATAATTTGTCCCAGAAAGGTATCTCGTTACCAACTAATTGCTGTAAAGTGATTAACCCTTTCCCTAACATCCCATTCACCACTTTCTTTTACTTCATAGAGTCTGGTAAGGGTCAGGAGTCTGTTGTGCTACACACTGTGCAAGCACAAATCAAAAAGACAATCCATACCCCAAAGAGCTTACAACTTACGTGTTGTAGAGGAGGTGATACCTGCACACAGAAAGGATTTATAATTAATAGCTTCATACCAGTTAGTGTGTTTGGCAGTGGTCTTATCTGAGCAGCAGCTGGACACTTCTCAGGGCTTTTACAGACCTCAAAAAAGAAATAAAAAAGGAAAAATTTAAGAAGTATTTGAAGACACACAATGAAGTGTCTCTGTAGATGTTTCTTCCATGAGTGAGGGGCAGAATGTGTGACAGTAGAAAGGTGCTCTTTCAAAAACTGTAACCGCAATGGAAACTGGTATTATTGGCTCCTTGGAGATGAGGTTCAGCATCCTGACAAAGAAAGAGAAGACTGGTAGCATAGGTATTATCTCTGAAGGGCCTGGAAGTGAAGACAAGTATCTTCTGTTTGATGCAGTTTGATATTTGAGGGTGGCAGAGAAATGAAGATGTGATGTGGTCAAAGCAATGGGCTAGGAAAAGTGATCCTTACAGAAATACTCTAAAAGGAGATGAGCGGGGCAAGGTTGCATTTGTCAAAGCTGAGGCAAAAGATGTTTTGTCAATCATGATGCAACATGGCAACAATTTTAACCAGAAGAGACAAGGCTGTATTTTTGCAAACTAATTAGGGTGTTCAATAGTAAAGGCTGGGTTATAGGTGTGAGGAATAGGGGGGATAAAGGTGATGTCCATGGTGGCTAAACAAGAGGTAGAGTTGGGGGAGCTGAGGAGAATGCTTGCTGCTGTGTGTTACATTGAGATTGGGCTGGCTTCTAAATTTCTGTGTGGTGATGCTGAGAAGAGATTTACCTTGGACAGGAGACACATCTGGAGTAAGTGGAGAACTATGAGTCAGCAGCATAAACATAATTGAATTTCTCAGCTGGACTGGCCCAGAGATGAGGGTAGGAAGAGAAAGGTGGGTCCAACTGAGAAGAAAAGTTGAGCAGTGTCAGGATGAGCTAGGAGGTTGAGAGGAGAGCATGAAAGGACAGTGTCCCGGCAGTCAAAGAGTAGCAAACTCTACCGAAGAACATCATGGAAAACTGTGTCAGAAAGACCTTGGGGTAATGAGAAGGGTAGGGCTGAAGCTTTGACTAAGAAGAGGTCACCGGAGGCTCTGGTGAGAACTCTGTCAATTGACTGTAACGGGCAGAAATTAGATTAGGAACAGTTTAGGCCAAAATGGAAGGAGAACTGACAGCAGCTATAAACAGCTTGTACAATGAAAATGAGAGGAAGCAGTGATTGGAAAGACAGGAGTGGGCTAGAGTGTGTATGTTTTCATTTTTAGATGAGAGACACTACAGCATGCCCATATTGTGGTGGGAATCAGAAGAATAAGAGCAGTAGAAAGTCTGACAACTGTGCTGGAGTTTGAGTGTAAAATGATAGGAGAAACTTTGTACAGCTTCAACATATCAGGTCCTTACATTAAAATAGATACAGGCAGCACCAGCTTTTCTGTGCAATTTAGAATGTGCCTATTATTGTACCAAGCAATAAGTATAATATTCGTGGTGTGGCCTGTTATCTTCCCCTGGTTATGTGCAAGCAAGCAGGACCTACTTGCACCACCACAGGGTAGCAGAAACCTAAATTCCCTCCCTTTGTCATAACTTATTGTTGAATTGGTTGGATGTTTGAGTGTCATACGTAGGTGCTGTACCAATTTTGCATTCTCTTCTGCAAGCACTTCTAAACCAAATTGCATTTTGAGCCTTATTCTGTAAATGAACAACTGTCTTCCATGAAAAATCTCCCTGTGCCAAAATAGAGTGTCATATTTTTACAGGTAATTAAAAGTTTTCATTCACAAATGTCAGTTCTGCTGTATGCATAGTGAGAAGTGCTGAAACTATTTCTCATTTTCTGCTTTTTATCACACTTTATTTGAATTTAAAAAGTTTTCTGTGATTTCCCCTTATTTTACCAAAATGAAAAATTAACTGAAACACCGAAGACTTGAACTGAAATACTTTGATTACTTGGAATTAGTCTTCCATATATATATATATATACATATACATATATGTATATATATATATATATATATATATATATTTTCCCGTGTTACCTGTACATATTTCAGTTTTCTGAAGTTGGAATAGTGATGCACAAAACAACAGCCAAAGGATCTAGATTCATCTCCCCAAGCCAGAGGTTACATGCATAAATTCATGTCCATCATGCTCTCAATAAATTCTTTTGTTTATGCAACAGTCTGCGCAAGCACAACACACTTGCAGCTGAGCACCAGTTGGTTTACAGCTTTCTGTTCCATTCTCACTTCTGGGTGGGGGGTTGAGTGTATTGAACCCCACAGCTGGTAAAACCAGTCCAGTGGGAGTTTATTTGCATCTCAAAAGCCCTGGTTCCAAAGGTGCTGTGACTTGGCTTGCACTTGCATGTGCAGGTTGCTAAGCACAGACCCTGCCTGGTGTGTGCACTTTTTGAGCACTATTACTTGATACTGAGAGTGAAAAAATTTACAGACACTTCTACTGAAACCAATGGAAAGATTTTTCACTGACATCTGAGTACTGGGCCTGTTCCGTTCCTAAACTTTAGAGGGGTTGTGCACTTTCAATGCAGGGGTGCATGAATGAGAATGAAGGTTTGTCTTGTTTTTCTGTTAGAATTTAGTGTGTTTTCTTGCAAGCAAAAATGACACTTCTCTTGTGATGACTAAAGGGAAGGCTGGCAAAAGGCGTGATCTTCCTTCTTTTTGTGGAGCCCAGCTTCACAAGGGCTCACTCCATGAATGAATTAGTGTTGCTTCTGATTCACAGAAATACAAGTGAGAAGGGAAGCATGGTTTAAGGGAAGATATGCTGTACCCTGATGTTACAGAATAAGTGCTACTTTGATCGAATGTTTTAAATCCAGAGCCACTTGACTCCACTTGAAATAGATGGTAGCTCTACTTGTGTGATTTCTTAACACACAAAGTTTTGTGAGGGTGCAAATAAACTCTTCAGGTTTGATGTAGCTTGCTTGCATTGCCAATGTTGGCCTGCTTGGGAGATTACAGAAACAACAGAGAGAAACCTTTTGGCAGGCATTTAGTGAGGGCTGCAGCTGGAGGGACTAAAATAGTTTCTTGAAGGGGTCCGAGAAACACGTTTCTGGTTTCCCTTCAAGCTCACCTCCCTTGGCTGAGCACAAAAGGCCATAACTGAGCCATCTCTTGCACAAATACTGTATCAGCTTCACACTGTTGGAGCTATTTCAGATCTCCTCCCCTTGCTCCAAACTGATACATGTGGCTCTACATTTAAAACGAAAAGTCCTCAGACAGTTCTAATCATATTGTCAGTCAGATAGTCATCTTCTGAAAGGGGATCCTTTACCTTTAAGAATGCATGTACAATAGTGATATGTAAGCAGCTCAAAGACTCAATACCCCTTTTTTCTGCAAAGCAAGGCTGGGTTAGGAAAAAATCAATATGTTAGAAGTAAAGGTCATACAAGGAAAAGTGACATGAAACAGTCTTCATGAAGGATATTGTTTCCTTCGTTCTGTTTGAAGTTTCCTTTACCCTTGTGCTAGTCTTAGAACAAATATATTTTGTCCTAGAATAGGAACGTATTTTTATTCACCTTTAAAAATCTGTATTTTAAATATTTGTATGTTGGGTCATGTTCATGTTATAGCTTGTTCTGTTTTTGTCCTATGGGTGAAGTAATCCTTGGAGAAAAGAATATTGTGTGCATGCCATACCAGTGCATTTGCTGGTCAGGCTTCCTTTAGAAATGGAAGCATATAATGCACACAAATGTATTTGCCTATCTTTTTAACAGTTCTCAATTTACTTTTCAAGTGGGCCAGATGCAATACTATAGCTCTTACAAGGGTCAGGAACATCTCCTTATTTCCCCACACTCTGTACTTATTGCTTGGGTATAGTTTTAAAGTAGTCCATGAACCCTTTTCACTCGTGCAACACATTTACCCACAATTAACAATCAAACCATCCTTACTTCATTCAGGCTCCCATTCTCTATCTGCCTCATTTTCCCTGCCTCTCTCTTGATCTGCCATTGTGCCGAAAGCTGTTTGTGCCATCGCAATTTGCCCTCCTTACCAGCCACACAAGGATGGGGAGGGGGGAGAGAAAAAGCACACAGCATTCAGGCACTGAATAGCAAATTGCTCTTGAGTGTCCTTGCTTCCCCCGTCTCTCCCCCTTCCTTCAGAAGGACAAGGGGGCCCCTGAAAGCAACTATACATTTTGCTTAGTGCTCTTGAAAACAAGCGTTTCACACCTGAAGCCTTTCACGGCAGCCCAGAAGCACCCCTTCAAACCACTTAATTGCCAATTGCTTCTGAGCTCGTTGTAAAAGTCCATTATGTCAGGCAGCTCTATGGCGAGTGACAAAGTCTGGGAAATGAAAGAGTCCTCCTCGCAGGGCCAATGCGGTCTTAAAAATCCCCAGCTCATTGGTTTGCTTGCTGTTAACAGACAGTTACTGGCCACAGTCAAAGGTATGCCAAAACCTCGCTGTTGTATTATTATTATTTTGTTCCATGAAAGGTGCTGTTTTCCTTCTGTTCTTTCACATGTGTCTGTATACAAACATAAAAGCAGATTTTGAATGTGGCTGGGGAAGATGTCTTCACACGGACTTCATCTGCACTTGTGCACATCAGACTGCATCACTGCCACTATTGTTCTGTTTAGCGTTTGGGTTTTGTTTTCATTAGGTAAAGTAAAAAAAGGGTAAAAGTGGTGTCCTGATTTTCAAGGTTGAAACCGTGTTGTTTAGATGCTAAGGAAGAAGCGTACAGGTGCTTGCTTGAAGAAGGGAGATCACCTTGAAGAGAATAATAATCATAAAAAAAGGAAACAGTCTTGGACTGAATCTCACTGTAAAGAATCCTTTGGAGACTGGATGTGCCTGCCTTGTGACTAAGCATCTGGGGAGGGTAGGTTAGTGTTTGAGCTGAGCCAGAAGTGCATGGATATGAGTTTATACAGCAAGGCAGATATTGCAGACATTCCCTGGTTTTATTGAAGTATTTCTAATCAATTTGGTTTATGATCTGATTTGGCCTTTGTGGAAATCAGCAGAAAGTCTCCCACTGACTCTCAGAAGTTCTTGATTTCGGACTCTCACTGCTCACTTTTGCATTCCTACCAGGAAACATTCCAGTGAATTAATTTCCTTAATTGTGGAAGAAATTCAAGTTAATGCTTGTGAATATTTGCAACACTATCATAGCTGGTTTATTCAAAAGGCTGTGTGCATAGTATACCACCTGATTCTAAAAGCGTCTCTCTGACCGATGTTGGAATAGGAATAACAACATAGAACATTGTATCAACTCATAAATAACCAACTGCAACTCCAGCTATTAAATACAGCAAACTGATTACTGAGGAGCTGCAGATCTGAAGAAAATCATTTTCATAGGTTTTGAATAACAAGTTCAAGAAAATTGCTCTTTATAGATAGACAATTCCTGGGTCAGAAAAGGGGGAGCATTAATTGCTTAAACTGTTCATTATGAACTAATCACCCAGTTCTAATTAACACCTTTTAGTGGATTTTAAAGAACAACAACATTACATAAACAGATGCAATGTAAACTTGACTAAATACAGTACTTTTAAAGATAAGTAAATTCTTAGAAATGGGTTCTAGAGTATTATTAAATCGTGTATGTAAATAGTACTCAGTTTTTAGGCTTACATCAGTGAAACATGGTAAGACAGAATGATCTTAAAGATGCCTTTTTAGAATGGAAACTTGCACTCTGCTCCCCCCCCCCCCCCCCCCAATATACTTTAAAGATGTCTCTTCTGTTTTTTTTGATTGGGTTTACAGACATTACTTTCAAGTGTGGTGTCTATCAAGTGCTTCAGATAGTTATATCAGCTATATTGGAGGTATTTATTCACCAGAAATGAACAGAAACAACCCCCTTTATCCCCCTTACTCGTTGGAGTACTGTGCTACAAAGGTGTTAAGTAAATGAAATAGCTAACTTAGTACATTTCATTACTAAGGACTTTTCACTAAAACAAGGGCCCAAGTACTCAGGGGTAGAGCTGTCACTATCCCTAGAGGCTGCTGAGCCACACCTGCTGAAATCTACACTATGTTTGTATGAATATATGTCCTGTTTTGTCAGTAAGAGCTACCCTTGTGTTAAAGAACCACCAAAACATCTATTGAAACTGATCATTTTATAGTTAGTACTGAAACTGGCCACTTAGTGATTTCTTTTACTTTTCCAACAATCTCTTTATCTACTTGGTTGATTTCTTTATGAAACGTGGTAGTTCCTGTCATCTGGCACAGCATAGGACTCTAGAAAGTTCTGTTGCTCAGCATTTGGCACAAGCACTTGAAGTCCCTGTTCAGTGACAAGAAAACATGTAAAATGTTGTTAAACAAGAAAGTAAATCAGGGTATATTTAGTTTCCTTTAGTATTTGCCAGCCAGTATTGAATTGAATAAAAACATCATTGAGAAACTTCTCCAGGAGCTCTCTTACAAAACCCCCTCCATCTCAAGGTTCAAATCGGAGGAGGACACATGATGTGATTTTTCTGAGCAGAGATGCCTTCTCAGACAGCATTATCTTCCTTTGCTGTGAGAACACACATTCATCACTCCTTTTCATCAGACTCTTTACAGCAATTAGACATTTTCCTATGTATTTCACACTGCTATGTAATTTTTTCTGACAGCTCATCAGCCTCTTTGACTCGTGACCTGTAAAGCTAATGCCATCCTTGGGTTTTTGAGATGTTTGTTTGGTTTTTTTCCCCCATCAGGAGATGTGAGCACATATTATCATAGATGCATAAGGCCTATCAGTCATTTTTCAGAAGGTATCCAGTAATAGAGCAATACTCTTCCCTCTCCGCCCACTTGTGAGTTTTTTCTTACCAATTTCCCTCAACTCCCTGAAAATAGCAGGTGCTTCTCTTCATTCACCTCCGCTTCATCCAGCCCATCTGTCTGATTCTTCTATGAGAAAGATTAATGGGACATAACTCACTTCATCTCCTGGTTTTTAACAGATCAGGGCGGAGGGGTAGGTGGAAATTCTATCCAATTTTAGATAGATGTTTCATGATGAAGACCTGATGATGATATCGTTGCAGTAAATTTGGGATCTTTCATAGTGTTGGTCTGTTTCCAAAATATTTCACAGGCTTGTGTTTTGAATGTCACCATAAGTAAGTTGCTCTCTACCCACCCATCTCAAAAGCCATCACTACTGTACCAATTAGATGTCTTAAGTATAGTTGTGATAATATTGTTTTCTCTTT
This sequence comes from Melopsittacus undulatus, assembly GCF_012275295.1. Lineage (NCBI taxonomy): Eukaryota > Metazoa > Chordata > Aves > Psittaciformes > Psittaculidae > Melopsittacus > Melopsittacus undulatus. The sequence goes on along the minus strand of NC_047535.1, from coordinate 4,720,212 downwards.
TAGAGAGGCTAAAAACACGTTGATCTCATATTTGGCCTGCATGCCTGTGCAGAATCAGTCTTGGCAGGAGTGTTTGTAGAGGCTATAAAGGTTATTTGTTTTAAAACATATTTTCAAGTAGCCTGTTAAAAAGCCCTTTCCCCCTTCTGATACACCTCTGTCTGTTTTCTCTTACTGTAAACATCACAATGTCTTTTTATTTTTAGTGCCAAATGACTAAGTTGTTTTTGTTGTTAAATTTTGTGACTTTGAATATTACTTTGCTCTGATTGTGGTCCTTTTGAACGAAATGGAAGTACATGAGTAGGAAGATGCTCCTCTGTATGCAGTAATACGACATGCCCTGACATCTGTTATTTTCCAGATCCATATTCATCCTCTCTTACAGGTCTTCAGTAGTGTTGTAGTGTTGCAAAAACAACCGACTTACTTTCTGTCCCACTCTAGTAGAGGCTCAGCGATGTAAGAAATAGCACATCTTGGCGCAAGGAGCAAACTGGTTGATTTCTACTTTTTGTGTGCGTTCGGATCATACCCATGTATCAGACTTAGGTCAAATGGTTCATTCTGAAGGTGATACTTTGCCTTCTTTTGATGTATCTGTGTCAACTAATAGAGCTGGCAGCTTCACATGTGTGAGTTCTGAAGAGCTTAGGTTTGCCTAGAAAGATGAGTATAGTTACCTGTGAATATACAGTATTAGCGAGCGCGGAGTAGGTACAAGCATCCACTTTTGAAGCTATAATGACCACACACAAATATTCAAGAGGTTGCTGTTTTACCCCCCCCCCCCCTTGAAAAGTTAACCCTTAAAATCTCATTGTACATGAGAGTTTTAGAACCACAAAGTCTACTTTTCTGTTCTATACTTCCACCAGTTTTATTTACAAAGATGGTAATGGTCTGTAGGCGTATGCTACAATCTTTTGAAATCCTCTTTGCTCTTTCGGGGCATTGCCCAGAATGTAAATCAATACAAAATTTGGCTTTAATGCTTCCAGTCTGATCACATCCCCAAAGCTTGTCACTTTTGTGCTATGCTGTGCAGAGAGCCCTACAAGAGCATTCCACAATCTAACCAAGGGGAATCCTCTGGGTAGTTCAGTATCTGCACAGAGGCAGGTGGATTGGCTGTAGCCTGTGGTGCCAAACCAGTGTCTCCAGTAAGTTTGATTTAGCATAACCAGCACCGTGAAAATGAAGCTGCCTGAAAGCCACCTCTCCTGTAGGACCAGTCTGCATTGTTCCACTCAGGCCAAGAGCATTGCTGCTGTACCCCTAATTCCAAATCCACATCTGTCATGAGTTGTCTAAGATCTTAGTTTTGTTCTTAGTCTTACAATTTTCTAGGTATTCTGGTTTTCCAAGGATTTGTTTCTCTTTAGGCTGACAATGAAGGCATAGCAGCGTGCTGATTTTTTTGTTCTGTGATGCTGTGTGATAATAAAGGTTTGAGACTTTCGCTCTGTGTGGGAAGAGGAAAAACTTCAGTGTAAAACTTTTTGTCATGTATTAAAAGAGTCAACACTTTTTTGGATCCTTTACTTCTAAAAAGTAAACAATGGGGAATAAAGCACTCTTGCAACGAAGTAGGTGTTAGAAAAACAGGATTCGCTTTACTAAGAGGCAACTGGTGATGACAGTGTGCTATATCTGTCTTTGCAACTCTTAAATTCTTTTCTACTTGAGTTGGCTCTTGAAGTGAAGCACATGCTGTGTACAATGTGCGCAGTGCTCTGTGTACTTGATTTTGTCTTATTTTTCTATGAAATAAAACAGGCACCAGATCTTGCCAGTAAACACAAAACTTTGAAATTCCAGCCCTTCCCTCTTGTTACATCTATGTCAATAAAGGATGGTACTTGCTGATCTTACCTGAAAGGTGAAAGCCATAAAGCTAGGATAGGCAAGAGACTCATGTGTCTTTCAGAACCTCAGTACTCTCAATTATATGGGACACCTGAAGCATGCTACAAACTGTCTCATGTTCAAAGACCTCAGTGCCAATAATGTAAGCAGAAAATACCAATTTATTGACATAAAGGATACATCTGTACACTGGCAAGACCATGAAGCTGTCTTTCATTGATAGCCTTCTGATCTGGCCAAGATTAGAAGGGTAACGTCTTTGAGATCAGTGTATTATGATGTTTGGGGACAGCAGCATATTCCGCACTATTGTTGGCTTCGGGTACAGAAGTCAATTAAAAATGTGTGTTTTGGGGTAATTGTTTTGCTGCCAAAACTAAAACATTACAGGTAAATGTGATGTTTTGTTAAAGTATTTATGTATGCTAAAGTCAAAGTATTTATGTATGCAAAAAAGGAAGGAAATAGAACTTATTTCTGCTTCCAGGAGTTGAATGGATTTTTTTTTTCATAGTCCCTCCAGTGCAAATGGCAGATGTCTGCTACAAAGAGCTTGACTGAAGAATTTTGCATTACTTAATTTTTATTTTAAAACCATAGAGAAAAAGTAAAGATTTAAGATACTAGAGTTGTATTGGTTGATTTATTTCAGTTGATACCAGGCCACCCCATAGGCAGAGCTTGTGTTGTAAGTCAACTTCTGAGACTCTCCAGTGTTTATTTCCAGATAAAGAACACATTACAGAAAATGATCCTTCAGTTTTTATGTGGGCAAAGGTCTTGAAAGTCTCCAAAGGGAATTTTTGCTCCAGAATATTCCCTAGCATAGGATAGCTCTTAATTTATGAGCACAGAACTTTAAAAACTGAAATTTAATGGAACAACTCCTCCAGAGGTTCAGTAATGCTCTAAAATAAACATGGCAAATTCTGTATTTGTTCTATTAGGAAATGAATATTGAGTTAATGTAAAAATGAACAAATACAGAAAATACATTCAAGTTGTGTGGAAATGAGTATTGCCAATAGAAATTTCCTATTTTATAGTAAGCATTGTCAAAGTCTTGGAAAGTACTCCAAGTTTAAAGCTCAGTGTATCAGAATATCATGCACTTACCTAGTATGGTCAACTCTAGATGAATATAAATGAAGTGTTTAGCCATTTAACTCATGGTAGCTGATACTAACAACTGCAAGTGCTCCAGGTCATAGTAGTCTAAGACTGTATATTTCTATGAAGTTTGTAGTGAAGTTCCTATGAGTCTGTTGAAATATGTTTGAAAGATGCAGTGACTGTTAAAAAAGGCCAATGAATGCTTCTGAGGAGAGGTTTTTGATGGGACTGCATTGCTTTTCACACTTAATCAACAGCATACTGAATTTTGGTTGAAATACTTGTTTATTTGCTGTAATTCTCTAGTCTCATTTTAAATTTTGAGTTTCCCTACTAAAATCTATAACTGAGGTTAGACTTAGTCTAAGATTTTGCTCCAGTTTTACATCTAACAGATATTGATTCTCTCAGAACCTTGGTCATTTGTTCCATTCAACATGACTTTTTTGCAGGCAGTAAACTACAGGTCTAATTTAAACTTGGACCGTTGTTTTGTGTGTAGGTTGGGAAATATGTGTCTATTGCCTGTAGAAGGAACAGTGAAACTCAACAGATGTTTTAAATCACTATGCTATTGCAATTAAAATGTTTGGAAGACTTATAGCAAGTAGAAGAATAAGAGCTAAAATTGTGCAAAGCTGTTTAAAGCAGGGTGAAGGGTGCTGAGGAAGGAATAGAGGATTTTTTCCTTGCAATATTTGTTTTCAGCATGAAATTCCTGCTCAAGTGTAATCATATCTTATCTTTTCCTTCATTCTCCACCTATCAATTTTTCTTCCTTTTTCTTTCTTCATCTGAACTCGGCTGCTGCTCTTCGTCCTGACCCACGCAGCAGCTCAGAGGGGTGGGACAAGCATTCAGTGTTCTACAGGGAAAAACTTAATCAGAAAAATAATCATCTTCCTTGCACTGGAGAGGAAAAAAGGGGGACTTGGCACGCATGACAGAACATGCGTGGACCACCAGACAAGTATGGTGAGGTTGGAAGGTGGTAGAGCTCTTTTTTTTAGAACAAGCTGATCAGAAGGCAAGTGTCTAAAAGGAAAAGGAATCCGAAAAGAGTGTTGAAGTGCCAGAATGCCCCAGTTAATAACTTTAAATAGTTCATTGAGTCTTCCGGAATTTTTTTTGTTCTTCTTCAGGAATAATCTGCTTACATCGTTAAGACCTCAGCTAAGCTCAGGAACACAAATTACCAGATGTTGTATCCCCTAGTTTTTCCCATCAAAAGACCAACCACCAAGCTTGTTGAAAGAGAGAGGTCATTGTCCTTCCCTGGCAAGAAAACTATTTTTGCAACTCCTAAGCAATGAAATGAGAATACCTTTCAGCTGTAGAGGGGATCCTATCTCCTGCTTCTTCCAAGTTTCCCTGTTTGGCTTTGTTATTTTCTAATAATGCACTCATGTGTAAGCTAATAATGTGAACAGAGGGAAAATGAAGAGTTTAAAAAAAAAAAAGAAAGAAAGAAAGCAGACTGAATTAGGGCAATTGAGGTCGCTCTCTTTCATTTTTGCTGGCAGGATTTTAGCCCTAGTTTTTACCTTATCGCTTATTACACAATTTATGATAAAATGAGATGTGATTCCATTCTTATTGTTGTGCTATAGCCTATTGAACATGCATATATAGAATTCATTTCAAATTTAAACACTATCTTAATTATAAATTGAATAAAATGGACAACCTATCAGATTCCTTAAATTGCATTCTGGCAAATAATTTCATTTTCCATTACTTTTCCACCAATGATACAGTGGGCAGAACAATGTTGAGTATACACCCTGCTCCTCCACTTTAATTGTGCCAGAGATTTTGCTGTGTGACAACTGTTTCTCTGTGGACATGTGTGTTTCTTGCCCTTTGTTCCATAAGCTGGTTTTTAGGTTTTTAGTAAGTCTATAGAAAGCCCAAGAAAATATTTATATATGTTTTATTTTACCTTGTCCTTTAAGTCTCTTTCTACCCCAGGCATCCCAATTCACAGCTTGTAGTTTTACATGCACAGCTCAGGTTGAACTAGGTTATTCAGCTTTAAAATACATGGACAACTCAGATTCCATAAGGATTTTTAACTTATGTAGGATCTGCACTCAGTTCATACCTTAACTGGAATTTGATAGATAGCAGCAAACCAGATCTAACAAAGTGACTGATGTCTGTTCATCACTCTATTTTCTAAAATAATTTGGAATTTAGATAATGTTTTCCATGGAAACCCAGGCTGGTAAAATTAAAACCAGAATTAAAAAAGCAGTACAAGGTTTAGTCATGTTTTCTACTCACTTTTAAAGAAGCATTTAGGAAATTAAGTTGTGGTAAAATTATGATAATGAGTAAATACACCAAAAAATGATGCAAGTGGGGAAAAGGGATAGGGGTGTGTTGGCTGCTTTATAAAACCCACGACTCTTTAAATCTGTATATAAAATTCTGCTCAGATTTTAACTCAACTTTACCATTTACTCCCATTGTAATACCTCAAAAATTGCAGTGATAAAATATAACAGATTTTGACTCTTTTTTATTATATTGCTTATACGTTCTAAGTAAATTTCGGTGTGTTTAAAGATTTCTAATGTATTTCAGCCAGTAACTGGTTTTTACACTTGGCAAAAGATCGGTTCTATTTAAAAAGAGTCAAACATCTGCTTTTTTTTTTAACGTGCAGTTTATAATTTAGTTAGATCTTAGTTATGTTTCATTTGGCTTCAAAGAGCAAATATGCCACCAAATCCTGATGTCTCAAAGGACTGCTTTAAAATGGTTGTACTTTCATAGTACTATTTTATAGATTATTAAATATGATTTAAAGGCTAAATGCCGAGGTAGGCAACACTAATTTGTTACAGTTTTTGAGTCTATAAAGTAAGTTAATCCACTTGAGCAACATTGAGACTTTCATCAGGAGAAACAAAACTGTTCAGTAAACACATTTGAATGTTCTTAATGTAGCATTTTTCTCATCATAAAGATTATATTCAAATTCCTCCTCTCTTCAACTTGCTTTTAAAAGTATCTTTTATTTTTATTTGCATTCCTTCAGTTTTTTCATAGCACAAATGACTTGCAGATCTTGTAGTCTTAAACTGGCAAAAATAAATATATAAAATACTTGTTGCGTCTCAAAGGATATTTCTTCCCTTCTGAAGCTTGACGATAGGGCATCAAATCTAATAGTGCCTCAGAAATTCTAGGACCAAGTTGAAATATCCCAGCACTGTAGCACTGAAAATAGCTCTGAGCTTTAGACACAATATCCTATTCCTCTTTATTTTGTATTTTGTACTTTCAGAGTTTTATCCAACACAAAACCTACATTTTTTAGCCATTTCCCCCCAGTTGAAACGATTTGCTATCACTAGAACTCGATCTGTTATCTCCCAAATAGTTTCAACTGTGTTAATGTGTGCATGTACTCCCCCCCACCTCCTCCTCCCCCCTCCCCTTATCAGGCTCTCGGCAGCATTTGTGATTCATAGCAGTCATCAAAGTGATAATAAACTCATTCACAATACTAACAAACATGGGGCTCCCAGTTATTTACGAGGCAAATTCACTGCAATGCTGGGCAGTGGAACAGGGGAGAATCAAGATGGTGTTGATTGATAAATTGACAGGTTAATTTACAAGTGGATAATAGGAGTTAGACCCAGAGGGAGGACGGCAGCCGGAGCTCTCGCTGGGCTGCACTGCCATCTGTCTTGTGCCTGCGATGCTGCAGGAGCGAGCCACGGCCGGACCAGGCGCTCAAAGCTCGCCCGAAACGAGACAAACCCTCTCGTTAGGGTGATGTGAATGTGTTTGCTGGCTCAGCACAGCACACTGGACACCCCTCCCCGCTTGCATCTCCCTGCCAGCCAAGCGGAATATACCTACACAAGTGCCGACAGCCTCTCGGTACTTAATACGTGTTGTTTCTAGGTCCTGGAGTACTTTTGCTCTGCTTTTAGTTGCAGGGAGAAGATAAATATTTTTGTAGGCTATAGTAGGATATGCAGTTATGTGCTGTTTGCATTGCTTAAAAAACGACTATGTTGTTTTCTGTTTCGTATCCTCCTGAAATATATATTTAAAGTCAGTGGATGAATCAAAACTTTGTTACTAACTTATTTTAAGATTATCCTAGTTTTCTCTCTGAAAATACATACATTTTGGTCTTCACTGTCTGTCTGGCAGGAGCTTAGCTTTGTAACCAAATATTTCTTCTATTTAGTTGGGGATGTTGAATAACTTCTGAGAGTTTTCTCATTCTGTAGTCCCTAGGAGCTGTTTTATGGCAATCAATCACTGTTTTTTATGTCATTAAGCATTTAACTAAACTGGTTGTTGGCTTCCCCACAATGACCTGAAATTTCATGGAATTCAAGATCAAGGAGCAGTTGCCATTATGTGTCTTTGAAGTTAATATGTTCCAGTCTTGTGTTTTAGCATTAAGAAAGTTTTATTGGGAAAATAAAAAGGGTGGTCAGAAATACAGTTTACTTTTTACAGTAAGTGTTAAACACTGGAAGAGGTGTTTTGTTTTAAATACGTAGTGTGCTTTAGCTGCAGTTGCCAGCAGCTGCCCTGTGCCTTCAGGACAGGATCTCAAAGCCAGGGGATAGCGTGTGCTTATGGCTCCTGCTGTTAGCCACTTACTGCATGCCAGCTTCTGGGATTGCAGAGTCCTGCAGCACCCAGCAAGTCGGGGAATCCTGGGCTTTCATTCTGCAGCACAAGATCCAAGGGGGTAAAAAAAGCACACAGCACTTGAATGTCTGCTGATTTTGTTTTCTTTTCAATTGTTCTTAAGGGATGCCCAGCACACCTCTTGGATCTGGGTTTGTCTTCCCAGTTGTTCCTGGAGCCACAGTGGAGAGGAGTTAGATGATGGTGGGCTTGCACAGAATGTAAATTGTTGCTGCTTGTCTCTGGTGAACAGTAGTGATTCGTAATGCTTTAGATGAAGTTGTGAAAGCATTCAGGGGCAAATCCTTTCCTTCACGCTTAGCCCAAATGTAGAGGCTTGATGTGGGGGAACTCTGCAGGGAGCAGGGGAAAGGAATAAACCTTCCCTTGCACGGGCCATGGACCCGCTTGGCTGTAGTCTCCAAGCTAAAGGCACCCTCCTCTGTGGTTTTGCCTGTCTGTCAAAGGGTAAATCGCTAGTGGATCTGCATAGTAACAGAGCTTCTAGCTCTGCCATTGCTCTCTCCATCCCTAGTGTCAGCAAAGAGGACCCCCTACGTACCCTCAGAACAGATAATGTCCTGATATTGTGCTAAAACTCTTCAATGAGGCAGCGTCGTTTTCTGATGCTTTACTGAGCAGCAGAATGTTCTCTCCATTGTAGGAGGCAGGTTGAGCTGCTCAGGGGCTGCAGCTGTACCAAAACTTACACTTTTCCATCACTTTCTTTTTTAAACAGCCAGATTCTAGTGATGAAACCCGTATTTCCTATGCACAAAAACCAGTCAACCAAAGTCTTACAAAGATAACAAAACCACAGGGAAGTTGGGATCTTACAGGAAGAAACTTTAAAATAATAATCTTTCCCTCTTTACTGCTGAGTTAGGAAGGTATTCCTGGGATTTATACCAGACAAAGGGCTCACAGCTGAATTCAGTCTGCCTCATCCTGCCCACTATTTTGTCTGAGCGGTTTTTCTGAACTAATTTGGGCTGATTTTTGGTGGAAGAAATGAGGTTTTGTTGCACAGAGTTGTTTAGTTAAAACCGTAATGAAAACCAGTGCTTGGGAAGACAGTTACTCATTTACTTTAAACCAAAAAAAAACAGAGTAATAAACTCTGAAGTACGAGCACTGGAAAGAAGAGGAAAGTTTTAAAGCATAGGTGAGATGAGGGTTCCCTTGACAGGAGTTTGACGGTGTGAATCATCCCAATCCACTACTTTACCTGAGGGGTTTTGCTGGCATTCCAGCATGGATTTAGCGCCCCCTTCACCTGCTTTGTACTGATTTGACTGTGTTTGTTTTGTGGCAGCAGTCCAATTGAAGTGATTTAGTTTTGTTTGGTTGTTGTCTTATACCCCTCCTTTATTTCTCCTGAGCTGTCTGCACAGTGGCATGTTTATAGGATCATAGATTATAGTAGAAATTATGCTTAGAAAGTAGTTTTAAACTAATATTTTGAAATAGCTGAAATATTTTTGCAAATACTGAGTAACAACAGCAAAGTAATAGGAGGGAGGGTGATGTTTGGTCCTGCTTTTTATCATATCATGTGAGAACTGTGGATGTTTAAAACAAAGTATGTATGTCCAAGCACACATATCTGAATGTTGCCAATTCTCCCCTGAGTTCAGGTGCCTGTTTCTTTTTAATGCTGCAGCACAGGGCTACAAATAACCTAAAATGAAAAAAGTGCAGATGCATTTAAATCCCTTTCTCTCCTGGGGACAGACAGAACCAGAGCGAATGACAGGTGAGTTGCAAATAGAGAATATCTAGACCCATTGATTTTCATTATTACTTCCTTCTCCTTCCATATGCCATATCAAAGTGTGGTGGTATTCTGTTTGGAAAGGAGATCGATGCAAGGAGATAGGACTGGTCCTTGCTATTCAAGAGGAGTTTCCAAATTCAGTGGGTGACAGAGGATAAAAGTGCCCCTGGATTTGTTGTGACTGTTGCCTTAAGTTTAGCCAGACAGACTGCACAAAAAGAAACAAATACCGAGATTCTGGCTTTGTACAAAAACTATTCTCTTAACTGAAGCTTACTTAAGAACTTAGATATTCTTTTCAGCTATAATGCTTGAAGATTATCTTGACTTCTCTTTATTATTCTGACTCATTTCAAGTAAAAGTGCACATCTCTGTAAACATATTTTATGAATCAATCCATGCAAATAATGCTGCCTTCAATTGTGCACTTCCTAAAATAACATGTTGACATCAAATCATCCTGTTTTGAAGAGTTTGTAATAATAAATAATAATCAATGCTGCAGACTGAAGGATGCATCAATTATATTTATTTTACCCACAGTTGAGACTTTCTCAGTTGTATATATTTTTCCCCAATAATTTTGCACATTTTATTGTAAAGTGTACTTCAGTCTAATTGCGAACGTGGCCACTGGCTGATTGAGGCAAAATTACACTTTGCCTGAAACAGAAATGGAATTCCATTATGTGAAATCTAAAATATTGCCATAGTCCTGCAGGATTATTCTAGAATGTGGTTAATCAGGGACAAAAGCAAACTGAAAACCAGGCAATGGAAGAAATAGAATCTGATGTCAAAAAAAGAAAAAAGGGATGTGTTCCTTGAAATCAAATTCCAATTGCAAATAAATTTATTAGGGGAGATTATAAACATTATAGAGAAAAAAAAGCACCTAGTTTTGAGATTATGAAAGTATTTCAAACTCATTGTTTTGGAAACAATCCACATGCTATTTTAGTGACTAGAACATCATTTTAACCTTTAGGATGAGTATGTGAAAATTTGAGGCTATTCAGGATTGGTATATTCTAAATAAAACGAGTGTTTTGTGGTGCTGTTGGCACTTTTTTGAGTTGAAGTATGTATTGAGTTTGGTATTACAGCAAAGGGGGGCTGCAGATTTAATAGATGTGTCCACAATTATAATGATTTCTGGGGACGTTTTGAGGGAAGAAAAAATCACAGATGTCATCAGAATGGAACAAAAGAAATTCCCTTTCAAAGGGTATAAAATTCCCCTCCATTCTATGTCCTATTTTGAGCCTGTAAGAAGTAGTATTTGAGCCCATGGGGAGCTGCTGCTTGCTAACTTGTAATTTCATATGATTTGAAATATGGCACCTGCTGGCCTCCTGTGTGGGATCACTTAGGAGAAACAGCAACTGTCTTTAAGACCAGGTTGTCTAGCCAGTTATCTTGAGCTAAAATCCTCTTTCACATTCGTCTTGCATACATAGCATAGGTAGGGGGTTATTTTAGTGTTTGCTGCCAATATGTAGATATAATTTTGGTAAACCTATTCTTTGCTTTAGGAAAGTCAAAGTTCCTTTAGTATTTTATTTCTAACATTTGCTTTAGTTGAATAAGTACGAGGTTATCATATTATCTGCTTAGCTCTGTGGGCTAAGGTAAGAAAGATGCAAACCAAGTTATCATATTGGACAAAGGGACCCGATTAAAACATGACTGCTGAGTTCCATGAAAAATACAATTAAGTTGTAAGCGAAAGAAAATGAGGTGGCAAAGTTAATGTATTTGACATTTATCTCTTGAGATCTCCATTCAAAGACTTGCTTTCAAATCATACAGGATCAGCTCTTTCAGATCCTACAGCAGTCTGATAGATTTAAAATTAGATTGGGCCCATCCAAAGATATAATGTGTGAATGTAACAAAATAAAACAGTGCATGGGCTGCCATTGCTTAACATCTTCCCAGGATGCAGCAGTTGGTTTCGCCTCATGTAGACAGTAAAATTGAAAACAGGAAATCTAGGTGCAAATCGCACTTCAAGTTATTCAAATGAAATTCTGGTGTTACAGCAAAGATGTCCTATCTCTGTGTGAGAGAATTTGGCTTTTTTTGATATGCATGCCCCCTCTGTGTCCCCTCACCCCCAATTTAAGTAACCAAAAGATCTGCAGAGGGGTTTATTTAATTATACTGGTTAGCTTTGCTGTAGGCTAGGTGTATTATCTTATTTCCTCGGTATCTTAAAGACTTAACTCATATCTTCTTCCTTTTTGTTTTTACATTTATTTATTGCTGAATTGCAGGTCGAGAAGGGGGATATAAGCATAGGATGAAAAGAGTGAGACTTAAGAATCTGAGTTCAAAATTCAGGTCTGCAACCCTTTGCATGTGTTGTCACATAAAAACCTTCTTGTTGCATGACTTCCCTACAGATTAAAATAGGATGTGTTTGAGCCATGTTACCTGGATGTTCTGAGAGAGGACAGAAACATCTTCATTTGATTTTGTTCAGCCAGCGTTGAGCACGACAATGTCAGTTCAGCCATCTCCTGGTGTGATTCTGTGGAGAAGCTGAAGTTGGTTTAAGCCTGTGGCTTGGCCTGTAAAGACACAGGGTGACGCTTGGCACCTGCTGAATCGTGTTCAACAGGTCCCAAGCCTCATGGTGTGGGTGCACAGGGTGGCATCTCTCACAGAGATGTTGCTGTTTGGCAAATAATTAATTAATAGTGTTCTCAGTGAATGTTGTCCTGCTGAGAAGCTGTGCAGAACACAAGGCAGAAAATACTTCTTTCAAGAGAAGATGATCCCGTGCTACCTTCAAAGATCTCTCCTATTCCAGTTCTTTTATTTTATTCTTCCTATTAGTTTTTGACAGTCTAGGTATGGAGATATTTCTTGTCAAGATGAAAGTCACCTCTCTATCGCTTACAGTGCTCTGTCAGTTCCTTTCAGGAGTTAAGTGTGCTGTGAGTTAGTAGGAACAATGAGCCCCAGTCATTCTTGCAGCTGTCTGTGAAAATTATTTTATTATGCTTGTTTTGTGGAACAAAATTAGACATTTATAGCTTAGTTTTAGTTCTGCCATTTGCTGGCACTAGGTACAATATTTAAAGTGCTATATCGTGAATGTGTGAAACTGAACAAATAATCTACAGATCTCTCAGTATACCTGAGACTTCTCACTGTGGTAGCAGACTTGGTTATAGATTAAAAACTATATGTATGTCAAACCTCATGCAGGGCAGAGGTGAGAGGACACAGGCTATGATGCACTGTCCTACTTTCCCACACTTCCAGCTCAGGTTTCAGTGGAAAGTAAGGTTGGTGTTGTGGGCTGAGGTCTGCCTGGCACCCTGCAGCCCTGCAGCTCTGATGGGGAATCCATTTCCTGCCCCTGTGCACCCTCCATGCTTATAGATTCAAACCTAAAAGGGAAATTTTCCTCGTGAGTGACCTTGCACTTTTCTTCCTGTTGCCTAGAGGAGCACTAGATCAGTGAGCAATGCTTGATGACACTCACCATAGTCCTGTTCCTCACTGCCCCTGCACCCCAGCCACTACAGATTGTAAACCCACATGTCCATGAGTGATAAAAATGAATCATGTACTAGGAGATAAGTAGTCTCCTTCTGTTGCATTCATATAGACTGCTCTGAAATGTGGAACAAGCAGGGGAAAATACATCAGGCGTCTGTAGAGGATGCTGAAGTTGGGAGATTGGTATTTCAGCTAGGCTTTTGTCTTCAAACTTCAATGGATATTTGTTATTCCTGCAATTTTCTATGCATATTGTGCATAAAATAGGTAAAACCAAACAGTTTATAACAGGTAGAGAGAGAAGCTGTACAGTGAGCAAGGAAAAAGCATTGAACTGCTAGGGTAAGGGCAAGAAGCGAAAACAAAGGTATGTTCTGTTGTTTCCTTTGAGGAGAGGTGAAGGCAAAGGGGAGATTTAGCAGCTGTTCCTTGTGGCAGAAAATCATCCTTGATTGTTTGTAGAACAGAGGCATATGAGTGTCAAACAGATACCGTAGATCCACAAAGATACATGCTGACCTGCACGCCTGTGGGATGTGCATGTCATGACTGTAATTTTGTCATGGTAAAAATGTCAGAAGTCATGAAAACCTGGTAAAAAGGAACAAGAGAAAAGTCACTGGCAAGTTTTGAAGTAATCAAATGACCCTTGTGGGCCTGGGTCTCTAATCTAATTTTCTTAAGGTCTGAAGGATGGCTTATGCACCTTCTATTAGGCAGTATCTAACCCTTGCTTCTTAGAGTCCTTCTGTACAAGAGGGCCTTTAGGAACCTCTCTGTGCTAGGTTGTGCTGTACCTCCTCTAAGGTAGTAATTCCTGTGCTAGGGCCCAGCTGTCTTGTTCCAGTTAATGGTATTGTCATGGTATTGTCACAACACCCTGATCCAATATGATCCTACAACCATATTTTTCATCGTGGCTGTACTCATATAACATACATGTCCTGTAATGAAGGAAGGACAGGTTTGTGGATTGTTGTTTGGTTTTGGTTTTTTAAAGTAGTTTTTCACACTGATTCTCAGCATTTTGCTCCTGCTTTTTACTGTGCATTTGACCTGATTCTCAACCTTACAATGCACAGCTGTGTGACAAAAAGGAATGGACTGTGACTCCATAGAGTGTCTCTGTACCTCCTTCTGACAGGAAAGCTGTCTTGTGTGATGTATCCCGGATCTTCAAATACATCCCTGAAGCTATTAGCCAGGCTGAATTACTTCTTAACATATACTACATGTTATCTAAACAGGCCATTTTTGGGCTAGTATACATTAAATCCTCCTTTTGCCCTCCTTGTCTGAACCAAACTGGCTGTTTTTCAGGTTCAGATCAGATCACATCAATCTCCCCTCCAAACGTGCCCCCAGCTTCCTCTTTCTCATGCCCTTCAGCTTCTCCCGTGTTGGGAGATCAGGTGGCAAGTTGTCAGCAAAGCCCAGCTGCTGCTCATCTTGAGATTCACGCTTGCTCTGAGCTCCCCCATTAGTTTTGCCCTAGAGAGCATTGTTATTTGCTGCTAACAGGGAAGCCCAGAGCCATCCACATTTCTGCCAGCACCAAGACTTCAGAGAGCTGGAGGCTCTGGTGTAACTAATAGGGAAGTCTGGAAGCAATGGGAGATTTGAACGTAGAGACACAGCCTGGGGTCCAAGCCAGTGGTCTGTCACTACCAGTCCTCCTCATGCTGCTTCTGGAAATACAAAGTGGACCCTGCAACCTCAGAGGAACAGACCCCCTGTATTGAAGCAATGGCTTTGGTGAAGACAGTGGCAAATAAATTGCTGCTGATAAAATGTATATTGAAGACAAAGGAGGGGGAGAGAAAGGATGTGTCAACAGTGACCTTGAAAGCTTGACCTAGTACATAGGGGAAGGGACAGTACCAAATCAATGGACTGCAAGTAGATTTCTCTGTCATAAGGCTACTCAGAAATGTGGAACATTTCTGTGGGGCACTGAAAGCTGCAGCAGAACTGAAGTGTTCCCACACCATCCTGCAGCAGATGTGTAGATAGTTTTTCAACAAGAGGATTTTTGCATGACTGGGCAGAGCTTTGGACAGCCCCTGTGATAACTATCTATGTGTCACCCATAGTGCCAGACCAAGAAGCTAGTTACCTTCTATTTTGAACCCTCTGTTTTGATGTTTTTCCTTAGGTGTCTGTAAAACAGATCTCATCATCTGCTCAAAATGAGTACATTGAAACAATAAACTTGTACAGCAACGATTAACAAATGGATAAATGAAAATCTACACTTCAAAAACGGATTTCAAATCAATATTCTCCTGTCATGCAAACGTTCTCTGAAGCCTATTTGCCAATTGACTGTACCTCTGTGTCCTGAAAAGATGATGGTTTCTGGGTAGTGATATTTGTATTTTGAATGTGAATGTTAAAATTTTTCTTAATATGTCAAAACAGGAAAGAAAAGTCTGACCTTTCACCACAGTAATAAATTTTTCTGCCAGTGTAATAAGTAACATAATTAATTATCTATACACACATTCAGTGCTTCACTATATTTATGCATAGGGTCTACTTTGCTCATGCCAGTGATGGACTAGTTTGAAAGTACCACTTAGGGGAGTTAGTGCTGTATAACACTGGTGTAACTAAACAGAATCACACTCCTCTAATTCCTGGTTCATAAATTCACCTTCTTTTAAAAAAACCTGGTAAGGATATGCTTATGTGAGGGAAATCAGTGGTTCTCATCCTTCTTAACTGAAGTCTGCTTTGAAAACTGTGCATCCCTTCCTTATCTCTCTCTCCCACTCTCTCATCCCTCTTTCTCCTACGTGCACTTGTAAGCTAGTGTCTTTGACCATGATGTTATGCTGCAGAAGTCAGGAATGAGTCAGAAGTTCTGAGTTCCCACTCTTGACTGTCTGTGAGTAACTTTACTTCTTTCCCCTGCAGAAAGTTGATTTTCATTGTTGTTAGAAACCTTCTGTTCAAACAGAAGGACATCAGCTCTGCATTTTTACACTTTTCCCTAATCATTAATCTGAGTTACAGATGCAAGTAGTTTGTGTGCCAAGGAAAAAGGACTAATTCAGTCCCTTTCACGTCTGTATTTCATGCTCTTCCTCTTGCACACCGCTGTGTCCCTTATGTTCCTGTGATTGACACACTAGAAAGCCTTACCAGCAGAGTTTAGGTAAATCCTCATCAAGAGGAGGTGATGAAGGGTTTGTGATGCTGTTAGAGTGATAGAATGAGAAGCAGCTCTACCAGCATGGCTGGCATGAATTAGACAGGGAAGTTAAAATGTGCTTCCATATGCAACCTGTTCTTCTTGTCAAAGTGGAATAGGCTTTTCTGCTTGTGTTCTATTGTCAGTATCAATGAAAAATGGTAAATATACATGGCTGCATGGGCAGATACATCCTCAAATTTGGTTTGTAATATAAATTCATGCCTTAGAAGATAATGAAAATACATGAAACTGTCAAAACCATCTGATGGCAGGGCATTCTTTCCTTAATGAGACTCATGGGCTGAAAGCATCACATTAGTGAAAGTAGTCACTAGTTCTAAACAGTTGTCTTCCTGCTATAAAACTGTCCATCTCTCTGCTGAAGACAATGCCACTTTAAGTGACACTCAAAATCTGGACATTTCTGTAGGTGGATCTTGTAATACAGGAACAACTTTTCACTTTCCTCTTTCATTATCAAGTCAGAAGCGACGAGACTCATTAAGTGCAATACAAATTTAAGACACTACCCTGCTGAATTAGAGAAAAATGAAGTTTTGTGTATGTGTAGCTTGAGGGTTTCTTCCTTGGAAGCTTCAGTGAACTATTTTAAAGGTTGTTAACTTTCACAAACTTTAATACAACAAACTTTAAACTTTAGTGAGCTGGAACATCATATATACCAAAAATTTTCATAGTTTGTGTGTTATTCCTGAGGCCCCTAAAATCCTCGATATGCCTCAGTCAGCTGCTTGCATAGTGGTTTAATGGGTTACCTCTTCAAACTGCATTTCACTTTCTCTTAATCTTCCTCTATGGGCTAGAGTTCAGTGCCCAAGTAGAGGGCAAGAAGGACCCATGGCATATGCTCACATTCTTAGTGATGCTTTTTCTGGGAGCAAAGTCTGTCAAAACAGGTTCTAGATTTGCAGATGCTCATTACATTGAGTCCAGGCTGTGTTTGTGTTGTATTTGCTCAACAGAGGAGCATGGAGTCTTAACTGCTGAGTACCAGCATATTAGTGTGCCAGTGAGCTAAAGACTGTAGGACTAGATAGCACACTGGACAGAGTAAAGATCCTCTGGTCTGTGGCCTGTGGTCTCAGGCACCCCTGCAATGCACGTGATAACACCACCAGTTCAGTGAAGGTGCTTGAAGATGATGATATCTTTTTCCCCTGACTAAAGCTCCTCAATTAGAGGTAAGCCATTTCTGCTGAAATAAATGCTAAATGACTTGACTTCACATTTTGTAGTTGGTATGTGTTGAAGTCCAGAGGAGACCTATTTCTGTGCAGAATATAATGTCAGTTTCCCAATAATGATCTCCTGAAAGTCACCATTTATACAGGAAAATTATTTTACTGCTTTTAAAGGAAGCTGTTGCATTTATGGATTCTGGCAACTTAAATCCACCATTAATGGGAGAGAAAAGCAGTAGTCAGATTAATATACTTTTTCCTCTGTGCATTATGCTGTTTACCTAATCACGAGTTCGTGGAGGAAGATAATTTGGAAGAAAATGTATCACATGAATTTTGGATGACAGCCTGACTTCCCATAACTGGCTAACTAGCATTAACTCTGAAATTGTATTTCTTGATAGGAACAGTCTAATAAAAGGATGCATGCTAAAGGCATTGCTTGTTATGGTCTAACTGACACCTTTCTTGAGATCCTGGGGAGGTAATCACGGGCGCTTGGCAGTAATGGTGTAAGCCTGGCTCAGGCAATGTACTCCAGCTCTGGGGCTCTAATGAGCCACACATCTTGTTCTTATTTCTGTCTTTGTGCAGAAGGTGTGAGTGGATTAGAGTTATCCCAGGTAATACACTGAAAGGGCCTGATCCCTTGTGGGAAGGGCTCCCATGACTTGTCAAACTTTATCTCAGCTCATATAAATAGTATTTTCAGGACTAGCCTGATGTTTACAAGAGACCCCACTTTCAAGCTGTCCGAGTTTGTGGTAGCCATTTTTCTGTTTAAAGAAACAGACTATTCCTTCTTTTCCTCCCTGGAAAAATACCTTGATATAATTACTTTCTAAAGTAACTTAAAGTTGTACCATTTAAAACAATGTCTGGCTATTCTCCCTTGTTAGATAGCACGGAGTTATCCCAGTGTGTCCTGATATGCTCGATCGGCATTTGTATCAACTCAAACTTTTAATGGTGTGGCTAAAAGGAAACATCCAAAAGCCTGAAACAATAAATAAGGACCCTTTTGACAATCTTGAGTGCATTGCACCTGACACTTCAGTCCTCAAAAGGAGTGGTTGATTAGAAATAATTTCTGTGTACAGGTGAATCCTTCATGACTAAGAAACCAGCTTTGTCTGTGCTTGTGTGCACGTGTGTGTAGTGTTGTTTAAACATTATCTAAAATATGATAAGCAGTGAATAAATTAAGAATCTGTTTGTTAAACGATGCATCTATTTAAACAGAAAATTAAGTTGTGTATATTTTGTTGAGATGAAATATGGAAATGTTTTTATCAAGTAAGCATAGGCTCTCCCATTCCCCCACCCCTTTTCAATGCAGTCTTTCTAATGCTGATTTTTTTTCTCTGCCCTTCATTGACAGAAGCAGCATGGATACTTGTCCATGCCTATACCCCTTGTCATGCACCTTCACTTCTGGGTTCTGTTCAGCTTCTTACCTATAGCCCCAGGCGTTGCTGTCTGCTCAATAGTTTCCAACCCCTGTAAAGAAGAAACAAGATGACGTATTACTTTTTAAACATAAACCACACATGACTAAGACCCAATAATTCACTCGCTCCTGCTAGGATGCTGAATGATTAAGTCTGACATCAGTCAGTGCCAGTAGTGTATTTTTGATAAACCATACTTGTCTGCTGCATACTCCAACATCTGTATTTTTCACACCAGAGGCATCTGTCTTGTTCAAGAAAATGAGAGACATGTAGCACACTGCTTGTGCAAGTAGTAAAACTGATAGAAACTGTACCAGTTATCATTCTACATAGAGCTCCTTTCTTAAGTGATAGCAAATGACATATTTGGACCACTTTTTATAGAAACCATTTCAGGGAACATACTTCTGTGACCTACTATGAAACTTGTGGAGATCCATCCCCAGGTCCAATAGCATCTACAAGTAGCAGGAAAAAAAGCCCGAGACTTATTTAAGTTTGCCATTACTATTTATCATTGTACAAAGATTTCCTTCTTCACATACCAATCTATTTAGCTGTATTTACAAATTCAGTCTACAGAAGGAGATCTCAGAAGTCTGTATGCATTGGAACATCTATAAAACTGGATTTATTATATGGCATAAGATGTGAATAAGTCTTTTAAAAGGTAAATTTGACCCTGGCTCTTTTATCAGCGATGTAGGAAGAAATGCACTTGCTTACCTTAGAAGTGATGTTGGACTCATGTTCTTCATGAAAATCATCATTCTAATCATGATGATTTTGTTCACATTTTCTGTCTCCATATCAGAAGTCATGGATCACAGATCATTGAATTTTTATTGATTTTTATGTCTACAATCACAAAGTTACAACAGCCAAAAGGCAGATACCTTTCTCTCAATATCCTTCATGTGTGAAGTAGCAATGACATTATTACCAGTCAACCTTATTGCTATTTGTATTTACTTTTAAAACCTTTCAGTATTAAATATTCCTAATCCATCTTAATTTAAACCAGATTTCCAAATGTGACCTCCTGGAACAGAGGTGGTAAAGAGGAGGTGTTCATCTGATGGCCTTGGATTAGCAAAACCAAAATGGGAGCAAAAAGAAAAGATTTCTTATGTTAAAATTCATCAAGTCCCAATGCTGTGACTTAGCATATTACCTCTAGCAGTGGATTTGCAGCTGGTATTTAGCAGTGTCAGCACTCTATCTCTAAAGGAGCTTGTGGAAAGGGCCCTTTTCAGGGTTTACTGTGAAGGGAATGTTTGACTTTGATCACAGTTAAAATGACGGCATAGTCAGTAGACAAAATACTGCAGCCAGTTAAAAAAGGCAACTGCTTTGGAGTGTGTGTCCTTTAAACTCTAATGGATCAGTTAATTCTCCAGAATATTTACTAGGAGAAGTCCTAAAAGGGTTAAGAAGCTGCTATAAGAAAGGCTAAAAATGATAGACTGGAGGAAAAAGAGGTAGTAAAAATTGAAGGATATAAAAAAGCAGAGGAATGTGGCTGGGGAATAATAAAATAAGAGAGAGAAGTTAAACCAGTGACCCTT
This sequence comes from Melopsittacus undulatus, assembly GCF_012275295.1. Classification (NCBI taxonomy): domain Eukaryota; kingdom Metazoa; phylum Chordata; class Aves; order Psittaciformes; family Psittaculidae; genus Melopsittacus; species Melopsittacus undulatus. Next base: position 4,699,842 of record NC_047535.1, on the reverse strand, counting down.
GTCGGCAGTGAAAAGCGGGAGATTAGAAAATGTTTCATGCTAATTTCCATGGAGATTTCTTTAATTTATCGAAAATTACTTTCTTCTGCTTTGATTTGTCCAAGTGCCTGCCCCCTCGCAGCTTTCCTGGGGTGGTCCTACCCGTCACGCCATGCTCAATATGGGCCTCATTTGCCCCCACACTGGGCCAAAGCGTCGTGAGATTACTGAAGCGTCTCTGACATCTCTATCAGCTTGTGCCACCACAATGCCCTATTCCCTTTTTTCCCCCTCTTTCTCTCCCTCTCTCTCGCCTCTCCCCTCCGTAACGGAGTCTTAGGATTCCTGTCACATGATGGCTTCATCGGGGGCCCCTTGCTGAAGTGTTTTCACTTTTCTCCTGATCCGTTCAGCTTGGTTCTCTCTGCTGCCTGGCATATCAAAGGAGATTTGTGGGTCATTGAGCCATGGACGCAGAATATAAAGTCATCAGCCTGCCTGGCAGCATCAAAACAACAAAAAAAAGCCCCAGCCATCATTTACCATCTTCATCCTTCAAGTGGCAGGAGATTGTTAGTCTCTTACAAACGTATATTGAAAGCATTTAATTTCTAAAGGATAATCAGGATGTAGAGGTACCAGCTAAAAGACCTTAAATATTACAGCTCCTCTCGGGGCACTTCGGATTATAGTATGATGTAGTAAGATGAAGAAGCTGCTTATATCTCTGATTTTAAAGACACAGGCTAATATTAATGACAAGCTGGTATTTTTGCAGAATAATAAAGTAATTTGCCTAACATCTCCAACCTTGTCACAGATAATAAATGGATGTATCTGATTACAAGCATTCTGGGCCAGTGGAAATTGTTATCGCTTCCGCAGTCTAGCCTGGCTGAGGATTCGATCCTGACTCTTTATTTGGGGATGCAGAGAAAGATTCATTACAGTAATGTGTCTAAATGTATCCATTACCATCGTTTGAATCATCTCTGCCCAGTTCCTTTCTGAGCACTGGGGCTATTTAGCAGTCGAGTGATCGTGCTAGGAATGCCAGGATTGATTCTGTATCACATCAAATATCCTAAGGGTTCCAGGGAATGATGGCACCCAGTACATGTGGAAGGTGAGGAGTACAATACATCAGCAGGGTTAGAAATACCTGTCTTGAAATTTCCATTGTAACTCAATTAGAAACAGGTTTGTTTGAAGTGGTTTGGAACTGTTGTGGGGGCTCTAAGCACCTTTTAAAACGAGTTCTCATTAGTCTCTTCAAAATCAGTCTTTAAAACATAGCCTTAAATGTCTCCCTCAGTTCCCTCTGGACAGTGAACTTGCATATTAAAGACCTTCTTTATCCTTTAACTAAGCCTGCTATGTATTCTGCTAAGCTTAAGGCTATCACTGCAAGGTGACTCACCTATATCCATTGATTTACTGGGAGGTATTGTGGGCTGGGGCAACGGAGATTGAGCTGCGCCTGCCTGAGGCACATGCTGTGTTAGACCTCTGCAAGGTTCTACAGAAATAATCCTGAGGGAAGATGGGTAATGGGAGATGCCACAGACGTTAGAGGCAAAGTCACAGTGATACCAGGAATTCATGATGGCTAGCAAATAAATTCTGACAAACTACAGATACCGTGATCCCTCTAACTAGCCATAGCGTTGTATGTACTTGACAGGCAGAAATATAGGCAGTTCTCCCAAAATTTGAGAGCAAGGACATAAAAATATAGTCCAGACCCACAGAAGCTGTGCTGAATTCAGTGCTATTGTGGTGTGTTACCTACTATTTTAAATACCACATCTCTTAAATCTACTTACCTCTTATGTCTTCATCTTTGATGCAGCTGATGGACTAGCAAAGTCCCCTAATACATAACTATATTTCTGTGTATTTCTTCTATATATGAAAGTTGCTTGACTTGTTTTTATAATATTTTTTAAATATAAGCATCCCTTGCCATGAGTAAGCTTGCTTGTCGTGTCTGTGTTGCCTTTCTTATTTCTCTGTAGCTTGGTCTGTCACTTAATGTATTCATGCTTCCCTTTCTAACCCTCGCCATCTCTGTTTCCTCATGTATTTAAATCTTGGCTACAGAAATGATTTTAAATTCCCTCATGATCAAACATGATCATGCAGAGCTTGAAGTTAGAGAGAATGTTAAGTGTTCTCTAATTAATTGCATAAATGTGGAATGCAAAAATTAAGTGTTAACTGGTAATTTCAGTGTGCAGTAGGCTTCCACAATATGTGCTAGATTATAATAACTCACATGCGCTTGGGATGCTGCCTATTAACAATTCATATGACACTTGTTTTCAAAGGATGATCACGATTCTACTTTCCTGTAATGATTCTGAAGTTTCGTAATGTGTCGATAGAGAAATATCTAGAACAGAGTTTTGTCATGCCCGTTGTCTATATACTTTTTCCTTTAATGTGTACATACATAAATGTGTTCATATATGTACTGTATTCTGTTGGTGTAGAACTGGGAAGCAACACTTGCCCAGCTGTGTTTCATGACTTAATTTGAACTATAAATGGTATACTTTTTTGAACAGCTTACAACTGAGCATGCCTTCCTCTTTCAAAACTGATCAATTACAATGACTGCTGTGTTAGCTTTTAAAAGGCAGACCTTTGTAGTGTGTGCCATTTTGTTACTTAGGTTAGATAGTAATGCTCGAGTCCCCTTAGAAGTTAACCTTAAAAAGGAAACATCTACCTTATTGTGGTATTGACCTTGTTCTGGTAAATTGCCATGTTTTCCTTTACCTACATTGCAATATCAGTGTGAGATGTTTACATCAAGGATAAGGTTAAAAGTTTCTTTTCTGAGGTCACTCACTCTAGTTCTTTCTATGTATATCTCTGGAAAAAAAGAGAGCAATCAGAGTGACTAACAAAGCAACCTGCGAGGGCTGCGCGAATGCACCAAGTCTTTTGTGTAAGAGCTACCCTCTCTTTGACATTCTTGTCTGGACGAGGCTCAAAATGCAAAGCAACTTGTGGTTAAATCCAGTCAGGGTTTCACAGAAGCTTATGAAAACTTGTATTTTCCGTGGTCTCTGCATGGGAAACTTTGAACTGTCCAGATTCACCTTAAATCCTCATAAATTTTTAAGGATCTCTTGAAGATGTCAGGTATGGCCTGAACCTTCCAAAAGACAAGCTTTGCACTATTTTCTGTTTCATTTGGAAACCAATTTATATTCTTTGTGGCAACTAAAGGAACTGGGAACTGGTAAACAAATTAGTTTGTTTTGCGTGAAAATCTTGGGTGCCAGAAAATAAAGAAGTTTGAAGTTGCTTTGAGTTCTCCAGAACACAGAATTTGCACGTTAACTACATCAGATTCATTGCAGGCCTATAAAGAAGACAGCAAAGGTGTGTTTATGAAGCAACTGTCTTATCGGTTTGTTGCCCTGGAAATAGTATATGCAGAGTATGCTAAAGCAACTTTTTGCTGAGATATCAGAGTATTTACCATGGAGAGGAAATCAGGCTGAATGGATCTGTGTTGGACTTAAATTTTCTAAATCAGGGCTGAATATTCATACCTGAATTTCAATTTCCATGTGGCAACTGCACATAAATACAAAATATTCCAGCTCTTTTAGGTGCCTCTCATTATAGAAGACTTACTGAGATATGCCTGAATAATCTGGGGTAAGCCTTATAAAGCAGCACAAAATCAAAAAGACACAGCCAGAAATCAGAAAGCCTCATAAATCAAAAAGTTCACATCAATGAATCTGGATTTCCTCCAGCAAAGATTTAGAGCTTGCCATAGTGTTCAGTAGTCCTTATTAATTCCTGGAACGCAAAACCAAACTGGAAGACCAAGAATTCTGAATTCAAGTAAGGTAACTTCACACAGTAACAGCAAACTCTTTTCATAGACATTATTTTTACTGAATTAAGTATTTCTCATGGCCATTTTCCACATTATTGTGTTAACACTCATATAAGGTGGCTGGGTCACATTGAAGAAAAAAGAAAGAATTTATGAAAATGGAAAAATTATACCCTTCTTCACTCTACCCCCCCCTTTTTGATCAGTTCTAATTATTTTCATAATGTAGTCCCAGTAAAGATCATGGAGTAGTGCAGACAGCATTTGTTGAACCTCTGACTTTAATGAAATGTGGTACTGTGTTATCCCTACAGCTAAGCTGAAATCTCGCAGGAAAATATTATAAACTGGTTTTATTCTCTGAAATATGATCTAAAAAACCCCCAGTGAAGGTTGTGTAGAAAGGCTCCTGCAGCATACCTATGTCAGCCTCTCTTTCCCTATGCGTATTGTGGGCTAGCATACACACAATTAAATGAAGTATTTACTTCCTTTGGAATCTTCCTATAGCAGCAGTTAATAATAGAGCACTGTATTTCATTAAAATATGGGGTGTGAGGCAGCAAAACTTAAGTACTGAGAATATCAAATGGAATAACTAGAAGAAATAGTCAGCAGAACTTACTACCTGGAGCAGTGCCTCTGTGTGTTTTATGCATCATCATTTCACCAGTTATTATAATTATTATAATTTCACCTTATTTAGGTGATGAGTTGGCTTGATTTATTTATTTTTTCCTTTTAAACCCAGAGCATTAGGTGTTGGTTTGTGCTTCTGCTTGTTCCAGCTCCATTTGAGAGCCCATGATGTTTGACAGGGAGGAGGATATTGTCTCTCCCTGTCCCTTACTCTCTGGGACTCATGTGTGTGAAACATGGAAGAGAATGCAGCCCAACTTTCTGACCCTCAGAGCTTCATCAGGCTATGATTAGCATAGGAAGGCAAAATGGGTTCAAGAAAGTGGCTATTGGCACTCCCAGTAACTTGTGGGGCTGGAAGGGTTATTGCAGTACAAGTACTTCAGTAACCAAAGAGTATATTTGCTGAGGACAAAGGGTTGTCACCTCGCAGTCCATCTGCAAGGGACCTGTTGTTTACTGGGGTTTTACCAGAGGGAAAGGGTGTAGGGGCTGCACAGCAGTGAGCATGAATATTCTGCTACAGGCAGCACACTAGGAAGAATAGAGACTGGATTCTCAAATAAGTGGTGGCTTTCCCTGTTGTATCTGTGGGGCTGGGTTTGGTTCATGGCAAGTAGCCTGTGTTGGTATCTGGTCCCTACCACTGCAGCCTCATTGGCCAGCCACAGCTGGGGGTGCAGTCAGCACCCAGTAAACCCAAGTCAGCAAAACATTTGATGTTTCATGGTCGATTTTTCAATTGCATATGAATTTTCTACTGGAAGTCAAGAAGTGAAAGCTAAGAACGTCCTTAAATGGCTTTCCTGGGTTTATTTTCTTTTTTTATTTGTTTGATCTATATCAAAAGTTTTGGAAAATAAGTTTTCTGTGTTGTTTGCAGGAAAGTAAGTTAGGCTAAATGTAGTACTACATATGGTAAAGGTGTTTGTAAATAGAGAGTAATACGGGATGTCAGAATAATGTTATATGTCAATCACTGAAAACTGAAAGTTTGAGTACTGCATTGCCAAAAAGCTGTGTAATGCTGCTAATGTGATAGCTGTGGAAATCATTATTTATTGTGCCCTACTATCTACATTGCTATTTTCTTGCATTTGTGTCTCTACAATGTAGAACAGTAGATGGTTGAAAAGTGCAAGTCAGTTACTGATTGCTCTGAGGGGTATCTGCAGCATATTTGCTGGTTTTAATGGCAGCAAGGCAGATGAGTGAAGCAGGAGCAGAAGTGAATTTGAAACCCTTTGAAAACTTTATTCCGCCTGTTTCATTGATTTTTGGGAGGAAAATAATGTCTGACCATGTATCATGCTGGTGTAAGTCTGAAGTAATGACAATAAGAGAGCAACGTGCATGTGATTTTAATTAAATATAAAAAGAACTACATTCTAGTCCCACATTATTCGGGAAGATTTCAATTAGTGTGTTTCCTTTGTCAGTTTGTATCATCAAACATAACATGTTTTTCCTCTTTTTTTCTGCATTGTTTGTTAGTTGCATGCAATAAAATATTCTTTGCATACAAATAAGAAAAAAGTAGCTTTGACTCTGGAGAACTTCTTTTAAACCTCAGTCACTTTTCTGGGTGCCCCAAGGGGAAGCAAAAGCATATGACAAAGCTGGCATATCTGAAGCCCCTCAAGAGACAGAGAAGTTGAAGTTACTCCAGCTGCAAAGCCTGATCCCAGAAAACTAGGGCAATATATTCCTTAAGCTCTGCTCTTGGACTGACCAAGGAAACTTGAGATTTATTGTTTTGAACTATAGCTCTCCTGGGTCGGTGCTCTGTGTCCCTGCCTAGGTGAACGGAGGCCACAGCCATAAATCTGATCTTAGTTAGGAAATGCAGCGTGTCACAAGCCTTCCTCTCAGCAGCGGTGAATTCTATTCTAGTGCTGGCTTCCTCGGTGCTCCTGCGTTCTTGGCTTGCTGAGAAGCCTCGGTAGAGATCACTTGTATGTAAACAAGGAATTTGGCAGGAACTCAATCCCTTTCAGCAAAGTTTTCATGATATATTATTACCCATAAGGGAACTTCACTTCCTTTACTAGAACAGTGCAGCATCTCATTTTATTCAGTTCTTGTCTTCTTTCTGTCCTCTCTCTCTCTCTTATCATTTTCATATGCTGTTGTCTCTCAGCTTTCCTGGGAAGATTGCTGTTTCAGAAGATTAAGATGAATCTAATTTTATGTTTCAAATCCACATAAAACACGGATAGTTATGGAAGCTTGGACTCATTGTGACAGCAAATTCAGCCTCGAATGCCCTGCAGGGAATTATGTCTTAACATGTTGTATCTCTTTTTCAATGCCTGCAAGGCTATTTCTTCATCACCATGTAAACTGCATGGTGGGGAATGCCAACAAAAAATAAGATGCATTGGAAGATAAAAATTCAGTGTAAATAAGGTGTAAGATAGACAGTAAGCTACAAATGGCTTGTTCTATTTAAACCTACTGGGTGGAAAACAGAAATGGGGGACACGTTTCTGATTATCTCACAACTAAAAACCTAATCTATTTAATATTTGTTGACAGTATCAGTAATACACACTGGAATGCAGCTCGCTGGCATCTGATGCAGTTAAAACCCCACCAAAAATACACAATATAAACCAGCATTATACTTCTGTGTGATGGTAAATGTTTGTTTCTAGCACAGTTCCCGATGGGAGCGATGGGGGTGGGAGCTGCTCTGTAATTCTGCTTTTTCATTTGCAGCAATCACTAATTTCAGATGAGTTGTTAGACCACACGCGAGTAATTTTCCTAAACAATGGCTTCAATTAGTGGTCACATCCAGCTTGTTGGTGTTTTACCCTGGTCTCTACAATAGACATTTTGCAGATGTCATGCAGTGTTCTTACAACAGCTGTGTGAGATTTCCTTCTGAAGAAAGTGTTCAAAAAGGGAAGTTGGGGGGCCCATTTGAAGAAGTGCATGCCTGGGTTTGAATGTTTAATTACAGAGACTGCCAGGCAGGGCTCTTGCTGCCTGCCACCACTTAGCACTTACACAGAGGCCTGAGTGAGTAGTGGGGTAATGGATTTGAGAACATGTTTGTTAAGACCAACTTGCAATTCATTCTGCCTGTCATTATTCATAAAGCTGGATGGGATTCTTCCCCACTCATGCACAATAAAGGAGGGTTTGCCCCAAAAGGAAAAGAAAAGGTACCTTTGGGCTTTAGTGTAAACAGTATTTTTAAGGAAAATGTTTAAAATGAGATGATGTTGAATAATTTAATGAATTCTAACAATAGAAAATGTTCCTTTTCATAGACATTTTACAATTGGGTTTTGCCTTTGTTGGGAAAGACTAGGGATCACTGCAGACACAACTTCAGCACAGAACAGCGCAAATCCAGGGAATAGGAAAACTTTTAGGCAGGATCCTGAACTGTATGAATGGGGGAGGTGTGGCTTATTAATATGGATCTATGTATTTATGCTTGAATTAGTGTATCTGAGGGAACAAATGACTTTGTGCTGGACAGCCTCTATGCACAAAATTACTACTTCTTTTGACAAGAGAAAATGGAACATAAAATCTAATAGACAACAAATCTGTTCTGTATCTTCCTGTCTCTTTCATCAGGAAAGAATCTGACTATTTTTAACTATAGGGTCCAATTATAAAGTGAAATGTAATGTTCTTTCTTTATCAAAAGTGTCAGGAAAATATTTTAAGGGTCAAATCCTTAGCCAGTATAAATTAGGGACTGTGTTGATTTGTACCAGCTCAAGATCTGACTTTACATGTTGTCCTTGATTTTTCAGCTTTATCTGACTCTTGAAGTGTGTGTGTGCATGTGCATCTCTCAAAAAGACGTTTTCCTCCCCAGTTATCAGCCTATTGTTTGGAGGAAGTAGATTGTAAAAAGCACTGTCAAATTCCAAAATGTCTCACGGATGCATTTTGTCAAATGTATTGATGTGAGTAATATTGGAAATGGTGTTAAAACTCATAGGTCCCACAGACAGCAATAGAGCTGTTGATTAAGCAAGTGTAAATTAAAAAGGTGTTAGCAAGTTAGTAGCTGGATCATGGAAAAGTAACAAAGAGGGGAATAAAGAAGGGGGACATGGCATGAGAAGAGACACCAAAGGAGGTAAGTTCTGCTTGCTCAAGTCTTCTGCTTGTCACTGGCTGTTGGATAGCAAGCAAAAGATATATGCTGAAGTATTCTTTTAGTTAATAAAGACTTAGGGCAAGTAGTTATGTCTGCCAAATGCTGTGTGCAGTAATCATGAGTAAAAACAATGTTAAAAATGTGTAGATACCAAACTCTAAATCTCCCCTCACCCTGTAGACTTATCACAACGTGCTGCAGTCAGACCTATCAGATCTCACAGGCTGAAGAGCACCGCTAAGCTCAGTTCTTCAATATAACATCTCCAAAAATGCAGAAGAGAGGCTAGTAGCTTGGTTGAGTCACATGCCAACACTTCCTTTGCCTCAGCATTAGCCCAAAACACAGTATAACTGTTTTCTGCTGGAGGCACTTCTTTTAAAGATGCTGGGCTCGTGTGCTCGTGGCTATTAATGAATCCCTGACACTTCTCCTGAGAGCCTTATCACCATCTCTATTCCACCAGGTAACCTGTGTTCCTCTGGAAAGCTCCTGCTCACTTCCTGAGGGAACAGCTTTACAGCTGCTGGCAGCAGGGCAATCTCATTAGCAGGCCCACGCCTTTGAAATTGGCTCCCTATGTATATACACTTAAGTGTGAATCTAATCATCAGTTGAGCTCTAAGAACTTCTCCCTGCGGCTGGTATCAGGAAGGCTGCTGTGTTTTCAGTCTTGTTAGGACAATCCGGTTTCAACAGAGGCAGCTAGATGCTGTGGTGATGAGTGCCCTGTATTTAGGCAGCATTGGAATAATGGCAGTTGTTATTATTAGGCCTTGTGAAGTTTCAGTAATAAAAAGAACTGGAAAATTTCAAGATGGACCCATTCTTGTGGTTTCCTGACCACGTGTCTTTGGGACTGGCTCAGCTGAGGCATCTGCTAAAGTCTCATCTGAAAACTTGCCTGTTTATTATGAGGTTTCAAAGTAATTTGTTGTCATTTTGTTGCTTTGTTTAAGGAGGTAAGAACTGAGAATAAAAGGCTGTTATTTGCTATTGATGGATTTTGAGCAGCCTACACACCCAACCTTCTTTCGATCTTCTTTAAGGGCATAATTCAAAGGACCAGCAGAAATCCTTTGTTCTAGTCACTATCTTATGACACCAGCGTAATTCTGAGGTTTGCTGTTTGCTGTTAGACCCAGTACAATGAATGCACCAACAGAGGCAAAGGGTATTCCTGTGGCCTGGGCCATGGCAGGAAGTCTTCAGGTGCAGCGTGGAAGGGGTCCCTGCTTCTCTCTGCTCTGTACTGTTGGCAACTCGAGATTAGCAGCAGTATTTGTAGATGTACAGGTACACTTTAGCAAAGGTAAGTCATGTGCAGGCTGGCTGAAAAATACCAAAAACTCTTGGTGTGATTTAATTTGTTGAGGTGAGCTAAGCAGCAGACAAGTTTTTACAACAAATTTTATAATTCAGTTAGTCCATCTGCAAAATCCATTGTGCTTTTTGTACGAATGTAAGAAATAAGCTCTTGTCTGACAAATACTCCTGGTTTTTCTAGCCCAGCCTACACATGCTCTTACAGAACACCATTAACAGTGTTGTTCTGTATATGCAAAGACAGGATATGGGTTTTTTTCCATACTTTAAGCAAGTGGCACTTAAAGTTTTGTAGATGGAGCCGGAGCCATGGTGTCTAGGAGGCCAAGCATGCTGACAGGCTGGCTTAAGTGCAGCAATTCAAGTTTCATAACTAGCTACCCAAGGGGACTGTGTACTAACAGCATCCTCCTATATTGGCTTTGTATGTTGGGAAAGTCACAGGAAGTCAAAATGAAATCACCAAATACCCTCGGGCCTCAGACCTGTATGGTGGCATCACTGCTGAAAAATAATAAAACTGATGCTAAAAAGTCCTATCCCCAGTGAACCAGAGAGTCAATAAAGAACAGGATCTGTGCAGAATTGATTGTATTCACAGTGAGATTCTGTCTACTTACAGTATCAATTAGAGTTGTATTAATAGGTACAGTTTTGACTTTACACTGGCATTAATTTTAATGATGAAGGTTATCAGTCAAAAAGCAAAGCAAAGATATTTGCTATAATGATTTCATAGTCTGGATCTTCCTGAAGTTAATGCAATGCGCTCTCTTTGGAATGGATCATCTGCTTAGCAACAGTCTAACCAGTTTGTCCCAGATCCTGTCACTTGTTAAATAACCAAAGTTACCCAGGCACACTGAGGACCGCATTCCCTTTTCTGAGCAGAGATGCTGTTGCTGCTGTTTAAAGTGCTGTTGTTTTCATGTAAATCAGTAAAAGAAAAGGCCCTCAAACACATGTATGATGGATGGTATGTTGAAAGAGGCAGGTGTAAAATTTTCTGGAGAAAAGTTGGGTTCATTGAGCTTAATGCAGGAGGATCATCATGCACTTGCATTTAACTGTATGTGAAAATCAGATATGTATATACATGCTAGAGTAAAACAATGCGCATACTCCGTATGTGAAGTTCCTTGCTAAATATCATAGAATCACAGAATGGTTTGAGTTGGAAGGGTCCTTAAAGCTCAGTAACAATTGAGCTGGATGCTCACAGGATGTGTTTCAGTAGGAGGATGAGGACCTGGTTTATAGATGATTGTTGATCTCTGAAACTGTCTGATTTTGTCTGACTGGAACAGTTTATTCACAAAACATGGCAATGCCACAAGAGGAGATGCATACTGACAGTGTCAACAAACGTTTAGTATTGGAGTCCACAGTTACAGAGCTTGTATAGCCACTTGGTATTGCCCAAGGGTTTCCTCTGTGCCGTGTTCCTGGAGTTTGGCTTACTGAACACAGCACTGGCAGCATGAAGAAGCATTTTCACAGCCTGTTCAATGCCCTGCAAATACCTCACTTCTGATGGTATGTTTTGGCTGCATTTTTTGGTTTTTAAAGGAGGAAGCTGTGAGTTTGTGAACTTTTAAAATCCAACTTTGGCAAATTCTCAGTTGAAAACACTGGGTTTTTTTTTCTTTAATTTTTATTTTAAGTCTGTAAGCCCACGTAGCTGCCCTCCCAAATGAAATCCAATAAAGAAAGCCCTGTTTGAACCCCCTGCATGGGGTTTTTCAAACCAGAGTGCACATGATTTATAGGATATTATAACAGAAGAAAATAGGAGGTTATTTTAATGAAATGGGAATAGAAGAGAATGGAGTTTGGTTTCAGATGTTGTATGTATTGTGAGTCATCCCAATGCTTTTATGTTAGATTCCTGAGTTACACCAATCAATGAAATTGGCCTGTGCTTTTCTCTCCCTTTCTTCATTTAAATGTCAAAGTGAAATTCAAAGGCTTGTGCAGAACTACTTGAGTCATTCAGATGATCATTGCCCCACTGGGGATTCTCTTTGTTTCAGCACTTGAACACTATTGGTTTTATTATCTCCATTCAGGTTTTGTGATTATTCTCATCCATAGTCTCCTACCAGTCATTAGAGATGCAGACAGAAGAGTTCTGCCTTTGCATTACATGAATAAATAGGAATACTATTTTGTGACTTGTCAACAATATCTAGTAGTGATGCAATGTAGTAGCTTATTGTGGGTAGTAACAACCTTGTTTGTGAGATATCAAGCCCCCTCATTCCTGTTGGTTTCACTGGTGTTAACAGTGCTCAAGACCAGATGTTTTTTAACTACACTGGGAGATACAGAGGAACAATAATGATGATGATGAATGAAGTTACAAAGTGTTTTAGCTCAGCTCCAGGACAGTCACTAATTACTTCAGCTCTAAACTTAAGGTGTGGTTCCACATTACAAATCTTTTGATGGCAAAGCTGGTTTAAGTCACTTTTGCTCTTATTTGGACAAGTTTAGGTCTCTTTAAACCAATGCATAGTCCAGACATGAAATGTTTTGGGGTTTTTTAGTGACATTGTTTAGAGGATTCCTTCAATATAGGGAAAGGAGTTAATAGGAGCAGGAAGAACAGCAGGGAAGGAAGGAGAATGGGTAGGATTCTCTTAAGCCAGCTTTTCCATTGAAGCATTCATAGCAAGGACATGCAGAAGTAAGTCAGAGCTTAATTGGAGAGGCCTTGAGGGTTGTTCAGTGCACTTTCAGTTGCAGTATTTTTTTACAGTTTCTTTTTTAACAATACAAAGTTGGAATTGCACTCAGGGATCGTGGATTGTGGTAACCTTTCATTGCAACCTGGTTTACAGTTTGCTGAGGTTATTCAAAAGTTGCTTCTTGCCTGCTTTATAGCCTCTGAAGGACTCAGTAGCCTGTTGATGTGGAATGAAGAGCTCATTCAGGAAAACAAACAGATGAAAAACCCCAAGGCGGTGATAATGTCCCACAACTCAAACCGAAGTAAATTCTTACTGTAAGATTTCATAAAGTTAAGCCAATGTCTTTAATGATAAGAGATAGGTGTATGTGCAAGTCTGAGCCACTTCAGCTGTTCCTGGTGGTTTCTAGTGGTGGTTTATGTGGGAGCAGGTGGGGAGGAATGAAAAGCTGCTTTGTATTTCAGAATGTAAAGCAGACTTGCTTCTGGTTCTTCTCTGGCACTAGTGTGACATTGTCTGGGTGGTCTTCCCATTGCTCATCACTGGAATATCAGATCACCTGTAACAGAAATCTTCTAATTAGTTTGCAGTTGTGTTTGAGACAGATGAGCTTGGCAGTAGAAAACAGAGGCAGTGGTGATGAGTTCTGGATTTGACTCTGGGAAACTGTGTTATGTTTTCCCTGAGGTAAATCCAGGTTTTCAGGTCACACTTCTCACCACTGGGAAAACCCTGTCTCCTACACAGCCAGTCAACCTCCAGTTAAACAAAAGTTTCAATGGAACATAACAATCACGGGTAGGATGGAAATTATCATGTCAGTGCAGAAAGGGTAGTGCAGGAACAGAAAACAGACTGTGGAGCTGATTTAGACATATCATATGTCAATTAAACAGATAGCTCTGCTTTCCAACTCAGTCTGCTTCAGACACGATTTAATTTTGTCCAGACTAGATAAGTAGTGGTGGTGTTTAGTTGTAGGGCAGCAAAGTGGTAATTCATGGCTTCAGCTTCTGTTTTTAATAAGGGATAGTCTCAGCTTATGAATTTGGTTGCATGTATCCATTGCTTCAGGGAGAATGGATTTTGCAGGCGAGGTCTAGAGCTGGAAAGAGCTTTCCCTTTGCTGCTGGCAGGGGTGGAATAACAAAGTTGTTTCATCCCCTTTTTTAATTGTTTTCTGTGATATGGCCAAACTGTAGGCAGAGAAATAGTCTTTTGCTTCTTTCAATATGTGTGAATAAAGATCTTATTGATTCTGTGTAACAAGGAAGTAACACTTCGCAATAGTGAAAATTTGAGCCATATATTGAAGTATGTATGCAGTCTTTTAAAGCAGTAAAACCTTACAGTCCATTCAGTGTTAACCTAAATGGAGACAAGTGCTGCAGCAAATAGAGCTATCATGGGTTTTTTGTATTTCCACGTGAAATTTGCTTGGTAATATCAATCTGAAATACAATAGCCATTAACCCTCATTAACCCTCTAGGAGTATGCTCAAGACAGGTGTTCCCAAAAGGACAAACAGAAGAGAGGTCTTGTGCAGTAGGGCCAGGAAGTAAATTGAAAATTATCCCAAAATAAATCTTAAAGATGAAACTAAATCAAAAAGGTAGAATATACAAAAGAAAGTGTGGTAGTGCTGAGGCAAGCAGTAATTTATTAATGTTTGTCTGCAGAAAAGTAAAGAAACTCTGCATATCTGTTTTGCTTAATTATCTGGTTGACCTCAGTGAAAAGAAAAGCTGAAGTTAAATGCATAACATTTCTCTTCACAATGTTTTTTTCTCAGTTCCTTTCTTATGAGTACCCATGTGGTTTCTCTGCTTCTAAGCAGAGTGATAGCTCCAGTCATTTTAATAACCTCTGAGAAAGTGCTTCAGGACATATTTGCAGAGCTGAGGTTGCCATGCCACAGCCTTGTCTCCTTACCATGCTCCAGATATTGAACCTTCCCGTAACTACAATTACAACATAAACCACAAAATGTAGATTTACAGATTGTTTTCAACAACACCCATTCAAATTTACTTATATTTACACTAGAAAAATTAGGGTAAGTGCTATTGTGACCAGAGACAGAGACCGAGATCAATAACCAACCAATTCTTGGCTAATAAAGCACTTCTCTAAGGTCTATGGTTGCTTTATTCTGACTTTGAGGTTGGCCTCTAATGTCTTATCCATTGACTTTTCCCGTAAATATGTCTAATAGAGACCAAGCTGAACCTTGAGAAGAAAAAGATACACTCTGTTTGGTAAGAATTGCTAATTAACTTGGTATGTAAAATCTGTAGCTACTCTCTGCTTTTAGCTTGTCTTTGGTGGCAAATATGCATGTGTAACACCGGTATAAAAGTCAAACATTAATTCCTGTGATATAGGTAGTGGTTTCCTAAAGTAGCAAGCAATTCAAATCTACTCTATTTCGTATATTTTCAGTATGAGAGTCTTGTGCAATAAGACTACTGCAGAACACATTTGGAGCAGTGTAACAGGATATCTTTGTCATGTACTCTGGTCATATATATTTTACATATATCGATTAAAAGATAAAAGGATTTTGTTTTGCTTTGGTTTTGAAGAGAGAAATGAGTTAGCGTTTCATTGCTTGTGCTAATCCATGAGAGTGTTACATTAAAACTTAGGACTCTGCTGTGTTTGAATTTGCTGAAAACTGAGAACATCATGCACCATGAAATTTTGGGTCCTTGGGGCCTGGTTGTGCAAAGAGTTCAGCATCACAGTAGCAGAGAATGGTTTGTGCTGTAAGCGACCTTAACACCCATCCAGTTCCAAACCCCTACCACGGGCAGGGGCAACTTCTGCTAGAGCAGGTTGCCCTAAGCCCCCTTCAACCTGGCCTTGAACACTGCTAGGGATGGGGCAGCCACAGCTTCTCTGGGCACCCTGTGCCAGCGCCTCAGCACCCTCACAGGGAAGAATTTTTTCCTAGTATCTAATTTAAATCTCCCCTCTTTCAGTTGAAAGCCATTTCCCGTTGTCCTATCCCTTCATGCCCTTATAAGAATTCCCTCCCCAGCTTTCCTGTAGGAAAGGTGTGTGATGTTTTGACACTGCATAAGCAGGTAGTCTGGTGAGGTTCTATTGGACAATGTTAATTACATTGTGTGTTACAGTAGCAATTTACTGAGAATTTTATACAGCACAAACCCAACATTGTTGTACTGTCAGTTAAAAATGTCCCAGCTCAGATTTTCAGGGTCTGTTTTTATTAGAACTCTAGTGCATTTCTACAACCTCTTTCTGTATGTTAGAGCTAAGAGAATTTGCCTTTCTAAGCTTGCTTTTCACACTGCCATGGGAGAGGCAAATTTATTAAGATATGCTACTATCCTGTGATTATTTAGACCTGGCAAAGTCCATTTTCCCACGTTCATTGCATTTCTCCTCTTGCTCATCAACAGTATCACTGTGCAGACTACTCAAGCTGGCAGGGTATGTAACCTGGCTTTGGGAGAGCAAGTGTGTGATAGAATGGGTTCAAGTCCTGTTCTCAGGGCACTGCTGCTTGGTCCTCAGCTTCAAAGACATGTAATGGAAAGCCTGGTGCCTTGCTGATGTAAACAAGAGAGTATGATAAACTGAACTTTGTAAGGGATAAGTGTAACTTTGTGAGGTTAAACCATAGGTTACGCCTTAATCTTTGTTAGGGGGATGAGAGTATCATGGAAGATAAATAGTTCATGCTACTTATCAAGTACAGACTTTTGATAGGGTGAGTTAGGAGGGCTGTTTTCCTTTGGAAGTTCCTCATGGTGTATATGATGGGACAGCACATTCAGAAGTGGGTATATCTGCTCCCTGTGTTCAGATCCAGGGCTGTGCCTTGTACTGCATACCATCACCTTTCCTGTATCTGCCTCTGAAGCAGATAAAGTTTGAACATTGCCAGACAAAGGATGCTGAACCTTACTTCTGATGCTGCTTGAAAGCTGCTGAAGAGAATCCAGGTAAACTCAGAGAAGCTTTTACACCAAGTAACTTATGGGTCTGGTCCAGTTGTCTTGGTTCTTGCTACTTTATCTGAGCAAATCCCAGAGTGGAAGAGCAGCTGCTGGTTGTTGCCCTCCAGGTGACAATATTCTATTCAAAGACATCCCTATTAACCACTGAGAAGTGGTGGTTCCTTCTGCCGTTTTCATTTTGGGTGTTGCATACTTTGCTGCTGACGTGACTCTGACAGGATTAGTTGTGCTTGCATGAGAAGATCTCCGTATTGTTACAGTGAACAAAGCAATTAATATGTCTTTAATTTGCACCTCACAAAACAGAAAGGATGCGTTTATTCTGTGTGGCATGGAGACAAATTTTTCTTTAAAACCCAAAGTTTCATGCTGTGACTACAATTAGTGTAATTGTCAGCTCTTCTCTAAAAACAAATATGTATTAAGAGAAAAGCCAGTATTGTGCCCTCCTCTGGTGTGAAAATGAGACAATCAAAATCTATTGTAATTACCTCAGTGATATTATAATTAGCAACGATTAAGTTATTCCATGCTGGTTTATTCCTCTTGGCTACAATTAAAAAAGTATATATCTTTCTGTTGCACATTACCACTGATCATTTTACCTCCATACATGTCTTGTAAGTGGATAAATTAGAAGTAATTTTAAAGCACAACTCCGTTAAAACATATATCTTTCTATTTAACTGTTTTAACCCTTTGCAAGTTTCCTGCATCTTTTAACATCTGTGTAAAATAGCCTTGTTTGTTTGTTTTAAATACTCTCTGGGCCATTAAACCAAAGCCATAAAAACATGGTGAGTACCCTACTTACTTGTAATAGATGATCTGGGTTTTCAAAAGTCACTATTCTCAGTGCCAAAGTAGTGATGCCAGAGCTGTTTTGTAAGCAGGAACTCAGCGGCACACCAAAATTCCATCAGGATATGCATTTCTTCATCTGGCTTCTGTCTGGAGTCATGCTGTGGGCAGTCCTAAGTCACATTTTTTAGATCAATCTGCTCCCAAAATGTAGGGATTTCCACTGCATTTAGGGAGCAGGAAGAAATACTAGGAAAAGCATATCTGTATCTGACAGACCAGGTGTTAGTGCTTCCTATATACTTGAGGCATGCAGAAAGCTCGGGTTTAGCTTCCCTTTCTACCTGAGAACAGGTGGATCCATGGGATGGCCTTTTTCCAGGTCTGAATACTTTCAGCCTTTTTTTGTTGTTGAATCTGTTTCACCTCATGAAAAAGAACCTGGATCAGGAAGAGGAGGAAGGACTGACTTTGACCCATCAAGTATTTCAGACCTTCAGGTATAACAGAGGGGGACCTATGTTGTCCAAAGATAGTTACCGTATTTTATCATGAAAGATTACAAGATAATCCACAACCATCTGTGTCCCAATCATCAAAACAAAGGCACTCCCAACTCAAAGGTGAATGCAGCCAATTTCAGAACTGCTGGTTCTATATAGAATAGCTGCAAAACATCCATGTCCAAGAAGACCATAGAATGGTTTGGGTTGGAAGGGACTTTAAAGATCATGTAGTTCCAAACCCACTGTCATGGGCAGGGCCACCTTCCACTGGATAAGAGGGGATACTTAGGCAGGTAGGAAAAAGCATGGGCCAGTTTTGCAAGAGATTTAAAAAGCCAAAACACAACCCTCAAAATTCAGCCACATTATATCAGATTACTTTCCCTAAATAAATGATTGCATGGCAGACAAGAAAGAAGCAGCAAAGCAGAATAAGAACTATGAACTATAGATTTAGTGTGTCAGTTCTAGGAGGAAATTCTCTGTTCTTTTGAAATCCTGTGTTCTGTTTGCATCTCCAGTATCTTACAAGAGTTAGTTTTCAATCTTGATGCTATCAGGCTTTAAATCTCGTTCTCTCACTGATCATCTAGTCTAGCAATGCTTATTTTGGCACCACTCCAGGACTAAATATGGCAAGTCCTGGACCTTGGACCGGTGTAATTTTCATTCCCTGCTAAGTGCCTACATTTTTAACCACACAGAGGCAGAGCTCTGAGCCTCAGGCTTCCTTTGTGTGCATGTCAGTGATGTTAATAATGTCTCTATTGGTATCTTGTCTCTGAAGTGAACTCCTAAGGCTTTCATTTTGTGAGTGGAAATCCTTTCTAAAAATGATTCCATCTCTGACTCTGTATGGGGTACTGCAATCTAGTCTCATTAGAGACAGAGAAAGCTCTTAGGCCAGCTATGGGAAGACAACAGGAAACTTTATTTCATCCAACTTTACCCCAAAATGAATCTACCATTTGCTTTTATTTTAGTCATTAAGTGGCCATTTTCTGATCTCATACTTAAAGGGCCCTATCCTCTGAGGTTCAGAGTGAACTTTATTCAGTCAGGAGTTAATGATGTTCTTCACCTTGCAGGGTAATCATGTTAGAAATGAAATTCTGAATATGTTGGGGAGTTGCTGTCTAATTGCTCTCTTTTTTAACATTGGTAAAGGGAAGAGGATGTCCTAAAAAAGAGCTGTCTAAGCCTTGGGATAGCCCTTACACAGCAAGGTGGTCAGCTATAATACCTGTGTGAGCAGAGGATGCAGTGTTCATTCCTCTGCAGTTTATATTCAGAATAATCAGGTATGTTTTTAGAAACCTCTGTATACCATACATAGGAGAAGAAACAACTGGATCCAATAGGGTAGAGAGTGAGTAGGCCTTTTGCAATGAAGCATAAGTGTGCAATAGTAATGTTATTTATTAAAGTCAAATGTTGACTGAAGGTCTCTTCCTGTAAGTGATGGGTGGAAGATGTGAGATGGGGGAGCTGGCAAGCACCTGGACACTACAGTGCACTGATGCTTTTGTGCTGCATTTATCTCCTAAATACCCTTACACTTTACTAGGTTTGTATGCCTCGTGTCCACTCCTGCTCTCTCAGATACTCTTTAGGTGCTCCTTATATATGTATATGATTTTTATTTTAAAATGCTACTTATTTACATAATGACCTCTTATTCATGACCAAGCACTCTGTATGATAAAAACATAGCTCTGGAGTCCTGATGTTTCTGATTCTGAAGCATTTTAAAAGCACTTCTCTGTGCTTGATGAATGTGTCCTGGGCAGAGTTGTTTACATGCACCATGTAGTAGCAATGCTTCATTACTGACCTTATAAAGATTGCCTCATAAAAGAGCTTGGGCACTAGGGTTATCAGGTAATGCTACATCAAAAATACCTATTCTTACAAGTCTGTTAGAAGTGGACCATTGTGTGATGTTGCAATGTATACAGCAGTCATTTCCATTCTGGTTTTTGGGGTTTGTCTAACCTTGGGAGAACCACTATCATAGCTTGCAATTCTTTTGGTTCATTAGCACTAATACTTCCCTCTGACAGCACATAAGCAGGTCTAACAAGTGTCAGTGGTGGCTAATTATTCAGGTTGGGAATGTGCTGCATGGCTGCAGAGGCATTTATTCAGTGATACCATGCTGATGTTGACGTATAAAGCTGGCCGGATTTTAGGAGCTCATGGAAAGTCTTCATCCTTATATCCTCTAGGGATTCTCTTTTCACTTTAATGTGGAGAACTGCGTCTATGCCATCTTGCTGACAGTATTACAGAATTAGTAAGCTAATCCTGTTCCTTACTGATGATCAAAGGTAGGGGCTTGTAAAATGAGAAAAGAAAAAAGCACAGACCAGAGTGACAAAAGTAAACTAAGAATAACTCAGTTATTGTTCCTGTTTCTGGTAGGCGCTCAGTGCCACTGACAATGAAGAGCAGAGCCAGAATGAACACTTCCCTGTGAGCATGAATGTAGCCCATGTCGTTAGAATACGGAAATGATTTTAAGTAGACTGAGCTGTGCTGCCTTTTGTACACAAGAAAGGCTAATCCCATTAAAAGTAATGGTCTGAGATTGCTCACTCCAAGTACTGTTAATGAGTTAAGTTTGTTCTGTGTGTAATGAGTCCTCAGTGTTTATGGCCTCCTTACTGATGAACTGCATAGCAGGAGCTGTCACAAGCTTAATTATGAAAATTTCCATGAGTGAAAATATAATCTTAGGAAGCAGAGATAAATAAACGGCATTTGTGAGCTGCACTGTGTGGAGCACAGAGCACTCTGCTCTCCGGAGGCTGCTGGTAGCTGTAGCAGTTCACCACAGCTCCCATGTTAGCCTGTGTTACTTGGCTTCACATTTCCATAAAGTCACACCTGAAAAACCATGCTAAAGGTTGCACTTATATAAACCTCATTGCACAAAACCAGAGTGAGCCACTCTTTAGAGCACAACTGAATTTCCTTTAGTTTGTGAGGAGTTTTGAAACCTATGAAGTTGTTAACATCTGTTGTCCTGTTTCTTCTACCTACCTGTTAGTGAAGTTTTGTGAGCAGAAGTCTCAATCCTTGCTTCCATCTCCATTTAAATCCCCTTCATTCTGGCTTGTGTGTAAACATCACATGGAGCACCATTTGCTTATCATGGTTACAGGGATCAGACTGGGCAAGTTCTCTGTGTGAGGAATTTGGCCAACCCAGGAAAGACATAGGGCACCTTTGCCACAGTGTTTTATACGTGCTGGCAGCTAGAAAGTGTTTGCAGGATCAAGTCCGAATTTAGACTATCCCATTGCACAATATTTTTTTCACAACATGGAAATAATTATATCGATTAAGGCACCTTGGAAGGGACAGAAAAGCCTCTTATGCATATGCAGCAGTGTAACAGTTCAGAATTTCCTATCTTTTTCGTATTGAACAGGAGTGTTTGATCAGCGATGGAAATGCTGCTTGGCAAGGACTGTTGACTGTATCAGACAACATATGGTTCTAGAGTACACATTTGCAAATTAAGTGCTATCTGGTCACAAAATGTGTTCACTTTTTATTTTAAAACACAACTTGCCTCCCCCCAGTTTCAGTCGCAGCCCGTTTCATTTGGGGAGTAGATTATTCAATAAAAACCACTCTTGGAGATGAGATGGATTAAATTCAGTAGTGGGGGAAAAGAAATTCTGAACAGTGACATTAATAACCTCAGTTCCTAGCTCAGAACTTGTTAGCCAGATCAGCCTCCAGCACAGTATTAATGTGTCCATGAAAAGGAGGAAAGAAAACGTAGGTGCTTTTATTGTATATCCGTATCTAAGCTCCTTTGCTGGTGGCAGCCGCTTTAAAGCAGTCAGCGCTTGGGAACTGGGTTGGTTTTGGTTTTTAATAACGAGGTTTTCAAGCCATGATGGCTGTTGTGTTAATTGGGATGCTACTTGTAAGACCTTGAGACCTGGCTCTGATCATGAAAAAAAGATCAGATCTGATGGACAGAGATACCAGGTTGAATCCTGCATATTTAGGGGAAAGCCTCAGTGCAGATTTTACCAATGTTTTCTAATTTGCTTTAAAAAGAAAATCCAAAACCTACGTGCAAAATTACCCCAAGCCTCAGGCATGTGAAGCAAGTCCTGAATCTCATTACTAAATGGTCATCTTCATTAGGCTGTTCACTTAGGCCTGTATCTGAAAAGACATTCATGTACCTAAACTCCCATGGAGCTTGGTAGGAATTTAAACACTCGGACAGAACGTAGGATCTACCCTGTTGTATCCATCCATGTTAGCCTGACTCTGAACCACTGTTTTAAATGGGACTGTTGCATGCATGGAAAAGACCAGGCCCTTTAGATAGCATTCTCTTTCACTGGATTGAGACTGTTCTGCTGTATGGCATTTATTAGATGAAAAAATAATCTTGTCCCAACCAGCAATGCTCTGTTGCACCTCTTCCTTCTTTGTGTTGCCATCAGTTTTCCTCCAAGCTTGCAGCAAAGCAGTATTAGTGCTTCACCTTTCAGCTTTCATAAACACAAAGTTCTGGGCTCCCTGAAAGTTCCTCTTAATTCATCTGTTGTGCAAAATAAAATCAGGGCAACAGTTACATACAGTTTATGGAATGGTATACTTCAGTCCACTGTAGCCCAGGCAAGGCTTTCTTGCAATGATAATCAAGTAAATGAGGTTCTCACAGTGTTAAATATGTTTCTGTCATGACTACTGCTCTCAACAGTGCAGGACTTGGTGGCAACTATTGCCTTTTTCTGATAAATTCTTATTCCTTTCTTTCAAATTCAGAAGGCTGGTAACCATGAAGTAGGGAGGTGTGGATACTGAAAAGCCTCTGGAAGCAATAGGTGTTGAACAAGTTGTTAAACAAGAGAATTGGATGTCTCCATCATTTTGTATGTAGCACTGATTGATTGGAGTTTGAATTGGTATTGGTTTTAGATAAGCAAGACAAAGTGAAAGATCAACAGCAGCCAGTGAGGATGAACATGAGAAGAGGACTGTAAAGATAGTATCATGTGAGGATCTGACTAGACATGGCTCTGTTCTTTTTTGTGCTACCTTAAATCCAAAGTCAGTCTGTGGTGATCACAGACATAATGGACTAACTTCAAAGGGAAGATAATTTAGTCTGAGAAGGTGAAACTCATTTTAAGGTAGTAGAATGGCTGAAAGTCAATAGTTTGACCTACCAAGAGTTTGTATGCAAAGTTGCCTTCCCAGTGCCACTTGGTTGCGAGAGTAAGGTGATGTAGGGAAAGGAAAGCAGTAACTGCCAAAGACCCCAGAACAAATGCAACAGAGCTGAGCATGGAGCTGGAGTTTGAATCCTGGAGTTGTTCTGTGACAGTTTAATTACACTTAAGCACTCTCAAAAAAGCTGGTTTTCAACGTAGTTATAATGACACTGTACATAAAACATTTTCACCTGAATGTTTAAAAGAAGCCAAATTCAGAATTTTATACAGTAAGCAGATGCATTTTTATTGCACACAGTAATTTTCTGGTAGGTACTAATGATGATATGAAAATAGATGGGAAATGAGCATTTCTTAAGGGAGGTGAACAGCAGTGGTGGAAGGCATTGCATTTATTACTGTGATTCATCTTGTGGGGTCTCTAGGTCTGTGTAGTCTTGGAGTATTTAAGTTTATGCCTATGTACAATCCCTTTAGAAATATGAATGTTCATGTTCTAGTGATAAGGAGTGAAGCTTTGGGTAGGCACGGGTTCACAGTTGATGAGAGCCCTAAAATAGGGGATGCAGGTCTAGGCCTTGCTTGAGCACACAGATCCACCATGAAAATCTATGCCAGTCACACGAGTTTTCTCAAACTCTGTTCTGTCTGTTGTGTTTGACCATTAGAAGTTTCTAGTAGTGCCTCGCTGAATAGACTCCTGATTTCAAGTGGAGTAATGTGCATTTGTTCTGTAATTAAGAAATCAAATCAGCAGGAGTGCAGATGTCATCCATCCACTTCATGCCTTCAGGACATGAAAGTAATAAATTCATAGTCTCTCTGAGCCAAGTGAGATCCAAAGATGGGTGCAGAAGACCCTGTGAGGTTAATTGCATAAGCAGCTCACTGAGAAGGAAGTGAGTTTGTAAGTACAATGCCGTGTTGTGGGGCTGAGAGCAAAGACTGATGCACTGTGAATGCCATCATTCAGTCTGTGATGTCTGATGAGGGTCCTACCTGTTTACAATGAAACTTGAGAATAATCTGGTTCTGAAGAATCTTTTCTCCTGAGAAACATGGAATTCTGTTAAAATCACTGCAAGCCAGGTATTTGGGATGGCCTTGACTACTAGTATCTGATACTGAGCTTTCCTTGACTTGAAGCTGAAAAGCACACTGTAGAACACACTGGCCTACAGTTTCTGCTGTGTGAGCAATGTCAGTCCCATCCTCCTCCACTCCATCAGCCTTTTGTTTTTCTTTCTAGTAACATTGGAAAGTAGAGCATTAAGCTTTGCATATTCAGTCCTTTGCTGTATGCCACAACCTTTAATGTTACAGAAGCCACCCCTTTTACTTAAGCATTTAATTCAATTTTTATTGTGCAGATTACGCTTAGCCAAGCAGTGCTCTTTAATTGATTAATGAATTACCATTGACTGGCGATGGGCTTGGGTTTCCTCTTGCTGCTATTGGAAGCACAGCTGACAGTAATGAAATAATCATTTCATCACCAGTGATGATTGAGTTTATCTAATTCAGTAGCTCTCTTATGTAACTAGTGTTAAGTTTGAACTCTTATAGGATTACATTGATTGATAGAGGAAGACCAGAAAGAGAGATCTTATGTGTTGTTTCTTGCATTCAGAAGAGTAGGTAAGAAGAATTGTCCCGATAGGTGATTTGACACATGGGTAAATAGGCATTCTTTTTAAACCTTGAAACTATAGTGTCATAGCTCATGTAAAGTTCAAGAACACTAAGGGTGATATGGTTTAGTGTGAGGTGTCCCTGCCCATGGCAGGGGGGTTGGAACTAGATGATCTTGAGGTCCTTTCCAACCCTAACTATTCTATGATTCTATGTTCTCACTAATATGGCAAAAAGTGAAAAGGTAATGATTGCTATGCAGGTAAAATAAAATGAAGAGAAATCTAACTTAAGCATGTTAGCTTGACTCCTAAGTATACCCGTTAAAATAATAGCAAGTGTATGTGTGTATCCACACACCTGTATGCTTAAAAATGTATCCTCTCTGCCTCATGAGGTAAATAACCATGCGCACAGATTACATTTTCTATTTCATACACTTCTTAAGTAACATCTTGTAGCTCTCACAGGCTATGTTCTGATGTCTGTAACACCAGCTGAAGTGTCCCCTAGTCTGAACAATTATTCTGGCCTGACTAAAATAGAACCAAGATCACCATATCAAGGGAGAATTATGAAATGTGACAAGCAGCAGAAAGAGCTCATGGAATTTTCTTCAGAAGAGTTGTCAGGGCACAATTCAAGCCCAATTGATCAGGGATGGCTTTAGAACAATGAAATTATTTCTGCTACCATAACAAGAAGCAGATCAGAGGAAAAACTAGGAGCTCAGCTACTTGGTGCCAAGGCTTGCAGGTTTTGCTGCAGGGAAAACTGGCATTTTAAGCCAAAAGTCAGTCTTGTCATTTGAAGATGAGTGTATAATTTCAGGGCCTATCATCTGGGTGTAAGAAAATACTGCAGAGAACTGTGCATGATCCCAGATTCAATTTTGCTTTGCTTTAGTTAAGGTTGGGACTAAACTTTCACTGTGAAGTGTGCCATCAGTAAGTATGATTGTTGGGAAAATTGGAAAATCTGAACTTAAACATGCAGAAGTAGTGAATGATGAAGAAAAGACGACCTCAGTGACTCCTGTTTTTAAAGGTACACAGCTTTGTGTCTGTCCACAGAATGAATGTCTTTGGAAAATCCTCTATTATAATCAAGATAAACCACATGCATTACATGTGACACTTAAAATGAAGGCCCAAGTCACCTGCAGAAAGTTCCTTTTTCATAAATACCAAGTGGTTTTGAGTCTAATGAGTGTGAGGAGTAAAATACCTTGCAACTGAGCAGATGAAACACTCAAAGAGCTTTTATGACAGTGATAAACTACCCAAGCTCCACACTTCTTGCTTTATGATGCTTCTGTCACCTTCTCAATGAAAATGCCATCTTATTATGTACAGTGGGTGTACATTATTCTATATATATTCTAAATCATTGGACTATTTTGGCTCTCCATTAATGGCAAATTATAGTAAGACTCTAAAGGAAATGTCTGTGATGACTCTGTGAACATTGAAGGAATTAATTATGATTGATTTTGTTAATTAAGTTCAGTGGCTAATGTCTTTACAGTAATGGGATGCTTTAAAGACAGAGGCAGTATTAAGTGTTGCACCTATAGTCAAGTTGAAGAGGTTCAGTGCAGTGCAGGTATCTATCTTCATGTACAAGACATGCTGTCAAGGGGTCAGTTTTGTTCTAGGCTCGTGTCTTTTAGATGGAACCTGTCTGGTAAACAGTTATCAAGTAAACCTTCCTTGTTTATGTGGCATTGGTTATGTTACATTAAAATGATATTTCTGCCAGTTTGATTTTCTCATGAGGTCTAAGGTTTTGGGGTAGATTCTGCCCGTTGCTGTCTGGTTTACTTTCACTCATGTCTTGTTAGCCTGTCTACCTAGAGATAATTCCAGCTTTTCCAGTCAACACTGGTTTCTCAATCTCTGGCTTTCATGATCACTTGGTAGTGAATCCTCATGGAAGGTGTCTGCTCTCAGGCATTTGTCTTCACTCCTTTACTCCCTGTTTTGTGCCTATGGGAGTGTCCCCTCGCATTTAAGTTAGGAGAGTAGTAAAAGGCTAAATCCACCCACTGAACTCATTCTTTATGTGTGTGTATGTGCACATATGTGCACTTGCATGGGGTTTGAAGCAACAGAAGAAGGAGTAATTGATACATATTTTACTTCAAAAATGCAAACCAAATTTAGCATTGACAAAATCATGCAGCTGGATGGCATAAGCTGAATTTGTCCTCATGGCAAGCATACTTAAGATAAAATGCCTCAACATGCAGATTCTTTTGATACTTTATATATTATCTTGAACAAGAATCCTAATGCCCAGTATAGATTTGGCCTTGAAATTATTTTTATAGCTGAGTATATGTTGCTTTAAAAGAAAGCTGCCACTTGCTATCTCTCTACCCTTGCAAAAGCTTGCCAAAAAAGGTTTCCCTTTTTTTCCTGCAGAATTATTTGTTTTTCCTGACACAAAGGAGAGTGCTTTGTCATTGTTTTCTGTATAACATTGATGGATTTCATGTTGAATGGGTATTGGGTTTTAGTTAAACATGACAGGGGAAGAGATTTATAGGCAGCGGCCGCAGAGGTTGTTTGAAAGGCCCGATAATGCTTCACTGCACAGATGTGTTTTCAGTGTTCTCTGATGGTAAAGAACCAGCCAGCTCATATACACTCCACCCTCATTACGGAGCTATCCTTGAAAAGCCGAGTGTTAACAACTATATAGGTTTTCTTTCTTTGGAGTTTCAAAGTAAACAGGATTCAAGGAGCAGCCTTATGTCAGGAATGCTGTACTAATGAGGACAAATTATATTCTAATCAGGTTTCTCCATTATTAATTCACTGTTATTCTGCTCTCTCCTCTTCCCCCCTCCTCTTTGTGTCCAATTTAAAGTTGCAGAAGAAACATGGGGTGGAGTGTTTTTCTTCTGGTGCTTGTTATTCATATTAAGTAGGCTATTCTGCCTTTGGTGTGATGGTGGGTGTTAAGAATTTAAATCCCCCCTAATGCATTGATAGGATAATATAAATCACCACCCAGAAAAAAAATCCTGTATGGATCCCAACAACTAAGGGATACTGGTGTGGGTGAGTTTATTCCTACACACAAAACATCACACATTCTGGTTCATCATGAATTTCAGGATTTTCATATTTTGCTTCTGAAGAGAAATTTGAAGCATTGATTAGAAATACAGAATACATCATTTTAATGGCATTGTTCTTTCTTTGTTCTACTGAACTTTTACATACTTTCTTAAACCAGATCCTAAAACAAACTTTAAAAGTACCATTAAAACATGAATGTGATAATGGAATAAAATAAATCTCACTTGCATGTATTGCATCTTTTTCATTTTATCTACATCCCTTGGTTTTGGACCACGTGTATTAAACACTGCTCTCATGGAGAATAGATAGTGAACCATGGTAAGTGCCAGCTCACACAGGGTGTATGTGCTCACTCTTTCCACCACAGTCACATTGTGATGAATCCTTACTATCTCTAGCAGATTTGAAGCACTTGGGGCCTCATTAGCAGCTTGCCAGGAGCTGGAGAGCTGCAGCTCATACAGGAACATCATACTGGAAGGAATTGCCTGGGTCACTGAGTCCAGTCCTCTGTCATTGCAGGCTACCACATCATAGAATTCCTTTCATCAAATGATCAAGCTTCATCTTAAAAGAAGCCTGCTACACTTAGCACTGTTTTGATTGTTAGAAACCCCCTTCTCATTCCTAGGCTCAGATATGTTGCCCTTTGACACTATTTTTTCTTATGCCAGTATTATCTGTGGTTTTAATTTGTTCTTTATTTACCTGCCCCCAGTCCCATTTTGTGTTTGTCCCCCAGCAATCATCTCTCTTTCATTTTGCAAGGCTCAACTGACCAAGCTTGTTTAGTTATCTCTTGCAAGATGGGCTCTTTCTTCCTGTGATCTTCCTATTAGTATGTCTTTCTCTACAATTTGAAATACTTTCTTGAACATCAGTGTTTAACTTTGCACAACAAAACCTGGATAAGGACTCAGTAGGAACTGGTGCTGTGGCATTAGCACGTCCTCACCTTAACAAGAAGAATCTAACCTGCTGAATAGAATACTTTCCACCTTGTTACACTATGTTTGATGGTTTACAGCAAGAACACTGACTTTGCTCTCATTCCAGCTGATGAGATCCTGTATTATACCAGGATTTTTGTTAGTTTCCACAAAGCCTTACACTTAGAATTTTTTAATTGAGTCCCTTTTGCTCCCTGAGATCATCAAATACTACTGGGATACTCCTCTGCCTTGAGGCTGAGGCATACAGATCTGCATCTGCTTATGAACACACACGCTAAAAAGCTCCCCCAAACTGCCCCAAACTCAAGGAGTTTGCTTTTTTGCTATTGCTTGTAACTCTGCCTTCTTTCAGTGTTGGAAGCTACTTGCTCATTAGGCAAGCTCACCTGGACTGAAAACAGTAAAGAAAGCTCTTACAGTAATTGAAGAATCATAGTGCTTTTGTGTCTAAATTGTGGAATAAGACTGATGGATTTGAATGATTTATTTGTGTGTATAGTAAGGGCCACAATTGTTCATACAGATAATCAGGTGCACAAGATCACTTTTAGTCAATCTGTAGGTGCCAGTCCAGGAGTACACTGTCAAACTGAGCATCAAGTGAATTCCTGCACATCTTCTGTTATAAACCCAATTATAAAATACATCTGGGATAAGTTGATGCCCTACTAGCTTTCATAACTTCCTAACAAGATCTGCTTACCCTTCAAGTTGTGGCCTCAAGTTCTGCTAGGGGAGAGTTAGATTGAATATGAGGAAAAATTTCTTCACTGACAAGAGTTGTCAAGCATTGGGTCAGGCTGCCCATGGAAGTGGTGGAGTCACCATCCCTGAAGGGATTTAAAGACAGGTAGATGTGGTGCTCAGGACCATGGTTTAGTGGTGGACTTGGCAGTGCTGGGTTAATGATTGGACTTGATGATCTTAAAGGTCTTTCCAACTTAAATGATTCTATGAGTTATTTCCACACACTCGAGCTTATTTCATAGCCCCACACAAGAAGTGTCATAGCTCCACAGGGGATTAGGAAGGAGGATTCATATCTGGTTGAGGATCTCCCATGGTGATTGATACAACTTGTATTTAATTCCTACTTCCTGCTTCAGCATTTCTTTCAGTCTCGTCATGTTCTTGGGTTTAGAAAATCTTTAAAGGAAAAGAGATCCCCAAAAGCTATGCAAGGCCCCTCACCTTCCTGAAGAAGGTCCCTCATGCAATGCAAATAGACGTGGCAGTCAACATGCTCGCTGCAAGATTGGGGCCTGTGTTTGTGATACAACTAACCTGAGCTGTATTTGCTTTCAGTTCTTAGATCTCTATCCTGAATCTGTGGTCTTCATCATTATAAATATTTAAATATTTTTATTCCTATTAATGGTTTATAATATTGTTTATTAAATACTAGAGTTTAGACCAATTTGTCATATGTATAAAAATAATGCATTTCATTTAAAGTCCAGCTTGTGCTGCAAAGCATCAATGTAATACAGTGTGTTCAGGATGTTTTTTTAATGCTTATTTCCCCCCTCAAATTGGATGCTGGCTTTCAATTTGAATATGAAGCTACCTGAGCTGAATTATTTATCAACTTTAATTGGATCTGCAGACAAGTCATTTTTGCACATCTTTTCTAGGAAAAATGGGATTCCTTCTGGAAACTTTTTCAAAACACCAGGTTGAGGCCATGCAGCTAATTACCTTCACATTGCCTGTCAAATTCAGTCTTTCTCCTTTCTGTATGTGTGTCTAGAAAATGAAAATGGGGGAAATGATGTTGTAGCTCACTAAAACATGTTGGAGCACATATCTTCAATCTAAAGTTAAGGAGTTTCTCATTATTATTGTTAATTATTTATATTTCTATATTACTGAGGTATGAGTCCTGTTAAGTACAACATGAACACAGAACGAGACTCCCTTTATGGAGGTCTACCATATGGCTGTCAGAAGCAGCCCAGGTCTCCAATCACCTGCAGAAGACAGACAATGGAAGCCAGACTTGTGCATAATCACTTTGCTCTACCCTGTTTTCACCAGCTGACACAAGCTTATTTTGGCCACACAGCACTGAACTTGAATTATGCTCTTCCCCCTGAATTATACCTGTGTAATCCTAATGAACATATTATCTGGGTCCTGCAGTATTCACTGCTGCTAAAGGTGAAGAAAACCACTTCTGGGTGGAATCTCTAGTGTGACACCATGGAAACTACTGGAAAATTTGAGCATGGTGTCTTCATCTGTAGAGCATCCTGCATTGCTGGTAATGCGTGGATTGAGTTAGAGATACTACTTTGAGGCATGGGAGATTTATAGCTAGTTTCCAAATACATTCCACACAGTTTATGATTAAAAAATAGTGTTAATATGTTAATCAAAAAGAACATAAATTTTATGCAGTTACTCAAAGCTTGATCCAATGATTACATGTAACTACGTTGTTATTACAGTCTCAAAATTACAGTATAATTATATTTAGTTAATTCCAAAAGCAATTGTGGTGTGGCCAGAATTCATTTATATAAACTTAGACTAAGCATTGAATTGACTAGGAAAGTGAGGTAAATCTAATTGAGATAGATTGTGCAAACCTAATCAGCAGGGATATTTAATGGCTAAGAGAACAAAGAATTAAATAAAGCAATGCAAAGGCTATTCAGAAGAGTGAATGTATGAGATAATAGACCTCTCCATCTCTGATGTCATCTGTCTGATTCAGTGACTCATTCCCTCATATTTTCTTAGTTGGCTGCCAGATTGCATTATATGTAAATATATATATGTTTATATACATATATGGAGGGCACATCTTGCCATTCTTATATATGATTTTATCCTGGTATCACACATCCCACTTCCAGATGCTGGTGCTTTGTGAAATCATGAGGATGATTAAACAGTTGCTTGCTGTCCCTTCTTCATTTATCATAAGCTGGTATGATTCTGTGATAAAATCCTGATGAGCCAGCAGAACTCCTGTCTGCTCTTCAGCATTCAATCCAGTTGTCTAACAAAAGGGAACTTGTAGAGGTGCTATTGGGTACTCAAAACCCTTGGCAGCTTCACATACTCCTGGTCACATGTGAAGGCCAGCTGTGAAACTAAGTTTCTGAAAATATCATTAGATGACTATGGGTTGGCAACTGAATCAGACTACAGGCTGCGTCACCCCTGTGGCTGAAAAGAAGGCTGAAGATGCATTTCCCACTCCGAGTGCAGTCTCTGAGGAACTGCGAGGGAGCCTGAGGGTTGTGCTTAGGATGAATGTTATTATATCAGCTGGTAATTTTCAGTTTGCAGAACACAGGCTGGTTCTGACCTCATCCCTTGATTGCATCCTTTGATTACATCCCTTGAACCAGCTACAGAGAAAATGGGAGGCACATAGCAGCTTTCCATCAAAGAGACCCTGCATAGCAGGATATTGAAAGGATATTAAAATGGTTTTCATGTAGGAGAGGATTTGAAGTAAATAATATATAATGATTTTTATTTATTTTTTTTTTTAAGAAGGAAATCTGAAAAATCAGCCTGTTCCTGTAGGTTACTTTCACTTTTAAAAGCTGTAAGTTCATATTGATCTTCCTGTTAGCACATGCATGATGTTTATTGCCTTACAAATCTTTATATTGCTGTGAAGGGGGTTTTTGGTGCGCTGATCTGCTGTATGGTCATACAAAATGTCAGATTTCACTGATGTTCCGTACAGATTGTAGATGATATTTTTGGTGCTTGGATTTCAGTGGCATATCATATTTTTGAGACTTGAAAGCAAAGCTTCCTTGTCTATATAGCAGCATTGTGCAAATGATGGGCTCAAACATCTTATTTTTAAAATAATATAATCACATTGTTAAATAAGGCCTCAAACAGGAGGAGACAATGTGCATGGCTGGACTTTCCAGCCAAAATTGAGATGTGGAGAAGCAGAGGCAGAAAGAGATGGAAGGCCTGGTTTTGATGGCAGAAGCTACAGTACTGAAGTAGTGAGTCAAAGGGCTGAGAGGCAGATGGGCAGAGTGGATGACAGGAGACCAAGGAAAGTCAGATGCTCACATTTTTAATAAACACAAACAACATACTTATTTCTCTGGCATTCATTATCCCTTAGGAGTTAGCAGTGCTGACTGTCAAGTCAGATGAGTGCTTATGCCCTTATAGAGATAGGATGAAGTTCAAGCCCATTAGTTTATAAACTGTGAAGTTCTGATTTTGGAATCGTACCAGAAGTATAAATGAACATAACCCTGAGTTTAAAAGAAAAACTGTTGATTGAAAGATGGACGTCTTATTAGTTAGAATTATCTGCATATCCTGGAAATGTGAACCTCTATGGATGTATAGAGAGAAAAGCTGCACCGTAAAAAAAGTTGTATTGATGTCTGGGGGGAAATATTTTGGCTTAAGAACACTGATCAATGGATCCACATGCTCTGGTTGAAAAGGTTGCTTTTTCAGGAAAATAAGAATCCGGAGATGATGTGTGTGGTAAAGTTTAGTAACTATTCACAGAGATACACAGCAAATTAACGTTTACCTCTTCCTAACCTCAGAAAAATATTTGGTAGCTAGAGCAGTGCTTCCTGTGGTGATTTGGGGTTTCTTGAAAGTACTTGGAGCATTATGGATGCTTATGTTTTAAAATGTGTTTGAACTTTCCTATGAGTCTCTTTTCATGCCATTAACATTTATGGAGCAGAAAAGGATGGTACCACCACATATGTTTGTGTTTGAGTTAATGTAACTTGTAAGGAGTCAAAATCGAGAGAGTTTATTAGAAATAACACCATAAAGTCAGCAGACTAATTTGAGTTGCTATGAAATACAGTAATAGCCATAACTGTGCATTAATCAAATGTGAAATATCAAATGTCACCGCAAATACCAGCTTTTTGTTTTCCACCTACAGTTTACTTGCCAGAGTTTGAGGAGGAGCTTAAAACAAATGCTTCAGGGGCATACTCATGATGTATTTCTGAGGTGTGGCAATGGGAGTTCAAAGGGTCCTGAAAAACCCAGGGCACGCTCCTTTGTATCAATGCACAGGATTGTAAAGCTTTTAATATCCAGACTGTTGACCTCATACATTTATGATGTATGTAGTCAGACAGTAGTGCAGAACACTGATTGGAATGAGTAATAATTCCAGTGGAATCATTACAACGTAACAGCCTGCTGCTGGGAGCCTCTTAGTCCTTGGGCCATTAATATTACACTGTGTGTGTCGGTGATTCATGTTGGTGCAGCGTGCTTGGTGGTCAGGACATACCATGAGCTGTGATACTCATCAGTGCAATCAAAAGATAGAAGGTTGTGATACCTTCCAAGTTACCATCCTAATGTTTTGATATTACTTGGCTAATACTAAATACCGTTTGAATATGGAGAAATAGTAACAGCACATGCATACTTAGCTGAGAGCTTGGCTGTGGTAACTGTGATAAACAGTTTCATAGGTCACCTAAGGAATGCATTGAAATCATTTGTGAAAGCAATGCTTCAGTCCAAAAGAATATGGGTTAGATAAGAGATAATAATAGGTAATATCAAACATTTCAAACATTGTACTGTGCTACCAAACCCCATACATTATGAATTTACAGTATTATGCAGTTGCTGCTGAGAATTATGTCAGATCTGACACCATATAGGTCGAGAATACCTAGATGACATTTTAAACAGTCCCCGAAACTCCTGTTTGTCATCCATGTCAGAAATAAAAGACCTTTAAATCTTAACCCAGCCCTACCAGTACTCTATGGCTGCATGTAACAGTAAATGCTGAGCAGCAGATTGACAGCTGCTGTGCATGGTGCTCTCCCACTGTTGGAGTGAGCCCCTCAGCAGACCTCACCTGCAGTAGGACTGGGGGAACAAAGATTCACAACAGCAGGTGTGGCTCTGAGGACTTTCCTGCTGAAGCCCCAAACACTTGCAGCTTCTGTTGCTTTGAAGTAGAGTTGTGGGGTACTCAACACAGATATAAATCAGGCACTTATTGTGCTTATTTTCTATGACTTTCTCTTGTGGTACCACAGGGGTAAACCTGAAGTAATTCCAACAGCTTCAGTGTAGTTGTTTTAGATTTATGCCCACATAAACAGGAGCCCTATTTGCCCATTGTTTCTAAAATACGGTGTTTGTCTTTCGTATCAAACTTCAGTGGCTTATTTTATATTCCCTTACATCACATTTTATCACAGATAATCCAGGAATATTGTTTCTGTGCGTAATAAAATTGTTCTTTAGTGCATGACCAGCGTCAGGGATATTGTGTCTTTTAGACATCACGTATAGACAAGAAGATATAAATGAGAGTTAATAACCATCAAGTGTGTCTATTTCCTTTTCCTATAAATTAGAGCATGCTTTCCTACTGAATTTTGCAAGAAGGAAAACAGACTCCCTCCTGCTGATATGGGGAAGCAATGCTAAATCTCCCTAAAGATTCACTCTGGCTTCTTACAGCTGTATGTTAGTACCTTTTTATATGCAATTTTACTTCATTTAGTCTTTAAGGTTGTGCCTGAGGTTAGTTTAAAAGGTTAGTTAAATGTTAATGGATGTTAATGCTGCAATTAAATTGTTAAATCAATTGAAAACTGTGGCTCCATCTCTATCTGTGTTAGTGCCGGCCTGAGTTGCATTGGCGTATAAATTAAAAGCTGTAAATCTAGTGAAGTCTAATTAGAGACCAAATTTCTCATTTATCTTATTTTCACAGGACTGTAAGCACTGATAGATAATCAACGAAGGGCTAAAACTTTTTAACATTAAAAAACTATTTTATCTATTTCAGGACTCAGGTGACTGATTATAATTCAGATCCAATTACTGTAAAAGGTCATATGTGAAATGAAGTTCTTACAGACACTACAAGTTTTATGTTACAAGTTTGCATACAGTGCTGCAACATCTCCATCCTGAAAGCAAAAGTAAATACAGTGTACAAGATTCTATGTGAAAGCTCCTCAGTTGGCCTCCCTCATGTAACCCTTTGAAGTTTGTGATCTTAATACCCTCATACATCCAGTCTCTGATACCGCATCACGTGCTTAAGCTTCCCAGGTTACGCATGTCCATAAGAACCTTGTTGGGTTTTACCTTCAGTAAGTCAAAATAATTAGCAATACACTTAAATACATTTGGTATAGAATCATTAGATGGCTTGGGTTGGAGGGGACCTTAAAGCTCATCCATTTCCAACCCTCTGCCACGGGTGGGGACACCTTCCACTAGACCAGGTTGCTTCAAGCCTCCTCCAACCTGGCCTTGAACACTGCCAGGGATGAGGCAGCTACAGCTTCTCTGGGCACCCTGTGCCAGTGTCTTACCACCCTCACAGGGAAGATTTTTTTCCTGGTATTTAATTTAAATCTCCCCTCTCTCAGTTTAAAGCCATTCCCCCTTGTTCTGTCACTACAAGCCCTCATAAAAGTCCCTCTCCAGCTTTCTCATAGATACGTTGCCACAAATTCTTGAACTGGTGAGAATTATTATTTCCATTGTTACATTAAATTAGCTACTGGCAATCTGCCATTTGGGAAAAGGAAAAAAAGCCCAGGCTATTTTATCTTGGAAGATCCTGAGGAAAAGGAGATGCTGATCTTAATCCATCTTGCAGTGCCACAGTTTTGAGGGTGTTTTTATGCAGTAAAAATACATGCTACTTTATCTTAGTTCCTTAGAAGTTAAAAGTGAAATTTGGTCATGCTGCTTCTGTTGGCTTATTTTTCCAACACCCCCTGTGATTCTCCAAAGTGTAGATCTTAAAGCTGCAAAAAGGCCAACAACAGATTGCAGTATGAGCATAGGGAGCAGCATCAAGACTCATTAGTTTACAAATAAACCACAAGACAAATGTTTAAAATGTTTGTAGGTTCCAAATCACAGTTCTAAAATTGCATCCTTTTGGTCATGTAGGAGTGTTAGAAATGTTACAGTTTTACATGTTGATTTCTTTTTTAGTGACTGTTCTTGAAGCACTTGAGGAAACATGTTTTGCTTTGGGGGGAAAAAAAGTCCTCTGTCCTAAGCAATTAAGACTTCATGGGAAGAAGTCTTAAGCCAGTATTCTGCTAAAGGCCTTCTGCCAATGAAGCAGTTCATGTCC
Organism: Melopsittacus undulatus; assembly: GCF_012275295.1. Taxonomy (NCBI): domain Eukaryota; kingdom Metazoa; phylum Chordata; class Aves; order Psittaciformes; family Psittaculidae; genus Melopsittacus; species Melopsittacus undulatus. Next base: position 4,662,908 of record NC_047535.1, on the reverse strand, counting down.
TTTCTAGGGACTTCAGCTAAATTTCACCAGTCATTAAAATTCAAAAAGAAATCAGATCTGAAAATGAATTGCCGAGTGACTTGAATGTTCTAACTTTCCTCTGTCCTAATTTTGTCACAGATTCAGATCTGAAAACCTCTAGGTCACAGACTCTACAGGGAAAATTCCATGTTATGTTATGTGTCACCTAGAGTAAATGAGAGAATGCTTTGCTTTTATTCTGAAAGGTGCACAGATTTCCTGACAGTGATTTCCTCCTTATTTGCACCAGTTTTAGTACTCACAGACGTGATATACCAAATTGCACTGAAAAAAAGTTGTCAATGAATGATAAATAGTCAGATATCTCCAGTGATTTAAGTGGGGAGAGCAGCTGTGTACTATTTTGTTAAACTGTGCTTTTCCAATGATTTTGGTCCATGATTAGTTTATCTTTCAGATGATTACTTATCTATTTCTGTATCACAGGAATTCAGCATCTTTATAAGAAAGGAACAGGACCATTGCTAGCAGTGATCATAAATCACTTCCGCTAAAAGTGTTCTCTTCAAAATTGTAACCTTATTTCCTTTCATTTCTTTGGTAAAATACAGCAAAGAATGATAATTCTTTTTACTAAGTGCTCAGAGTAGTAAATAGTTGCCTTAAAGCAAGACATGGTGTCATAAAGCAGGATATAAAAATAATAATAGTTGATCATTAAATAGCACGTTTCATCCATAGAAAGTGGAGCTCTTAGCAAAGATGACTAAACAATGTTATCCATTTCCTTAACACATCTCCTCTCCTTCGTAATGACTTGATAAAATGTATGCCGACTTTAGCTCACCTTGAAAATAACGTTCCATACACCAAACTTTATCTTCTATTTTGGGTTTTAACAACAGCACTGTTTAATCTCAATAGACATTTGAGTAAAAGTTATAGTCCTTATGTCAGAAGGAACAACACTGACACAACCAAATTCACTCTCAAGTCAGTGATTCGATGTGTTGTAAAAGAGGAGCTGAAGTTAACACAGGAATTTGAGAGATCCCAGTATTTTTCCAGTTGATCAAAGCCCGGTTGAGTTCAGTCTCAGTCCTGTTAGAACTTCTAGGCTGGGTAGGTTCTTTGCAGGCTGATTGACTTAGCCAGGGAGACTTTAACTGCTGGTAAAATAAGTCCTGGATGTCCGAGTAGGTTCCTTGAATGGGGTGTGGGAAGGAAGAAATTCACATCATGGGCTGATGTGAATCCCAGCTTCTGTCATTAAGGTGATCGTGAAATCAGGAATGTAGGATTAAGGGACAGGTTACTGGGTTGCACGTTTGCCCCACCAACTCATACTTTGCATGTTTTATGGTAGATTTACAACAAGGAGAAATATGTGAAGTTAAATGGTATTTCACCGTAGAACAATATCATGGTATCAGTCTTCATGAGAACTCCCTCTGGTGTGTGTTTCTGAAGAACCTGAACGTTATCTACACACAAAAGAATGCTTCCTTTTTTTTTTTTTGCCTTGTTGTCTTTCATCACTGCTTTTACTTTTGTTTTGGGAGGCAGACGTGTTCTTATCTTGCTTTGTGTGCCTTTGCTGTGCGGTGTCATTTCTGGACATAACAAAAGTCTTCCAAGCTCATACCGCAGACCCAGCGGGGGAAAGGCAAAATTTGGAGCGGTTGACAAAAGAACCCTCCAAGTTCATTATTTCAAACTTTATTTTTCTAATTCTCTTCTGAGCAAGTCCCAAACAGATACTATTTGAAAGATTTCTTTGTCACACTGAGTGTCCCTAGCCTGGAATTCAGACACAGAAACCTTCCCTCTGATTTTGTAACCCTCAAAGAGTTCGCCAGGAAATCTTTTCTTCCATTTCTCTTTGTTAGAATCCAGCTTTCACATAGATTTTGGTGTGTGAATGCCTAAAGAGAAGCTTTGATTTTGTGATTGGGTCTGTCTGTAGTACATTGCATGAAATTTCAGGGAAGAGGTGTTACATAGCTGTGTGAGAGACATGGTTTTAATAGTTTCATCTATGGCAGAGTCAATCTGACTGGTAGCTGCTGCTCCCCTTGGCCAGTACAGGTCTCAGTGGGCTCTACAGTGCTAGTTCAAGGAGCTCAGTGGGCAAGAATTTCTCCTAACTAAAGAAGTAGATAATTTTCTGCTGGATTCCATCTATAAGAATGTGCAAAATCAACCATCACCCTTTGTGCAGTGGAAGGGAGTGATGGGAAGGCATCATTCCTTCCAGTAGTGGTCCACTCAGCAGCACCACAGCTCTCTGTCCAAAAGAGCAGCTTGTTTGTGAGGTTATATTTTGTCAGGAGGGGGGTACACTTATTGTTACAAAGTATAAAATCCCATGTCTATGTGAACCAGTGTTTTTTCAGACAAGATTTTATCTGGTGGTCTGCTGCTAACTTCAGCAGGATTTCTCTGAATAGCTTGGTGCTATTTGCTTGCTGAGCAAAAGCATCTCTAAATGTCTGGATTGAAGTACTGGTAAGAGAAAACATTTACAAGTCTAAGTTTGTTTCCCAGTGGGTAATATACTAGGAGGCAGATAAAATCATCATGCAGTCTTTCATGACTGGCAGTGTCTGGTAACATAGCAATGAGTGCTGAATGTCTAGATAAAAGAGTAAGGCACTGGAATAGCAGGGGATACTGCAGACCAGCCCTGAAGTACATTGATAGAATTACTCCCTGTAAAGGGAACTTGGACTGCATCTGCCTGGAGATATCTGACACTCATCAACATTGTCATTGTCTTGCTTTCATGGGAATCAGATATTAATTTTAAAAAGCCTAAATGCAAGCTAAAAACAAGACAGATAAGTGTATTTAAGCTGTCACACTTATTGCAACGCTAGAAGTAGTGCTGAGCTGGAACCTCTGCAGGCTGGCGTTTGCTTCAGTAATTATGGGAGAATGACGAGGGACAGAATGTGTTAAGCAGAAAGCAAGGGTACAGGGAATGATGCCCATCCATTAGGAGCTGATAGTGGGATGGCTCCTGGGAGAGATTCTTGTCTGTGACTATACAACATCTAAACTGTGATGATAAACAACAGAACTTGAGAGCAAGGCAGGTGACATCACCTGCCTGATTCTGGAGATAGCAGCTCCTATGAACATCAGTCTGTTTTTTCCATCTCCCTCCCAGGAAATAGTGTGTCTCCCTGAGACGGGAATTCTTCCCCCTCTCCCTCCTTTTTCTTTTTCTTAATTTAAAATGTTGGTCCTTTCCTTCTTGAGAGCTCTTTGTAGCGTGCCCATCAGGAGTTCCCCTACCCTCCATCCCTCCCCTCCCCACTGCTGTGAGAGCAGGAGCTCTTCTCTCGGACAGCAGGAGCCAAGGTGGTGGTTTGCAGCAGAGAGATTCAGCCATTTGTTTTCAAACAACCCAGGCTCCTGCAAGCCTTACCAGCTGTGACTAATAGTGAAGGGAAGGGGGAAAGAAAGCTTCTTGGGCCTGCAGGCTTCAGACAGGCGGGCTCTAGGGGAAACAAGAGAAAGCCATTAACTAACCACAGTATTATCTTGATTCTCTCAGAGAAACGAGCTAGGGACGGCTAATGAACTAGCCTTAACGTTTCAAACTGAATGCACCTCTGGGAGCTCTGCTAGAACAAACAGTGTGACAGATCAATGCCTGATGCCTATATCAAGAGAAAAGGTTATTTGCCTCTCTAAGGAATTATAGGATTAGTATATCGCTATGATACACTCTGTATCCTTTTCAAAATATGGTTTTACATGTTGTGCTTATTTTTATTTTCTAAGTTGTAAACTCCATTAGTGTAAGCAATAAAAATGAAAAGCAAGGAAATCCATTCTGTTCCATCTCTCATTCCCAGGATCCCCTGCATCCTTAATGTCTGGGAGCCTAAACATGCCCTGTTTGACTGTTGTGTTCACCTTGCCCAAGGAGACACTCCCCTTTAGAAAGATTTTCTTTTTCAAATTCATTTTGGAGCAATGTGACCTGGTTGGGACCCTATGAAAAGTCTTGGTAGGATGCAGACCTACCCTGTGTGCAGAAGGGACCCTGTGTGCAGAAGGTTTCACTTCCTGCTGCCGTCACTGATGTCTTTTATGTCCTTGGGTGCTTTAGGTGCCCATCTCTAAAATGGGACATTGAGTTTTCCTTTCTGTTGCTGCTTGCTGTCTTTGCTAGTTAGATTGAAAGCTCCTGGACAGGATGTTCTTCCTGTTTACACTGCACCTGGTAAAATGGGCACAGATCGCAGCTGGGAGGGTTTGACAATTTTCTTAATACAACAGCCTCGAAGGGTAGCACATTCAGTAGAAGGGATGAGAAGAAATAACAGAGATGAAGGTGGGAGCTGGAAGTCGTTTACCTTATAAAATGATTAAAAATTGGTAGACCTTGTGGGCTAGGAAGAGGTCAGGCTGCCTCATGCTTCATTCTTATGCCCTGTCCTTTGGTGCTTAGAGCTCAATAGTCCAAGTACAGCATCTTAGTGTCTAGCAGGAGGCAGAGCTGTTTTTAACTGCTGTGTATGATTTCACTAACTCTTTTGCTATGGCATTTTTCTTTAAAGCTAAAGCTCTTGAAAACTATTTTGATCAATTACCTCATTCAGGAAGCTGCTGTACGTATTTAACCATAGATACAAGCTTTGGTCAAGCTAGCAAAGTAATTTTCATTTTTACAAATTATGACTTTAATGGGAATTAGATGATGAGTGAATTATTGTAGCTTTAAATAAAAAAAAATCTCCAGGTGATTTGTCAAGAGATAATTGTGTGAGCATCAGCGTTTGAGGAGGTCTGAGTTTCCTTTTAGGAAGGAAAAATGTTAAATGCTTAAATTAAAATCATGTTGTAGCTTAGAAAATGGAACAAAATGAGCTCTATCTTCCCCCTGTTGTAACTAGGAATTAAATCATGAAGTGATACATATATCCCAACTTAATTGCTTTGTGTCAGATTCTGATATCTTTATTCTGCTTCAGGAGCTGTTACTTCATCCATACTTCTGCTGGTGTCAGTGGAACTCCACATGAAATAGAGTGATTCAGTGTGAGTAAAGTCGTCAGAATTTGGCCTTTTGAAGTTAATGTCAGCTTTGCTATTGACTTCATTGGAGATGAGCAATTGTTCTTTGATCATCTTCTGAAAACCACGGTGGAGCTTTATAGGTTTTAACCAAACATAGCGCACTGCTGTTTGGCGCAGGGCAGATACTACAGCATTTTTAGCTAAGGTACAAAGTAATGTCTCCTGGATCTCACATTCTGACACAGGAACCAGTGTTACAAGGGCTTTGTAACCTAACATTTACTTTTAGAATTAATTTTCTAATGCAGAGCTCCTGCAATAAGTTGGAAAAAAGTAATCATTAGTACCAGAAAAGAAAAATGACCAAATTCTGAGCATCTCTCCTTTATTTCTGTGTTTTAAATCATGGTGACCCTTCTCCAGCCACTACGAGCTGGGGACAGGAAAATATGATTAGGGAGGTCACAAGATCCAAATTTCCTCTTTGTCTTAGAGAATGAGGGTTGATTATTTCAGGGGATATGGAATATAATACTGTGTTTTCAATCTCTTTCTGTGTACTTTCAAGCAAAGCTGTCTCTCAGAAATGAGTTGGGAATTGGCCCAGTCATACCAAAAAGTGAAATCTTCTAGTCACAGAAGTTTGAGCAATGCACATGTACAGAGAGGGTAACATCTAGATAGATGTAAAATGTTGATGTCCTGCAAAGGGGGATGGATGAAGTCATTCTCGTTTGCTGAAGTTCATTGAAAACCTCCCTGAAGCAGTAGTATTTCAGTGCAAGGCACTAACTAAGCTTATTTCATTATTTAAATCAGAAGTGGTCTGAATGATGCTGATTTTGCCCAGGTAAACTGTCCCAAAGGAACAATTCATCACTATCTCTCTCTCATCTCATTGACAGCAACACAACCAGTCATCTGAGCTACATGATTTGGAGCCAGAAACAAAGTTTCTCCGCTTGCCTCTTGTTTTGCCACTGGTAGAGCCCCTTGGCTCCTCCAGACTCTGTGGCTCTTTGTGACTTAACTAATAACGTTATCACAGCTGACAATAAGATCAAGGCAAGGTTTGCAAGGAGAGATAGCCAAGTTTTGCTGTTTCCCACAAACTTTGTCACAGTAACTTAACTGAAATGTTTCATCACCATATACATACTGCCACCTTGAAGATTATGGTGTGTTCAAATTCCCAGCAAGATAAGTAATCGATAGCAAACTGTTTTGGGAACAACACTGGGCTGTTATATTGCCTAGTGGCTCCATTATGTGTCTGAAACTGGCACCCTGCTCTGTAGAGCAGACTTAGGTGCTTACATGGACTCTTCAGTTTCATTTTACTTCTTTATTTTAGGAATGACTAATGGCACTTTCTGCAGCCAGGAAGCTCATTTCCCAACCAAAAGACATTCTTTCCTTCCCCAGATACATTTGAATGCCTCTGTTGATGCAGTCTTCAACAAATCGACAAGTTTGCCAAATAGAACTTTGGCAATTTACAAAAGAAAAAAACTTTTCATTAAACTTCACATTATACCTAATATGTAAAATATCTGTTTTAACACAGGGCAAAGATTTTGTAATGTTTCAAGGTATTACAAGGTGTGTTTGTCCATTCTTTTCCTGTCTCTTGCTTAGCTTGGACAAGGTCAGTTCAAAAGTCCTTGTTTATATATTTTACAACAGTTTCATCTTACTTTTGTGTGTGTGACGCAACCGGGGAAAGGTTACCCAGTGAGAGCATTTGTTGTATGGATGAACTTGTAGACGATGGCATATCAGGGAGCTACTAAAGGAAATATTATATGGTCCATCAAGGCAATCTCAAATTTCCTGATTGCATATATTTAAATAGGATAAGCTCCAGTTACCTAAGCACTTGTTTTGGCTGTAATGGAAAATAGGAGACTAATGTGGACCATAAAGCCTATCTCATCCCAGCCCATCGAGTTATATGAATATAAATCTAAATATCTGTTATTAGAAGAACAGGGATGGTGGATGAGGAATGAAGTCTATGCAACTATAGACAGGGGAAAAAAGAAAGTTTAGCTGCATTTGGTTTAAGATTATACCTGTTCATTGAATACATTCATCAGCGTCTGGTTTTGTATTTCTTCTTCCTCATGATACCCCAGATAAGAAGTGGTAACTAAGTCTTAATGGTTTTAAAACTTTCTGTCTGTAACCATAAAGTGACCATTTACAAATTGGAATGCATTGTTGAGTGGGGATCCAGTTCCTTTCTCTGCCAGACCTGTCAGTGCAGGTAGATCTTTGAGTTAAGACAACAGCAGGCTGTTGAAAAGGTAGATTTTGTGTGTGTGTGTGTGTGTGGTTTGCTCTTTTTTTTCCTAAGCAGTATGCATGTTAGGAGTTTTATCAGAAGACAGCTGCTTAGAACAGCTGTCTGCTTGTGTGCCCATCTTAGGAGAGAATGATTAATGAATTCACTTGGGCAGTGAGAAACTCAGTTCACTGATCCATAGTTTCAGCACAGGTATTGATGTGAAACTAATGAGAAATTTGATGCTCAAATTTGAATGTTTATTCCAATTACCAAACAACAGATCTAAATTAAAAAATAGCTGGAAACCTTAACCTTTTATTAGTAATGGAGAATGCTGAACTGTGGCTTTGCGTCATGTGCTGCAATCTGAAGACTCGATGCACTACCCCAGTTACATTGTTTTGGGGAAGGGAGAGAGAATGGCTTCTCCTGATTGACTCTGCTCCTGCTACCTGATAATTGGAATCTTCTTTCCATCCCTTATGCTCCAGTTTTTCACTTGGATGTTTTAGCCAGGAATTAAACATGCGCTGGGAACTGAGCCATAGGCATCCCCTACAGGTCTATTGAAATACTGCATTCACTAAGTTGAGCTGCGGTTCTGTCTGAGCGTGGCATAGTCCCTGGCAGTCCCAGACGAGATCTGCCTAAAAATGCTTCTAGCAGAGAGGAGAAAGGTAGATACTGGCTTTAGTTCATAAGGAACAACTTAAGGCATGGAGAAATTAAATGACTTGTTGAAGGTTATATACAAAGATTGTGGTAAAATTGGCAATTGACCTTTGCTCACTGCTTTTTCAGTCCTGTGATGAATTGCTGTTCCCCTTCAAAACTGACTTTTTACAGTGTTTCTGTCAGAAGGGACTAACAAGAACTCTTGAAAGTTACTTGACGCGCTCAAGTGGTCCTGTCTGCAAAAACCTGGTGTTTCTGCAAAGGATAAATGATTCTAATTTTCATCCAAATCAGTGGCAGTTTGTAACTCTGCATCTTGCACAATCAAGTCATTTAAAAACAAAGGTCAGAGGGAAAAAAATTAGCATTTTAAAATAGGAGTGATTCATGAAAGTACTTACGGCCAGGCAAGAATTACTTTGGAAGAATTTATTAACTGCACGTTCAAGACTGAACTTGGAATGTCAGTTCCCTTTGCTTTGGATGTCTGCTGTGCTAGCTTTTGCTTATGGAGGTATTTGCAAATGTGATGGCAATTCTATTCTAATAGAAATAAGGCAAGGTGCTGACAATGTGAAGCAAATGTTGCCAAATTCTGCTTAACTGGTCCATCAAATGCTCATAAAGGAAATGGAAGTTTTTCCACTGATTACGGTTCCAGGATATCTCTGAACAATTTGAATGCTTTTGCAGCACTTGGGCTCTCATGCATTTTGTGGCAAAGCAGTGCTTGGGCAGATGCTTCCTAATCCGTGTGATGGGCGCTGAGCCCATCCACCAAGGGATAGTGGCACCCATGCAACTGCTGTCATCTCCCTCCTCGGAGATGTTCCAAAGCTGCCCTTGGCACGTGTCTGGTGGCACTTGGCCATGTGAAGAATATAACATACAGGTCAGGATAATGATGTCTTATTGTAGATTTTAGGTGAAGCCACATGTATAAAGACAAGCAGATGTTTGTAAAGCAAACAACACAATAAAAGGTCCATGTGTTTCTGGGAAAAGTGTAGATTTGGGTAAAGTTATAATTAAAAGTGAATGTGCAAACATTCTTTTTACATTCATATGACTATCAGCTGTAACATTGTTCAACTTGAGCCATGGTGGAACAGCGTGTTACAGGCTGGATTAATCTCTTTCATATTTAGCTTTAGGCAGATAGTTTGTGAAATCGCTAACATTAACAGTTAACCTCGTTGATGTGCTCACTTCTGGTGTTCACCCATTTGGGCTTGGGATGAAGGAAATTCCTGGCTTCATTAGAAAATGGCTGGCCCTGGGAGACACCAGAAGTGAGCAGATGCATAGAGGATCATGAACAGCAGACTTGGAAGAGTCCTTTGCTGGGACAGACGTAATCACTGTATCTGCATTCATGCATATTCATAATCCATGCATTTCCAGAAAGAATTCTCATGGATTGCTCTGGCCAGTTCAAGCATTTTTGTACATTTTTTTATGGCTGTGGGGCAGGACCTGTGCTGGCAGTACCCAGGCACTGAATCTGCAGCTGTGTGTTCAGAGGGTATGATTCTATTCCCTTTCTCCTTAGGTCCCCATTCATTTCGTTATACAATGGCCACTGGGAGGATTAGAGCACAATTTCCATCTTGTTCCCATTAGTTATTTGTATTCCAACATCAGCTGGAGACCTTTGTCAAGCGCTAGACCTTGTTGTACTCGATGCTATGTATATCCATAGCAGAAGGCAGTTCTTTCCCCACAGATATTACAGTTTATGAACCTTGAGGTGCAGAGATAGCTGCTCTATGACATACATAGTGACAAACTTTGTTATTGTTTTAAGTCTGGCTAATGCCTAGAAAAATGCTGCTGGAGCAGTCAGAATCAGGGCTTTAATTCCCCTGCTGGGTTTCTCACTGTTGTGTCATTTATTTGTAAAAAGAAAGTGCTTCAATTTTTTTTTTTCTCCTTAAATTTTCTCTTTTCAAACCAAACGTTTGGAGCTTCTTGGAATAATAATAAAACAAATTCTTTAAGCCTTTGTGAAGTAAAGAAAACTTTGAAAAGAAATGACCCAGTCCCCTCTTTGGTTCACACCTATCTGGTCAAAGAGTTCAGCTCTCCGTGGAGGCTCCCAGACCTAACAGCAGTCATGCGGAACCTGTTTGCTGGCTTTCAGGCTCTGCACTTTCCAGGGTGCCCCATCTCAACACGCCTGACATTCCTGGCCTGGCAGCCAAGAGGAATAAAACCTTTGGGGAGTACCTAAAATTAAATGACTCCTTTTGGTCAGATCAAGGTTGTTCACTTCAGTAACTCTGCCGCAACTCTGCCCTTCTCTTATTTAGTGGCCATGGAAAAACCTGTTTCCCTCCCCTCTCCCCCCTTGTCTTTATTCACTTTAGGGTCTTGAAATAAGAATTTCAGTCCTAGAATTTTTCTTAGACTGCAAAGATTAGGAAAATACGCTTCACTTTAGGAAGAAGTAGAGGAAAAAATAATCACACCTGTTTTAGTTTTCTCTTACTGTATAGCATATTGTTTGTACATGCATTCCTGTGTGGGTGGCAAGGCAGTAGAGCATCCTTTTCGGTTATGTACAGGACAGTGTATCTGCAACCTCTTTAACATGAAATAAATTAAGGCAAAAAAGGGAGTTCTGTTCTTCCCTATACTTTTCACACACACCCTTGTTTGGTTTGTTGGGGGAGCGTGCAGTGGCAGAGCATTCTTTTCCCCATGAGTCTTTTACTTCAGTAGCACTCACACCTAACTCTAGCAATTTATATGTATGTTTTTATCAAGGGGAGTTTCAAAATGGTCTCTTAGCTGGAGGAAAGCCCTGCTCTGCAACACTGAATCTGTAAGGTACTTCAGTCAAGCTAAATGGCTTTAGCAGGACTGAGATATTAAAACCAGGCATGTGCTTAAGTTGCTCATCTGGTACTCCTGTTTGAATACATGATATGTATGTGGCTCTTCTTAACTAGTTCTGTACAGTAAGACACTTTTTTCATATACTTTTTTTCCTTTATTTTTAATGAGGAAGATTTACTTTACCCAAGCTCAGCTTTAAGCATTTGGCATAGAAATTAGGGTTAAACTAACATGATCTGAAAAATCAAATTATAAACAGAATGCAAATACTCATCAATGCCTCTTGCTTGTGAGCTTTTCTACAGCTTTCTACATTGATGCTCGTCAATGCTGTAAACCAGGACTTCGCACTCTTGAAATTATCATGGGTCAAATTATACTTTAATTTTGAAACTAGGGATTAAGTTTACTGATAAGAAGGTCACTGGATGTGAGTTGCATCCCATTATGAGGCAGAATTGCCCAGCTCTTCCTGAATTCAGACCTGGGATCTCTTGCCAGTGCATCTCTGGACATGCTGCAGGTGCCAGCCAGAGCTACCATTGCTTTATTCCATTTTATGCCACCTCCAGGCTGCAGAATGCTGCCTCTTGCTGAAGGTGTCCCAGCTGACTGCAACCTGTGTCACTGTTTCAAGACAGCAGTTTGCAATTCTTTGTCTGACAGTTCCTCAGATTTTGATGAGAAGCTCTTGCTGTGCCCTGTTAATCCTTTAACCATTTTTAAGCTTTGTTGTTTCCTGAATGACACCACCACTCATAGAACAAGTGACCCAATCTCTTGCTCTGATGACTTGGTGCTTTCCCAGTCTTGTTCTTCAAGATGTGAAGGTCTGACTATTAGATGCTCCATTCCTCTGTCTATGTGAAGTTATCTTGTATCGTCTCTACTCCTGCAGTAAACCAGGGGTTTTAGGGTGCAAAGGGTGCCATCTGCAGCTGTTGCTTTCATTGATCCTTTCACTGAACAAACCATATACATCTTACACATAGGCTAATAAATTAGGCAGTCCTGGCAATAGAGTTGCCTTGCTTTATAGATATCTGCAGATGGGAAGGAATGATGATTTTCTTGGAGGCAGCAATTTTTTGTTGCTTTTTTCCTCTCCCTTGCTAGAGAAATGATCTAAAACTAAAAAAGGAAAATTTCATGTCATGTTGCATACAAAAGGAAAACAAAATGAAGCTAAGAGCAATTAGGCTGGACAGATGAATAAGCTGCCTAGTGAGGTAGCTGAGTCACCATCATTAGAGGTGTTCAAAAACCAGGCTAGATAAAATCCTTGAGGGGGTCAGAGTGTATGGGAAAATTCTGCTCGATAGAGAAGGCTGACCCGTCTGACCCAGAAGGTCTGCTGCTGCTTCTGCCTCTCTATTTAAAACCAGAGTTGAATTCAGAGAGTAAAAGAGGAAAACAAAACCCAAACCAGGTGCCCATGTCTGGTAAACAGTTTTCTTTTGTTCTCAGTGATGAGAGTTGGGGGGAAAAAAAAGAAGAAAGAAAAGGATAAAATAAAAAATGTATGTGCACTGTTTGCAGGAGTGATGTGATAAAAGGTCTGTCTGTTTAGTGGAAAGATGGAGCATCTTTCAGCAGACCTGACAGAGCGTGCAGGGAAAATTCTTTCAGTGTGAAGAGCTGGGGCACGCAGGTGAGGTTATGCACCTCTGCCACTGAGACAGCAACCAGGCAATCGTTCTCTTGAGGGCCTTCTGGGAGCGGACCTGTGCAGCCCAGCAGCAATCCTTTTGGATATTCAGTGCCTTCACAATTTGTGGGAACTTGACCCAGTGACTGTGGTTCTCAGCTGTGTGTAAAAACATAAAGATGGAATCCTGGACTCCCAGGGGCCTGGTCCGGCATCGGCACGCAGGGAAATCCTGCGGCAGGGTCAGGCTGATGATCCAAATCAGCCATGGAGAGATTCAGGCTTAAGGCAATGAAAGTTCAAGGAATCCCCAGAAGTCTTCAGCACAACCACAGGAAAAAAACCCCAAAGCCTCAACAAGCCAATGAGATCGCACAGAAGGTGTTTCAGTTCATCTCTGTGAATTTACTTCTGGAGGTAGGCCTAGGAGAGGACAGGAGTCAACTGCTGAAGACTCATTCGATGAATTTCTTTTTCCCCCACACTTAGGTTTTGTAACATTTCATAGAGCTGCGTCTAACAATCCATCCTATCTTTGTAGTTTGGCTTCCTAAAGCTTGTAGTCTCATAATTAACCTGGCTTAAAATCTTTTCCTTTCCTTCCTGCCTGTGCCTACAGTGTTCTGCTGCAGTGGGTGTTGAGCCATGATGCCACCAGAAAGAGGATGCAGTTGCAGCCGAGGACTGTCAAAATGCAGGTGCACTTTTCCGTGTACAATTACAGACAGGAGTTTTACTTCTGGAGGAACAGCATCATTGTGGGGGTTTAAGAGTAGAAATGCCTTCTCTTGAATGTTACAGATCCATGAGACTTTAATGATAGGCAAGAAAATGAATGAGGGGAGTGTTTTTCCATCTTTAACAGAAATTCAGCAACATGCTTCAGTCTTCCCATAGCATTACAATGAATGGTGAGAAACAGAGGAAAAATTGTTTTCTTAAATGCAGAGGTTTAGATTTATTTTCTGCTAGGCTGCAACTAAGACGAAGCCTCCCTGTATACTCAATATTTCCTGAATGCAGAATGTAATAAATAAATAATAATAAAATACCTGCATTCCCCAGAAACCTTATGAGACTTGAATGAAGAAAGAACAGAAGCTGAGTTTTCAGGTGTTACATTTTTCCCAGTGGCCAGCACTACTTTTCTGTTACAAATGCAGTGGGCACCTGCGTTGCGTATGTATTGTTATGTGCATGACAGGAGCTGTGTGTGCCACAGAGCTGGGCTATTTTGCAATAGTGCTTTTAGAGCCAGTGGACTGGAGTCAGTGTTTATCACTAAGTTACTTCTCAGGAACTGGGCCAGATCAATACTGTATTCTTTCAGACCTCTCTAAACCCAGCAGGGAAGGCAATCACAGTGGTGCAGAACTTTGCACCTTCTGGAACAGATCAATACCCTGACAGTGCTAAGCTTTGTTCCTTCACCAGCTTTAAGATGTTCTGCATGCTCTACATGATTGCTTAAAGGTTTGTTTTCTCTTCTTCCTCTATGACAACACTACTCCCTCCGTGATCTTTCCTAATAACATCACTGTAATTGCCTTGACATGAAATAGCAGCACAAACACAGATGCTTTGCTTTGAGGTGTTTTATCTCTATATGAATATCTCTATTGGTTGAGGCTGTTGATTTCACTTTAATATGAAATCAGAGCTTTTTTTATATGCCTTTTCTTATTGACATTGTTTTACTACACTTAACAAACTGATTTTGGCTATGGGGATTGCATAGAGGGCTTGTATTCCAAGGTGCAGCAGGTGCAATAATCTGTACTGAGTAAAGAGCATTAGCTTAAACTTTGTGTTGCCTAAGCCTATTTTAGTCTAACCCCATTCAACCATACCATCTTGTTCATCTCAGAAATAGTTACGTTTCAGCTAGTGCTAGGTGGAATAAATCGGTTTTTATTTTATCTGAGCTGGATCTAGAACTTCTGCCCCTCATTTCTTTTCTTCCCAGTGTCTGCTGTCAGCTGAAGCTGCAGAACTTGTAGTTTCCCTTCAGAACCACAGCTGGTTTTCTCTTTCTCAGAGATGATTGCATGTTACATAGTGTTAGCCAGTTTAAAAGACAGTATTAGCCCCTGCAAATTACCAGGTTTTTCTTCTAGAGCTGGGAAGTGTCTGTAGTTACAGAATTGTGTTTGGAAAAGGCTGATGTTCAGTGGCTTTTCATGTGTACATAACTATCAGCAAATAGTATGGCATTAAGGTACTTGCTGCTGAAGCAAAAAAAATGGAGGGTTCTTCAAAGCACGCGATGGAGCAGTGTGAAGGATGTTTGAAATTGCACGTCCTTGAAGGCTCCTTAGTGATGCTCTGTCAGCAAGGAACATGGCTGTTCCGTATGAAAGTAAAAAGGAAAGGGTGGTTCAGAGAACCCCTTGTTGTTGCATTTGGACAATTGTCCAAACAAATTCTTTATTGAGAATCTGTGTCTTCAGAGCTGCTCTGCTGAAGTGGTGACAGTTCTTCCTGTGTGCCAGTGGAGGTGGAAGAGGGTTTTTAAACTGGAAGACTGTCTTTCTCAAGAGCCAGCTCAGAGAACTGTGCTCTGGAGAGAGTCAGCAGCATGATCACATTGGTCCCTCCTCTATTTATTATCTGTAAATTTGTAGCTCTTGTTGGACAGATACACAAAGAGAGTCCTCAGTCCAAAGTCTTTCTGATACTTTGAACTGAATTACCACTTCATCACATGAAAACCTTCAGTCCTTAAGGCCGGACCCGCGGGAATGTTGCTGTTTTTCTTTGATAGTTGACTTCCGCTCCATTTACCAGGTAAAGCATTAATCCCTCACAGCCCTCTCCTCATTTTGAAAGTCTTTAGCTGCGGTTCTCTGTTCTGCTTTGAAAAGCGTGTTGTAAGGAGTACAAATTAGAGATACACTGCCTTCAAAACAGCCGCTGCCCACTTCTGCCTATGTGTAAAGTAGGATAAGATATGCAATTTGTAGGTACTATGATTACGGGCTTAAGGAGAAGATACAGCATTTCTCAACATTTCTGAGACATTAATACAATTCAGCCAGGCCATTTTCTGTTAATATGTGGTTCACTGTATCTGATGTATATTTTTTTCATCTCAGACATAAAGGTAAATCCTTTACATTTACATAAGCGGGCTCTATAAACCAGATTACCCGAATTAATCATAGATATTTAAGCATATTACACTGCTCTGTACCACAAGCTAGCATTCCTAGAAGGTGGATCAGAGATAAGGGTCCCATAAATTACTGACCAAATCCTTTAGTCCATCAGGCTTTATTTCCGCTAAAATCACTTTTGCCCAAGTAAGACCTTCTGGATTTGGCCCTGATACGCTTTTATGTTCATAGACCCTTCAGACACAAAGAAGGATCCATGAAGGAATCATATAAATTTTGTTTCAGTATTACTAAATTCACTGTTTCAAATAAAAGTATAGAAATAAGCTGGTTTTTAGTAATGGTGCTTTTGATAATAAACACGCATGTTATACCTCTCTCATGCTTGGCTTTTATTAGCCTATTAGATTTTATTTAACATCTCTATTATGTTATTTCCAGTAAATAAATCATGAAATATGGAAAGCTGGCTGGTTTTCCCTCAGTAAAAGAAAGATGCATGTATAGTTATCCTCTGATATTTTACTACTCTACTTCCTAGAAGGCTCTGAGTTTCATCTGTCATTTGGAACCCAGTTGAGCTACAGGCAGCTAGCATACTGTTACACAGAAAAGTATAGGGAATATTCCTCCTACATGCTTCTTTTACCCTAATCAAACACTGCAGATGCATCTTGTCAAGAGAATGCACCTCATCCTCAGAAATCAAAGGAAAGTGACTTCAAGGAGGACAGAGCAGCACAGCAGCAGCTGACCCCACACCAGACCCCACAGGCAGGTCTGTCAGCGAAGCCAAGGAGGAGACTAGGGAAGATGAGCTGACACCCCATGACACTGCTGCAGAGATTCATCCTGGAGCTGGGCATCTGGGTCCTTCAGCTGCCAAGGTCACCGGAGCAGCCAGCTCCCATGCTGGAGTGGTGAGATCTCTGCACATGTCTCAGCACTCGCACAACAAGGGCTGGGGAGTAAGCAAAGACCAGTCAGGGTAGGCACACAACTGAGACAGATTGTAACCAAGAAGTAGGGACTGAAATATTCTCCTTACCAACCTTGTTCTTCCTGCAAATAAGGTTTCTCCCTTTTCTCCTTATTTACTTTCTATTTTAGCCTCATCCAGTCAAAAAGATTTCCAGCAGAGAATCTTTCTCTGTCTAATGCACAGACATATGGACACATTTTAAAAGAGATATTTTAATTTCAAGCTCCCCTTTAAAAAGAAATTGTCACTGCCTGACACAGCCCTTACTCAGGGAGGCTGCTAATGATTCCAGCAGGGTTTTCTATGAGAGCCACCAGCTTTTATCGTGTATTTGAACAGCAGCAGGGTACAGCAGCATCTCCAACAAATCAGCAGGCTGCAGTTCAGGAGAGGTTAACAGAACAAGTAGCATTAAGTATATTTAAAAGGTGGAAGAAAATAAACATAAAAATAAAAGATTCCTTTTCCCTAATATGGTTTCTATGCTCCCTCTTCCTTTAGTATTTCAGAAGAGCTTAAAAAGCCTAAAACAATCTATCTTTCTCTGGTTTCTCTCAAAGTTCTATAATTCTTTCTCCCATTTGGACTAGAAGCAGGTTTTGTCAAGCTGAGCTTGCTGACCCAGAGTTCTGGCAGGGAATGGAAGCCCCTCTTTTTTGTGTTGGGGTGATTGACAGCTTGCAAAGACAAACATCTCTCGCTTCTGCTTTTTATCTCATTAAATATGCTGCACTCCACAGCTTGCTTAGTAAGAGTGGTGTAGCACCAGAGAAAGAGATCTTGTGATGCCCCAGAAGGACTTTGGTTATGTTTGGTTTGCAGCCTAAGATTCGCCCATCTTTCTGTTCCCTTCCATTTTGCCCATATCTGCCTTGATCTTCATTGTCTGATAGAAACCATGATTCCCAGGTGGCTACATCCAGTGCTGTGGCATGCAGTGCAATGTGGGATCTCTGTGCTTTTGTAGTGTGTGTGTCCTTTTCAGATTCTTCTAACAGTACATACACTTCAAAATTTCAGACTTTGTTCTAGTCTATAGGGTCTGCTCACCTCGATCTATGAAACTAGAGGATAATAACTAATACTGTGTATATTAGCAAAGAGACACAAAGCAGCATGAAACAGTGAAAAAGAAATATCCTGGGACTTGTGAATCCTAAGGATTGCTGATACAAAGAAAGATGGATGTCTTGTGAGTTCCCCATGCTAATCTACTGGGGAAGCTCAGCAGTTTCTGTGTTGAGCTGGCAATTTGATTGTTTTGTACCAGAGGTGTCCCCAGATGATGAGGCAAATAGTTCTGTTGTCATTTTAGTTTAGGGCTTTGATTCTAATCCAGTTTTCTGGAGTGGCTCAGAAATGTGTCTGGCCATTGTAATGCTGAACAAGCCCGTGATGTTTCGTGCAAGTCAGTATGTCTTAACTAGTGGCTTTTTTCTCATGGCTGTATCAGCTTCTTAAAGTTAAGGACCACAATGTATGGAAAGCAAGAAATAGAGATGGGAATAGGAAATAGAGATGGAAATTGAGAGGGAGGAGGGAATGCTCATGTCTGCCCTGCACAAGTAAATGGAGTAAAAACCCAATCCAAAAAAGAAAGTCTTGTTTTCTCTTGTAACAACAAGACCCAGCACTTGTGTCCTCTGACTCCCCAACTGGGAGGATGGAGGTGAGGCTGGTTCAGGTGCTGACAAAGTTCAGTGTTATAGTTTGTGTCAACTAGAGACTGAACCTAAAACAGTGATAAAACATTGCGTCCCTCTGTTCTGCCATCCCATCATATGCTCAGACCCATCACTGAAAGACACAGTTTTTCTGCCTGTTACTTTAAATTCTTTTCTCTTTGTCCAATATTATATTCTGGCAGCACTGGAGAGCTTAGGGTGGTTCTGATGGACTAAGCTAACTTGTGGTGTATAGATAAGAAAAAACTGCTTCTGGTGATAATGTTCTTTCCAACCCTAACCATGCTGTGATTTTAACATACGAAAACCACCATAATAAACAAAATAGTAGAGAGGAAATTGGCAGACTGTGTACTGACCATGTGTGTTTCTCCTAACACCCATTGGCAAATGCAGGATGCTGACCTGTAGTGTATTTCTAATGTATCCTAATATGTCTTTCCTCACTGTATCAGAAAAGACACAAGTACTAAGTAGCAGGGACTTGTTTTGTGACTTTTGTGTCTTACTTTCAACAGCATAGTTCAGGATTCAGTACTTCATAGTGCACAAAGGCCCCTGGCCTTCTGTATTTTGAATTTTATCACATGTATTCCTAATTTATTAGTAGCGTTGAGATTTTTTTTTGGGGGGGCAGATTCTGTTTTCATTTAATCCAATTCCAGGAGTTTAATTGAAGTGCTCCAGACTGTTGTTTAGAAACAGGATGTTTACCCGGTGAGTGCTTCTTCTGCTGGGACTCTGCAGTCAGGTGAGAACATAAAGCTACCTTGACAGTATCAATGGTCACTGCAAAATGAAATCTGTAGCACTAGGAAAACCGCAGCCATTAGATGCTATCACAGGGATTTGAAATTAAATTAAGCAGCTGGAATGCCTACTGTCCTGCTAACATCATCAACCATATCAAAGATAATCACTGCTTTTATTACTGCAAGCACAGGATGCGGCTGGAAGTAAAACTGCCGATTATCAGATCTCAGTTTAGCCAATTTCAACTTCCAGTTCAGAGGTTTGAGTTGTCAAAAGGGACATTTAAAAAGAGATCAGCGCCTTTGAAGTGACAACACACGGAGCCTGGGGGGCAGAGTCACAAAACTTCTGTACACTGTGTGGGCTGGAAACAAGGAAAATGCTCCCTGTTTTATAGGGGTGCAGGGAGAAAAAAGCCAAAGCTGTTCAGATGGAGATGTAGAGAGTCTGGTGTCAAGAAAAAGCCTGATTTTCTCCTCTGCTTTAATGCTCTGGTAATTTTTCTTCCAGAGAAAGCAGAAGTTCCCATTACTAATTATCTTCATACTCACATTACTGGACTTTACATTTAGGGCTCTACTCTGACCACAGATGTGTGGTTGTGAATTACCACAGGCTTTGAAAAGCACCCCCCCCAACCCTGCTGTTATTGTGGTTGAGGACACTTGGTGTGAAATATGCTCCTAAATACTAGGAACTGGAGTAGCGATAGGGGGGATCGGTGAGGTTCTGTAATACAACCTCTAAGGGCTGAAAACAGATCCAGACTTAAGACTTAAGGGGCACACAAAGCCACCACTCTTTTATACCATGGAGGAGTCCTGGTAGTAGAGATCTCATGGAGAAAGCCTGAAGAAGGTGGTTGCCTGGAGAAAACTGAACAGAGAAGGGCATAAGGTCTAGCCTGTCTTCTTAAGCTCAGTATTGCAACTTCCTTGGCTCTTGTATTCAGAGCAGAAGTATTCCAGAACTTCACAACACCTTGTGCAGGTTTGAGGGGTGCATCAGATTTAGAAAAAAGACATCCAAAAGTACACCGACATGTTTGGTATTGACAGGGAATTCAGTTTAGCATTAGAAATGTTAATTTTCTCTTGGCATAAATTTATAGTTGTAAAGGTTTGCTTGGATCCTGAGATGTATTTCTCTTTCAGAGGGAAAAATGAATGTACCTTTGTTTAGGTACTTTAGATATGTTTTATACTGTGATCTGGTCAGGTATGATCCTTTAAGGGACTGGTTGGTGGGGACTGCAAGTGAAAACAGAGTCTAGTCCTTTGATCTGTAGCTGACTGTCACTTCTTACCAAGAAAAGCCTCTTAGCTTTATCGGTTTTAATCCCCCAAAAGGAATTTTTCTTTGACAAAACCCCAATTGATTTGTTGTTTTTAGTGCATGGGCACTGTATGGACAGCCCAGTGCAGGATGCAGTGTGAAACTCCTGGAGTGCCTCTTAAACCCAAGGTTTCCGTACTGTGTTGGGCTGGTCAGTTAGGTGCTTGCTGTGTAGGAAGGCCTGGACTGTAACAAAGCCAGGAGAGACCTTTAAAAAGAAAGGTTAGTTCATCAGAGGCCCTCTTACTAGCTTAGAAGGTCAGCTCTTCTCTAGACTGTGTCAGCATCCTTGGAGAGCTGGTTAAAGAAAACAGTATCTTGTGCCTTTTACAGACAGAAAAGAGCAGAGCCAGTGCCCTCTGAAGCTAATTCATTGTTTCCAGTTGATATGAGCTGACACTGCATCACGTCATTCCTGTACAGAAGCTGTGCATATAAGCACTGCTAA
Source organism: Melopsittacus undulatus (assembly GCF_012275295.1). NCBI lineage: Eukaryota > Metazoa > Chordata > Aves > Psittaciformes > Psittaculidae > Melopsittacus > Melopsittacus undulatus. The sequence continues at coordinate 4,642,119 of NC_047535.1, read as the reverse complement.
ATCCACATGGAAGAAATGATTTAGTTGTCTTAGAGTGCAATCCCCTTAAATGCAAAGCCCACCAGAGCAGGCTTTGTGCTTGGTAACTTAGAGGGCCCACTTACACCTCATATTTTTTCATTTTTAGTAGTGACCTGAAGTGTTTCTGTTTTTATCACCCCAAATACCTTTATACTGCTCAGCAGCCAGTTTCGGTGTCCATGACATAAATGCTATGAGGAATAAATGCAGACGAGCTGTACACAAGAAGAAAATTTCTTTTCCCAGGTATCCCATAATAGTTTTTCCCAGTGTTCACCCCATTCTAAGTGGGTATTTTGTCTGCTGAAGGGCACCAGGGTTGTATCCCAGGTAACACTGGTCTGATGTTTTTCCACTGTCTCTTTGCTGGGCAGCCAAACCCTAGCAGAGATGCTCCAGGTGCATGGCAGCAACCCCCTTCTGTGGTGGCTCTCTTGAAAAAGGGCGAATTTCCAGATTGATTGTCTAATTTGTTTTTTAATAATTGAGACAGATTGCTTTTTGCCTGTGAGAATGGGTCCTTGTGTGCAGTCAGGTGAGCTGTTTGCTATCGGTGTCTGCGCTAGTATCAGATAAGTAGAAAACCCCCTCAACCTGACAATTCACTTGAGAATAATCTGATCTGGTTTGCTTTGCTGTTTCCTCTTGAAGTGGACAATGGCTTTTCCCCTGTTAAAAAGTTGACACAATGAGACAAGTGTGTGATTATTGTATCCCTTTATGTCATTTGAGTAACTTGAGATAGCCTAGTGTAATGTGAGTAATCTGTGTTCACCACCCCTTGAGTCTATCTGGAGTTGATTGGCATATCTGTGCATTTTAACTTGTCTGGAAGGCTCTTATCTCCTTGCTGCACAGCGTCAGTTGCAAATTTTAAACCTTTCTGTTCAACTTTATGTTTAAATATGTTACTCGTCCCCTTTCCTCTTAGGGTCTTGGCAAGGAGCTGCTTTGGCTTTGTTTGGTCGCTGGGTTTGTTTGAAGTAAACCCAGTGACTCCTTTAAAACAAATGAATCAAGGGAAAGCAGGTAATGCAGCTGACAGACAGGTGATCCTGATAATACTGTCTGGTGCCTGATAGACTGCCCTTGAACATCTGAGCCATTCACACCATTTTCGACAGTTAACACTGGTTCTCCACTACTGAGCAAATCATTACTTTCCATCTTGACCCATTAAAGTTCAGACCTCCATGTGCCTTTCAGGTACAGCCTGCGGTTAGAGGGATGATGCTGGGGAGAGCCACCCCCTGAGAAGTGCTTCAGACACTGCACCTCGGAGCCTGTATGGGAACAGGGCCGCAGTCCCAGCCAAGGCAGTTGCCAAAGCAACCTATTATATTTCATTTTATTTTTCAACCTGTGCTTCCCTTTAAAAAGGCTCAGATTAAAAATGAATCTTGAGAATAGCCTTTGCTTTAGTGGTGTTGCACTGTAAATACCAATTTATTTTGAATGAAGGTGGCAGAAAAGAGTGTCTAAAGGAACAAATATCATGCTAAAGCGGAAGAATGGAGGAGATGAGCTATGTTCTAGACATGCTACTTTAATACTAGATTTGTCCCACTGATGTAAGCTTAGTTTGAAACCCCACCAGCTGCCTCAGTTTCTCCTGCCAGATGCAGAATCCTGTTCAGGAATGTGGAATGATTTTCAGGGTTTAAATCAACAGAAATACCCAGCTGAATGGTATATATCTGTCTTTCCTGCCTTGTGTGCTGGTAATTCATAGCCATGCTTCTCAGCCCATGAAATGAACCAGATGATATAGTTAATCTGGGTTTTGGACTCCTGAAATTGAGTCAAAATGTAGTCCTGCAACACAAAACACCCATCTGCCATAAATTTACTAAACTGGATAAAAGTTGTTCAATGTGGTAACTCTGGCTTTATGTTTCAGTGTAGAAGCATTGGGTCGGAATAAATTCTGTATTAGATGCTCTGGCTAGTTCAGCAGGAATGTGACCTTTTGGCCACACCTGACTTGGGAGAAATTTGTCCCAGGCTGGTAGTGTGCAAATGTGATAGGAATGTTTGGGAACCTCATCTGTGGTCCTGTGGTTCTTCATCCTTCACCAGACTCCCAGTATCCTATCTTGCATTCCTTCCATGGGTGTCAGGTTGAAGGTGGGTGTCCTCACCCCTTGTCTCAGCCATGGAGCCATAAGCACACACAGTCTGCCCTGCAACATACTGCACTCTTACTCTCCTTCTCAGGGGCTGAAGTACCTGGTACCTGATGTAGATGGCTTCTTTGGCCTTTTTCTCACTGTTCAGCTATTCAATGGAAGTTTTCTCCCTTTGTGGAGCAGTTCATAGATTCTTTGTCCTTTTTCTCTCTCAGCTGAATGAGCAGCAGACCATCCCAGTAATACCCACTGGGGCTGTTTTCTAGTCTCCTGCTCCTCTGCCACATGACCCTTGAAGGATGTGGGAGCTGCACCTGGGATTGGCAAAGCATTTAGGGTCAGCTTCCCTAGGACCACTGCCTTCCACAGCTCTCCAGCAAGCATCTCTTTTAAAGACATTTATTAAAGCTTAAGACAATGCTAGCTGATCCACTGCAGCTCTTGCTAAGTGTCAGGCGATGTGGCTGCATAACAATTTCATGTCATAGTGTTCAGGTGAGGATGAGAAGCTAATGAACCCACCCTTTTGAAAGCACTCCTCTCTCTATTTGAGCTCATGAGGCTTACTGTGACTCTCTATTCTCTTTGCATTATACACAATGGGATCATAAGATTCGCAAATGAGAAATAAACTGAGAATACTGTGATTAAAAATGTACAATACATAATATAACCTTGCACAACAAAATTAGTACTTTGCTAATTTAGTCCCAAAGCATATTGATTAAATGCATTTTACCACTTCAGTGTATACTGGAAAATCCAATTAATATAAAAAAAAGGAAATGAAAACATTCAAGTCACTGAACTCTGGATCATAAATGTTAATCCATCCTGCAGTATCTTTTCAATAGAACACACACTAATTTTCTCTCATTGTTACAGAACAGATTTCACATAAAATAATGCTGTAATTGTTTAGGGGGAAAAAAAAGTATTTGCCATTTGATGTTTCCGTTTGCTCCCCCTTGATTGAATTCATTAAAGAAAGGGATTTTATTTTTTCTCTCCATAACAGCTTTCAACAAAGTGTCCTTAGTGACAAACTTTTAGAACCAAAAATGGCTGAACCTTTAGTGAATTAGAAAAGAAGCCTTGCACAATATTCAACCACAGGGGTAGAATTTGGCCAGGTTTAGGGCTTTGTGTGGACTATGCATTACCTACAGGTAGTGCAAATGATGGAGTACTTTATTTGGTACCTAAGTTGGTGCAGAACCTCAAGAGTCCACTGGTCTAGACGTGATACTCCAGCCAGCATGGAAATCTCTGTGTCCTCAGACCTCATTTATTTCCTGCTGGAATTTATAAGGCTTAAATTCAGGATTTTTGGGGACGAAACAATTGTACATCAAATTTTTGCCCTTTCAGGAAGGCTTGGTGCAAAGAGGGTAACTGCAGCTTGGTGTCAGGAATCTCTAGTGACAAAAGAAGTCAATGGTACTATTGAAATGGTGAATCTTTTTCATCGAAGTGATACTACCAAGGGAATGAAATTGCAACAAAATGCAGCTGAGTAGAATGATGAGGAATTGAAGATTTCCAGTTCTCTTGACCTCTCTTATAATTAGTGATATTGTGGCAGGTTTACAAATACAAAGATAGCTGTGTGTTGAGTATTGGGGGGTGGTGGTGGTGGAATCCTATTCAGAGAAATATTTCCACAGACAGCACTTTTATAATCTTAGTAGTACAGCGTTCATAAGGTACCTATTAGAATGTGTTGTTGTCAAAGGGAATCTTGGTGAAGAGGCATCCCTTTTGGAGCCGTGTCTGCAGGGAGACATGTGCAGATGTCTTTATTAGTTTCGTGTCTAAGCGACTTCCCCGGAGGGTGTGCTGGCTGTTGGGTATTAGCAGTTTCATAGCGAATCCATGAAGAAGCCCATGTGCTCTTCACTCCGCTGGTTGTGGGTGGTCTCGGAAGGAAAGCATCTTTGCCCCTTTCCCCCCTTCTTTTTTTTTGTGTGGAAAAAAGAGTAACTGAAGTACTATAAAAATGAAACATAGCTCTCAAATGGGCATTCATTCAGGCTGGTTTATAAATACTTTTCATCCTCCAACAGGACAGCGTTTACAAGTTTAGCTCAGTGAAAGTCTGATGAATTTTATCACATTGTGGCTTGCTTTTATGTAAGGATGTTCAGATAAATACTACTATACAATATATTTGAATATACTGAAGGCTTTCTCTCTAGACTGATATTTATATTTTTATATGGCCAAGCATCATTTACTGCCACAACTATACTCACTAAAACCATTTGATTTCCAGTGCTATAAACCGTAGTAAAAGAGTGAGGAATCAGGCATTTCAGACTGACCTTTTCTGGTTTTAGGTGTTTTATATGTATATTAGAGTATGATATATCCTTACATTTCACCTTGTCACTGTACATAGTTGTGTGAAAAGAAACAGAGTTAGTATCACAGTAATTTATTCTATGGAGCATGATCATGATATTTTTTATTTTCTATGTTTGGATAATAGTGACTAGGAAAGACAGCTTCCCAGAATGATACAATGCCCAATTCAAATTAAGTGTGCTAAAGACAGACTTTTCAGACTGTCCTTCACTTCTTCCCTTTGCTTTATAAAGAAGACCTAATTTTGCTATCCTACACACTGTACAAGGAACAGCCTAGAAATTGAATACATCCGAGAAAATAGGAACTGGACTGATGCTGCAGAAAGAATCTCATTAATGCTGTGTGTTCTGGGTAGAGGTGTTGTGGTGATCGTACAAACCGTAACTTCTTGCCTTTGTTTCCAATTGAGGAACACTTACTTTATTGGTTAGCAAGCCTTCATTCAGTTTCTTGTCTCTCAGCTTAATCTTGCTCTGTACCTAATAGTACTTGGCTAAAAGTCAGATAAACTTATACTCCCCCAATCCCGTCAGTGACTCAGAAACATATAGTATTATAGTCTCATCCTAACAAAATGTGTTGGTTTTATGAATTAGAAAGCCAGATCCTAAGTAGGTAAAAATTTGCATTATCCAATGCACATTTACATAGCTATAGTAAAGATCAGACCCATAGAATTTCTAGTCATATCAATAGTAAGTATATAATTTTGTATTATTTTACTTGCCTTTAAAAATATTAAACCCATATTATATGTTTCTTATTTTGAGAGAAATAAGTGTGTCAAAATGTGATATTAATTTCCTAGAAATCATTCAGAAATACACTGGTACTCTGGAAGGGAAATAGAAAGTGATAAAAAGAATTAAGAGGATAATTAATCCATTCTTTACTCATAGCCTTGATTAGCTGTCATACAAAAAGCTATTGGTGAGGCCAAATCAGGTTATTCCAGTTTGCTTTTTTCCATCAGTATGTGCCCAAAGAGAGTTATTAGCTCATTTTGATTGTTCATTGGCAGTCCCGATGCAATATGGGAAGTGTCTGCCAGCAAATGTCCTTAATATACATGATTTGAAGGGGAAAAATAACTACCAAACCCATGTATTTGCCTTATCCTGCTGAACTGAGAAATGTCTTCATGTGCCACTAAGGAGTTCATGCATTTTGTAAAATTGGCCATGGTGTTTGTGTGTTAGTTTGCTCTTCACTACCGATGCTCACAGGTATCAACTACGTGGACAGAAATTTGTGTGCATATATTAGGTTTTGTCTCTTGTTTGTTTGTGGTGCTTGGATTTACTTTAGGCTGAAAATAATCTGATAAAATTCCTTCTTTTTTCCTTGAGTTTTAAGGGTAGCATAGTGGATATTTTATGTTTTCAAGTGCTTGTCTTTTGGAACACTGCATGTGTACATGTGCGGTGCACGTCCTCTAGAACATTTAGTCTTCAGTGTTGTGTTTGCACAACTAATCTGGCTCAAAAAAGGCAAAGGGGAGATGAAGATTGCAAAATTTTCTTAAAAAGAGGAAATTTGCAGATTAATTTTCCTTTAAATGCCTGTATGACAAAGTAATAGTAATTAATAATACCCCTTTTTCAGTAATTCCTTGCTAAGGGGAGTTCCGTTAAATATCTGTTGTTTGCCCGTGCAGAGCCGTCTGTATTTTGCTGAAGGATGAGAGGATTAGCTGCCGAAGAGTTGTATTGTGGGGTTTAACGAACAAATGTTTTTCAAGTCTGGTTTGTTCTTAATAAGAACAGTGTTAATTCAGTTTGAGTTTTGCCCAAGAGGTGAGACCTCCAAAACTGTCCCAAAGGTGACAGCATACTTTTTTTTCTAGTGCAAAGACTTCCCAGCATGTCACATATATTTATTCAGCAACCTCACACCGACCCTGAAGAGAGAGATTAAGGCATGGGAATCAATCCAGGCTTGAGTGGTGTGCAGCCCACCTCTTAGGAGCTTGGTTAGTGTTTAGCCACAACAGTTCACAACATCTTGGGACAAGGAGTGAAGAAAATGATCACTATTTGAATCCGTATCAGGGATTAAGGATGGTAGAACCTAATTGTGTGGTTAAATAGAGTTGACTTTCCTATGGTAACAGCAAGTGACATAAGATTTTGTTTTTTAAATTCCTAGAAATACTTAGTACTTGTTTTTAGCTTATCAACAACATGTTGTGGCTGTGTCACGCAGAGACATTAGCTTGTGAATTAGCCCTGAGGCACTGTCCTATATACTGCTCTGAAAGCGCGGGGTGTAGGATCCACTGACTCAGAGGAAGAGTGCCTCCTGCTGATTCCGGCTTCAATCCAAGCACTGACCTTGCTCCTCTGACGGGATTTGACAGGTTTACAACCCACGGGTGTGGCTGTCATAGCATCATTTTTCCCCCCTTTAGCTTCTTCTCTAATAAACTTGTTAAACGTTTTGCATTAATAGAGAGGCTTACGCAATGCTTGTCTTGCTGCCTTTGACAACTCATTCAATGTCAACCATCAACAATTTTCATTTAATGGACACGCAACATCCCTGGTGTGATGAGTTTTATTTCTTTTTTTTAAACTCTTGGTGTCAGATTGATAAGCCTGTGAAATAGGAGAGATACACATAATGCTGCTTTATCCTCACAATTGACAGTGAGGCAGCGAAGCAGAACCTCAAGAAAAGCGACCCAGTTCTGCATGCGTAACCACACAAGAACCCAGACTGGCCCCTAGTCCCACCTAATGTTGCAGCTTCGTGACATCTGAGCAAATAATAGGCAGAGAGTGTGAGTTTGTGAAAGTAATTATATAAAGCTGATGGCAGGGGACAAAAAGAAGTGGGGGGGGCATGGGGGGAGCAAGCGGTTTCCCCGCTTTGACAATGTCCACAGCTGTGATGTCATAGGCACAAAGATGATAATAAAATTTGGCCAATGTGGTGTCAACTACACCTTGCTCCTTTTGTCTTTCCCCTCGTATAATTTTGTATCCATGTGTGAATCGGCTCATTAGTGGAGGAGAGTGAAAATTGAGGTCAGGGTATTTAAACCTGACCTGTGCAAAGGCCATGCAATGCCTAAGCCCACCGGGGGTTTCACTTCAGAGCCCCGGACCACCCTTGAAGGTGACACCAATTCAAGCCTCATTTTATAAAGGCCTTATTAATTATTGTCTTTATAAGAAGGAGAAGCCATATAAAGAAATGTGTCATTCTTAGAGTAGGAGTAGGCAGGAAAAAAAAGGAGAGAGAGAGAGAAAGAGAGAAAGAAACAGAAGATCAAAAGAGAGCTTTTTTTTCCCTTTTGCTTTTCATGCCTCAGAACCTCAAAGGAGGTCGGGGAACAATCAGGCTTAGGGGTCTCGTGTGCTTTCTGGCAATTAGACTCAGCTGATGGGCTGAAAGGGATTGAATGGCAGGGTTCAAGGCCCTTCTCCAGAGCTTCAGACAACAGGCTTTTCCAAAGCAGCAGAGCAGCAGACACCACTGAAATAATTTCAAATGGAGACTTACAGCCAGGGATTCATTAATTCACCGGCCTAAACAATTACTGGAACATAAAATGTCTCTATATACACTTTGATTAAGACTGTCATCCTAGACCTTCATTTTCCCCATTTTTATTAGAGATTTTTAATGTCAGGTTTGAAAAGGACCTTTTATTTCTCCAATTATCAAATTAAACCCTTTATTTTTTCTTTTTCTGGAGGGGGGGGATATAAATTTCAGAATTTTTGTTTTATGGCTGCAATTTGAATTACAAGAGGAGGCTGAGAAAGTTTTGTAAGGCATCCTTAAACATTCAGTCATAAATAGGATGGGAGCCTGAGTGGCAAGAGATCCCATCCTCCTCCTTGCTCTCTTTAAAGAGGGTGGTCTGGGACAAATAGATTTAAATGAGCTTGATGTGAGAGAATTAGCTAATAAGGGACATGCAGCAGAGCACTCTATAGATGCAGGCTGCTTTTGCTGCTAGAATGGTTTGAACTGAGCAAACTGCATTAGCACTTTTAGTACAGCTGAAATGTTTTTAAAATAAGAGAACATCCTTTTATTGTATTTCTGTTTTTTTCTTTTCCTAGCATAAGAGTACATGTACCCAGAGGTAAAAGGTTTTAGTGCAGAACTGTGGTTCACTTCTAAAATGCACCTGAGCATCCCTGTGAAGTGATAGGTCCCTCTAGAACACTTCTGCAGGGGCCAGGTGTGCTTGGTAGAGGTAGCACAGCTCTAGGAGAAAACTGGCCTATGTGCAGGTAGATATAAAGTCTAATCAGGCCCAAAAAAGTGATTTTTTAATGGAAAATCGGATTTTTGACTAAATTACTGTTTGTATCTCTCTGTTCCTCAGACACTTGTTCAGTGTGTGTGGTTTTGGGTTTTTTTTTTATTCGCTGGAGCAGAAAGAGCAGAACCCCACACTTTTAACAGAGAAATATTTAAGCTGAGAATATTTTGATTGGAAAGTTGATACTGGTGTGTTTTTGAAGGGCTGGTTCAGGCAGCCCTGTTCTCTGGAGCAGTGCCCTGCTCATCACCTCTGTCTGGTAGCCATGCAGTATAGGAGACCCAGCCCAACCAAATTCATGGGGCAACACAAGGGTTTTATTTCATGATTTTCAGACACCAACTTACTCACCATGCTTAAAGTTATGTTAGAGGAATCCATCATCCTCTAACACACAGCTGGTTGTTTGTTATTGGTGGGTCATTGCCACATTCCCATGCTGAAACCCTGTTGATGTTTGCTAGTCCCAACCATAACACAAATGTTTCCCATACAGGAACTGTGTTGGGAAGGAAGCCTACCTATTGTGTGATCCCAGCAGTAACCTGGTTTCACCCCAGCTGGCAACTCAGCCCCACGCAGCCCCGGCAGGATGGGGGAAAGAGTCAGAAAGGGGAAAGTGAGAAAACTCGTGGGTTGAGATGCAGACACTTTAATAGGAAAAGCAAAAGCTGCACATGGAAGCGACGCAAAATAGGGAATCACTCCTTCCCATGGTCAGGCAGGTGCTCAGCTGTCCCCAGGAAAGCAGGGCTCCGTCATGTGTAACGGTGACTTGGGAAGAGAAACACCTTCACTCAGGATGTGTCCCCTCTTCCTTCTTTTGTTAAACTGCGTGTCCCTCAAAAGATTTGAAGTACTGAGATGCTCAATATAAGCCTGTAGTAACTGATGTAATTAATCCTGATCTGATTCCGAATTTAAGGGACTAGCTAAATCAAAACACAGATCCAAATGATGCATCTGGGAATTACCGTAATTCCTGAAACTGTTGTACCAGCAGAGTTATCTATCAACCAAGATGATGATGGTGGAAACTTATTGGGTATTTAGTATGCACCTAATACAACTGGGGATGCTAGCTTAAGTGGGCTATTTTAGATTCCTTTGTTTATAGAAGGGGAGAAGAAGGGATAGAGCAAGGTAGGGTGGGTTAAAGTGAGCCACTGTGAGGTATTGTAAATAAGTGCCCTTTCCATTACAGCAAATGAGTGCTATAATGAGATTCCTTGGGGAAGTTGCAGCTCTATTGTACCACCAGGCTTACTTAATAGATGAAGCTCACAAGACTAGAGATGAGAGTTGTCTGTTCTGTATGTCTGTGTGGTATCCAGGCCACAGAATTTCCTTCCTCTGCATGCCTCCGTGTGGGATTTTTGGTTTTAGTTTTCCCGTTATCAGACCAAAATCATTCCTATTTCTATTTTGTAGCTGGAGTCTTAGGTATTTATTGGGCACAGTTTCTGTGTTTGCCATGGCTATAACAATACTCTGCAGTATTAGCTTGCATTAAAAGCATTTTGAGACTATTAATGTATAATCTGTAAAACTCTTCCACCCAGACTACACTGTAATGATAGCATGTTCCTTATGTCTCTGTGCCAGTTACCTGTTGAACTTGTTTTTGTGACCTCTGCTTAGCTTCTTTGTTCTAAGTACAGCCTTTCCTTCTGATGATAGCCTTGTGCTGAAACCCCACCATGGTCACTGTGTCCCTGTTTTCTGAAATATTAATGCTCTGTGTTTGTTGCAAGGCTAGAGCACTGCACTCTCTATAATTGCATTTTTGCACTTCCCTATTCTCCCCCTCTGGTTGCATTCTTGCATGTTTCAGTCTCTTGGGTTTAAATTGTGTTTTTAATGCACAGTCATCAGTGTGATACCTCAAAACATGGGGAAGATCTCAGAGGAGGATGTGAAATCCTATTTAGTTTCCCCTGTGTTCAGTGATGTCAGTCAAGTGGCTATAGGTAATGCAGACATTATCAGTAGATACTTGTCATGGCCATTCTGCTCACTGTTTGCTTCCCAGCATGAGACATGAGTGAAATCATCTTCCACGAAATGTGTCTCCCTATGGTTTTTGAGACTATTCTTTCAACTCAAGACACCAGCCACCTTCAGCTGTAATCTATTTCTTCCCCACTATTCTGCCTCATTCCCAAAACAAGACTCTTTGTCCTTGCCCACTGCCCATTTATACCATTCTCAATCAATCTTCATTGAATGCAGCGGTACATCATTAACTTGTCTTCCGGCAAGCCACTTAACCCCCTAAACCCTGGAGCAGATTCATTACATTGCCATCTTCCAGTGAACGGTCACATCCACACTTGACTTAGGCTATTACTTAGTCACACAATTCATCATCCACACGGGTAGTTTTTTGCTCCTGATCAGATCGGTGTGACAGTGTCTGGAGCCTATTACAAGGAGATATCCCAAGAAAAGGGCCCTGTTTACTAAGTTTCTCTACATACATAACTCTTACTGACCCTGCTCTTCTCCATTATGACCCATGAGAGACAGGAGCCATCACACAGCTCTTCTTTCACTGAGGTCATGGTAGTTTTTGGCATGTTCTGACCCAGGGCTGTGCTTTGTATAAAGGTCATGATGCTGAATTCACTAGTTATATGTTAATTTTTGATTTTATGTCATGTTTTCCACTATTTTCTGTGTTACAGTATTGTTATCCACCTAAATTCATAAGACATATGACTGTAATACACAGGATTTTTATGCTTGGGTTGGGATCAGACCTGAAATCCAGAAAGCCCATCCTCACTGTCATGAGTGGATGAATATCAAAACTGTTCTTTTTTGTTTCCATCACTCTGTGAGCCTTATTTTAATCATCTTTTGCTTTTTTTGTTTCCTTCATGCTTGTTCAAAAGGGAATATAGCTGCTGAGATAGTTCCTTTATTGCTGAAAAGCCCCTCAGTAATTCTGAGCTTATAATCCACAGTACGATCGCCAGTCTGACTTTGGGAATTGCACGTCACAGTATGATTACCAAGAAATAACTGAAGACTGATTATGCAAATCCTGGAGTTCTAATTGGCTAATGATGACTTTAAGACAGAATACAATGATTCATATGTTGTGTGGTTTTGAGGGGAAAAAATCCAAAGTAATTATGTAAATCAGTTGCCTGTAACAACTAGTCCAGTGCAAAGCTTTGTTTGGTCAGGGAGCGCACACAGTAATGCATCAAAACTGTGGAGCATCCCTGCACTTTGATGCACAGAGGCAGTTGCACTTCAAATGAGCTGTATTGTGTATAGGGACTGATTTTATTCCTTCTAGCCAAGTATTATTTCTTGTACTATCCTCCGGGAAGCTAAAACAACCCTCAGAGCTCACATATATGTTTAAGGTGATTGTTTAGCCCAGGAGACAAATGGGAAAAGAAAAATCCCATTTTCTAAAGAAGGATTATAAAGAGATAATATACTCCTCTTTTTTTTTTTCTGTTTAACATTCTGTGTCACAGCCAAAATTATTCACTCCTAAAGATACTCTTCATTAGTAACCTTAGAATAAATCCTTCTCATTACCTTTTCTACTGTCGTATTGTTACAGGACCTCTAGGCTTTCTTTGTAAATTCTACATGCTATTCTTATTAATGCTGATTTTAAAAGATAATTCTCATGTGGAATGTAGATTTTCTTTTTTCTTTGAGATCCATTAAAGAAATCCTGTTCTTTCTCACACTGCAGACTCCGATCAGACTCAACAATTGATTGTCGCCATTTGGTACAAATTCCATATGAAATATTAGAGGTTGCTGATCTTTAACTGTCACAAACCTTTATTTTACTTAAAATAAATGTAGTTTGGGCAGGTTAATGTCATCGAGAGTACAAAAATTTTACATCACGTTTGTCTCAGTAAACATACTTAGAGTAGGGAGATGAAGAGGTGGGAATTCTGTCTTCATGATAACCATATAAAGAAGTGCTTCAGCCCTGATTGTCCAAGGCAGCCAAAGCTCTTGTTGAAGACACTGCTGCTCAGCCTGTATAGTAGAGTGGTTCACTATATTGATGTCCATCATATGTATTTCACAGAAAAACTACTTTAATATAGGTGTATTCTTTATATTCTTTATTGTAGGCCTTGAAAGGAGTTTGATTCTACTGGCATTAGTGGTCTACTTTGGGCTTGACTCAAGGTAGTAAGTCACCTTCATAAGTAACCTAGCAGTACTCTGGTGTTTCAGAATAGGGGGAGTTCATACCCACAGACAAGATGCATAAGACCCAAGTGAGAAGACAAAATCATAGAATTGTAGAATGGTTTGGGTTGGATCTCTAAGGGTGACCTTAAAGTTGGATCTCTAAGGGTGACCTTAAAGCTCATCCAGTTCTAGCCCCCAGCCATGGGCAGGGACACCTTCCACTAGAGCAGGTTACTCCAGTCCCCTTCCAACCTGGCCTTGGACACTGCAGGGATGGCAGGGATGCCCACAGCGTTTGTCTGCTGTACAGACACTGATTTTCCCTTTATCCTGGATCATATTTTTGGCCTCTCTGTAGAAAGTGAATGACTACAGCTTACATCCATGGCTTCCATAAAAGTGTTTCCCTTTGCTGTAATAAATCGGGTACCCAGATGTGAATCCTTAGAGGAGACCAGCTTACACATAGGAAGTTGGCATGCTTGTAATGTTGCTGGTACATTGTGATAGAGGGTAACAAACATGAAGAGGGAAGGAGGAAGGGAGAAGGGGAAGTGGAGGTCATGGGGAACAAAGTGATCTCTAGATGCCTGAAGAAATGTTGAGAGAGCAGACAAGGAATTAAAAGAGAGACATAACTGAGGAGAGGTGGAGGCCCAGAGAGCTGTTGCAAAGCCTTTCCAGATCAGTGACAATAAGTGAAGAAGTTTCCATTGATTTAGTGCACTTTTGATCTGACTCATAGGGAACAGTTGAGCAATACCCTTAAGCTGAAGCATTTGTCAGCACAACATGTAGACCTGATGATACCAAAATGTTTTGCAGATAGGCCTCTGCTTGCTAAGTTGATTGCATAGTTGGAGTTCTTCGGTGTCACAATGGATTATATTCCAGTCTAAAATTTCCTTCACTTTTTCATGTTTAAAAGAAATAAAATGAATAATCCAGCTAACCCCATGTAATGGTTGTAAGAGGAATTCACAGTTTATGTACAGTTTTTGGTTTTTCCATACAAAATTAATTCAGCAGTTGGAAATTAAATGTCCATGACATTTGAAATAACTTTCTTTTTTAACTGTATGACCCATATGTCTTTGCACAGGTTAGTGATGATGGACTAGAGTAGGTATCTAAGAGCTCATTGTTGTGCAGGCAGTGTACAATCAACTTCATTGCCTGTTGGATGATAAGAGGGCAGGACAGGGTGTGCATGTGCCATCATTCTCCTGTAAGGGCACCTGTCACCACAAAGTCCGTGGGTTCTGTGAGATTATAGCCCTGTTCTTCCTGCCTCCTCCTCAGGAATACAGCTTCACACCTTCTGCCTGTGGAGGGTTTTGATTCCTCTTCCACTGGAGTTACTGTTTTTAAAGGAGGGAACATTCTTCCTTATAACAGTTTAGGCACTGGGCCCTGCTCCCTTCTGACTTGGCACTTTCAGCAAAGGTGGGTGTGGATGTTCCAGTTGGGACTGACACCCTGCTGCCCTGATGTTTGCTTTGCATAGATGTGAATAGATGTGCCAAATTTAGCCTATTCTGCTGTGCTTGGATAATGTACTCCCTCTCACAGGTGGAGATATCAAAATATAGAAGCCATCAGTTGTCGGGATAGTTTAAACCAGGAGGGGTATAAAGTGTCAGGACTTTGAAGTAATGCAGGTAGGGCTGCTAACATATTTCTGCACCATCCCACTAGGTGAGCAAATTGTGTTCTTTTGATTGATCCACTCAGCTGTGCCCAAGCATCTGCTCAGTTGGATTCATGGCTGCGTGTTGTCTCAGTCATGCGAAAATAGTCCCTGAAAAATGATAAAGTTTAAATATATAATGTACATTTTAAACCAGAGAAGCCAAATAGTTAGAAAAATGTTTTTTTTAAATAAAATTGTTGTTGGTATTTATTCTTTTTAATTATTTATTGTCAAGACTTCTTAGGTCTGACCCAAGACTATACTTTAGATGAAAAATATTAGGTTTTCAAAGCAGTGGCAGAGGTATTTGAATAAGGACGAAGTTTTGGTGGCTTTGGCAGTTAATTTCAAACACAAAGCAAAAATGTCACACATGAAGCAAAAAGATGGAGATAGAAATGAGAGAGGAAGAAGAGCTGGCTATTTCATCGCAGTCAAAATGGTGAAGAGAAGATGACAGGAATCAGATGGAAATTCTCTGCAACTGTATTTTTGTCTATCAGATTCCCGAAATTTGCCTGCTCCCCTTCCCATGCCTGCTTCCCACAGCTCCCCCCCATTCAGGCTGTGCTGCCATGTCCCCATTTATTGTGCTTAACAGCGGTTACGATTCAGGAATGCTTTATGGCTCTGGCTTGGAAAAGTCCTTTGGATGAAAGTCACTATTGCAATTCCTGGGTTTTTTTCAGCTTGCCACTTAAAGTACGATCAAGCATATGGGTGAGCTACATGAAATTTTTCAGCGAACATTTGAAATCAGAGCAAAACCTGATTGTTCCATCTTATTAGCCACGTCTTGTTTGATGTAGCATGTTTTTCTAACCCGGTATCACTTCCATCTGAGGCTGCACCGCAGAGAACACAAAGGTTTCAGTATTGAAGTTGAAGGAGCACTGAAGGGCATCTTACAAATGCTACTTTGTCACCTAGCAGGAGTTCTTGGAAATTTTTCAATGTTTTTCTTTTCTTTTGTGAACGGACATAAAGTGCCTTTTTCAAACCCAGCTAGGGTTTCATTCCTGCTTCTGTGATTCTCTGAGGTGCATTAGTTGAGGCTGGCAAACTTTTAGACTTCGGGGAATACAAAGCAAGATAATCAGTGCAAACTCAGTCCTTGCGGCAACTCTGTTTGGGTGGCTGAGTTTCCCAACGGGGACAGGGTAGGGGGGAGGAGAGCAGATGCTCTAAAGATGTACAGGAGGGGCAGAATGAAAGCAAGGAGAAATACTTTGTTTTTAAAATTAGAATAAAGACAGAAAGGATCCAAAGCTGTTCAGGGGCTGGTAGGAGCTGAGAAAGACACTTATGCAGGTTTGCTTCCCAGTTTTTTGCTTCTCTCTAAACTTTTATTTATGTACCTTTTCCTGTGCCACTTTTACCAATGTTTCTCGACAACACATTAACTTCCCTCCCGGTACAATAATCGACTCCAATCTGCTATTATCACGGAAATAGAAGAGGTAAAGTGCCTGTAATAGGATCCAAATCAAATCACTTTCACTTCAGCCAGCTTTTGCTGTGAAGCCGAAGATTCCCCAGGGAGATTCAATACAGAGAAACACCTGCAGACACAGGCTGAGGCCCGGAGATTATATAGAACACGACAGGCCGAGCTTTGCGCTAGCATTTCCTTAGTTACAAGATGGTCACATTGGCAGTAATAACCAGAGGCAGGACCTGATAAAGTTGTGACTCATTGGCAAAGCCAGGATCTGACTTTCAGCTGATCTGACCCATCCTGAAGCAACACATCAGTTGACAATTTACTGCAGAAACAGCTACAGTTAATGTTTTTTTCCCTCCCCCCTAAGCACTTGCCTTAGTCTTGAATGGTTTTGCATGAATCCCTGGTTGTGTTTAAGCACAGTCCAGCCTGAAGAGAAAAAATATCTCCTTCTCCCCCAGCGGCTAGGAAAGGCCAGACTAAATTGAATTTAATAAGTTTCAGGTTTAGAGGAAAATAAACCTTGAATCTTTCCTGTAGCGTAAGAGACAACTTCAGCAAGGGTAGAAGCTAGGATCAAAATACACGGTTGCAACCAGCTCCTGGTGGAGGTTTGGGTTTTGATGCCTTGTTCCCTGTGAATATTAGTTACTAATTCAAATGCTATATTCCCCCCATACTTATGTTTTTATGTAAGTACTTTTTAGGTATGCTAAGAGGCTCTATGCCAGCTAAACATTAGTATTTAATTTTGTATCTATCTCAGGAAAACAATAATGCTGTTTTAGCAGGGTGAAAGCAAATTAAAGTCCTCTCTGTTTTTGTCAGCGAAGATGTGACAAGCTTGGCCTTGGCGGAGAAGTAACAATAGCAGTAAAAACAGTAAGAGAAACAAAGAAAAGTCATTATTCCTGAGTTTTAAAAGCCTGTGGGGGGATTTTCATGGCTTAGAGTTCAGTGAGGAGTTCAGCTCCCATTTGCATTTGGAAATATCTCCCAGTAAGTATCCCAGTACCCGTGCCGCTGCTGCACATATTCAGTACGTGACGGTGAGTGAAGTTCCTCATGTAGCAGGTATGTGCCTTTGGTGAGTACATATGGACCTGACGTATGCATAAGCTATAGCAAGCACTATTGGGAGCTTTAGCTCCCACTCAACATAATTATTAGGGCATGGCTAAAATTATTTTTAAATTAAATTGAAATGGATTGGTATAAAATTCAAAAGGAACAGACCAAGGAGAAAAGTTGTGCCCAGCTTGAGGAGCTCTGTGGGAGGAATCTGTTGGGGAAGGTGGAAATAATATAGATGTAAAGGTTCTTTTCAGCAACTGGCTGTTTCTGAAGTGTTACATGGTCTTCTGTCGTGTCCTCATCCCTGCAGTGTCCAAGCACCTGAGTGTGTTAGGTCAAAAGGGTCAGACACATTATGTAGTGTTTGCTCTTAGACTTCTTTTTCCTCATGAGAACAGATTTTTTACTACATGTGTGGTTAGTAAGGTTTAGTTAAAGTATTTCCTAAACAGCCAGCATTTTTCATGGGGCAGCAAATGAAAACAACCAACTTGCTCCTCTCCTGCAAGCTTTACTCACAAGCTTTTATTATAAGAAGAAAACTATATATATATATTTGTTTTAGAAAGAATATCTGAAATAAAGAAGATAGGTTTAGAAATGTGATGCCTACATGTTACAATACAGAACAGTCACGTTAATGTATAAAAAAACCATATGTTAAACACTAATGTGGGATCAAAACTCCTGCTGAGAGAGATATGGAAGTCGCATTATGTTGTCAACTCAAATGCACATTCTTAATTGCTAAATATGAGCCAGAATCCCAAGTCCAAACATTTGTTCACTGAACACCAAACCTTAATTTACAGTTCAGTTGCAGCTGCAACTCCAAGGGAGTTTGGAAAGCTCTAATAGAAAGGAGCAGAGTATTTAAATAATGGGGCATCAGGATTTGAGATGATCGTTTGTGAGTCCAGAACTGAAAATATGGTACTCAAGTGCAGTGAGAATGTGGCAAACAGCATCATCCAGCCTCTTTAATTAGGGCCATATAGGGCATTTCAAAGCAAAATAAAGGAAGGATTGAGGGATACTTGAGTATCTGCTTGAGGACAGAGTTTTAAACAGTGCAAGATTTTGATTCCAAATAATTGCTTTTTTAGTTCTCTGTGCAAACCAAAGCTTTAAAGGCAGGAGAGCACATGCAAGGAGAAGGGGAGGAAGGGAGGAATTAGGTCAGTCTGTCAAAACATCTTCAGCTTTGCCTGATGAAGAAAAAGTTAGAACCTTTACAAAAATAATGAGACTTAATAAAGTTGTGTGTATTTTATGGCCTGAAATGAAACATCTCCTTTCATTTTCTGAGCTGCTTTATACCTGAAAAAAAAAGAAAAGGACAAAGAAGAAAACAGGTAAAATGCAATCTCACTGTGAAATTAAAATTTCACATTACAGGCCTTCTTAGACTGAAAGCATCTAATGCAAGGGGATTTTGTGAGTGATTTGGTCAATTCAAACATGCTTTTTTTTGGCATGAAGAAGTATTATTCTATCCAACCTCATCAGCTTCTTACAGCCAGTTTTTTGAGCAAGGACCTTTGGCTTTGCAGCTACATTGTGTGGGTTGCAGTCTGGTAGTTCATACACCTGAGAGCAGTAAGCACGGAGCAAGTCATGCAGACGTATGTGCCTGGAAACGCTCTGGGTAGCTCCAGCTGTGGGAGTGCTCACAGGAGCACTTTGGTACAGCACTGGGCTAAAACACATCTTCCCCCTCCCAGTCTCGCTCTGCTGACCAAGAAAAAGCAATAGTGCTGGCTGGAAAAACAAGAGGTATTTTTAGTACTCACTGTATGCTTTTTAAAAAGCAGCAGGAGCAGTGATGTTATTACTTTGAGTCTTTTTTTAGGGGTTTAGAGGCTAAAGCCTATAGGATTTGAAACTGTGATCTCTGACATTGCCTTCAAGAAATGCAGAGGCCTCTTTCTCCTGTGTTTCCAGGTGTAGATGTGTCTCAGGTGTTAGTTCATCAGCTTCATTTATAGGAAGCTTCAGGGTTCAGTGTGAGGAGAATGAAAATGCCTCTTGGTGCTGGACAAAAAGTTCCTCTGCCTTTTTCTTGGACCTTTCATTCAATATAACACTGAGCAGTTTGCTTAAGCACAGAGAGGAGAAAATGAGTTTTCTATGCTTAAATATCCAGACAGTGGATTCCCAAAAAAACCCCTAACTCACCTGATATAAAAAACCTGCATTTCCTTACATTGCATCTTTCATCCTAAATGATATTTTTGAATTTCTTGTTGAAACTTCTTTTTGAACAAACACCCAACTCCCCTTTACATTGCATTACCCAACACTGCGTTTGTGTTATACAAAAATTAAACCAGTGACTGAGAGATTTTGACTAATTAGGTTTCTTGGATAATAAGAGCTTTTTAATAAGGTACATATCACTTACAATATTGCTAATGAAATGTGAAAGCGATTCAGTCCTCTGTAAGATAATGGCTAACTTGTTTTAATTGTTAACATTTTTTCTTGCCTGCAATGACACAGTCATTATTTCGCAGTCACCGCTTATCGTGAAATCCAAGAGGATTAATGGTTTCACTTATACTGGCGAAAATGTTTAAGCTGTCCCGATTATCAGTGCAGTTGGAAAGAATAATGGTTATTTGTCATTGCGTTTAGCCCTAGAATGAATTGTCCTGCAGCCAGGAGAATCGTTAACCCTTTGAGCGACAGTAATAGAGTTTTACAATTAAAAACTAGGGAGCAAAGATTTATGGCTGGATATATTTTTTTCATTCCTAGAGGTAGTTTATTCGCTTATGAGTCCCACTAAAACTAAATCTATTTATCCTGCAGAATAAAACCACGCAATATATCTTAACTCTCCTGTATTCTGCTTGTTGGAATTAGACTGCGTTGAAACATTCTTTTAGTGAACAAACAAATCTCCCAACTAGCTAAAAAAAAGAAAGTAAAAGATTGTACATGCATTCTGGAGGAAAATTAAGGAGATTCACATTGCTTTTGTGGTACTAGATTGCTATATATGTTGAAGTGCTGAATAGAAAGGAGACTTTTGTCTATAAATCCCTATAATTCAAACCCGTTTACTACGTATAAACAACTTAAACCCGCAACATCGCTTAGCAAAGTAATTAATATTGTTAATTTGGTTCATCTGGGAAGAGGTTTAAATTGCTTTGTTAGTCAATGAGAA
This sequence comes from Melopsittacus undulatus, assembly GCF_012275295.1. Classification (NCBI taxonomy): domain Eukaryota; kingdom Metazoa; phylum Chordata; class Aves; order Psittaciformes; family Psittaculidae; genus Melopsittacus; species Melopsittacus undulatus. The sequence continues at coordinate 4,621,746 of NC_047535.1, read as the reverse complement.
TTCTTAAAATTCTGAACATGACACTGAACTCACTGGCAGGACTATAAAAGGCATCATAAAACCAACAATTGAGTGTTTAAAGTTTGGGTATAAAAGGGTAATATAAAAAAATGAGAGAAATCAAATGATTACTTGGGAAGTAATTTTAAATCAGGGGGAAATATGTACTCGGGGTGTCTGTGGCAGCGTGCTGCTTTTGTAACGTTCTGATTCTTTGGGGGAGTTTATGGTGGCTTTGGGGTCACAGCGTGTGGACCCTTGTGTGCAGTCTTTGGTTAGACCCGGCAGCAGCACTTTAGAGTTACTTCAGCACTGGGGCAGTGCTGATTTCCAGCAGCAAAGACTCTAGTTCATGGCATGAATCTGAGGATAAGGAGGGAAAGGTGTCTGTGAAATAGTCATCCTTGTACCAGAGCTGGTAGGACCAAAAGCCCTCTTATTCTTCATGATATTGTGGAAGGTGGTCAGTGTTTAACTGGGAATGTTCAGCTCCTTGCAAGATTATTGTTTTTTCCACCTACAAAACACATTAAAGTGACTCACACAATAAAAATAAAAAGCATGGGGCATTTATGCTTCTCTGCAGGTCCTACCCAGGCACAGCAGTGGCTGAGAAGGTGACCTGTGTCATAGAAGACACAGGTTTGCTGCTTTATCTTGCTGCTGAGAAAGATCAAATATAAACCATCCCATCTTTGCCTGGTGCAGATGTGTAGCTCAGGGCCTTATCATTAGCCTGGGGAAGGTGCTGGGAATCTCTGTTGGCTAGTATGGGGTCCATCAGGCTCACGGCTTTTGGCAGCACAGCCGCTGTGCTAGACCCAACAGCTCAATGGGGGATGCACAGGAGTCACTGGCTTCTTGGGCAAGGAATCTTCTCAAAGATTTTATGGACTCCTAAGAAAGAAAGGACAGATATTTCCTTCAACTGTAGTGATAAATATGAATGGACTTGAGTATGAAAAAAACCCTTGCTTATCACTAGAGGCCCCCTTAATGAGGACAGTAGTGAGCGTCTGGGGAAGTGCACCTCCGTGTAGGTAGCTGAGGCATGAATAGAAATCATATTATTTCACAATTATTAAAAGAGAATCAATGTTTCTCCAGGTGCTTCTTGAGCCCATATCCTGCAGATCAGTGCATATGAGCCCAGAGCATGATCATTATTGTTATCATTATCACATGGGATCTATAGATAAAAATGGGGCTTCTAGGAGATGGTAAACAACGGTTTCTGCAGAAGACCCCTAAGGTATGCTGGAACTGCACAGCCCAGCAGTATTAGCTGGGAGAGGTCAGAAAAACAGCTGCCACTAGACAAAAAGACAGCAAATACATGCAAAAAAGAAGGAAAAAAAAAACCCCAATGACCCCCCCATCAACCCCAAAACCCCACATCCACACAAACCCACACATACATGAATTCCCACTGCTTCATAGATGTCTTGCAACATTTATGGATGCAGGAATGTAGATGGGGATGGTTGGAATTTAGCTCTAGTTTGGAATTTATGATTGACACTTTTGAGAAACCACTATTAACCGTCCCGATGGCTTTAATGAAAATTGGCAACGCGATCGCAGGCTTTGTTCCCTTTGGTTTGCTTCTGCAGCAGTGCCTGTGCATATGGTACATGGAGGTCCCTCCCCCACCCCAAAAACACTGATAATGGCGGCTATTTTGGGGAAGACAATTACTGGTGAAAAGGACTGAATGGATTTTGCCTCCTCGCTGGATAAGGGGTTCAAATGCTTTTCATAAAGCCCAGAGCAAAAACGCTGCTGCACCTCTTTGGCTTGTCGGCTGTGTCTGTTGTACTTTGGCTCGGGCTGCGGTGCCGCGCTTGCAGGGGCTAGCTTGGAATGTCAACCCCGCTCCTGCCTTCTGCATTTTAATTACAAATGAAGTAGCCTACAAAAAAATATCGTGTACAACTCGTGAATGGACCATTTATGAAATGTTAGCGGGGAGTTCAGAGGGTTAAGATCCAAGAGGTGGGCAGGAGCTAACATCCCGCAGTGAAACTGTTGGAGAAAGAAAATCCCAGTCTCCAAAATTCAGAGGAAAGCTTAATTAATTTCAAAAAAGCCTCCCCTGTTGGATCTGCTGGGAATACAGTTAAAAAGAGACATCTGTAATCATGGTATTTCATTCCTAGTACAGGGAGGCTGGTGTCTCTGATCCCTTTTGTCCATGCGAACTAGCGCTTGACATGGCTAAACTTGTGGGTTCACTGAGGTTAATGGTAAAACTCTCACCAAGTCCTTGGGCCCAGTTCTTCAACAGTGCTGATAATTTCAGTAATCATTAAGGGATTCAATCATTAAGGTTTATTTACAGATCCCTTAATGATTCATTCTGGAATCAGTAAGGAATCTTTTCAAGTGTTCTGTCCCCACATACGCATTCCCATGTCGTAGGTATGCTCTGGGAGGGGAAGGTTGTCCTGGCTGGGACGTCCTGGCAGTTTTTAGCAATTCCTATCAAATATTAAGAGTGCTGTGGTTTGGGTTGGTTTGGGGTTTAGTTTTTAGTGCAGACACTGTTTAAATACTGGACATAAAGGAGGCACAAAAAACTTGAAAGAGAAACTGGCTGAAGTAAGTAACCTGCTCCTAACTGAGTAAAACACAGGAAGGAGGAAAACAAAGTGCACAAGAGTGAAGCATTGATTAGATTTAATTTAGTTCTATAGAAATATTTTGACCTCTGTGGAAAGACCTTTTGTGTATTGTAGCAAAATATGTTCTTCTATACAGAAATTGTTTGTGCCATTTTAGAGAGACTTTTTTCCCCCCTTATTTAACTACTGTGTGGTAGGAAGGTGGCCCTAACTCAGAGGTTATAGATATCCTGAAGGGACGGCAGTGCTATTTTGCCTCCTAAAATCACCCTTTGTTAAAGAAACAAGGGTTAGACCTTCTGCAAAACCAGAATCTCACAAAACATGGAGTGAAATGTCTGCGAGTGAGGCAGCAGCAAATAGTGCCTGATTCTGGGCATTTGGGAGGGTTTGTTTTGTTTCTTTTTTCTCTTTCCTTTTTTTGGTTGGCTCCTTTATTTCTTGAAAATGTTAACCTCTCCTCCTGTGCCAGCTGGAAAGCAACGTTCTGATTTTATTCCCAGTATTTAATAGCTTTGATTTCATAGTCTTTCTCCCCCTCTTCCAAAAGGCTAAAATTTTAATTGACACATTCCTGGAAATGTATTAGGTCAATTTAGAGTAAAGTATGTCATTTACACAGTGTGTGGAGCCTTAGTTTTCGTGTAAAATACTGTTCTTAATTGATTATCATGTACATGAATTTTCTGCATCATTTACACTTACAAATGTGCATTGCACAAAAAGCTAATAAATCTCAGAGGTTTGAATATTAACAACATTTTCTTCCCCTTGTGTTATTAGCAGAGAAATCAGCCCTAGAGACTAGCAAACTGTTACTCACATGAGTACCCTTTCCAAACATGAGGAGTCCTTTGTCACAAAAATAGTTCAATTGGAGCAAATTACTGTATATGACCAATGTCAGTAGCATGAGGAGCAGAGCTGCTTGTGTGCATGCAGGTTTGGAGGTCCAGGTCAGTGTTCTGCTCTGTAGTGTGTTTCTGAGGAAGAAAAGCCCCTCTGCATGCACTGGGATGGGGAAATGCCCAAACCATCAAAATCTTCCCACCATGGGATAAGACTACAAAACACAAACAAATAGGCAGGAGGCTGTCCAAAAGGCACAAAAAATTAGTACTGAATGCTTTTGCTGGCATAGCAGTGCTCAAGTGAAGGTAGGTTTGTTTCTAAATAGCTCAGGTCTGTACTGCCAAAGGATTTGAAGCATGAGGATGCTCATGGCTGTGGAGTTGTACTATTGGTGCTGCTTGGGGTTTAGCTGGAGCAGGAGGTTTTGGGATTTGGGACCCTTACTGGTCTGTCCGTGTTTCAGTGAGTAAAGCTGTGAGCTACTGAAACTGCACAGAGCTATTGAACCCTACACATCCATTTCCTCTTAGCTGCCTTTGGGAATGTCTGTCTTGGGAGAGCAGGGTTTTCCCTTGTCTTCTTGCTGCATTGTGCAGATCTTGGCCAGGCATCCCTGTGTCCCCAGAATTGCTTTTCTTTTGCTGGGAATAGCAGAAGTATCTTTTAGGATCAAGTCCTTGCTGGTCATGCTTCCAGTCCTGACTAGCTCTACCTAAATCACCCAGTCTAGGTATCCAGAAGTGCTGCACTTTGCCTTGCCAGTTAATGTTGCTGTACTAAGTGGTTGTGTTGCTTACAAACCTGCTGTGTTTTGCTTCAGGGATAGATGCATTTTAGCACTGAGAATAGGGATTTCTTTTCATATACCTGCTTCTGTCACTCAGTGGTCTTCCTCTTTTTTTTAATTAGGCAGTGCAGGGGTGCAATTTACTGTAATTTTTCTCACTGGACTGAAATGCTGAAGAACAGTTATACTTAAAAGCCTGTAAAACAAAAGCAAACAAGCCTTATCTCTTTGTTTTTCACTTAAAGGCACACAGAGAAATGGAGACATTGCTTTGCCCATGTGTTTGACCATCAGTCAGAAAACTCTTAAGTAACCCTAATGGAAAGCAAGGATTAGGCATGTTTATTGAGGGAGTAGAATTATGTCCCTTAGAAAGGATGCTTGCTTAGGATCACTGCGGTATGAATGACTGGGACTGTGGCCAGAGGTGGGAAAGAACACGACTGACATTCGCAACCCTCCCAGCTATCAGTAAGTACAGCCAAAATAATTACCCCAAGGCATCTGGATAACCCAGCCTAATTAGCAGTGCCTGAAAACGAGTGGGTTGCATGTTTATACCTGAAGAAATCAAATTACCCTCATACATTTCACCAGGGGCTCTTCCAATTCATTGCTCTGTTGATGAAAGAGGTAGCTATTTACCATAAAGTCACAACCCCGCAGCCTGTGGCTATTCGCTATGTTGAAGAGTGTTACTGCCCTGCAGGGAAATTATTCCTTTTACTAGAGTTGAAGGCAATATTCTTTGCACTGATGAGCTCTAATACTTTTATGGTAGGTGGCATAGACTGTAGAATATACACAAACATAGTAATATGCACTTAATTAGATTACTTGTTAATATCGTTCATTCATTTAATTTGGTCAAAACTGCTGTAGCCAAATGTTCACCGTGAGCTGCAGATTTCAGTTCCCAGATCTGAGACCAAGATTTAGGGAGAGTTTTAACATCCTTATGGATAATAAGCATATCCATAATTAAAATATTTGCCGCTAACCCATTTTGACGGAAATGTGAAGCCTCGCATTTCAGCCAACAGGATAAAAAGTAAAATCAAATCTTTGAGCTGGAAGGTTACCCCAAATCATTGTAATTTCGTTCATCTTCTTTTGAAACATCTCAGACTCATTATTTGAATAGATCATGCACTGTCTCTACCAACTAGGGACCAGATCAAGTCTGGCAAATTCATAGTTCATTATTGCAGCACAGCTTCCTTCTGTTATGATGAAATGTGAAAACTTCAGTGGCACCATCCAAATATCAGTGTTAGAAAGTTGATATTTAGAAGCAATGACCAGAAAGACCCAGATCTAAAACACAGGAAAAGAAGGTCTAGGCAGAACATTAATATATATAAGAATGGCTTTATTTAATCCGTAATGATTATTAAGGAATAAGTACTGTCATGTACGTGTGTGGATAGCAAATCAAATGGTTGCAGCAGAGTGGATTTTGTTTCAAATTAAAGGAAGACACAGTGATACACAAATCTACTTTTGTCAGTATTAAATAGTTTGCCCAGAACAGACGTGGCTGGTCTTGGCACCCAATCCTGGAACTCAATCCTTAGAGGGATATGCATGACAAATTGGTTTGCATGGAGATGTTCTTCCTTGGACAGTCTGCACCGGTGTTTAAACCCAGAAATTCTCAGGGTCAGGGAAGGGCTTGAAAGGAAGAGTCACAAAACCTCCTCATCCCGTGTTTTGAATTGACTTTAAATGCAGATTTGTTCTGCTTACTTTTGATGAGTGAGTGAACTAAATAGGGGATTGGGCTTGTAAAATGGTGCCTGGGTATATTAAGCAAGCTCCTCACCTCCAGACGGCAAGGTTCAGATTGGAGTTTAGTGGCCTCAGGCTGGTCACCAGTGGGCAGTTGCCCACATTGCAAAGCATAACACAATTTAGCAGAAATCGGAACAATTGACAGTTTCTCCTCAAGAGATGCTGTAGACTCATTACTGGAATTGAAGGGGTGTTGGAGGTCAGAGCTGAAGTGCATTGGCAGCTCTGTGTGGAGGAAGTTTGCAGAGCTCTGTGTGGTAGGCCAGATGGTGCTATTAGTGTCTAACTTTCCTGAGTACTAAAATTCACCAAATATCCCTCTTGCCCCAAAACCAAACAAACAAACAGGCGCGCTCACAGACGTCCCACACAGTTTAGAGCAGTCAACGTCCCTGGCATCCTTACCAACTTTCCTACTCATTTAACACCACCACAGATTAGAGGACACAGTAATGCAACACTCTGGGCTATTTGCTGAACGGAGCTCATGATGATTGACACTCTTGCCTGCGTCCTGACTTTGAACTACGTGTTGTATGTTATTATTTTTTGTTATTGTCCTTTAAAATGCTTTGAGATATAACATATGGCAAGTGCCAATGCACCATGGTGCAATGTAATTTAGTCAAATATCAGAAGCATAGACAGTGCAAATGGAAAGCAGGCAAAATATCTGATCCAAGTGCCTACTGGTATAATTGACTCAGCCGAGCCAGCCTATGTCATTAGTCCTATAAAGAGTTGCATTTACAACAATAAAACTGAAAAGCATGGAAATTAAAAGCTGTTAGAATTTCCTCTTGTGTGTATTTATCTGCACGAATGCTGTATACTCCCTGCACAATTTTGTAATCTGTTTGGTAAAGGGGCATTACACTAACCTGTGTCAGCCCTGTACTGTATATCAAACAATATCACACTCCAAAGGAGGATTAATCAAAGCAGCGGATGTGTTGGTTTAGTACCCCATGTCTGCTGTCAATTACACACGCAGTAAGCTCACAAATTTAAGCTGCTGAACAGAATAAAATCAAGGGGCTATTTTGCTTCCCATCCTTGAGTACTGAAAACACCCCCAACCAACCAACCTGTACGTTTTGCAAAGGGTTTCTGGGCAGGTGAAAGGACTCCAAGACCAGGCGAGGAGGTAGTGACTGTTTCTGTTTGGTGCCGAGTGCCAAAGGTGGTTGACGGACAAGTGTACCCCAACAATGTTTCACTTATTAAAGAAGCCTTGTCAAACAAGCTGAAAGCCCTGCATATAAGTGACCTTTCTGTTCACCTCCCATTACAATGAAGATTTGAGCATTCCTTGCGAGCCTTCCAGTGTCGACATTAAAGAATCAGAGTGTCTTTCCATCTCTGCTGATGTGCCACTAGACCACTTAAGAGAAAATTGAGAGAGTATATTACAGGGTGAAAGAGCAGAGTTCGGAGGTCACTATCATTCTCATTAAGAGATGTTTCTATGCAGTGCCCATAGGTGGATAAATCAATACTTTCTGTCTGAAAATGATCACGCTTGGTAAAGAGTGCTTTAATTGGGCTGTTACTGTTTATGGAGAGTGAGTATTTATGGGGGTTTCATGACAATAAACAGCACAGTGGATGATGGCTTCCATGTTCCTTTGCGGGATGTGATATGACAAGTGGGATGACAGAAGATTTTGACATTTCAGACCTCCCTTGAGTGAGGGGAGTGCAAACTCTTAGCAATTGGCCAGGAACTCCCAAAGTCCCAAATTAGGATCCGTTGTTTGATGCATGCATTGTTTGGATAGAGAGGCCTTTATTTCAGGTATCTTTCTAAATGTTACACATTGAAGAAACTAAACATTAATGGTCTGATAGTTGAAGACAACCTTTTTTTTCCACCCCTTTTCTTTCTCCCCCACTTTGTAGTGACACGGGGTGGTTCTGTTCAATGTGCAGTCTTTTTACTGTCAGTATGGAGACAGAAAGAGGCAAAGGTTACAGGGAAAAGGGGAGACAGAGATCTACAGTTCTTACAATGAAAGCAAGCAAAAAGAAAAGAACTGAAAACCAAAAGCTTTCCTGGCTGTGGAGGACAGGGACTCTGAACCCAAAGAGGATCAGTTTCTGAACAAAGTTCCTGAAATCCTGCATGGGGTTTAACAACACTGCAGCATTAGCTGGTGCATCCCAAAGGAAAGCACATTCACATGTGGGGGACACAAGGCACATTGAATGAGGGATCTTCAGCCAACCTCATTCTTTCAGCCAGAAAAGTGTTAAACTAATCTTCAATAAATCTCACCGATGCAGATGTAGTGTACACATCCTGACAAGTTATTTATTTTGAACATGTTTTAGTTGGGATTCCTGGGTTTGACGGTCTCGCTGTGTTGTATCTCTGCTTTCCCAGTTTGAAATGTGTATATTTTGCATCTTTCTCTAAGGAAGTCCAGGCATTTGAGGTAAGCTGTATGTGGAGAAAATATGAGAAAGTTTCAGAGAATCTAGACATGAATTAAACCAGCTGTCAGGATTTTAACTGAGACATGGTATAATAATTGCAATGCATTAAAATTAGCAGGGTGCTTGCTTAAGGTTATGTGGGGCATTTTGACTAGTGCTCTGTGGGCTGCACTGTCTTTTCTGAGGTAACTGATAAGCAGACTAAGCAGAATTGTAACTGCTCCATCTTTTCTTAGCAGAGACCACCTCCAGGTTGTGTTAATACCTTTCTTCAGGCCAGATGTTTAAAGGTATTGTTTGCATCATTGTCTCTTCAAGAGTCCAGGATTGCTGCAGTTTAGAAACTGCGATAGGAGTTGACTGTTAAACACATTGAGCCTCAGATGGTTTTCTGTAGCAAACAAAAATGCCGAATTTTGTAACTGCAAAGAGAGTTCTGTGCTTTCAACAGAAAAGAAATACAGATTTTGCTTAAAAGTGTCCATTTAATTACATTTTTAGGGGGTGTGTATCTAGGTTTACAAATGCTGTATAAATGAAAAGCAAGGTCTCTTTGAAAGCATGGGCTATTAGGAGAAAAATAACAACAACAACAAAAACCTCAGGCTCCAGTTTTGATGGGAAAATATTACTTCTGGTTATTGTTTCATCAGTAATCCATAATACCTCCAAGGGAACTGCTACAGTCTGTCATCTCACGGACAGCTTAAAAAAAATGGCATGCTATAGAACTGGTAGGCCCTAAGGGAACTTTTGAATAGCTGATACCCTATTTGTGCAATAGATATTTTCCTTGATAACTGGAAATTAAGCTTGCCTGGGAGAAATGTAAATATCATCTCTAATTTGCACTCTGAATTACCATTAAAAATTATGTGTGCACATAATCATATCAAACATTTCAGAGCTTAACCATGATAACACTTGGCACTCTCAGCATCTTCAAAGCGCTTTACAAATATTACCAATACATCCTTCCACCACCCCATATTGTTATCCCTACTTTACAGATGAGGCAAAGGGGTCAGTGAGGTTCTGTAGTGCCTTGGGATCATGCTGACTCTACGTAACACTACTGTGATAGGAGCTCCAGAATTTGACTATGATTAAGCCACTGTAGATACACTGCTATTGGTGCTAATTTACTTACCAGTTGGCAAAAATAATATATGCAGTGACAGAAGTGCACATGATACCATTACGTAGGCATTGGGCCTCCTAATGTAGTTAAGATGTAGCTGCAGGACAAAGATTTTGTTTACATCAAAAGAATGGCTGGAAATAAATGGAGTTTTCCTACATAGGTGCCAGTAAATAGCTGGAATTAGAACCAGACTGATGCATGATTTAAACATAAACAGGCTGAATCAAAGCAAAGTCATTCAGATTAGATCTTGTTCCTAACATGTTCATAATTATTGCTAGTGCAGTTGAAGGGGAAAAAAAATTAAAGGCTGGGTATTATACTCAGCCTAAATTGACCTTGACCATAGTTAATGCCATGCAAAAGCAGTTCAGATTGCGAAATCCCTTGCTGCCTTGTGTTTTGGTTTTTCCTGTGTGAATTCCCAGGTGCTAGGCTGTGTTGTGATAAATATTTGATCACACATTTGCAAACTGGAGGGTTGTTGTTTTTTTTTCATGGGAGGAAATGTTCTTGCATTTTGGGTCTGATCCTGGCCTGTGGAAACCAATAGGAAGTTTTATGATCTCACAGTGACAAACCAGATTTGGAAGAGAGTTTTCAGCAGAATTCCCTGTTGCCCGATCATAGCGTGCAAGTCAGCACTACACGCTATTGTAAGTCTCCTGTAAAAATTCAGTCTCAAGAGAAGTTACTTCCCGGGTAGCTGTGGGATAGGCAACCTACAAAGTTTCTTGATGCACTGTGTCCCATTTTCTTGAACTCTTCAGTAGAGCTGTGGAAACAACAGATTACACATCCAGTTCCAACTCCTGCCACGGGCAGGGACCCCTTCCACTAGAGCAGGTTGCTCCAAGCCCCTGTGTCTAACCTGGCCTTGAACACTGCCAGGGATGGGGCAGCCACAGTTTCTCTGGGCACCCTGTGCCAGTGCCTCAGCACCCTCACAGTAAAGAATTTCTTCCTAATATCTAATTTAAATCTCCCCTCTGTCAGTTTAAAGCCATTCCCTCTTGTCCTATTCCTTCATGCCCTTATAAAAAAGTCCCTCTGTCTAAAATCTCTGGTAAGATGAAGGAACTCTGTCCTTCTTCATTTGTTGGATCCAGATGTGACCAGCTCACACTGCTCTGCTGCTGTAGGGTTCCTGAAGGGTCCTGCTTGCCTTTTTGTCCTAGGTGATGTGTGAGGCTGAGCTGTGACTCCATGGACAAATTTGTTTCACATTACTAAGGAAGGACCTTGTGCTTCCTGCAGGTTGTCACCACTGTTTTACAGCAGTAGCCAGCCTTTGATGGAAATTCTGCCCCCTGCTACCTTTCAGCATTGTGTGATTGCTGGGCAGCATGACAGGACTGTGTTCCTAGCAGAGTTTGCACAGATTGTGGTCAAACATATGGTACAGATTCCATACAGATTCTAAATCTTGGGATCATAAACTCATATAAGGGAGCCACAATTCCCTCCCCTTCCTAAATCATAAGATAAAAGGCAGCTTTGGCTTGGTAGATGAGTATGGAAACTATAGAAAAGACATTCCTGATGTGGGATGTTTGACATCTTAGCAGATAGAATTAGCAGTCTTAAGAGACCCTTAGAACAGCATACCTTTAAAGATGTGCTAAGTGAGTAAGTAATAAAGCCATCCTAAAAGATCTTTGGTTAGGAGCTTAATGCAGGAGTCTAACACTCAACTGCAAACTCTTGGGATACAGTCAGTGGGGCTTGCTCTTTGATAGACGTTCAGGAGTCATCCCAGCACATGCTTCTTCCTGAGTAGATGATAGCCATTAATGTCACTTCCGCAGTTCAAAATACATCATAACATACTGCTGGAAATCCCAGATGTCTTCTCCAAATAACCAGACTTCCAAAGATTTGGCAGAAAGGCTCCAGCTGTACAGAAGTGATGCTTATGGCAACTTCCAAACTTACAGTGATATTACAAAGAAAGAAAATGAATTTGTTTGTTCTTTCAGCTTTTCATATTCCATAATTTCTGAAGCCTTTCTCAGTTAAATAGTTGTGAATGATTGTCACAGATATAATAACATAGCTGTAGAAGTTGTATGTTTTCATGGCAAAATTTGCAGTGATTCCAAAAGGGCTGGGATTTTGTTGCTGTTAAATGGAAAAACAATGTTGATAATGAGGTAAAGTGTAGAAACATTCTATTACAGTAGACAAACAGTACAGTGATTGAATTTGAAAGGGAAAAACACCAGCAGCCAACTTTGCAAGGATGTGCGCCTGAATTTCCTAGTTGCAATTCACTAATCACAGAATAATTCATCAGTGCCGAACAAAAAAGGCCTTTTTTTTATCACCGTTGCCTCTCAGCTCACAAGCAGCATTGTCTATCCCACCGTTTCATGTCAAAGAAGAAGGAATTTTAGCAAATGTTTGATTTATTAGAAAGTGAATGATTCTTTGCAGCCATGTGGGGCTAGCCCATGTTTCAATAAGACAAATTGCATTGTAGCATTCCACTGGCAGCCAATGATAACTCATGATCCAGACAGAGTCGGTTATACCAGAATGGATGAAAAGCAGGAGCAAAAGGACACAGAGCAGAAGAAAAGAAAATGCTTCAAGAGCTGTTATTTAAAAGAAAAATGAAATTAATAAATACAACCCAAAACATTATTTTAGACACTGTTTTAAAATACTTCAATTAAGATTCTGCTCAGCATCACAAGCAGAGTGTGGCAGAATAAAGAGGCTCATGTTCTCTCTTTCCCAGTAGTAAATTATCATATTTATACTCAAAAACATGCCACTGTCAACTTCAGTTGTTTGTGTAATTGGAAAAAGGTAAATGATGTAATAAATGAGCCCCTACTTTTGTTAAAAAAACCCAAAGTAGTGGCAAATGGTACAGTTTTAAAATGAATTAATGTCAACTGTGAAAAGCAAAGCCTAAGACAAACAAAATCTGACTGTTCCTGACCTTTAGTTAATATTGATAGTTTATCACTAGAGAACTCATTGATTTATTTTCCACTTCATATCTGATTATCACTTCAAAATAGCACTGCATATTTTAAAACAACTCAGCCGCCCCCGGTTCCATTTCCACTATTCCAGAGTACAAATAAACGTTCCTTTAATTCCCAGTAACGTAATCCTGCTTTTTAACTAGGTGACCCGCCAGGAGCAAACCCCAAGGTGATGGGTTGCTTCCTGATTGCAGATATGCGTGTCATGAAGTGCTGCGCTCTGCCCGTCGGCTTTGTTCTCCGGGATCCGCGGAGCAGGAGGGGTATTGAAATATACAGGAATCTTGTTCCCAGGGAGCTGACAGGCAGACCTGAGGGACAGTGCGAAGTGCATACCTGGTATGTCTAATTTTAGGCCTGCCAGCCCTGACAGTGTCCCTAGGAAAAAAATCTATACTAATTTCTCAGTGACACACAGAGCTCTAAACTGCAGCATTTTTCATTCCACCACCAAAATGTTCTTGTGCATGGGTTTTTTTTCTCCCCAGTATTATTTAAAGGAACTGTCAAGCCTTCAGCATTTAACAAGTATTTTTAAGCTGTGTTTTTCAGTGTAAAGCTGCCATGCATTCGAGGTATTGTTGCATGAAAAAGCATAAACTAAAGTATCACATTAGAAAAGAAATCAGCATTAGACATAAACCCAACTTCATTTTATTGCTTCACACTGATATTGTTCCCCATGGGAGAAGTGTTACAGTTTGATAGGTTCTGGGGGCCCTGTGTGCTGGTGTAAATCAGGAATCCCTTATGAATTTTGATGAGGCTCTGCAATTTTACATCAGCTCAGGTTTCTAGACGGCGGGTTCAGTGTGTGTACACTGTATGGAAAGAAAGGTACAGTCGTTTTAAATATAATTGAGTAGGCTCGTAAGAGGTTCCACTTAGAAGGTAAATTATGGTAACAAGTCAAGAGTGTACTCTGTGTAGTTTTCATTTCAAGTGTATGGTCTTCTGTATTCACTTAACTAGGCACACAAATCTAAGCAGACAGATGAGATAGAGGCAATCAAAGAGAAAAGCTTTATTTGGAGCTTTTGGTAAGTGTTGAAGTTTTATTTTGTAGTGTTCCTCATGAGGCAGTTTCAGAAAGGATGAAGGGATGGATCACAAGCAGTTTAATATCTGAATCAGTGGCTGTTGATCAGCTGAATTTTGGCTTCCTCCCTGTGTAATTGTGAAAATCTTCTCTCCAGTTTGAATATTTAGTGAAAGGGCTGAGGAATGAATCACTCTGAACATTCCCAAAGCGTGCTTCACTGTTAATTGTCCCATCTCAAGCCAGGAGGGGCTGAATGGTGGTGTTGCATTTTATACGTGTTCTCTGTGGATGAACACATAATGCCATATAATGTCTTTGGTGGTCTCCTTTCAGAAGGCAGCTTCTACTTCAGGGAATGATGAAGGTCTCAGAAAAACATTCTCATAGTACGAGAGACGTGGCCAAGGAAGCATTGCAGGGCATCAGTGTAATGGCTTGTGTTAACTATTGTTAATGCTTACATTGAGTTACACTTTCATGGCTTTCAAGTACTACACAGTGTTGAGTCCAACAACAGGTACTGTTTTTAGTACCCACCATCATGTCACTCCGTGTTCACACGCTTACCTAAGATGACTTTGAGGCCAGCTGTATCAATATGTGTATACAAAGGTAACTTTGATCACGTGAACATGAGTTACCTACATGTAAAAGCATTTGAAGTGAGAGGCCCTTAAGCAGAATCAGTAGCTTCTGCCTCCTTTAGAAATGTAATTGCTAGACTTTTCTACCCTCCAGTAGTTTATCTGCTTTAACCCTTGTAAAGTAGCTCTTTCTCACAGTGAATAAAAGCTATAAACAATTTTAGTTTTACTTGAATTCCATTCTGCGGCTTGGCTCATGTCCTGGTATTTTTTCTTTTCTAAAATTCTGCTTAAATTATTTGAGGCTTCAGAAACTGAAACCACACAACCATTGCCTACAACTGAAAATAGCATATCTGATTCATCGCATTAACTTCTAGCACCAGTGTAGGTCATGGAAATGAACTGATAATGCTGTGCAGCGACACAAACACCCATCAGTTTGTGTATGTATGCATAGAGGAAGAATCTTTTGCCCCAACACGTAATGGGGCATTTCCGGCACTTGGTGCAGAGTTTGTAAAGGGAGAAGAGAAAATAAGGGAGGAATTTTACTGAAGAAAAATTGCCATCAGTAGTTTCATATATTCCCCCAAAAAGTCCAGGCAGCATCATCCACTTTTGTTCCAGTTCCAGCTGACTGCCTTCTAGGCCAATATATCATCTTAGTTTAATCAAGGAACTAGCTAGAAAAAAGTCAGTCAGCAGAAGAAAGTTGCTTTTCCTCTCCTTGCCTTAGTTACCTGTTGACACCACCTTTCTCCTACCACCTAGGGAGGAGATGTGTCAAGGAAAGTACATCAGGAGTCAGTGCTGCAGGCCAGCTGTGGTGTACATGATGATGCTTTCCAGTTGGCCTTGGGTGTTTCTTTTTCCTCTGGAACATCTGAGCGAATTTCTGGCTCCATGAAGCTGGAAGATGTTTTGTGAGGGGCACTGGAAGGGTTCTTTTGCTCTGCCAGTAATGGTGTCATTTGGTTTGCGGAGATCTGTGAACAAAACCCAAACCAAGTCACAGCTATTCACTTAAATTTGTGTCTGCTCACATTTCCAAAGGGAAGGATTTCACAACACTCAGAAATCTCCAGTAGAAAAGACAAGTGGAAAGGTTTGTGTAGCTTGAAGTCAGAGCTATTCAAAACCAGAAAATTAGCCATGTGGAAGCATGTACATTAGTTTACAGCTCTACCAAACAGTCCCTGGTTTGAATGCTCCATAAGATGTTTTTTGGTTTGAGCTCTGTTGAACTGGAAGTTCCTAACAAAGCAGGTGAGCTAGGTGCAATTCCTTTGGAAGTACTTCACATTGGTTTCTGTCTGATTCCACTTTTCCTCACGTGAGTCAGTAAGAGGGAGGCTGATTTGCACCTAGGACTTATCAAATAAATTAGCAGATAGTTAAAATGTGAATTTGTACACTGCAGAGATGGAATATTCTGGATTATAGTGTGTATTCCAGGTGCTGGTGTGCTAAAGGGATTATCAGCAGTTTAATCCATAGCTGCTGGACGTTGCCCCATAGCAGAGCTGACCACTCCTGAAGAGGTCAGGGAATACCCACACTAGCAATCAGATGGATAGTAAATCACCAGAGGAATTAATTCGGAGGAAGAACTGGTGCAAGTGGGATCCAAACTAATAGCTATTACCTGTATAAATAAACCTGTACTCCTTGCAAAAATATAACAGATGTCAAAAAATCCATTCCATCTACAGCTTCTGTACAGTAGTGTTTCTGAGGATACACATACCTTAGTTATTCACAGAGCTCCTTTTGTGAGTCTTTCGCTGTACTAAAATCTACTTTTCTTGGTAAATGTAGCACAAATACTCAGGCTGTGATCTCATTCCTACTAGTGCCGGTGACAGGAGTCCCAGGGGCTTCACTGCAAATTAGATCCCCTGGAAAGAGACTGAGAGTCAGAACGGATCCGACCTCTCTGCCGCTTCTAGGAGCGAACTCGTACTCTTCACGCCCTCCCTGCCTTGCCTCTGACAACTTTTCCAGTAAGATCATCTCTCCCGCGCGCACTGTCTCTCCTCTCTCCCTCCCACCCCATGAAAGAAGCTGGGGACAGGTATCGAATGGTCTCTTAGGCTGCTCCTAAAACACAGCCTCCACGAGCTCTGTAGCTGTGGCTGTTCCCCTTCCCCGGGTCCCGTAGGTTATTTTCCGAGAAGTATGTTTTGGTTTAATTCTGTTTTTCTCAGTCTCTGTTCTCATAACTCCATTCTGTCACTCTTTTGATCGGTTATACATCAACTGTAACATAACTCTGTGATTTCACTTGGTACCGCTTACTTCATACAAAAAGGATCTCACTCTTCAAAGAAAACTTTTATTTCATTGTCTGCTACATATGCAAGTTTTCCCTAAGGAAAAGGGTTATTTATTATTTCGTTCCCCCTCTCTGCTTCCCCCCGTCCCTCTCCAAAAGACTAACAGACACTAATCTCCTTTCATCAGGTTCCCTTCTTCCTCATTTTTTTTCTTTTTGCACAAAATGCTCGCCACTACCTTTAACACCTTATTGTGTCTGGAGTGATAATTACTTTCAGTTGCCGCAGCTGGTGCATGGAGAGGCGTGCGGGCCCTGTAAATTGGGAATGGGCAACCTGGGTGGGATCGCAGGAAAACACAGAGATCTGCAAAATCAGAAGCCACAATTAAAAGCGACAGAGTTTTGCTTTTCAAATGTTTTCCTATTATTTTCTATGAACTTACCTTTGAGATTTACTTTCTACCGAGTCACCTTTGCAACAGTTTGTGATTCTTTTGTTAGAGGAAGGGACCGACTGATGCACATGATAGAAAATAAGGAAAATACAAATTGGTACCTGACACACTTAAAGCATTTGGAAACAACACACACACAGGCATAGCTGAGAGTTGCCTTGCCGGACAGGGGGAAACATGAGTCTGTCAACAGGTTTTAAGATCCTCTGGGGTATTATTACTGCTTATTTGAATGTATAAAGTATTTCTCTGAAGTCGCTCAGTCTTGATTTAATCTTTCACATCTCTTATTTTAAGTGTAGGATTGATAGGGAAATTTGGGGTTATCGTACAAGTGAGAATGAAGGCTGGGTTATAACCTTTCAAAAATAATAGTATTTGCCTACATGTATTTCCCCTTTCCTCTTCACTTCTTATGTAAGTTGTATGCAGAAATTATTAGCAGTATTACTAGTGCAATTTTGTATGTATTTTGGCTGTTGCAGCCCCTCACAGCATAATATGAGATCTTTTATATTCCTACTGACCACAAGAAAATTGGCATGCACTGTTCACTACATAAAATGAGGGGTTTTTTTGTGAGACCAGATTATGCTTGTTTTCTTAGATTTCCTCAAATGCGGAGTAGTGAATTATTTAATACACCTTTTGAGATGCATTTAGTGAAATGTTTGCCACAATCGGCGCTGCTTTAGGCATGCTGGCTTGAAACCTGGTATTTTGTCTGCTGTCTGTGCTGGAGCCTTTCGGAGATTTCCCATGCCTACCTAAGGTTAGGATTAAAGTTCAGGTTTGGAAAAGCGGGGTCTGTAGTGCAGGAGTGGCTGTGGTCCTTTGCAACTTGCCAGTAGGTGAACAAAAAGCATGAAGAATCCGTTTGTCTTTATTCCATTCCCATGCTTAGTTAGGTTAGAGTTAGGGTTAGGGTCAGGAGAAGTGTTAAGCATGACAAGCAGTGGTATGTTCCAGTTTCCATGGGGCAAACCTTATGTAGCTGTCTGCTTTGAGCTGGAGTTATGCTGTGAGTTAGAAAAAGCAGGGCAATATCAGCCAAGATGAGTGTGGCAAGTTCCTGGAGATAAAACAAGAGCAAAGTATGACAAGCTGTGAAGGAATTATTCTTTTTGATTTGCAGGCAATGCTGGGTTCCCAGGCCTCTTCGAGTCAGGGTCTGGGTCTGGGTTAAGGTTATGGTTAGGCTTAGGAAGAGGTAAGGCTTTTTAACTTTGATGGGCTGTGGGATTCTGCTACTTCCAGAAAAGTAAATTGAGGAAAAGCATCAGTATCTTCACATTCATTATTCATTATCTGTGGCACTATGGGTATTTGTGCATATTTTGAGAAAGAGTTGTTATTACAATTGGGTTGAGTAAACAGGGGAAGGTATAATTGGAATATTGGGGTCCCCACGTTCCAGAGGATAAACTGAATCAGTGCCTGTAATGTATCACTCCTTATTTGCAGGCATAATCAGGGCTAGAAACTGAAAAAATTGTTGTTTTCAATATCTTGCCAATGCAAAACTTCATATGGGTACTGGGATGAGGTATAAGAAACAATACGAGTTGCAAGAATTGAGCTGTGACTGGTCCAAGATGATGAACGGAGGCAATTCCTGTTTCATGTCAGGAAGTTTGAAAAATCAATCGGGTTGCTCCTTAGTGCAGCTGGATATAGCCTCTTCCCACTTTTGTACCCACTGCCTCCATAGGGTGTAGGGCACTGCTGACTTTCTACCTATGTTTGAGATAAAAAATACTCCCCTTTTTCTATTGCACAGAGTGCCAGCTTTACTGATGTGGCTGTGTGAACAGTTCTCTAGCTGATAAATGCTTAGAGTTTTAAGATTTCACTACTGCGTTTAGACAAATCCCAAGTTCAGGTGTCATTTTCAGGGTAGCAATAATAGATTTTATTTATTTTACTTATTTTTATTTATTTGTTATAAGAGGCTCCACATTTTTTCTCTTACCAAGATGCTCCATTAAAATTTCCAAATAGGCTTTACAACACTGAGTTGCAGCCAAAAATCTTTGCTAGAGAGTCGAACAAGAATTCCAGGCACTTGACCAAAGCAGTATTTCAAGTATATATTGTATTTATTTGAAAGAAGATAATGCAATGCGGTCATCTTTTGCTTCACTACAGGTATAAATCCTCTAAACCCATTGCAGATGTGGCAGGGATATTGCAACCCATTAACCTAACCGAACGTAACTGTTTTTCTCTTGCAAGGCTTGTCTGACTCGGTCTCTTTCTCTTTTTGCTGTGAGCGTGGTTAGATCTGTTAGGTCTGTGCATAGTCTGCATGTACATTGTGGCGTTGAGTTCCGCTGTCTGGACCATTTCCCTGTGAATTAATACTGAAATGGAGCAGCTGACATCCCCACACCTTCCTTCCCTACCCCTCTGTGTACCCATTAAAATCAGCCAACTAAGATCTTACTCCCAGTCTGGCACTTTTGTGTTGATACCCTAGTGAATTGGTATTTTTCAAGTATCTGTATATAATTCAGTGTGAGTATGAATGGTACAGTCTGTCCCTAAAAAAACAACCAACAAATCACTATTTCACATGGTATTTTAGTATGTATTAAAGATTCCTCCTCCTTGTCGAGTTTGTGTCCAAAATGGAATTACTAGTCTGCAGCTTTGCTGATTGTGAATATGTCCATGAGGCTGAATTTCAGATGTACCCATTTATGAATCTGGCTGATATGCTGAATGCAGCATTTTGTGCAGGTCACGTGTTGTGTACAAAATATCTGATAAAATGCTGCTCGCAGTCTTACAGATCTTAGAAATCCTTTCCATATGTCTAATCTTAAATCCTTTCCATATGTCTCCATCTATACATGAACACCAATTAGTCAATTAATCTGCCACCTTTATTTAATTAGATAATAAAAAAGAACTTTTTGAAGTTAAATCTCATTTCATTTTCCCAGGAATCAAAAATGACAACTAGTAGCAGCAACAAATTACAAGATAAATTTCATAATCCACTCAGTGAATACATTAATATTACAGTATTTGCTGAGTTAAAACGAGTCCAACATTCAATAGTCTCCTTTGCAAACAAACCACACTTGCATGAATCCAAACAAGATTTTATTATGATTGCAATTATTATGATTATTTTAAAACAAAACTGTTTCTTTGTAGCAGTCCTGGAATGATTGCAGGACATTTTGACTCTTCAGGGTCCTTAGAAATTAACCTGGTGTTAATGAAAGTTCATAAGCAAGAATCCCGATGCAGTGGAAATCCTCCCATGCCCCCCTTAGGGCAACTAGCAGCCGCTTTGCCGTGCCGTGGTGGCCCAGGGCAACCAGACCAGGGCCGAAGGTGCTGGCTCGGTGTGTCTGTCTCCATTGAACCTGTCTCATTAGCATGCCTGTGTGCTCCCCCAAGACATTCCATTTCATGTGAAAGCAAAATATAACAGAAAGTGGATGTTTGTGGGGTTGCTGCTGCAGCTCTTATATTTCTGGAGGGGAAAAAAAAATACAAAATAAAATTCCCTGCCAGGTCCAGACCTAGAATAAATGAGAACAGCTACACTGAAGCCCACAGAGCAATATCACCTGCACCTAGGGAAGATTTGTCCCGTGTATTTCTTACTTCCACCACAAATAAACTCAATATCGAGGCATTAATATTTTTAAAAGGCGGAAGGGATGTTATTCGCTTTTTTTTCATGCAGCAGAACAAGAAAATGATTTTTGGTTGGTTTTTTGTTGGTTTTTTTTTCCCCACAAGAAAATAGTTTTCTAATAATAGCCCGGTATTAAGTGTCAGGGAGTTGCTTTATGATTTTCGGCGCTTTATCGCAGCCAGCTATTGGGAATGGGGTCAGATTTCCAACTCGCTGCAGAAGAGATGCTTTCAGTGGCTTGAGCATTGTTGTTTTCTGTCAATGAATTATCAATTGCTTTTGAAGACTGATCACTTTCTTTCTTGGGTATACTTGAGAAACACACAACTTTCTGATGGTGTCTGAAGCCTTGTTAGCGTAGAGCTAATATAAACCCTTTTGTAAGTGCGGAGATGATAAAGATTTGGAAACCGACTGTCAGATGTGTTTGGGTTTTTTTCTCTCTATTCAGAGTGGACAGAACATAAAAAACCTTAGAAGCTCTTAAGCTTTCTGTCTTCTCATGTGTCAGAAAAGAAAGTATTTCAGGGTTTCTGTATGAAATTGTGATAAATAAGAAAATTACAAAACAACCCGTTTTGCGTATAAAAATGCATTTCCGAAGTAACTGTCCTTGGACAGGTTTTCCATAGGAACTTGTATGTGGAGAAAATCCCTCAAACTCACACACAATATGTAAAGAAAGCTCTTCTTCTTGCATGTTTTTCAAAGTGTAAAGGAGATTTTCGTTATTTGTATCCAAACATTTAGCTTATGCTTTGATGCAGTAGTGGAAGTAGTTTATCTGACTCCCTCTATTTAGACAGATGCAATCATAACATAATATGTGCATTATAGGTGATAAAAAAGGTAGAACAGGAAGGGAAAAATGGAACCAATATTCCCAACTAGGAAGACTTTAGGTCTTAACCATGGTGAATGTTGCCACATTGTATTAGTGATAGTAACTTAGGGAGAACTGCTCCTGATGGTAAAATAAAGCCCTGAGGGGTTTTAGGATGTGGGCCTTAGAGATTTCAAAGTTGAGCAAAAGAGATTAGGATTCTATTTTTTTTATCCCGCTCCTAGTTTTTCATATTTATATATTAAGCTGCTTGTATTAAGCTCTTCACTAAGTAGTATTTCTGATCTGTGCTGCAATTTGTCATGACATTTCTCTAGGCAGCTATTATAAAGATGTCTGCTTCCCTTTTTTCTTAAACAAGAAAGTAGGCTGCAAATAAGTCACTTGATTTTTAAATTACTATCAATTAAGAAAATGGGGTGTCAGGGTCCAGAAAATTGATAGCTGAGTTCTGAACTTAGATCAGGAAAATACTGAGCCATAAAATATTCATACACAGCCACAAGAAAAAAAAAACCTTGATGTTATGTTCATCCGACCAACATATGTTGTTTGTGAATGTCATCGGAGTGACTGTTTTTAGAATAGTGAAAAAAAGGTATTTGAGTGAAACAGGCAAGGATGATCACCTAAGCAGGTTTTAATGTAGAAACTGTTGCTGCTGAGACTGGTTTCCAAGCCTGTTCAGTGCAAGTCACTGAAACTTGCCCTGACTTAAGTGGATGTCAGGTTTTCCTGCCAGTCTCTCCTAGTAGAGCGCAGCAGCTTGTGTGTACTGCGTCCAGCCCAACAGGGAAACAGCACCTGCCCACCTAGGTTCTTCTGCGGCCCCTCTTGTCACAGTATGCTTCCAGACAGCACTGGCTTTATCTTTACTGCTCCCCAGTAAGGGGGAGAATTGTTACCAGCCTGTTGTAAAAGAGAATTGCGAGGCCTGGTGACACCAGGGCTTGTTCTGCATCACGGGCTGGACTGTGCGGCACAGCCAGGAACCAAGCCTGGGCCACGGGCAAGCGTCTTGCTCTTTAGCTTCACATCTGTCATTCTTCCCCCTGCTTTTCTGAGGTTCTGTGAGTTCGACAGGCTTGACACCTACCTTTCAAGGTGCCTGAGTCTGTTCTGACCCAGAGCTGAGCTGCTTTTGCAGCACCCTCTGAAAATGAGCATTTCCTGAGCTCTCTGCCACCAGCAAACAGAGCAAGCTTGCTGCTGGCCCCAGACCCAGAACCCCAGGAGGAGAGGGACAGCTTGCGAATCCATATTTGCTGGTTGAGTGTGGAGAGAGGAAGAGGAGGGTTTTATTTACAGGTAATGTGGCTTAAGAGGAATTGTACAACTCATCAGAAAAAGATGACAAACAGTTCTGCAATTTAATTAGAAGTCAAATTGCACCTTCCAGATTCTTGGAAATGAGACAAAAAGGGAGAATAAAACACAGAGAAATTGAAATCTTGTTATAATGATGGTTGGGATGAGTTTGGTCAAGTTGACTGAATTTCCTAGGAATTTCACTGTGGATTTCACAGGCTTTGGGTCAGGACCTCATCACCTTTGTTTTCTCTACCTGAGCTCTTTTTATCTTTGCTTATATTTTGATTTTGCCTTTATTTCTGCTTTTGAAGCCTAGCCTTTAAATATGCTTCCTCTGTGGAGTATGTGTATATCTTCATGACTTCTTTAATGACTCTTTTCTCTAAGAGTAAGGCAGAAAAGACGCTCATTTCCGTAACGCATGCATTTCATTTACGATTAAACCAAAAAGAGATTTATGGGTTACTACCCTCATTTCAGCTATAGGTTGAACATTTTCCTCTACGGAAATATGTTGCCTGAGGAGGCTGCAGCCCCCCCTTCAATTATTTGAACTTGATGTGATGTCCAGAGAGTGAATTGTGAAGGAAAAGAAAAAAAAAAAAGAAAAAGGAAATAAAAAGCAAATAGGTTTTATAAAAATTACTTTTTCATCTTTAGGCATCATAAAAATATTGTCAGAATATAGAATTGCATTATGGTGTTAAGGAAAAGTCCAGTAGTTTTGATTTAGAATTAAGAGCTGCTGATTTACATTGCATTTAACAGCATGCTGATCAGACAACAAGCTTTTCCCAGCTCTACTGAATCTGGAATTGAGCCTTGGGAATGGAGCCGGTCAGGGCTTGAACATTACAGAACTGTGCAGACTGCAGCATGTTATCATTAACAAACTTTCCGTGTTTCATCTCCTGTCTCAGTAGCGAGTCCACAGTTTCCTTTCTTCCTAAGTGAATTGCACTACAGCCCTGCACTAAATACTAGGTGGGGGATCTTTACTCACTGAAATATTAATGGAGCAGATTTTTTTCTGTGAGGCAGTCTGGGATTTTCAGTGGATTTTCCCCCCAACATCTAACAAAGGTCCCTTCTTGACAGGCAGCTTTGTAAAAACAGAGGAAGCACCGAACACATTGAAACAGAGAGAACCCAACAAAACCCCTTCTTAAAAATAACCCACTTTTGAACTTCAGAGAGGACGCAGCGCTTGCTTTGCAGTGAACACAGGCTTGGAGTGGTTTTATCTTTTTAACAGCCATGTGTAGCACATTTGTTTCAGTTTTATATCCACTGTCATAATATGATGGTTTTATTCGGGTTTTAAACATGCTTCGCCTAGAAACCCTACATCTTTAAATTAGGCAACCCCGGTGCCTTTGCGATTTCCCTAGCTGCACTCTCTCACCTTACCCAGGTGCATGTTAAATCAGTATTAATGACAATATCATCCTTCTGCAGTCAACTCCTGCCTGCAATTTGGTTTTAATTACCCACCACGTTGTCTTTCCCCCTCACTGACAGCCATTAAATAGGGAATGACACCAGAGCCGTGCTGGTGTCGAATAGACACTTCACCAGGGTGGTTGGTTCGCTCTCTTTTTTTTTTACTCCCTCTCCTCTTCTCTTTTCTTTCTTTTTTTTTAATAATTAAAAAAAGAGAAAAAGAAATGCTTCCATAAAGCAGGCTGCAGTGCCTCCTCGTGGTAGCCAGGGGGAAAAAAGGGCTTTATTTAACTGCCTTGTTTTGATGGCTTAGTGCTGCTTGCTTTGGCTCAGAGCTATTGGGAGACTGGGGGGAAAAAGCATCATCCTTAAGAGAGGGGGGAAAAAACCCAACACTTAAAAGATTAAGGCATGATTGGGACACATTGAAGTGTCTCCTCACTGATACCTAACAGGAACTTTGATGTAGTATTTAAGGCTTGTCTGGCAGTCTGCAGTGGCTCGCTCAGAAGCGGGAGGGAGCCAGGTCAGTCCCAGAGTCAGGGAATAAAGGGCTGGAGGCAAATCCGCTGGCAGAGGTGAGCCAAGAGCTGGGCCTCTGCCCGCCCCTACGTGCGCTGCCCTCAGGTAGTTCACAACCTCCTTCCTTGTGGGATGATGTTTTGCTACATAGAATTGTACATAAACACTGGCAACAGGAAACTTTCATACCAGACATGGCCTTTTATAAGGCTGCTATAAAACTTATAAATTCCTTTCACATTGGCCAGCAGTTTGCAGTAGCTTTGCCCTGCACACACACTCCGCACACCACCCCTCTCCATCCCCCCCTCCCCAGTATCTGTATTTACCTCTCTGGGAGGGTTTCTCCGTGTGAACCAAATTCCTGCTGAAAAGATTGAATTCTAGACTCACTGCACTAAGTTAATCTTGATTTATAATGCTATAAGTGATGGTAGAACCTGTCAGCCTGATCCTGGCCCAGTCTCGGGGCAAGCTCAAATCTCAGCGAGGGCACTTGGAAGGATACTGAGAAATTGGGCCAGTGATCAGCAAAACAGCATTAGAGAAAATATCTGCCTACTAGTAAACAAGAGGGGAAAAAAAGAAAAGAGGAATTTTAGAGGCGTAAATGAAACTTTTTTAATTGGGAAATTTTGTATTCCTGTTTTTCCATCAGAATGTTAGATTGAAAAAAAAACAAACAAAACTCTTTATTGGAGGGAAAATAATGTGAATACCCCTGCAATTAAGCTGGCACAGAAGGTTTATGAAGGATGATCACTGTCCATCCACATTTTGCTTTAAACGTGGACAATATTTGATCTTGTGAAATGTCAGCTGCATTGATTTCATTTAAGGGGCCTAGATTGTGAATCACTAAACAGTTGCTCTGTAAATTTGTTGTACTTTACAACAAATAAACTTGAGGCTTATAACAGCAAAGTCTACCAGAAAGGTTTCATCTCTGATAGAGCTTCCATATATTGGTTTACAGCTACATTGAGTCCAGTTAGAATGATTTTTTTAATATATATATATTTATATATATATATGTATATTTTTTTTTTTTTACTTTCCTAACATGAAACTTGATGCTTGGAAAATCTGATAAGCGAGTTTCATTTCCCTGGAAATTTATTGCTTCTATTTCCAAGTACAGGGAAATAAAACAAGTAAAAACAATAAGCAGTCTGTAAGGAGGGTATTAATGAGGGGTCACTCTTTTCTCATGTAGGCTCAAGCTCAGGAGAAAAGGAGAAAGGAGTTGCTTTGGGGGCAATCTAAATAGCTGGTGTCGTATATTTACCTTTATTTATTAGATAGGAACAGCTCTTTTCTATTTCCTCCTTTAAAATGTGCTCTCCAAATCTGAACAGGATATTTATGATAAGAAATAGAGTCTTTCCTTTAGGTGGTGTAAACTCTTTTGACTTCAGCTCAGGGACTGGCTGATTTTTCATTGACAAAAGACTATTTATGCTGCATCAAGTATCTCTGAAATTCAGAAAAGCCCATTTGTATATGTAAAAGAGATCCTATAGAATTCCACTGTCCCATCCTTACTCCAATAGAGAACTGCATTATGCTCATCTAATTCCCTGTTCTTTCATTTGGAAATGATGGTGTTCTTCCTGGTAATTGCTGTACAATGCTATGAAGCTGCCAAGTTCCACTTCAGGACTCATTATATTTAGTAATGGTAGAGAAAATTGCTACCTATAGAGCATTTGATATTGGAGATGAACAGGCCTTCACAATGATGGAGATGCGAATCCTTGTAGATCCAGTTGCTGAATCAACTCCTAAGGGAGACAGACCGTCCATTTTGAATGCAGGAAGGACAGTTTGGATGATAAACACGAAGTGAGGTCTAATGCAGAAGGCAAAGGCTCTTGAAAGAGGACAGTAAGAGACTAATGGAGAGCAATGTTATTGCTAGAAGTGTCAGTTTAACTTCCAGATTTCTTTCGTACAAATTCCCTCATTTTGTAAGAAAGTTGTCCAGTTCTACCTCTCTTACTTTTTCATGTTGCAGAGCAGTGGCTGAGCTGTGTGTTGTAAAGGCGATGCATTTTTTTAGCTCCAATAGCAGGTCTATTTTTAAACGTATTTTCTCTAGGGAAGGGTGCACAGTTTACTCAAAAATTACCATATGCTTTGCATCTCCAGTAAAACAGTTGTGGTAGAAAATACTGTATTTCTAATCTGGTGAGTTGTGAAGAATCAGAGAAGCCTGATGAAGAACCCTGGTTAAACTGATACATGCTTAGAAACTCTCTTCCTTCCTAAACTGTTTCCGAGAAGTAGTTCAAGAGGGACTACAGAAAGCATTATTGTTGGTTTTCAAGTTGTAGGCCTTGAACTTACCAACACTTGTACACGTAAATAATATAGGTAAGTAAATGCTTTGAACTCAAAAGGGTTACATACATATAGGAAGTTTTTTATGTGTGTAAGTGCCCGTAAGCCTAACTGTAGTGTTTCATTAGCGTTTTAATCCTCCGTGGTTGTGGAGTCCTATGGACAGTCCAGAGGGAGTTTCCAATGACCTACCTCAGGAGCTGAGCAAATAATTCATGAGTTGGGCTGATTTTATATTTTGAGTTTCAGGATGATATAAATATGCTTTTTTTTGGTTAAACAAGTTTAAAAATAAAAGTCAAAGCTACTTCATTCCAAATGGGAAGTCTTGGTTTACGCTATGTGTTGCTGTTTTGGCTTATTTTTCCTACAAGTAAAAGCATCTTCAATTTAATTCACAAAATTTAACATATTTTAGCCTGCCATTTTCAGCTTCAATATCTAAGTGAAATTGGAAGAAATATAGAAATATAATACAGCCTTTTAAAAATTAATCAAAATCAGGATCAAATTGCAGAGGGTTTTGGTTAATTTAACATCTCTGCTCTTTATAAAAGGCCATAGAACACAACCCACACCCCACAGAAACTACTGAGAATTGTTCCTTAGTTCTATCAGAAGCTGATTTCAACCCCATACAAATTCCAGGACTCCTACCTGCAGGGAATTCAGGAATTCCTTGTATAAAATTCTTCATTTGGTTATAACCAAATGCCTGTAGGACCACACAAACTACAACTGCTATAAGATCTTTCTACTATTACTCAGCCCTTGAGCAGACTTTATGACAGTGCTGGCAAGCAATGGATTTAATGAATGTTTTGAGGAAGTGTCTGTGTTTATACAGGAATTAGTAGATGGGCATGTGTGAGACGTGACGAAGAACTAAGATATGATGAAGAGCTAAGACAGTAAAATGAATCCTGCATGACTGGTGAAGCACATGAGGGACAAGTAGACCTGAGCTTTTAGACCCAGGGAACAGTCATGGTCCTTTTTGTCAGGCTGTTGACAACAGGCTGCTTCTCAGTGGCAGGGGAGAGACTGTGCCAAGCTTCCTAGTTCATCCACATAATTGCATCTTGCAGAAGCAAGGACATTCCTGCCATTTTTCTTGGTTTATTTGATTCCAAACCACCTTTCCTCTTCTCTATACACACACACCTTTCTATTGAAATCCTTAAAGCGATCTTTGTTATCTGGTACCTCTTTGACACTGTTTCTTTGTGCATAAAATAGAAATACCGCTGTGCTATCCTGCTACTCTCAGAGACTTACAGTGGGGTTTGGGTCTGTTTGTTTTGCTTAGTTCTGTGTGTGCACACTGGGAGGAAAGGCGAGAAACCAGGGGTGAGCTTCACCTCTGCACTGGGTAAACATTTAAACTTTATGATCCTTGTACTAGCCTTGTACAGAAGGGTGGATTTCACCCTTCATAAATGTAAAGTCTTTCTGTGTTATTACAGTTGCTTCTCCCCATTTACCATTATCTTTGAACCCCCTCTCTGTCATTAAGCTTTCTTTTAGGATCCAGGCAAATGTCATTCTCTTCTCCTCTTTCTCTGACTGGCCTCTGGTTATATTAGAAAATAAAATTAATCTCAAGGGGAAAATAGCACTTAAAATTATTACTACTGTTTAGCTTACTAAAGTGATTTGCTCTCCGTGACCTGTCTCAGGCTGATCCTTGTACAAATCAAATCAGCACACAAAACAGCACTTGGAAACTGTTTCCAGACTCGGAATTTCACAGCTCCTGAACCTTTAGAATGTCACCGGCAAATCAAAAATGAACATATTGGTTTATCTGTCTCTTTAGATCCCAGACAGTGCCTTTTTTTCTTAAGGCACGTGATTCTCCCATGCTCTGTATTAAGTACACGAGTAAGCCAGCTGTAACGAATGCGTCTAGGTGAGCACATGCTTAAATATTTGGCAGAGTGGGAGCTGGAGGAAATTTCCAGCCACTTCTAAGTCTATCCCTGTGTTGTTGGGGATTAACATCACTCTGACCTCCAACAGTTTCTCATTAAGCTGTCCAAAATATGAACTCTACCAAGCGCCTGCTCGTCGCTTTAATTTGATGGGTTTCATCAGTGCGCTGGAGGAGACAGCTTGTGGATAGACCCAACTGCCATCATATTTCTCTAAGGCTGGGCTAGGTCCTTGCCAGGGGTACACATGCCAATCTCAGCACCGTGCTTCACACAGCTCATGAGCCCCGAGAGAGCTGCGTGTCCTCACAGCATGGTCAGAGATACCAGCTCAGCGTGGCTGCAACAACAACATGTTCATTAGTTCTGCCTCTTAACAGCAAATTAGTGTAGGTGTTGTGCCTATGTGTCTGTATGCGTGGCTATGCTCTTCAGTTGCAGAGGTAGCACAAACCATACTAACTTGGGCATCTGTCTGGCATGCACTGTGACATGGTGCTGGTGCGTCCTCAAAGTCCAAACCCCACAAATGATCTGAGGCTGATCGTGTGGCACACAGGTTACACTGCTCATAACACATGTTGCAGAATTGGGTTTTAACACCTTTGTCTTTTTGACCTTGTTGGAGTGGAGGGTACCAGGAGGATGATGTGTGCTGCTGCTTTACTTGAACTCCTTCCCATCCATTCTACAGATACACATTGATGTCTGTGAAATTTAAGCAATGACTTTACAAAATCCATGACAACAATTTGTTCGTCTTGTGGTGACCTCTTGTGGAGTCATTTAGAAATCAGGCTTGATCTGTTATGTACAATATGTTCTAGGGAGAGGAAAGACGAGAGCCATAATCCAAGATGTACTCGGGCATGGAGGGGGACAGTCAGCTCATGTGGAAGGACACACTGTCTCCTGCAAGCGCTCTGCATGTGGCTTCGATGATGAGGTCATCTACTCATATCTCTGTACTCACTACACTTTCACTGTTTGTGCTTCATAAAAACCAACCTGTCCTTGACTCTCCAGCTTAGGCTTACCTTTAAAGAATTAGTGTTAAAACCCAAAGTATGTTACAGAAATATATCTGCACCTTATGAGCAAGATCCTAGCTTTTGTGTCACCCCATTTTTTACATTGTCGTTCCGCACATATGGTAGACATCAGTGTGATTGCTAAGCTTGCAAGGTGCGACTAGGTGTGAATTGTTTAAAACAGGACTTGCCACCAAGTTAATATCAAAGTTTGTATTTGGAAAATCTAGAAGTGATTGTTCTTCACCCCCTGGCCATGTCTAATGCATAAAATCAAAACCTTCCATGCCATTCACATTATCTTTTGTGCCGATTCTGCGCAAAGCCAACCTTTATTTTTCATTAATTCTTGCAAGGCTTGAAGCTGTTCCCAATGAAACCAATTGCCAGAGTGATTGTGGAAGCCAGATCAAATCTGTAGTGTAATTTCCCCCCTGCTTTTTTATTGTCCTTGCTCCAAGTCATTCCTGTCTCATGCAAACGACAATAACTACAGCAAGCATTTACTTGTAGGAAAAATTATCTCAACTTCCTCTCTGTGCATATAATACCTGGCACTGAATAGCACATTGAGAAACCTTATTGATAATTCAGAGTTTAACATGATGAGCCATTCTCTTTTTCTTTTCATTGAGACCAATTTATTCTTATACTCGGATCATGTTGCAGTCCTCTAAATAAATAAATAAACC
This sequence comes from Melopsittacus undulatus, assembly GCF_012275295.1. Taxonomy (NCBI): domain Eukaryota; kingdom Metazoa; phylum Chordata; class Aves; order Psittaciformes; family Psittaculidae; genus Melopsittacus; species Melopsittacus undulatus. Next base: position 4,590,967 of record NC_047535.1, on the reverse strand, counting down.
CTACAACCTACTATGAGAAGTATCCTCTTTGCAAAGGGTTCTAAAAACACCCAGTTGGGTCAAAGGTTTTTTTCCTTTATCTTTTTTCCCCTATTTGTTTTGGTTTCCGTTTTTTGCCTTTAGTATGGTCACTAAGTAAAAGGTTTGCTGTGTTGTGGAGTTTTTTTAAGCTTGAGGGAGAATATGAATGTCATAAATACTTCATTTTCCTAGCACATCTTGCATTGTTCCTCACTTTCAGACTTTGCCAGCAGTCAACACAGTAGTAAATTTCAGCACCTGTGGACCTTTTTCAGTAATTTATGACTTCCATTAGATTTCCATTAGAGATGAACTAAAACAGTTTAGAGAAGTGCTAGCACCTTCAGCCAGACGGGTTTTGCCTGTCTCTGAGTAGGGCGTGTTGCATTTTGCTGTCTATCTGTATGCCTCCTGCCAAAGGTTCAGCTGTTTGAGCTATCAGAAATCAATGCCAGGCAGAATACCTCCTGAAAGAGGAGGCACCATATTTGAGAAGGGAAAACCAGGTCTGTCAGTAAAACTGTTGCTGTTTCTACCATTTTGTCTCTGCAGAGAGGGCAGATTGAAATTCAAGTGCCAATTCAGCCCATGGTGACCAGTGACCGACTTCACTGGTTCACTACAAGTGTTTGTATTTTCTAATAGCCACCTTTTTTTTTGTTAGCAGCGCTCTATCCTGAGCTTTGTGGGGTGCCTTTTCTCTCCTTCCACCCACCTCTCTTACACAGCAGTGGTCTAGTACAGGGGTTATGATGGTGTTATATATCATAGAACCATAGAATAGTTTGGGCTGGAAGGGACATTAAAGGTCCTCTAGTTCCAACCACCTGCCATAGGCAAGGACCCCTTCCACTAGAGCAGGTTGCTCCAAGCCCTGTCCAACCTGGCCTTGAACACTGCCAGGGATGGGACAGCCACAGCTTCTCTGGGCACCCTGTGCCAGCACCTCACCACCATTCCAGTGAGAATTGTCTTTCTAATATCTAGTTATATCTTCCCTCTGTTAGCTTAAAGCCAATATCATTATGAAATACTGATATCTATAAGAAATTTGGGGTTAGTTTAAGAAATTGGTTTGATATCCCTTCCAGGTTACAGCAGCCCATGTTTGTTCCTGAACTAGTTTTGAACCTGGAAAATCTCCCAGCTTTCTGCTCTTTGTGCCTGCCACAAACTGAGATACGGTGGCAAATAAATCACAGCAAATAATTTAGTCCTGAGTTGTTCGCTGGCATTGTATCATAGCTTGAATATATTTCTCATAATAGCTCACGATAGTCCCATTGACACCCACTTGACTTTTATTAAGTTTTGCAGATTTCACTCTCATACGAGTGGCTCTGGCATATGATTCTTGCAGCTGATTCAAAGATTGAATATTAGACCAGATAGTGGATGAATTATTGTACCCGTGGCATTTTCTGGAAGCTGTCCTTGGGGTGGGATTGGAATTTTGGTCACTCTGTCAGGTCTGTATTTATTAATTATTTGAACCAGCTGTACTACATCTAGCCACCATCCCTATGTAAAACTTTCCTTTTGTTGCCATCCTCCTACCACCTTTCAGCATTGTCATTTAAGCAGTTGGGCACTCCAGGGTGCATGGATCATGCTGAGATAACGTCATACTCTGAGTGCACTTCACAATGGTTTTCAGCAAGGCGAGGAGTGACATTATCTCAGCAGGACACCTGCCCTTCACCTTCCATATGGGGACCTACCTCTGAAAGGTCAACGCTGGCGGTTTAAAATAATATTTTAGCCATTGCTATTCAGAATTCAAAGAAAGAGGGGAGTGAATGTCAGAGAGCCATGAAATCCATGAAACCCATTACTCCCAACGCATGACAACTGGCCTGAGACATGCACTTGGAACATAGTTTTACTTAGGTTTTAAGCACAACTCTTAAAAGAGAACATTCTGCAGGGTATTTTAACATGTAGCCCAAGTATCAACAGAGCAGCAATTGGCATTCTAAAAAAGTTATTTTGTTTTATAAATGCATTTGTGAATTAGCACATTGAAGACTTCAGCTACTTTTATCTCTTTCTATTTGCTGCTGCTTCATGTACAGCTTATTTTGGAGCAGCAATAAACCTACTCATATGGTGTCATGGAGCTGAGCACACTGCTGGAACCAGTGGATGTGTCTCATCTTCCTTTCAGCAAAGCATCTACCACACAGTGTTTGGGAAGACGTATTTATGAGATGGTTAGTTTCTCAAATCTTACTTCCTAACCTGTAACATAAAACTGAGAAAGCACTTTTGTAATGTTAGAAATGGTCAAATAAGTTACAGGGTTCCTTCTCTGTTCCTGTTTCCGATGTATGAAGAATGGAACTCCTGGAGCCCAGTTCTTAAAACAAATGTTGTTTGTGGAAAATGAAACAGATCTTCCACATATGTTTGATGGTATTAAACTTGCACCTTTTTTTTTCCTTTTTACCATTTGTGCTACCAAAGCCCAGCAGCAGAGATGCCGAAAGTAAAGAAAAATATGGATTTATCCCTGTTTTCTTTGATTTTACTGCTGATGCAATTCCAGTGAAGTTAGTGGGGTCCCAGGACCACAAGTCCCGCAGGGGCTGGCTGCTGAGGCATTTTGCCGTGAGAGGCTGGCTGAGTACTTCTGGGAAGTGTTTCTCTGTATCAGCTCAGCATGACAAGGGCATCAACTGGCTTGTGGATGGGAGTTTATCTTCAGTGGTTAGACACACCTTTGATTGGCTGAGTAAATGTTTGATGCAGCAGCAAATGGAAGGCAGTAATTCTGGCAGGCAGATTTAAGAAGTGTCTAGTGGAGCAGATAAGCATTTACAGATACCATTTTTAACCTCTTTGTTCTAGCAATGTTCAGTCATCCTGCCCATCACTGTACTTTCTGAAGATGTTGCAGATGCTGAAGGAAGACACACAGATTTTTGTTTCATCATGATCACAACATTGCTGGATTTGGCTGAAGAATCAGCAAATCTGATTTTGCTAGATTTGGGGCTCAGTTTTTAAGCCAAGAGGACCTGGCTGTGTTTGGATAAGTGCCCTCTCTTAAAGTAACCAGTTCTCATGGGAGTCTTGCATTAGTTACCACAATTACAGGTTATTAGTCATAAATGCCATTATATTCAGTTAGTTTTTCTGCTAATTTAGTTCTAAAAGTGTATGCTGTGTTCAGGCCTGTCCAGTAGAAATGAATTACAGTAACTTATTGTAAAGATATTTGAATGATAGTTGTCAAACTGCATTGTTGGTAGGAATGGATTAAAGGAGCTTGTCCTGTTTTCTTCTAAAAGAGAGCTCTTTCCATTGAGTTTCTTTCACTGATAAATTTCCAGAGACCTTGAGCTGTGGATTATTCTTTAAGAATTAACATTCATATTCCGTGTGTTGTCTTTCCCACCATGATTTAAAACATTACCGAGCATGTCAACAGACATTCATAAACATTCAGTTGGTAGTTGAAAACAAAGAATTAGTCAAGCTCTGAAATGGCAAACAGGGTTGTTTCAGGGGTAAATTACTCTTGGTGTGTGTGCGTGTGCGTATGTGTGTCTGAGATAAGCCAAGTGTTCAGTTCTACTTCAATGTGCCAATGTAACCCAGGACTCATTTCCAAATGCAGTTTGTCCCGGACAGAAGGTGAGTCACATTGCATCACTGAAAAGTCTTACTTCAGGCAAGTTTTCTTCCTCTGTTTTCCATGAAACTGTTTAATTTTTAGAGCTTTGATGTTTAAACTGGTCCTGACCTTCTGCGAGCACTTCAAAAAGGGAAAATTAGCTGCTTGGAAAAATATAATGACCTAAATCTAGCAATTTGGGACACACATGTTAAAGTCCCACTGAACTTGTGTTGACTTCTTCATTTCTTTTGGGTGTTATTTCCTGATTCACTTCTAACTTTGAGAGAGGTGTTTGGAAACTTCAGGAATTTCTGTTTATTGATCTGTCTTTGAAATGTCGTTCCTCTTACAAGTAGAATCCATCAAGACACAGGGAGCTGCTCTAAACACAGGGTATAAAAGACTTTGATTAACTTTATTTTGGCTCTTGCTTACCTCTAATGAGTAAAATGATTAATTGAATAACACTCCCTGGCTTCACTGTAGTTGATGGTCCATAACAGCTCCCCTGGTTCTAATAGTTTATAATTTAGCTGTCAAAATATTCTCTAGGTTAGATCTTGGCAAGAAAGGTCTTGACTTCACTTTTTTCTTTGTTTTTTTTTTTTTCTCTTTAAACAAAGCAGATTTACTTCAACTATTTGCAAGTTATTGAAGTCAGTTGAAAACATCCCACTTTCGGATCTGTGCCTGGGCGGTGTTAGGTAGCTCTTATTTTGGGAGGCTAGTATATAATGCATCATTTCAGAACATTTTGAGAATGTAACTTTGCTATGATTTCTTATAGATTGGAATATACATATATTGTCAAAGATTTTCAGGTGGGGGAATGTCTCTGCTGTGTCCTAATGATACTTTCCGGAATAGCTGAAATTAGCAATTGGGTTTTGGTATGATCAACAGCTGCTTTTGGAACTGTTCAAAGGATTGTTTTAAAGTCCTGTCTTTCAAAATGACTTCTGCTCTTCAAGATCTAGTGTGTTAAAATACATTTGGGCCCTCTAAGCATGGAGGCATACGTTTCTTTCAAGGCATGCTTCAGTTTTAATACTGCAGAACTCAGCTTTTGATCCTAGGAGTAGTTTTCCCCTCACATCCCTGAAGTACAGTTTTCCATTTTCCTGGAAAGAACACATCTTTCCCATGTGTCCTAAGTCTGTTTTATCCCACCAGTTTTGAGGCCTTTTTGGTGATTAAATTCAGGCATCTGTTCCTAGGCAATCCTGTATTCAAGTGGATCTTTCCTATTCAAAGCCAACTGAAGCCCTTTGCTTGATTGCAGTTACTAATAGGTAGATACAGCTGTTGGAGCACTGCAGCTTTAACTCACAGGTCCTTCAAAATGAGAGAACTTCTCTCACCTTTAAAAGCTTCCTGGAGGTCTGGGATAACATCTGAGCCCTATAGCAAGGGCAGCTTAGGAAGAGGTCTCATCTCAGCTGTTTGCCCTGAGCAGATGTTTGCGTGGGGTGGGATGGATTTCACTGCTCAGAAAATCAGACCTGTGCAAAGTACCAACCTGTGAAAGCAACTCTCATCTTTTCTATCTGTAATTTTTGATGGTCCTTATAAATCATGCTATTAAAACTGGTTGTATTTCTAAAGGTAATTTAGCCCACATAATGATTGTTTGGCTTGATGTGATTGTTCTCGTTCGTAATTAAATGATTTGATGAATTATGTTAGAAGTAGTCCATTGCTATGCCCCTCTGACAGTGTGGTTTGGTTTGCTTTTTTGAATATTAAGTTCACTTCCTTAATCTTTTACATCTGCTTTCAAGGGAAAAATATCCTACATTGTTAATTTCGCATGGAAGTATCTCAGGTGCTATTTAGACATACTAAGTATGGTAGAATCGATGATCCTATGATTCTACCTCAGTTGCTATTTAGATATACCAGGTATGTGTCTATGTTCAACATCCCTTATTTTGTTCTTATTTCCAGTGGAATTTTGCCTTAATTTCTGCGCATCAAAGGAATATGCAGTTAAATACGAATTTTTAATTGTTTCTATTAAGCTAAATCTTTTGAGGTTCTGATTCCTCTCAAATTCTGTAATTTTACTGATAAGAGAAGGTGCTTATTTTAGTGTAGACCTAGGTACTTTCCTGTCTTTTCATTCACTCCAATTATGAAGATAGTAGTCCAGTTATATCACAGCAGTAAAATTGAAGGGAAGAAGAGATCCCTCATAAATTCAAGACCTTATTATTATTGTTCTGCAACAATCTCCTAAATTTCCTAAATCTCCCAAATTTTCCCTTCGTATAAAAATCTTACGTTGTAAATATAGGTTTCTACACTTGGGCCAAGTTTTTATCCAGCTAAAATTAACAGGGGTTTATTAAAGCAATGGAAAATATTGCACAGATATTGTACACCACAGAAATCCTTTTTAGTGCTATAATAAAACATAATATAAAACTGTCTGTACTTCTCTATGTCAAAACCGCCCTTTCTGTGCAGCACCGCTCCTTAAAGAGCGAGGTCTGACTCTTGTCTCTGTAAAACTGCTTTATGAGAAGATCATCCAAAAGTCTGTCCAGAGCCTGTCAGTAGAATAGGATTGCTGATAGCAAGACCACATAGGGAGACACTAAACCAGTTTTTGGCTCGTGTTGGCAGATATGTGGTATATGAAAGTTTTGCCACCAAACTGAAAACGGTTGTAGTGAGTGGCGAGGAGCATCGTGTAAAACAACATCTGAATTACCAGTGTGTTTTATCTATAGACTTAAGAAAAGATTTCCTTGAGGATGGCTTTTAATGAACCTTCAGATTTGAAGTGAACTGATGAGATCAAGCTGTGATGCAAGTTCAGAAATAGTTTTCTTAGGCTTATTCACAGTGACGTTACATTTCATTCCTCACTAGCAACATTTCCAAAGCAGTTTATGGCTTCTCCTGAGGACTGGCCATTTTACCTGTGCCAAATTATGTGAGATGTAGGAATTCTGGATCTAAAGTGATGCAAGCTAGGGAGCATGAATTTCTCAAAATCCACCAATTCATTTCTTTTATAGCTATGAAAACTTGACTGTGTCTTAAGCTGTAACTTTTTCAACTCTTAATTTACAATATTTAAATAGTCAAGAGTTACCAACTGGGCTTTTCCATCTGGTGATTTGAAGAAGTCCATACAGATCTGGTGTGATTACTGTTGAGATGAAGCCTGCAAAAAGTCCATGTACAACGTCTATTGGCAATGTGAACTTTACAGTTATAAAATTAGGTAGTACAAGGGTTACTTAGTAATTAAATGTAAAAGTCAATATTTAAGTCCAAGAAGAAGCCTTGAGAATCTTATTAAGCTCCTATCTCAATTACATGATCAAAGACACTAGAAGTATTTTTCTGTGCAACTTTGTGAGTATCATTTTCAAAGTCACTGACTCTTCTTCCATGGGGAGTTTGATTGTTGACTTCAGTTGAAGTAAGTTTAGATCAACACTGAGCTATTTTGAAAAGTCCTCCCTGGTACTTTATCTGAACTGAGACATCTGAATCTTTTTGAGGTTAACCCATCCTTGTTTTGGAGTCATACTCACGTTTTGCAATTCCTCTTCTGCCTGTTCTCAGCTGAAGTTATTTTAAATGGGAAAGAAAATAAATCAAAGTAATTTCATCTTCTTTTCTTACTTTTTACAACAAGAATAAGCAGCAGATAATGTGATTTGTATAGCGATGTTTATAGTAAGCTGTATCAGTCATGTAATCTTTGCTCTTTGATTTCCAGTTTGGTTACAGGGAGAGATGGTGTATGAGAAGTCCTTCTTTGAGTTTTTGAGTTGATAGGCTGTTTTTTTTCATTGCCACATATCTGGTTTTCCCCACAACAGCATATGATACTGAGAGAAAACTCTTAAGAAAGCTCCTGTCTTTGTAAAAGAGACCTTGTGGCTAAAGAAAAAGCATTTTTCTACATGATCATAGCCAGCAAATTAAAAATCTCTAACTGATCAGTGTAAACTAGATTTGGAAGCATTGCCTCAGACACCATTATTATTATTATTATTAATTATTATTGTAATTTTATTGCTATATATACAAAGTTCAGAAGGACTTTCAGCAGTCTAAGTGGTGGGCAGAAGTGTAGAAACTTCAGCAAGCTTAGAAAACCCATATGGGATATTAATGGCTACACTCACTGAGGATACTTTGTTGGTATTCATATATTTGGAAACAGTTCTTGCTATTAGAAACACTGAGGAGATTGAAATTTGAGGACTGGATTTTCAACTGAGATAAACTTGTATAGCCCTTTAAATTCCTGATACTTGAAATTCTCAGTGCTGAGCATATTGTGAAATGACATCTGTCATATGGAATCTGAAAAAAGCCCCACCAGCTAAACATACAAACTGCTTCATTCTCATCTGATGGAGTAGGCAAATCTTACAGACCTGAAATTCTTACATCTACCAAGGAATTAGACCAATAATGTGCCTTCAGTATGGTTTATCTCTTTTCATGTTAAAGTAAAACCCACTTCCATGTCCATCTCTGTGGTACATGCACACACTCAATACTGAACTGTTCTTGTCATTTGCCTGTACTTTCACTCAGCCAACCTCCTACTTGTGTTTTTCTGTCATTTCTTGCATTTCTCTTTAAGTTACTTAAATAAGATGTATCTATCTCCCAGCTGGTCCATCAGGCTCCTAGTGAAACAGCTGTATAGATACTAAGTATCTGTGTACTTCCATGTGTTTACTTTGGAATAAGTTCGCTGTGATCTTTCCGTGAACGTTCACATTCTTATTTTTCTTTTTTTAATCTTTATTTAAAGACATTCTTTATATGCAAATGGATTTTTGCTCTTAGTGTATGTTTTTATGGGTGATAAATCACTGCATGAAAATGATGCGATGCTTAGATATGCCAAGCATTTATATACCGTGGTATTCTAAGTAACAAGTAGCTGATTTATGGCAATTAATATCATTGAAAATCAAGGATATTTTTGTTTAGTTTCATAACATGTTTAGAGGAGCTCTAATCTGTGCATTATGCAGATTATCAGCATCCTCTTCTCTTTTTCCCTTTTGTAGCATACTTCAGTGGTGCTCCTTGGGTATGTGTGGGTGAAGGATAATTTGACTGCCCTCTAGCACTCCAGTGTCGGGTGTTGCACAATCAGGGAATCTGGTGTCACATTAAGGCAATTCTTATAATATAATCAAAGTTCTGATGTTGTACTGTCCTTTAGATGAAACAAACTAATGAAATGTATTGACCCTCCTTGCGCACTTCTGAAGCAAAATGACTAAGCGGTATTGAAACGACATGAAATACATTGACATTGATTGTGAAGTCTGCGTTCCCAGAGTCACTTTGGTAGCTGATTAAAGTGTCACATTGACAATATAGCCCCTTTTGAACAGGAAATTAATACCAGCCTGGTGGCAAGGAGTGTTCTTCCAGACTGTAGCTTGCACTATCACCAGTCCTCAGAAATGAATCAGAGGCGCAGCTATTCCAGTGTGGCATACTGCTCTCACTGATTATAACACATACATTGAAATTGCAACCACCATGAGGTAAAAAAAAAGCTTGTGACATTTTATGTGTATTCTCATGATTCAATATGCTCATTACTGATAGGAATTTCAACAAAGACCTAACGGGAACTATGTGTTTTCAGTCAGTTAAAGCTCCATTGAAAGTAAGAGTCACATTAACTATGTCTTTCTAATCCATCTATCATGCATTTGAATACATAGAGGCCTTTGTTTTACCATGTGGCTGATGTATGCACAAATTGGGGGAATTTTCATAGACTGGAATATACAAGCATATAAAAAACGTGTGTTTGACGGACAGAGAGGGAGAAAATTATGTATTCAATACATCGTGCAATGCTAAAAAGGAAGGAGTGAAGCAAGTGGAGCAGCAATAGAAGCTTGAAGACAGGATCATCACTGAGATCTCAGGGCCTCTTTCTCCATCCCAGGAGCATCATTTATAAACAGCCTGATATAGGATAAATTGAAGGAATGGAAAAGGAGGTGTAGCATGGGAAAGAAATATTTATTCATTACTAAGTGAGAATCTAAAAGAGAGAATTATTCAGATTTAGAAAACAGCAGTTCTGTCCTGGAAAGACCAAATGCTAGCCCTGTCACCATCTCACAACACAGTTCATCCCTTTTTAAATGAAAGGAAGATGCATTTTTGAGCACTGTATTATCCAGCCGGTGCTTTCTTTCTTGAGACGAACTTTGCACTGCGGTTTTAGTGAACAGAGCTATGCTGGTTTATACCAGCTGAGACTCTGACTCAACAGGCCGTCATGTCCCCTTACACCTAGTCCCAGTTCTCAGCTGCCTCAAACAGCTGCCTCTCCTTCAGTCTCTGCAATCCTCCAAAGCTCTTTACCTTATAAAACTCTCACTCTGAGCGCAGCAGGTCACAGTTTCCTCTTCTAGGTCTTAGACTGGCCACTCAATTCACACCACGTGAGCCAGCTGCAAGCCAGATTTCCTTCACGTCTCTGTGTAGAGTTATGGAGGGGAGCATGAAATGAGAAGGAACAGCTCTTCTGGAAGATGTGGAAGTGTGATGCTGGCAAACAGACTGGTCAAAGAAAACTGATCAAGGCTGGAGGAATTAGGAGAGAAAAAGGTAGCAGAACTTCTGGCCTTGCAGTTCAGTAGGGAAGTTTGTTTGGGTCATTACCTTGTATAAAGGTTTGGGGATTTTCTAGATGTTATCACAGGAGTGCATGTATGGCACTTTGTGTGCATATCACAGATGTTATCACAGAAGTGATACATGATAACAGAAGATAACACAGATGTTATCACAGAAGTGCATGTATGGCACAATATGGCCATTAACAATAGTTTTACAAGTTACCTGTACAGATAATGCCTGCATATTTCTTCCCACATCTAAAGCCCAGCATTCTCTGTGCAAAGCTGCTCTGCACTAGGGCCTTGCGCCAGGCTGTCAAAGCCAGCACTGTGTCCAGGGGAATGAAAGCCGTGGGCTTCCGGCTCCTAGGCACAATCTGCCACATGGTCCCCAGCTTCTCTGTCATCAGCCTGGCCCTGTCAGTCCTCTAGATTCAGGAGCATCCAACTGATTTCCAGCTTGCCCTGAGGGCTAATTCAGGTGGGAGTCTGCCCCAGCACCAGGGCACCTCACTAAGCAGGACCACAGTGGGGTTTTATCCCTCCTGTGAGAGTGATCTAATGTTTGGGTCACCCCAGAGCTGGTAGCTGAAGGACCCGTAACCCCAGTGCAGCATCCCAGTGCTGTGAAGCAGAGTGATCTGTCCACCCTGCCTCCAGCCTGGGTGATTTGTTGGAGGGATCAAGAGGGTGGGAAGCCCCTTTCTAACTCATCTCTTCTGGAGTCCGTGGCTCCTTATTCAGGAACATTGTTGTTACTTTCAGCACTGCTCCTGCTGTTGATCTTGGCCTTTGCTTCTGTGATTTCTGTTCCCCGCTGCACTACTTAGGTGAACAATAAGTTCCATTTCCAGCAGTGGTCGGCCTCCTCTCTTACCCCTTGCCTGCAGGAATTTCTTTTGTTTGGTTTGATATTTTTAGTCACGCTGTGTTGTAATAATAAGAACAAGACCATGGGTATGCTAGATTCCAGCCTTCCTTCAGTTGCCATGGCTTGCCTTCGTGTGTTGTTATTGCTTTGGATGAGCTACTGCTGCTGCTGCGGCCCTACTCCTTGATTTCTGCTGCTTTAATACTGTTCCCTGCCTTACTACAAAGTGAGCAGCGGTGCTTGTTCTCTCTGTCTGACATCCTGAATCCACCCACGAACCCATTATTTTCTGTAACGGCCAAAACTGGTGTAGGAGGGGGGAAAATAAATGAAATAAGAAAAAAAAAGTAAATAAGGATTAAATCCTGTGCACTTTGGGATAATTCTCTGTGCTATAGAAAGTGCCTGTGCACCCAGCCGGATGTGTAGATCACGATGTCACCCTTAGCTCCATGTTTACAGTGTACTCGGGACATGGTGTGCTGAGAATGGGGACAGTGGGGGTACTGATGTCCAGACTGAGTTGAAATCTGTGCTCTGTCAGGAATTATTTCCTGTTGTTGTCTTAAAAGTTGAATACATTTATGCTGGTGAGACCAAATCATGGATATGCTCAGGAGAGCCATGTGTATGTGGAGACAAGGTCCAAGGGAAAATAAACCAACAACATCCCACTCTGCTTGTCACCCTGTAGCCACTGATGTGCTTAAAGGGGCACAGAACTTGGCAGAGATACCTAGGAATGAAGATAGGCTTTGGTGAAGCTCTGGTGTCTGTTTCAAACTGCTCTGACTCCTCAATGCTTTCTGTAACCATGGTATTGGTAAAACTAGTTCATTAACTTTTATAGCATAGCTTTTCTTTCCTCGTTCATTCCTCTTTCTCTACACTTTCCAGTCTTACCTCAGTCTGATAGAAGGGAATGAGTAGCGGAATCTGACCACATCTTAGGAAGCTCCCCCAAAGTGCAGGTTTTCAGAAGTTTCCTCTCTGTGATTTTAACTAAGAAAAATGAGAAGGCTAAAGTAGGGAAGCTGTGATGTACTTTTGTCTTCATAAACTTTAGATAATGAAGTAAGAAGCACTTTAAATACTTCAGTAGAAAGGAACTGGTAAACAAAACCTGTCTGACTTAATGCCTTTTGTAGGGCTTCCTGTGTACAGTCTGGACCACGTCCTCCTACTCTCTCCACAAGCTGGTCTTTCATATGTTATTTTAAACACAGAGAATTGGATTCTCTCTTATTTTGCAAACAAGTAAAACAATGTATATGTATATACATATATAAAATACCTACATACCGATCTCTTGTCTATATTCATGGCTATACATATATTTACACATATAGGTAAAATAAATAACTGCCATCAGATATTTCCAGCTGTGGTTAGTGCCTTGCAATACAAAGTGCTTCCCTTTATATATAGGTGCAGGCTGCTATAAGTCTGTTGGCTGTTCTTATGATGGTTAGCACAAAAGGGGAGCTATTTCATCTATGTAATTCTTCACCTTTCACACTAACGGAGCTTCCTTGGAGAAGGCTATAGCATTTCACTGATTGCTCTTGTAAGCAATCCAAAAATCAAGGAATCTTATGTAGTTTTCTTTAATGCAGTCTGGATGATGAATTTACATCTATATATCAGAAACACTGTCTTCTGCCCTACATTACTAATGTCAGAAAATTGCCACTATATGATTCATCAAAGTATTTCTATAGACTCCGCCTTTATTATCTCTTCTCTTGCAAACGGTATAATTTACCTTCATTCCATGTCAATGAGAGGAACTTTAATCTTGGGTACTGCTGTATAAGATGCTGTGCACATTAAAAGAATGCCAAGGTAAGAGAGGAAGGGCCTGGATAAAAATACGGATTAGAAGCTATTTATTAGCAACTGCAGACATGGCAACAAAATTCCTTTTAAAAGCAGCTTGAAAATTTAGCTTTAAACAGTCATAGAATGAATCTTTTTGCACTATACCTGTTTTAATCAAAATTATACCCTAGAGTTTCTTGTACACTACAGATTATACGCTGAGTCCCAACTTATAATGCTTTAGAAACATGCAGAGCTGTAAAGTGGATTTAACTGTGAGAAAGTCTCACTATCTCATAGTCATATTGTACCTTTCACCCTAGAATATCCTAAAGTACTTTTCACACGTAAAAAACTGGTATGTAATTGCACCTGCTTCAGATATGAAATGCAGCAGTTGTTTAATGGTGCACAGAAACACTAGACAAGGGTACGAGGCCAGAAATTGAAGAATCCAATATCCAGCTGAAAATCCAGGTGGGATTTAGGATGGTAGGATGTAATTGCTTCAATTAGAATTTGGTGAGAATCATATACTTAATAGGTGCAATTCCTGGCCCTATTGGAGTCAATGAGAATATTGCTGTTGATTACAAATGAAGTTGGAATTCCTCTCAGATCTCTACCTTTATGAAAAGTTTAATGAAATACTGGAGGCAGAATTGTTTGCAGGATCTTGATTTTTTATTTTCATCTCCTCTGGAAGAATTGGCTTGATCCTCAGTCCAGCTTTATAGCTATGAAATCTTGTTAAGCACCTGTTTTACACCCATAAAAGAGAGAGGAGAATTGGATCCAGCATCTCCTGTGGCCTTTCCCACCAGTGTGGGATATTGGTTCATTCCAGCTCAGACAGAAATGTCAGTGGCAGAATCAGCCTGACGCACACAGCTGTTCCATGGAGGTTTCCAGTAAAAAAGTAATTTCCCATACAAGTACCCAGGCTGATAGCTCCTATGCTGTGCTGATCCTGTCAGATCTCACGTGGTAGAGCTTTTGTGACTGTAGGCCATGTTTTAAAATATCAAATGTTTCTTTTCGGTCACCGTAGAATGTTAATAGGCAATGGGGAGGAAAGGACTGTGATTGCATAGCTGCACAGGAAATAGAAGCTCTGAAGCTTAATATAGTTCTGTGGTGAATAAGGAACATATTTTATTCTATTCATTCGTCTCCCCTTTCTTCTTCTGTCCCACTTATTTTCCCCCTCAGTTCTTCTTTCAGAATCAGAAGGGTTTAATGCTAATCTTAATGAAAATCTTCTATTGATTTGGTTTAGATACTGAGCTATATAATGCAAATACCAATTTGTGAGCTGTTCACTTCTCCTTGGACATGCATCTTAAAGTGCAAAACCAAGAAAAAGTGCAAAAGTATATGCCCAGGTCTTCCACTCTGCCAAGAACATACCTGTGGCGCATGCTCTCACTGCCTCACATCTGGACTTTCACATGGTGTTACCGTATTGCAGCTGTCATGGTTTCTGAGTCAAACCCTCTGAACCTGAGCTGCTCATCCAGCCCAGAGTGTGGACAGAGAGAGTCTAAGGATGACTGCAGACTTGTCCTGAAGGTCCTCAGCACAGCTGGGGATGGTGCAGTGGAGGCTTGAGCCTTTGTGAATGAGTAGCTATGGATCCCCTTGGTTTGGGGGGTCTGCTTGCCCAACATGAATTGGGTGTAGTGGCTCAGTGTCCCCTCCAGATCTTGCTGTGCAGAAGGATCAATGCGTGGAGAAGGTGTAGAATAAGATTACCAGGTTGGAAGGTGCCTCATGGATCATCTAAAGTGTGTGTGTATGTGAAGTGTCTAGAGTATGGAAGTGTATGTGAGGTAAACTCTTCTTACATGATACCTGCCCTATGGATGGGATTTCCATGCACAAAAATAAGACTGAAAATTTCTGTAAGAAGGTTCCCGTTAGAGAAAGCCAAAATTCTTTGCATTGTGTCCTCACATTGCATTATTGCAGTGAGATTGTACCAGAGAAACTGCTGTGACTTTTCAGATATGCTGTATGAATCCTCCAAACAGTACCCTAAAAGTGATACAGCAATATCCCATCGGGATACTCTGAGCAGGGTTCATACCCTCACATATCACATGAGAAGAGCTAGAGGCATTAGGCAGTGAGAGATGAGCATCTCTCCCCAGTTCCAGCTGGATGCCGTGTGCTCAGCTCTTACCTCCATGCCACTACTCAACCCGTGTGCCTGAGGACAGCTCCAGAGCCCGGCCACAGAGAGAGGGAAAAGACATCTTCTTTCTTCCCCTCTAAGACAAACACAGCATTTTAAAGAGCGATTTACTTGAAAGCTGCTGCTATTTTTCCTCATTCCGTGCCCCAGTTTGCTTCTAGGTTGTTGCTGTGATTTTATTATTGTTATTTGAAACTCATAGCACACGGACTCTTTCAAAAACACCAAGCATTTGAGATAAAACCACTCTCTGCCTACGGCATAAAATGTAGGGCTACATGAAAGTAAAAAAGGATGAGAGCTTTTCAATCAATTTGATGAAAAATTTAAGTTAATTAAAAGAATGCTCAATTTTTCCCTAGAAGGCGACACTGATCTTTATTATTAATGCATACCAGTGTTTCATAACTGTGCATAATAATGGCCTGTAACATCAGGCACAGCTTCATCCCCAGCTTAATTTGTTACAAAATCTTTTTTGGTATTCTTAAAGCATGCCCTTTGCCACTGTATCCCTGATGCTCTTGGGCTAATTCCCAACTCCTAAAGGACGTCTTATTTTATGCTTACACCTGAGAATTAATTTAACAGATTGTTTTTTCAGTTTAAAGCTTTTTAAGAAACAATAAAAAAAAATCATTAAAAGGCAGATAGAGACCCTTCCTTGCTTGGCTTTCATAGTACTTCTTAGTAGTCATGTTCAATTAGTGGCAATAGCTGTACAGGAGCAAACATTCATAGAGACTGGAGATGTGGTGTAGGATAAAAGGAGCAGAAACTGGTCTTTGCATGAGAGACACTTAATGTTTCATTTTCTTCCATGTATATAAGTGAAGGAAGCATAGTCTTTCCAAGATGAGGATGGATGTCTTGAAGCAGTTTCTTGGAGAAAAACACGCAGTCAGGTTAACTCAGGTTGGTAAAGATTTATAACTTTAGAGTTGACAGCTAATGTCTGGTTTTTCCTAAACTTCATCCCTTTTCTCATCAAACACCACACTCTTCCCTGGTAGATGGTTCTGCAGAGTGTACTTTGGATTTTACATGAGCTGAGTAGCTGTTGTGTTTAGGGAGTTTAAGGTGATGAAACTTCTCAGTTAGGGATTTGATTTCATTCCTTACAGTAGGAGGAATGAAACTATGCCAAGCTCTAACTGGACTGACTTAGGCGTGACATGCAAGTATCCTTTTGTACTGCAAGAATACAAATGAGAGGTAGATTTAGCAGGCAGGTGGAAGCAGATCTATAGTCTCTAAGTATTAGTGTGCATTCAGCTCGTCATGTAACAGGGAAAAACTGGCATCACCTTGAAAGCCTGTAATTATCATGGTTGCACCTGTCTCCATGGGTGTGCAGCTATTTTGGTCTGGGAAGCCTCTACCTTGTCCTGATTCCTGTGCTACACTCCCAGTGTGCTGACTGCAGGCACTGACAAGTGATAACGGCCAGGTAAGTGATAAGTGGTGGCTTGTGACCCCCTGTCTAATTTGTCTGTCTGTAGCTCTGCACCTATTAGCCAGGTGAAATCTTAGCAAGTAGATGTCATATAGTCTTGCTCCTCTACTTCCCCTTTCCCTCAATTCTTCCAAATGCATTTCTACACCTTTACTGTAACCTGGTTGAAATTATCCTGTAAGTCCTTGAAAACAAGCCCTGTGCTGTTATTTTAGGTTTGATCATAGTGTAGTGAGCTCTGTTCCAGCTAGGGGTTTTGGAAGCTATCTTAACACATCCATTCTCCCTTCACTTCAGTACCTCAGAAGCATTAGAGGCCCCTGAGACTGACACTCACCCTGCTGTCCCAGGAGTAGGTTAAGGGGATGGACTGGTCCCAACCTGAGTATTTTACAGGTTAAGTAGGCATGAGGAACAAAAAGGTGCCACCACAACTAAATAGGGATAGAAAAAGAAATCCTCTGGATGTAAAAAGGGAGGATTTTTTGAAACTTAATGTTTTAGAGAGCCAATCTGAAGGCTGTTTTCTTTCTTTTTCCTGTATATTCCTTTTACTTCTAATGTACAAACGGTAATAAATATAGAGGAGGGTAAACAGAGTATTTCTTCCCCCTTTAATTGGTATGAAACAGATGTTTAGGTGCTCCATGAGGAAGAGAACCGAAGGAAGTAGAGTGAGAATAAAAGTAAATTCTAGGTTACATAACATTTATCAAGCTGGGAGTTGAAAGCAAGATTTAATGACAAGGAATGTTGCTAAAAGGAGTTCATAGCAGTTGAGTTTTACGGTAAAGCTTGTATCAAGAGTTCCCCTGGCCAACTGTATGGTTGTTACTGGCTACACATCAATATCCCCAGGGCCTTATCGCAGCCTTTGCTTGGTGTTTCAGCTCAGGAGCTCTGGTGTAGCTATGACAGAGTGGGGAGGAGTTTGCACCCTTTGCAACCTGCATTCACGGCGACGGTTGTCCTGTGCTTCTTCCCAAAGAGTGTGATGGCACACTGCAGCGGGGATGAGCAGGACAGGCTGAGAGGCAGAGCTGGGGCAATGTCCATTCATTTCAGCTGAAACTTGTGTTGGGAATTTGATACTTTACCAAAAAAAAAGCTTTCTGGTCAAGTTTAACAGCCTTCCCCATCCCTAATGACTCTTCTGACCCCAAGTGGGTAGTTATTCTGGGCTCGGCTTCCTCAATCTGTTCTGTTGGAGCTTTCTACTTTGCATAAATAATTGAGCATTCATTAGAGCAGGGTCTTGAGCCTGGGTTTCCCACAGCTGAGGTGAGTGCCCTGACCACCACACTATTGATTTTGCTATCCCAACTGATCAATATTCCATCGATCTCATTGGTGCTAATTGGCATAAGGGGTGCCCACAGGATGCCTGGTGAGAACAGGAGACATGTAACCCCTATGAAAATAACACCATGTATTGTCCAGTAGCAACAGCAAACACTGCTTTGTAAGACATGTGTCTGGCATAGCTTCAGGTACCTAATCTTGCATATGATCAACCAGCCTAAGTCTAACTGCTGAAGTGGAAATGGTGTTGTCATTCCCCATGATAAGCCATAATTGTATATCTTCAGTAAAGACAACACTTCTGCCTAATCATGAAAAGCACAGTTGAGCTACAGTTTGAACTGACTCAATTTATGTAACAGGTTTCTTCTGTCTGCCCAAATTGGCATAGTTCCTCTCCGAGGGACTGAAAAATGATGGCAAATCCAGCATGAAGCCTGTTGTTACAGGAAGTGTAGGGAGTAACACAAGTTTATTGTCAGCCTTCAAGTGTGCCTTTAGGTGGTCACCACATCCCGAGATGCTGCTGATAGAACTAGCTGACACTTTTCTGAAGGCCTGCCAAAACATTCAAACAGGCAATGCTGAAGACTCTTATTCTGCTTTTCTTAGCAGTTTACTATTTCTCTTCAGAATGAATATGAAATTATGCTTCTGTGAAGAAACCCACAGTGTAATGAGGGACACTGAAAAAGATTAGCCAAGGCAGACAGTGTCTTGTAAAGACTATATCTTTGGCACCTTTGATACCAATTATACCATGACATCTCAAAAGGAAGTCACCTGTCTTAGCTGAGGCAAGTTATCCAAGGAAATCTAACAAGTTGGGTTTTCTTTTCATTGTGCAATGAACATACGCAGTGATATAATAATCATTTCCCTGGTATAGCAGGAAAAAAATTAAGTAAAATTAGCTTCTCAACATGAAACTATTATGAGCTGTAATTTATTTCAGAAAGTGGAAAGTGTTAGGGAGAAAAGAAAAAAAACCCTCCAAACCCTTTGCTGATAATTTGTTATGTTCTGGACCCAGTAAATGACCTTTTACATATGGACTTAAGTATACTCAGTGGGTACTATATATCTAAAATGACACAGAGGATTGAACCTAATTGGTATCATTAGAGCCCTGGTCCTTTTACACTTGGCCTTTGAGATGTTGGTGTTACCAAGAAAGCTGCTTTTGATTTATTTTGCTTTCCTTCTTCATCCTTTTGCTCTCTCTCTCATTCCCTCCTCCCCCTTCTCTCAGGTTCTGCTCAAAGGCCAGACCTGTGGAGGTTGGGACTCACAATCTGATCCAAGGGCTGCAGTGCCACAGATTACAAATTCATTTCTGAAGTGATACCTTCTAACAAGAGGCACTTGGTATGTTTGACCAGTGCACTGCCTGGGGAGAAGAGGAGAAATGGGGGGAAGGAAAAAGTGCAATTGTATGGTTGTATGGATAAAATACGAGCAGCATTTATTGTAGGTCGCTCTCTTGAACATGTTCTTTGTCTTTAAAGGGGATATTCTTTTCTAATGTGTAGCAGAATCCTTAAAGTTCCCAAATGAACTTACAAAATAGTAGATGCATCAGGTTTTAGGCAAAATATTACTTTCTGCTTTAAAGAATCTCCTTGCAAATAACTAGATAGTTTTACTGAATGAAGGCAAGCCTAACAGTCTTAGTTGGATAGTGAGTTATCCCTTACCTGAACAGACCAGGTTCCTCAAAACCCTATCAAAATGGTCCAGGCAAAATCGCCTGCTTAGCTATAGCATACTTGTTTTTTTCCCCTACTGATCAAATGCAGGTTGGGCTGAGACTCAGTTAAAATGCATCATCAGATATTTATTGAAAAGAAATGAAATTTATTCATTTTAACCAACCTTTGGTAAAAAGCAGAAAAAGAAAACATACTGGAATTGCTAAAACCAAGCCTATCTACTTGCATTTTATTTGCATTTTAACTAAGATAGCTTGGGGTTGATCCAGTGGTCTCTTAAGTCAGTGGATCAGTTTGACCATTCCTTCAACTCAGAAGAGGAAGGCCCAGTTTCTGAGCTGCTCAAGGACAGCAGTTTCCTTTCTTTCCTTGTTGGGCTAAAATTCCCAGTGAAAGGAAGCTTGTGTGTTTGGTGAGCTCATTTTGGTGAGTAACTGGCTCTCCTTGAGGAGCAGTTGCCAGAGGGTGATGGGGTATTCAAGTGATGTTGCATCCTTGAGCCAGCATCCTCAGTTCAGCAGGTATCAGTGCTAGCACTGGAACTGGAAGGTCTGTATAATGGTCTGAGCACGGGCTCAATAAAGGGGAGATTTATTACGAAAGGGAGAGAGAATAGAGAGGAAGAAAAGATTTTAATTGACAACATGCAATCAAAACCTAAACCCTGCCCTATATCCTTTATTCATCTGCTTATGGAAAATGGGATACTTGTGAACCCAAAGTGCTTATAGGCACATCCATTGCCTGCTCACTGCTGTCTTCAGACAGAACGCTGTGGCACACACCGGGAAAGGGGAGCAAAAGGGCAGAACAATTAAAAGGAAAAATGCAAAGTACAGCTCCTGAAATGTCACACACGTTAGCAGCACAAATGCCAGTTGGGCTCCTCAGCATATTTCTTGCATCCTCCTTTTCCTTCCTCCTTTATTTTTTATTTTTGCCTTATTTTCCCCATCAACGCATGTTGGAAGGCAGTGGTGGCAGCAGGGCACACACAGTTAGT
Source organism: Melopsittacus undulatus (assembly GCF_012275295.1). Lineage (NCBI taxonomy): Eukaryota > Metazoa > Chordata > Aves > Psittaciformes > Psittaculidae > Melopsittacus > Melopsittacus undulatus. Next base: position 4,570,324 of record NC_047535.1, on the reverse strand, counting down.
GCAAGCTCAACTTCACCACCTCCATTCCATCCTTTTGTTGCATTTACCCCACCATCATCTCACTTCCCAAACGCCTGCCCCACCACCCTCACGATGTCCAACTCAGGAAAATCCCCCTGCACCATTAACAGCCATTACCAGCGAGCACGTTTTTACGGTCAGGGAGCATTCTTGCTTCGGCCTCCCTCTGGGCTCAGATCACATAACTATAAATTTATCCTTGAGCCTGCCATTCCTTGCTGGTTTGCTACATCCTCAGGCCTTCCTTTCTCTTGCACTTTCCCCCTGCTTTTCTCTCGTTGGCATATGCACCTTGACCCAAAGAACCTTGCACATATGCAAGATGCAAAAAGTTCACCAGCTGTGATCAACAGTAAATAAATCTTGATGCCAGTATTAAGTTACAGCAATTTTATCCTCTCTCTTCCCTTCCCCACCCCTTCATCGATGGGAAAAGAATATGAACTTGACATTTGCTCACTGAAAGCAGATGGATGAGGTAGGTCAGCATTAGGTGTAACCCTAGCACTGTTTCTTTGGGTTTCCTGAAGGATGGAGCTAAAAGAATTCTCCTGGTGGGTCAAAGGCCACATTAGTCATTTGCTTAAAGAAGAACTGTGCAGAATTAATCAAAATGAAACACAGGTTTTCATGTCTCTCTCTTATTCAGAATCTCTCGGCCCTTTTTTCCGTTCCTCTTAGAGGAAGCAATATATTTTATCCTTTTACACCTTGTCCTGCAGAGGTTTTGTTCGGAGTGGTGTCACAGGCCTTCCCCTTCTGTGTAGAAAACCATTTTAATCAGGATAAAGCCTCCATGTGATACTTGTAAAGGTCATCTGAAGCTGGTGTGTTAGTACCAGTGCAACCATAAAAAAAAGGACTCAACCCTTCATGAAGAAGTTTTGAGTTGAAAAGAATGATTCTATTCACTGCATTTTTCCAGCTTAAAAGGAAAGTTAAAAGAGCAGCTCTAACACTCAGAAGCAAAAAACTTTACATATTTTGTTTCACTATAACCTGAGGAGAGCAAACTATTCAGGGAGAAAGTCTTTCATTCTCGTTTCAAGAGCTATACCCCGAAACTGATTAAGAGCCTGACCTTCCCATAAAACGGGTCACGGTAATATTTTTAGGGGTTTCTTCCTTTTTTTTTTTGTGTGTGAGGTTGTTATCTTGGTCAGGGAGGTACCAGGGTATTTGTGGTTTACAGTTTAAATCCTCTCACAAAGGAAAAAGTTTCTTTGGACTGAACGCTTTCGGCAGCAAACTTTCACCTGCTATGTGAAGTGTTCCCACTATTTGACACAGCTTGCCTGTAAAAGCTCAAAATAGTACTTCAGGATTTTGGTTTCTCTCAATATTTTTTCCCCCTTTCTTTTCTTCTCCTGTTCTCCAAATGCTGCAAATTCCAGTTCATGATTCCTGAAAACATGTGAATAATTTAGTTGGGATTTGTGAGATTGGGGTGCTGAAAAGGACAAAGCATTGTGAGGCTTCAAGAACTTCCATGTACCTCAGCAGCTTCCCAGCCATGCCCAACAGCCTGAAACACAGCTCCTCACCCAGCACCATGGCAAAGTCATCTAGAAACTGGCTTCTCCTTGTTAACTCCGCTGTAACCCAGCTGAATTTCTCCTGTCCCGCAAAATCATGCAGTTTATTCAAATGCATTTCTAAAGCAAACGGCAAAACCACCCACTGTCAGTTGCTCACACATTGGCATATGCACGCACAGACACCTTCAGCAGCCCATATAGCACTGACAGTATGCACAGCTGTTATATTTTACGCTATTTGATGCTCAATAATTAGCGCCTGTTAAAGAAAAAAAGAGAGATGCCACACTACCTTGCAACAAATAGCAGGAATCAGTATGTCCAATTTATCAAGACCTACTGCTGAAAGGAAGATTCCTGTTATAATTTCACATGATGTTGCTGTCACTATTACACTTGTCAGCACTATGATATCAACAAAAGACTTCTAGTTTATCTAACAGGGAATGACTCTTCTCCAGATTCACTGAAGGGAGACAAGAAAACCACACAGATGCTTGGTATTGTCTTAATTTAATTGGTTTTGGCGTTTTTTTTGCTGCTGTTGGCATTTTTGTTGAATCTTTCTGGTAAAAGGAATGCATCGAGGGTTGAACTCTCCAACACTTCCTGAACTGCCACAGATTTGTGAAAAGAAAGCCATTTAAAATGCAGGAACACAGTGTATTCAGTCATGTCCTTAGTGATGTCCGAGGAGCAACCAGCCTGGCTGCAGACTGGTTCTGGATGAAGCGTAAGCCGGCTTGTAACATATTAATCTTGTGATTCAGAGATTTCCATCAGTAAAAACAGGGGTGTTGCATAGAAGCCATGCATGTTAACCTCCTGATAGGCTTTGGGATAGCCCAGCAGTGTGTGTTAGAGGAATCTTCAGTCTTTTTTAACATGTTTTCTAATATGCTCCATCCCTGGCAGTGTTCAAGACCAGGTTGGATGGGGCTTTGAGCAACCTGCTCTAGTGGAAGGTGTCCCTGCATGTGGCAGAGGGGTTAGAAATGAATGATCTTTAAGGTTCCTTCCAACCCAAACCATGCTGTGATTCTTTGATTCTATGTTTTAACTGCCTGCAGTTCAATGGGGAGAACATGGCAGAGCATGCCTCAGGGGTAGCCATGACAACTGAGGTCCTTTCTGTTCTTACAACCTGGATAAAGATGTCCTCAGCACCAAATCGTGGTTCCTCAGCCTCAGAGATCTGTATGAGGCAAGGTCAACTACATGAAAGGCAGCCTTTCACCAACAGATCCATGAGAAGCTTTATTAACAGAGGATCCAATCTGTGGTATATCCAGAGACCAAGAAATAAATATGCACATGCTGGATTATGAAAACCTGAAATGAGATCCTGACCATGTGTTTGTTAAGAGTGTAATCTGCAGACGGGCTAGATTTTATGTGTGCACATTCCTTGCAGACAAATGAGACTCTTGTATGCATGAATTCTGTTGGATGAGTTTGACTGATGGGAAACAGACATGTCTTAATTTACATGCACTGTCTGCATTTAAGCCTCGTGGATTCAGTATCAGTTAGATGTGTTTAAGTCTCTCTAGCAGTAAAATCCTTCTGATTACCCACAGTAGTGCTTTTGTGAGCTTCTCCTGTTGTTTTGATTCCCTTGTTTTATTTCTCACCTTAGCCTGTTGTGTTGTACTTGCATGGACAGAGATGCTATAGGTTACTGTAGGGGTTGTTTTTTCAGTGGTAATCTACAGGTTTATTCTCTGGTTCTGCAACTTGCACTGGAGCAATAGTGTTCAGTTTGACATGTGCAAAATGCTTTAAGTCTCATTTCTAACCTTAAACTTCCAAGAAATTGCGAGATTGGCTTAGAAATCATGAGTCTTTTTTTAAAAGCAGCTAATTTCGTAAGTTCTGGCACAAAAGAAACACTTAGTTCCTTATGATTTGTTTTTCATCATTTACTGCCAGTTTCAACAGATTTTCCTGTAGCTGCAGTTTCTGTGGTGGATGCTCTTGTGCCTAACACTGTGTGCCCATGCTTGTGCTTTTCCCTTAGGCCGCCGATAGAAAGAACATGCACACTCACTTCTATGCAGCCACCTGTTTTCCTAAGGCTAGTTTGAGCATCGTCATTTTTGCCAAGTGTGTCCTCCTCTTTCCCCGGCACAAACACCTGATCACATACATTTTCTCTTCAGAAAGCAGCCTATAAAAGTCAGCAGATGTCATAGTCATCTTTGGGTTTTGCCCCTTGGATTCTTGGTTTAAACTTGATTGATGTTTTCAGATCCAATGTTTGCAGTTACCTGTGTAGCTGTGAGGACTCGAAATGTAGGTGTTGGTCTTTCAAAATCAACCTGAATATCCTATCTATGATTCTCTGACTTGAACATGTGAAGAAGCCTTCAGTACTTTCAAGAAAATTGCTAGCAGAGTGCTAACATTTTTAAGCCTGCAATTGTGAGCATGTAGGCATGTGATTCACCATCCAAATTTGATGTGATTCCCTGGTACTGCCAGTTAAATCAGTGATGTTTTGTTGTTAGGAGACAGCCCCCTCTTTTCATGTGTGTAATCTATCTCAATATGCAGACCACTGCTGATTGTTCCTGTGCTGTTAAGTAGCACTATTTCTTCCCCTTACATAGGAATAATTTTATCCTTATGTTTGGGAGACAGAGCAGGATACCGGTCACTGCATGGATTCTTGAACTGTCTTTTTAGCAGACTTGCCAATGTCTAGAGGCTAACTACGGTTTTATATTTGCAGGCTATGTTTCATGTACAATTTTGTGGTGGCAGCAGCTAGCACTTTCCTCAAGCAAATGTTACAGATGGCACTTTTCATGCTTGGAGTGGAGTAAGAGATGTAGTCACCCCTTTGGCTAGCACACAGTGTTCCCTTGAAGCTGTGGAGCGCGAGGCAGCATGAATGAAGAGAAGCACATTATCCTCTGTTGTTTGTCTCATGAAGAAGCGGTGCTTCCTCTGCTCTTGCATTGCACAGGTCATGGTTTGGTGATCTAGAGGAGGAGTTTGTCTGTGTCATATAGCCTGCATTTCATATTTAACATGTGAATGTCGTACATAAACTGACCCTGGATAGATGCATCACTGAGCCAGTAATTTTGTGATCCCGGCATACCTTGCATCTAGCTTTCCTAGGTACCTTTATGTCCTGGCATGTGGACTCTCATTTCCACTCCTGACATACTACAGCATTAAGACATGATGGTATTTCTGAGTCGTGCTTCCTACGTTCTTAGAGACTTTATGTTCAGAGATTATTCCTTATTATTTTCTTTACATAATTTGGAATCCCACTGCAAATTCATGCAGCAGAGCACGTACAACTCTTGCTTCCCTTCAGGATGAGATTTTGGTAGTCTGTAAAGTGCCTCATCCAAAGGAAATGAAAGGCCTTGGAGTTTCCATTAAGTTCTTCCTGTGCTCACCTCAGAAAGCAGCCTGACCACTAAATTAAGGATCAAGTCATTGTGTCTCAATTCATCATATGTGTTTTTCCATCTCCACAATTGAAGGTGTATATTTATATATATATATATATATATATACAGTAATGAAATACATCTGATAATTATAATTGAGTCAGAATATGTTAGCAGGCAATGGTTAAGAATTATATATCTAAGCAACCATCCGTCACTCCAATGATTTCAGCATTTACAAAAAAGAAATCAATGAATTCTGAACATCTGAGTACTGCTGCTGAGCACATGACTGTGCAATGACCTATTTGCACAGCCACATTAAGAGAAATATATGAGCAGTGTACTCCGTAGGGAATGGCCATACAATAAAATGTGGGTATTTGTATAAAAGCTAATCTTCCCACAGAGTTACGTCAATTAAGTACAGTTCAGGGTAATAAGGAAAATATAGTGTTATCTGGGCCATATATTACTATCCCTTGATTTAAGAAAATATGCAGCGAGGTCAGTATTCATAGTACTTTTTACTTCCTGCTAAAGTGCTCCTTGAGTTTTGCTGCCTGTGTCTGTGTATGTGTGGATCTCTTTTTCTTTTCCAGTGGCCTGTAGTGGCCTTGTAGTGTGTGTGGGGGGAAGTAAAAAGAATCAATAATGCCACTTCTTTAAATACCGAAGTGAATTTAGTGTGTGTGAATCGTGCCAGATTGACAGCCTGGAGAGCGAAAGGCCCACTGTTACCCACCATGTGCAGCCAAGAGCAGTGCAAGCCTCTCCTGGATTGCCTTGCTGCACTACCACAGCTTTGACCCAGCTGAGGACACTCTTCCCTCCTTGTGACTGAACCTTTTGCCTCTTTTCTGAAGCTACCAGCAAATTAGTTCCAGTTGCAGTGGCAGTGTTTTAAGGGGAAGGAGAGGCATGGTTTGGTTTTCATTTTAAGCTGGACAATTTCTAAAAGGAAATGGATATTTTAATTTGCTTCTTTGTGTTGTAGTAATGAGTTGCTTGCTTTTAATTGCCTAGCAGGCAACCCTCCCTAAAACCAAAAGGGACTAGTTTGTCATGGTTCAGATTATACATCCTTTCTCCATGAGTAAGCAAAGGCTGAATATGTTTCTGATTGCTCAGATTATGTGTAGCCCTCTGAATGACTAGACATATTATGCCACTTTCAGCTTAAGTTTCTCTTTTAATGGGATGGATCTCTGAAGACAGATAAAAGTGAATCTTAGCATTCTCTGTCCTGTAACAGAGCAGTTCTTCATCTCTTTGCAGACCCAAGGTCATCCTCGCAAGCATTCCCCCCTTGGTGTTTCAGTCCCTCTTCTGCTCAGTGTCACACCTCAGACTGCCAGGAAGTCTTCATAAACACCAGGTTGTTCAGGTACTGCTATCTGAGAGGTGCCAACAAGCACAAGTACTTTAGGGTGGATTTTGCCATGAGGTTGAGTTGTTCAGAAATTGCACAAGGGTTTTTCTGAAAGCCCTTGTTCTGAACATCTGGAAGTCTGTAAAACACAAACTCGATCTTAACAATAACCTTAAAAGTTCTGCCAATGCATACCTACCTCCTTACCTCTAGTCTTACGTATTGAATAGTACCTGGAGGCTGGGAAGACCTGGACTTTGAACTTGGTGATGGTGATACAATAGATATTCTACCTACATAGAGCCCCATGTCAGGAAAAGCATAGAGGTTAATTCTGAGCACATGCTTAAAACCTATTGAAGTCAAACAGACATTTAAATACAGATGTCGGAAATATGTGTATGGGTGTTGTTGAATAAGGGCTTTAAATGCATTAAGAGTTTGCCACTTGATGTTGCTAGCCAATAATATGTTGCACTTTGGCTCTGTTAAAAATAACAATGAAATAATTGTTCTCTATTCTTCCTGCCGTAACTGAATGATGCCGTGTTGTGATTCTGCTCAACTTTGCGAGCCAGGTAACACCACATACATCTTGGAAGCCTCCTGCTGCTCTCCTGATGTTTGTAAATCAGTGGCTGTAAGAGCATTTGGGATGAAAAAGGGTATATATTAGAATTACCCAAAGCTTTTGGGAACTACAACTGGACTAGAAATCCAGTTGTTTTTTAGAGATTGTCTGTAGGAAGGTAAATCCAGGAAAATGTTTCGAAAGAAAAAGAGCACCTTTAAAAACCTGAAACTGATCGTGAGGGTCTGCTTTCTGAAGCTGCTGGTTTAGGGATGAATGCCAGGGTCCCCATTTCCTGCAAGTTCAGTGGTCTTGAATGAGGAGCCTAGAAGCCAAGTTGGCATGTGGAGATCTAATCCATGTATCTCTATTACTGCAAGAAAGAGAAAAAAAAAACCCAATATCAATGTGAAAGTGAAAACAAGCTAAACAAAAGAGAATGAAAACTAAAACTTAGTGGCTACTCAATAGTTCCTTGCCCATTCCAGCCTCCTGAATCAGACTTCTAATGTGAAAGCTAATTTTTTTCAACTCTTCATGGGCTTCTTGGTAGGACTGAGTACAAGGAACCTGATTAATCTTCAGGAGCAGATTTAGCTGTCCTCCCATCCTTCTCTTTGGTGTCAATGCCTTCCAGCATCAGTGCCTGAATGAGAAGTGGTTTTGGTGCTTGACCCTGAACGTGTGTACTTCATAGGCTCTGCTTGACTTTAAACTTAGCCCAAGCACACTAGGAGAGAAGTGACTCAAGTGTAGCTGCTCGTCCTGGGGACAGTGACTTGGGGGAGCCTTATTAGGACAAGGCAGTGTTGGGGAATCCACTGCAGAGTCTAAACTCAAACTGGCCCTGAGAGCTCTTGAACTGTCCTTTGAGTACCAACAGCCCTGGTAACTGGCTGGAGACATGTGCACTGTTTAAGTGTATTCCATTCCTCATCAGTTTCAAAGCAGAAAATCAGGCATTTATGTTTGAGTAGCGATATAATTGGGAAAAGCTTCTGGCAGTGAGACTGTATACTCTGTATATGCTTTTTTAAAGAAGGTTGAAAAAGCTGCCCTTCTGATTTTTGATGGACTGTACCCCTTTTTTCTCAGGAGTAGATGATAAAATGTTCAGTGCAAGGGTGTTGAATCCATTTGGATGATATAGAAAAAAATGTATAAATGGAACAGTTTTAGACAACATGACAAAATCCATTTCTGGGCCAACCCAGATGTTTTGTGGCAAGAGCCACTGTTACAAGGTGAAGCGCATGATTTACAGCATCATCCTAGATGGGTAATAGGGACTTCCCTTCAAGTTGCTTGTGTAGGGCAGTTGCAGTCATGGAGAAGAGTTTACCTACAGCACCCAGCTAAAGGTGCTTTACTTCTTTGATAGCTAGAATATAGAATAGAATTTGTCAAAATACAGCAGGGCATAAACATCACAGAGTCACTGTATTAAAGTGCAAAAGGAACTTCTAAGGACCCCCAGCCTCATGTCATCAGTGGTAAAGGCCCATGTACCATGAAAGACATTACACTGTGTAAGCATTTCTTTAAGCAAAAATATTGTCCACAATCAATGAATTCTGAACTACTGCAAGGGAATAAAACAAAAGAAACAACAGCAAAAGAGGAGATGGAAAATATTGAAAAGGGAATGAGGGGGAAAAGTGGTTTCTGTCCGTTTTGTCCTACAGGACAAATCAGCAGGTCTTCAGGTGAATTTTCTGGTTACAGTAGATGAAGCATTTTGTAAGCCACTTTGACGGATTGTTAGCGTTAGTTGGGCTGAGTGTGATTAATTTGGCTGCTCTGTCAGTGACAGGGAGGAAAAGGTTCTGCTAAAACTGAGCAGAGGTGACTCTGCTAGAATACGTTAGAGGCACCGAGCAACGCACGGGTGCAGGGCTCGAAGCAAGGGAAGCACGAGCCAGAGTTGTGTCAGCTTCCCAGCTGTGGTCTTCTGGATCAAAGGAAAGATGCTGCTGATTTGCAATGAAAAGTTGGGATTTCCCTAATGTGAACTGGCACAGGGAGCGATTGATATGGGGTTGTCCTTCCCCCCTTCAGGCAGGGGGAAAAAATGGATCCGGATGTAAGCAAATAGTACAAAGAGAAGGCAGAGCTGCTAAGCTACATATTTTTATGCAATTTTCAAATGTGTGAGCTGTCAGGTTTAAAAAATAATAATAATACAGGGTCATTCCTTGGCCTGCTAACAGATGTGTCCAACATTTGGATCTGGGTGCAAGGATTTTGCCGTAACCAAAATGAATACATCTAATACATGGACAGTAAATCTCTCAGCACCATTAAAATATAACTCAGCTAATAAATGAGAAGGAGAAGACATCTGAGAAACTGCAAGTGTCTGCTTAAAATATATAGAGTTAATATCAGCAAATGGTGAGTGAAGTCAAAGCAATCTGAACATTCCTGCTCACCATTCAGCCCTGCAGAAACCAGACCGAAAGGCAGATTCACATCTTGTGTTAACACAGCACTCAGCAGTAAAGCTCCATAGGTTTCAGTTTGGTTATTTCTGATTTTCAGCTATTTAAGGGCTAAAAACTGATCTCTCTGCTCTGGGTGTTTGCATGGCAGAGGCAGCAAAGTGCACTCCCCCTGTTTTGAGTCATTCCAGAGCTAGAGACAACATAACCTATGGTGCTTTGCCATTGAGCGGCTGCTACTAACACCAGCATGGAAGCTTAAAGGGACATCACCTAATGTTTTTAGAGAGAAGCAAAGTGGGGAGATGCACCATTATCTGTGAGATGTTGGAAAGAGCTTTGCAGAGGACAAAGCTCTAGTCAGCAGAAAGACTTGTTTGCATTATTCTAATAGTACAAAGGGTGTAAAGCTCAAAGCAAAGAGACAGAAATATATTGCAGTATTATTGATGAGTGGTTTTGTACAGAAATGTAGCTGCAGGTTTTATTTACAATCTTTTCTGGCTAGCTGAATTGTCTGAGGGCCGAAATAATTGTTCTGCATTATTCTTAGTGTATAATCCTATAACCAAACCTCTCTAACTTGCTAGAAATTTTGTATTCTGAACATAACAGTGGGACATAAACACACAGAACAATAGCATTGTCCTTAAAATTAAGGAAACAGTCTTTAAAATCACAAGGTTTTAAGCTGTGGAACTCGCTTTGCCCGCTCTTCCATCATCTTCCATTTCCTTTTGAAACTGGTTAGCCTCTTTCTGCATCCTTTAATAAGAGTTGGGCTGGGACACAACACCGGATTCTGGTAATACAGTTTTTTTGGGGACTTGAGAGGGATCCATCATGTTTACACTTTCCCATCTTCGGGAACAGCCAGATGTGTTTAATTCCCATTCCTTGCCCGGTTTAGCTGCAGTGACTGAAGAGATAACTTCCAGCAGAGTAACCTTGAAGATAAGGAGGGGCAGACAGCTGGGGCAGGAACCTTTTGCACCCCCATGATTGATCCAGCATGGTCATGAATCAGAGCTTTGATCATCCAAGCTTGGCAATCCAGAATTTCTGCTGCCCATTCACCTGTACCGTAGAAACTGCAGCCTCAAATAGAGGAACTGATGGACAGTAAACTGCTGCATGTAAATGATGGAGATTCAAAATCTTCTAGTTTTCATTGTTGAGTGAAACACCATAATGGTTATTGAAGCAGGGAGCTTAGGAATTTGCAAAACAGAATGAGATCATTATAGTCCTAATTGAGCAAAGCAAATACAAACATGTTCAGCTCTAAGCACTTGAATAATCCGATGCTCCTGCTCAGAATCTGAGGAAGGATGTAAGACTATGATGCTTAATGTTCGCAATGTGAGAAGTTGACTTCTCTGGGTCTTGAGCATATGCTTAATTTTTTTACTGAGTTAAGGCCACATGAATGAAAATGACATTTGTAGTTAGTGTCTAGGCTAAATCAAGCCACATGCTTCAGGGTACAAAATAGCTATCAGATGGAGGCAGTAATATAGTGTTCTCACTATAGAATACTCACCCACTAGAGAATTACTTTTCCCAGGTAAGTTCATAGCAGTTAATTTGGAAATCAAGCTATTAGGCTAATATATTTAAGGAATTATTCTTTAATACGAGGTTTCAAAGCGCTTTGCATAGCTTCAGTGGCTGAAGAATTTACCAAATAATGGGCAATAATAACTTCTTCAATTAACTTCTCTTGATTTTACTGTTCCCAAATTCTCCAAGAGAAATCACAACTTTTGCCAGTCTAATAATGACTTGGAATCATTTGAGAAGTTTTGCACCACATAGTTTTTGATCTGCACCTCTGCCAGCCAACGGCAGCACATATTCTACTATGCAGGGTCTGTAGTGTAGCTGAACCAGTCAATCAGAACAGGAGTAGCTCTCTCTGCCCTTGGTCACATATGTCTTAAATTCATTTTCTAATGAGCAATTTCCTGAGTTACCCTAAATTTATAAAGTGTGAAGGAAAGGGAGATTTAATTCCTTTTGATAACACCAAAAATTTGGGGAGAATTTGCTTTGCTTAATTTGGCTGAAAGTTTTATCACATGTCCTAACTTTTGATAAATCCTTTTGTTGCTCCTTATGACCTTTGGCTTCATCCTGGTACTTATATAGAGGCTAAGTCTAGTTAAAATAAAAATAGGTGTCGTCTTACTGGACATGGGTATGTTTACTTGGTTAAGCCAGTTTCTTGCCATTTGCTTCAAGATCAGTATCAGCTAATAAAACACCAATATCCTGCTGAAGCATGTTCAGGGAAAAGGCAAAGCATCTTGGTAAGACTGACATGTTACCTCTTCTATGTTGAATTAAGAAGCAAAACAGAAACAGAAATAAATAAAATAAAATATAAAATACAATAATAAAATATGCATACTGCTGGCCTAAATGCTTGGTCTCAGTGGAAGTTTTTATAACTTCCACATATCTATTTAATATCTGGGGAGAATGTAGATGTGGATGGATTTGAGAAATATTTACCTCATTGACATCATGCTAATAAGACTTTAAAAAATATTTAAGATTGTATTTATAAGTTCTATATGGAAGTATATTTCTGTGTGTCCCCTTCTTTTGCCTTTACCTATGTGCCCAAAGGCATGGGGCTGTAGCTTGCAGTCATTCGCTCATGCTGCCAAAATTAACAATCCAGCATTTCCTTTCTCCCACTTACTTGTTCTCCATTCCATGCATTCCCATGCTTTGAGCTGGTGTACCTGTCTGTGTAGTCATTTGGTAACCTGACTTAGGGAACTGATTTGCCTGAAAAAGCTGTAAAAGAGAAGAGCTTAGGCTTAGTTTCTTTTTTGATGGATCAGTTCCCTGATTCCAGTCACTTTGCAGTTGCAAACGTCCGTGGCACAAAGAAGAGGCAATGGACTATGTCTGTATGAGCTGTTACTGTGAAACCACAGCCATAGAAAAAAAAATAGCTATAAAAAGAAATACTTTTAAACTAAGTTAAAGCAGTTTTACTGGCTAGCTTGCTAGGTCTTCAACTGGTGTAAATTAATGCAAACCTATGTCTGTTTGCATATTATGCCACTGAGGTTTTGACTCAGAACCTGATATCTGCTGTACATCTTCCATGGTTAGATGCAGGCGCTGTCTCTGATTAAGATCATGGGAGTTTCCCTTCCTCATAGGAGAAATACCCTATACCTTGCTATGCAAAACAATTCAAATAGTCCTGAGAGCTAAGAAGCTGTCACTGGTTATGGTGAATCTTGATATGCTTTTAGCGAGGTATTGTGCAGGCAGAATAAAGAAATGGAATAATAAGTCAGTCATGAGTTTGCAAGTACAGAGATTCCAAACTTTTACAAAACACAGTGAAACTTCTATGTGCTACATATAGTGTATGACTGCAGCTCTAAAACATACCTAATGCAAGTAAGAATCTATCTTACCCAGAAGCAAAGGTATTACTTGTAATTATCAGTTTACATTCAGAGTGACTGGATAGCAGAACTGTAGCAACAGAGTATCCTGTTCTATAGAGCACCTCTGTGGGGTTCCCTGTTTGTCTCTTGGGAGATGAAGACTCAATTCATTAAATGGCACTGGCTTTGGAACAAAGCGATCAATGGCCTATGCTCTTAGTCAGGCAGCATTTCTGGTATATCAGGGAGGAAGCAAGATGGAAGACAACAGGAGTGGGAACAGGAGCAGAGCCTTGATCACACTCTGCTCCGGTTTGCAAATCTCTAGAATTGGACTAACTGTTACTATCAGTGAGATGAATAACTCCAGATTAACATCTTTATATCTAGGAGCTGGTTACGGACCATAACCCGCATACAACATTCAGTGCACAAATAGATGTGACTAGTTTGCTAATAAAATACATTTTTCTGTTGAAGCCTATTTAGAAGTCTGGGGAACTGTGCTGGTTAGCAGGAGCTGAGAGTCTTGTGCAGAGTTCTTGGTGAGTTGTGTGTGGGCCTTTTTTCTTGCAGTTAGGAAAACAATACAAGTATTTCTTCAACATAAGCTACCTCTGAACTATAAATGAACAGTTGCCCAAAAAGCCCTTTTTTCATATCAACAGAATTTCACTCTTTGAACTTTATTGTGTCCATAATGTGATGACCAGTACTGTGTGTTTCATTATCCAGGCTATTTGGACAGTGGCTTTTAATGCTTGCTTTGATTTGATAACACATTTCATTAACATATCAGGATCGAATTGGTGTCTGTGTTTGTGGAAATGTATCTGGCTCACCCCAGAGGGTTTGAGAATTTGGCCACTCCCCTTTAGTCATTATAGAAAGAGACCTGCCAAGATGAGAAATTACACCAGGAGGGTTGAATATTAGGATTAATTGTCTTGAACCAGTGCAGTGGAGCAGGTAGGCAAGTCAAATCGAGGTGGGGATAATGAGGGCCAATAGGCAGCCTTTATTGTCTTCTTTCATAAAGAAAAGTATTTAAAAGAAACTATTTTCCATCTTTCAGCACAACTAAAATTGGAATTTAAAGCTTCTGCGTTTTCAGCAATGGGAAAATTACAGCACTAAATAAAGAGAGGATTTCTTCTTAAACAGGAGAAACCTGCTTGAACAAAGATCATCTGTGGGCCATTAGCTATTTCTTTCTTCAATGGTAGCGTAGCACCAGCTTTTCCCTGAAGCTGATAGGATTGGTCTAACCTTTTAGACCTTTGATATTGATCTTTAGCCTTTTCAATTGGACATTTTTACTGTGCTTAAACTGAACCTCCTGGTTGCTTCAAACACTTAATTGTGCTGAAAAGTAGTAATTCATTAAAGGTAATGGTAAAGTAGGCTAAAGAGGGGAAGGTAATATAAACTGTAACGTAACAATGACAATCAGCTAATGAAGAGTAACGCATTGCATCCTTCCAAAGACCAAAGATTTTTGTTTAAGAGTGTGAATTGGAATTACCATGGCATAATGCTTATCTCCTTATTATCCCCACTGCTTTCTGAAGACTCACCAGACAGTGCTGCAGAGTTTCAGTATCTCTGAATTGGGTAAAGGTCCCAAACCTTTCCCTTTCTATAGCAGCTCCACTGTGCCCCCATTTCAAAAGATTCCCATTGCTATCTAAAACTTAGAGAGACCTTCAAACAGTCCTTTGTTTTGGCTTTAATCCTTTAACCAGCTGTTTGTTCAGTTGTCTCTCCAACCCCGTTCCAGCAGACTGCTTTGTGTTTCCTTGTCGAGTTTATGTTTCATCGCAGAAATATCACAGGCCTTTGAAAACAGATGACATCCATTCTTGGGAGATACTGGTTCAAGGTAGCGAACAATCACTTCAGATTAACTTGTCAGGAAATTTCCACCTTTCAGAGCCAAACTCTTGTGAGAGGTATTTCCAAGATTAGCGAAATCAAAGTATCAGGGTGAAATTCTGTGGTCTTAGCACATTATTTCTTCTCTCTTTGGGGAAATTCTGACAATAATAGGATTTTAGCCCAAAGAACAACTTAGAAAACAGATTTAGCTATGGTCCAGATAAATATTCTTAACAGCAGAGTCACTAATCTGAATGAGGATATCTATTTTGCATGCAAAACTTTAGTCAGTCTATTCCAAAAAAGATTCTTCACCTATACCTTGGATGGATTCCTTGGAAAGTGTTTTAGCTTCTTTTTTTTTCCAGGTATACACATACTTACAAATAAGTCTGATGAACTTTAACTAACTATATTTCCTGACCGTATCAACCAAAATTCTTGGTGAATACATTCGGCTTAGCATGATGGTACCTTTCATGATCTAAATCTGCTATCCATGATGACAGAAGGCTCTATTTTTTTCCTTTTCTCCCCTCAAGATTTATAGATTCTATCCACAAAGCACCTTTGTATCATTGTACTCGAATTCTGCCATCCAAAATGAAATTTTTATATACCGTCTATCAGTGTGAGCTGAGTGCAATGAATAGAAAAGGCAGCTCTCTATCTTATCAATAATGAAAGAGTACTTCACTTCCCAGAAGAAATGAAGTGGGAGACTACATACCTATTTCTCCTGGAAACCACTCCAGGATTTTACAAAGGATGTGTATCAACATACTCACCTTGGATCAACCAAATCCCCTTCAGCTCTGTATCTGCTAATTTTCCTGATCAAGCTCCTTTTAATATACGTTTGTTTGGATGTCCCAGTGCTTATGATGTTCAGAACAGATTTGTATGTACTTGAGTGAAGGAAGAGTTGAAGCCACTTTGAAATTCTGGCCTATTGTTATTGTTGTAGTTCACATACATTTAATTTAAAGTGTTTTACTTTACTGAGTGAAGTACAATGTTCTGAATTCAGAACTTTTGTTAGCAAGGGCCTGTAAATCTTACTTCTGTTCCTAAGTTTGGCAATACGTCTAATTTCTGTCTTCTCCCCATTTAAGTACAAGTACTTTTACCATGGCTCTGGGGGGACTGTAAAATCTTGTGCATAACACAATACTTGTCTGTACAGAAAGTAAATTAGAACTGACCACGAAAAACATAATCTGTAAACATGCAACTGTTCCCAATAGCAAGCATAATTAACAGCAACTGTAATGTAGTGCAGTGGTATAAGTCAGAAATAATGCTGCCACCATTAAATGCACGTATGTTAACAAGATCACAGGGAATGAAAAAACATTCACATTTCAGACATCCATTAGTCTCTCAGCTTTGCTGTCTACAAAGGGCCTGTACCAGTGATCTTATGTTAATGCAGTGTGCACTATCTGGAAGGCAATCCAGGGGAATGCAAAATAGAGCAGGAATTGCTGCAAAGATGGAATCAAGTTTTTGCACTACATAAATTCACTGCAAAGATCCTCAATACATTAGGATCACATTTTCTGAAGCTTCAGACTAAGTGTGTGTTGGAAGGGAGGCAGCTTTACATTAGAGGAAGGGTGGCTTTGTTTTTCCAGGAATTACTGGAGAAAAATGGAAAAAGAAGATACTAGTTTACATATATTCTGTAGAGTATTGGACAATGTTGTTCATCCATGTTTTGTGGCACAACTGAATGTAGCATGTGCACAGCTCAATGCACTTAACAAAAGCCCTTAATAGTAATGGCAAAGCATCTAGGCGATGGTTCTTCCCTCTGGTGTCTCACAGATAAAGAGTATGGAGGATTTCCTGTGTAAGAAAGTGTACTTTTGTACTCTCAGTAAGGTGTGGGTTATTTACTCCCCAGAATATCCTTCCTGCAGTTGGCCATGGGTTTGCATTGGATGTTCTCTGAAGGGATGCTGATGATAGGCTAGTTCAGCCCTGTGATTTACCTTTTCCTTTCAAAGATGTAGGGTACTTCAAGAGGTAAGAATGGGGCTTTGCAGTGTTGCAAAAATGACCTGGTTTTGAGAAGCAGAAAGAGCAAACTCTTTAAATTCTGGGGGAAAAAGGTGTTTCATAGAATCTTAGAATCACAGCCTGGTTTGGGTTGGAAGGGACATTAAAGCTCACCCAGTTCCAACCCCCTGCCATGGGCAGGGACACTTTCCACTAGACCAGGCTGCTCAAAGCCCCATCCAACCCGGCCTTCATCATAATTTCATTGTAATTTAATCAAAATTACAAAGAATGGTGACAAAAACTTAGTTGAAATATTGTCAAAACCATCTGTGGGTATGAGGGACATGGCTTCCTCTTTTAAATTATCTCTTAGAGTGACATTTGGTGGGGATCACTGATTGTCTAAGAGAGGTGGGCAGTTCCTCTACATAGGGATTTAGTATTTAAACATGGATTTAAGAAAGTTGGATGATTTCATTTCAAGTTCACACAACTTCTTTTCTCCTTCCCACTTGCATGCTGTGACAGAAACACCGCCTGCCTTTGACTGGGCAGGGTCCCCTGTGGTTTGTCTTTATTCAACAGTTTATACAAAGTAACTTTTTAGCTTTAGGAGACCTTCAAAGTTTCTTCTCTAGGCGTTGAGGTCTCTGAAGCATCTAAGTCTGCAAAAGGAGCTATTTCAGCCATCTAAGAGATGCCCTAGGTTTATATGTAGCTTGGAAAAAAAGAAGATAAAAACTATAAAAGATTAGTCATAAAAATGGTCTAATTGGCCAGAAGTCTCTCCAGTGGCAGGGTGTTTTATTATCATCACAGAGAGTATGCTGAGATAAATCTGACCCCACTTCTGCTAATGTTTTCTGAGAACGGCATAGCAGGCTGAGAGGGAATAATTTTGCTGGGTTTTTCTTCCTAGGAAGCAAGGGTTGGTTTTTTTCTCTGCTTCCCCCCTCACCTCCCTCCCTGAAATCTTTTGTGAATTAATTTTCTATTTCCTGTGATCAGGGTTTTTCTCATACCTCATTCATTCCAAACATTGCATTGAAAAATGTCAAAGATTAGGACAAAGGACGAAAGAACTATGCACCTCCCATCTGGGTAGCATAAGTAATGATAGGGTCAAGATTGAAGTCCATGAATCCCTCCATTACCTCACTCTCCCACTTTCTATTTCATTTTTAAGGATGCCCTGAAATGTGAGGACTTCTTTTAATGCCTTATGAGAGTTACTGTGAGAAAGGTGATCAAAAGGACTCTGCTTGGCTTGGGTGCCCTTTATCTCCGAGGAAGGTGATGCACAGCATCTGGAGATGATGGAACGCATGATTAACATTACCACAGAGAATGATTAATATCTTCTTAAAGCACCTACTTCCAGATTATCCATCATTTCATTAGAGTGAAAAAAAAAGTTCTTTTTGAAAGGGGGCTGTGCCCCTGAACCATGAATAACTAACCCACCTCTTGACATGTTTACTAATTGAGTAGCAGAGTATGCTTAATATTATGTTGAACAAATAGCGGTGCCCCCTCTTTATATAGAAACAGAAAGGTAGGAAAAGAACAAAGTGCATTTGAGACAGTAGTTTAATAAAGCAGTTAAATGATTTTAATTTAATGGCAAGTGTCTTTAAATATATTAACAGGCTTTATTTTACTTACCTTTTTCTCTTAAAGCACTCCCTGTGTGTCAGGCTAGACTTCTTATTTTGTTTAAAGGAATGTGATAGTTCTGTGAATTGCAGAGTGCTTTAGAAATTGCACCTTTCTCTAAATTCTCCTTGAAAGCAATGATGTTCCTGTAGTATTCCTGTAGTATCAGGTCCTTGGGGGTATGGAAGCTCTTACATCAACTTTCCATCTTACAGTCAGGGACCAATCCTTCAAATACAGCAAGGGAAAGGCTTTGCGCCTGTGCTGGCTGGTCTGGTGTGGGTTACACTGACTTTACCAGGGATCTGTATCTGGTGATTCTTGAACCTGGTGATTCTTGAACCTGATTGAAGAGATGAGCAGGCTGCTGGCAATTTGTAGAAGGGAAAACGACTCCTTTCTTTTTGCCAGCCATCCTCCTCTTTACAAGCACCTCCATTCTTTTTGTTTTTGTTAATAGCACTGAACAGCTCTAAAGTTCAGATCAATATAGTGCTACCTTAGTGCCTTGCTCACATATATAATATCTTCTTATATTAATCCTGTTTCCAGGAAAGTGTGACAGGCAGTGGTGATGCAGAATACTAAACTGGTGATTATTAATCACTGTCTTTCAGATCAATAATCCACTGGAACTTTTCATTTCCCCCATCCTATTTTTTTGTCATTTTAAGTTAAACAGAAGTATTTATATGTGTACTGCTTGTGTTGTGTTTGTGTGTTTAATAATATGTGTGTCCTCTTCAGCATCAGCCCAGTGTCTGCAGCTTTTGCAGCACCTTCTTGCTGATTGGAGACTAGTTGCCCGAGGCATTCATCCCCACCCAAGGCTTTCAGGGGTGACCCTGAGACATTCATTGTGGATGCAAGACGATAGATAATATGGCATTGCTGGTAATATATTGCTTGCTTGGTGTTGTTGCCTGCAAACCAACAAAGGCAGGGATCACTGCCCTAAGAAATAAAGCCATCCGTAGCCTTCTGCCTTTGTTTGATTTCAGGAGCATTAGTTACATTATAGTGTGTTCAGATTCTAACGTTGGGAATTTGAGCTCTGGACAGTCTCCCCTGAGTGCTGTGACAACAGAAGCGTGAAAGGATGTTTCCTTAGAATTTTAGAGGATTCCTTGAAAACGATGCAGAGTGAAAACCCCACTTGACACACTCCTGACTCTCGCAGGAAATTGCAGTTGGCTGCAGGGAAAAATAGATGATTCTTGCTTAGTTCCTTTTTTTTATGTTTCTCAGTTTTCCACCTGCTTTTTGTGACGTACAAGCTTTTCAGGGGCGGCAGGCTAGGAGAGAAGAACAGCTCCTTGAAAGCCACCTCTGGCATGACTATTACAGGAGACAATGAACTCGAACATGCTTCTCTCCCTTTTTTCCTCCAAAGATCACGAACTCGAAACTCAGTTGTGCATGCATGGAAGTTCTATAAACATTACTTAAACAGCAGCCAAAAGACCTTTGCCAGCTCTGGCCTACTTCTCCCCTTGTTGGGGCCCAGCACTCCCACTCAGTTGACTACTTGTCCTACTCTTTGCCCTCTCTGCTCTGCTGCAGTCGTCCTGGAATTTTCCTCTATGCAACTGCTGTCCAAACCAGCTGCACCCACTACATCTTCAGCAGTGGACCGAGGAGGGTATTAATCATATTTTTGAGGAGGACACTCTGCTATTTATCTCCCTGACACCTCCAGTGTTTGGGAGCCCACTGCTGCACACAGCCCATTGACTAGTAATATTACACATTACCGTGCTCCATTGCCTCTCCCTGCCCTCTTCATTGAGTGGCTGTTCAACAGTGGAGTTGTGTTTGTTCAATCAGACATAATTTATACCTTTTTTTGTTCCTTCTGGAGAGCTCTTGGTAATTTTAAGTCTAAGCACTGTGTTTTCCATATAATTCTAGCTCCGACGTCACTGGAACTGAAGATGGGCAAATAGATCCGATCCCAGGCTTGTTCAAACTTGTTGGTTTTAAATCACCAAATAGATGATTTAAAAACAAAGTGTCAAGGGAGATCATCTCATACTGACTTTAAAGATCTGAGTTTTATTGCATGTCTAAGAATATATATGTCTTCTATCCCTAAAGGGAGTACCTGCAACAGCACAATGTACTGCGATCCCCTGGCTATTGTCCAACATGCAAAGTCTGCAAAGGATGAGAGATTAATAATTCAGTTAATTTATAGCAAGTGTTTATTTGTTTTCAGGGTTTTCTCTAAAGGAATTTATAGGAAGAGGAGTGGGTAAGGGAAGAAAGCTATTGTAAGACTAAATGACTAATCATTCATCCTGCAGTTTGTTACCCTTTCAGATTCATCAAACTGTGTAATGAGAGCAGCTAGCTTAAGATCTGCCTAATGTTACACTGTTTACACAATGTAAAGAAACTCTGTTCTGCTCTGAGATCTTTGGGGAGAAGGATTGCTCAGTACAGGATGATTTCATATAGGAGGGCCTAAAATAAACTCCAGATTCCTTTTTTTTTGTTAAAAGAATTAAAATAGAGAAAACCCCACCATGTTTTAGTTTTTCTTTGAATGAAATTTCTGAGGGACGTAAACTGATGAAATTTCTGGAGGTGTTAAGCTCAGTTTTAGCCAGGATTTAGTCCATCAGGTCCCAGTAAATGTCCCATGGGATGAATACATCCTGCTGGTGCCAAACACTGTAGTGTATAGTAATACTCTGTATTTCATTCTAGCTTCTGTTCTCTCCACTCCACTGGACCTGCTCTTGCCAAGGTCTCTAGTAAGCTCTTCAGGGCCAAATCTCAAGGCCATTATTCCAATCATATGTTCCTTGACATTTTGGCTACATCTGACAGACCTCATTATAATCTCTGCCTTGAAATCTTGGTTTAAAGTCTCTGTCCTGGAACCTGTTCCTCCCGTTAACTTTCTGTGTGTGCCTAAAATTACCTTCTTGGGCCACCTTTTTTTTCCCTTCTTTTTTTTATTTAACTCTTCAGGGCAGTGTCCTCTGAACTCACGTTCATCTGCATCCAAATAATTTCCATTGTAATAATAATTTTGGCTTTTATCACCTCCACTACTTTCCTAATGGAGATACTGCTGCACTGGCTTGCCTCAGAGCAGCCAAGCCTAGACATCTGCTCATCTCTTTGACATCTCATCCCAGATGCTTTATCACCAGGCAAAATTAATGTGGATAAAATACTTTATTACCATCTTAATCTCATATTCAAACATGTAGCCTCAATACAGTGCTAAGTGCACCTTCTTTTTCCCCTGATACATTCTTGCTGTGTCTAGAACTTGCCTCTTCTCCCATAACAACTCTCAAGTTCTGGAAATACCCACTTTTTTCCTTGTGTGTAAATGGAAGCTGAGCTGCAACCCCTCCTGAGGTGAAATTCATAGAAGAATCTAGGTCAGCGGATGAGGTGGGCATGGAGCAGGCCCATGTGGTTGGCATACAGCCCTGTGGGAGATATGGCATATATGCAATTAAGACAGAATGCTCTGGGAATTGTGCTGCTAGCCTCTAACAAACCTCTACTGAGCATATGCAGATGGTGATTTGCAGAGGATTATAATTTGGCCACATTTTGTTGCATATTCATGAGGACAGTGAACGATACCTCTCTGTCCCTGCATTGGCCTCTACCACATTTTGAGACAGTCCCTCAATGCACATTAGTGGAGTTTCAGGAAAAATATTCTAAGCCTTTCAAAACAACTGGTGTGAACGTTTGTTCTTCCTGAAGCTTATTCTTAGGAATGGCTGAACTGTAGTGCAGAGCTTCTCAGTATTTTTCAGCATGAAGCAATAATAAACCCACCAGCTCAAACAGACATTATAAAGTTGGAGTCTGTTGCAGACAGTCTTCACCATAGACATGCTGTCTCTCTTGCATCTCTTCTCAGTGTTTCTGCTCTGAATTAAGTCTTAATTTGGAAAGTGTGAGGCAAAAGTAACGCATACTTCCTCAGGTGAAATCTCATCTTTTTCTCAGCTCAGGTGGAAAGCTGGATACAATTAGCCTGAAAATTAAGGCTCAAGAAAACATTTTTGTTGTAAGAAAGACAAAGAAAAATTAATGAGCTTTGCATTGTAACTGAAGTCTTGCATTGTGTTCGCTGGTCAACTGTAGGCTGGGACTTGGATTCCTCTCCTGCTCACTGAAGCTTTTCTGTTAACTTTAAGGGCAGAAACCTTCATCTTTCTGCACCTCTCTCCCCTTGATGAGGTTCATACTGACTTCACAGGTCTGGTAGCAGCCTCCCTTGATTAGTGTTCACAAAGCCCAGAGAGATGACTTCATAGGACTGCAAATGTTTTTAATACCAAACTTCAAAGTTGGCCCTGCTTTGAGCCAGGGGTAGGACCAGGTGACCCCCCCAGCATCCCTTGCAACTCAAATAAGTCTATAATTGTGTGATCAGTGTTCTAAGTGGAAGAGGCTCTGATGAAAACACACATGAGTTCCTAAAGGTTAAAACCAGGTATGATGCTAGTCCACACAGCAAAATAAAACAGGCTCACCTAAGCTGTTTGGGGTCACTCAGTTACCCTTCTCAGTGAGGGGCAGTAATGCTTTATAGCCTAAACTCAGTCATTGAGGATTCTCTGATCCTACCTCGGACCCTACCAGCAGGCCAGACCAAATAATGCATTGTTATTTGGACTACAGTTACCACAATCTTCCCTCATCAAGAGCAAAATGAGTAGAGTTATCATCATTCCCAGGTCTGCCATGTAGGAGTTCTTAGTATTTTTGTACAGAAGCAACTAGAAGAGGGGAACTATTTGTCACATTGCAGTTATTTTGTAATAGAGACTTTCCATAACATTTGATGACATAAAAGACCAGTCACAGTTTGAAACTTTCCGCTGTACTTAGCTTAAAGAAAAAGAAGAACAAAAAATCAAACTCCAAACCTGAAAACAAATCTGAAGACACAGAAAGCTTTCCCCCAGTAAACACACCACAGTTGGATAACCTGAAAGGTTTGTGGCGGGGCTGGGTTGGGTTAGCTCTGCCAGACAGGTGAGGTGGTTTCAGAAGCAAAGGACAAGACAAGGACCCTCTCCAAATTCAGATGAAGAGCAAATCTCTTGACCTCTAGGCCTGCGCTAGCTGATGTGCAGTTCAGATCTCAGGACTAAGAGCTGATTGAGTAGAAGATGGGGCTTGTCTGTTACATCCTCACTTTTTAATTAGATCTTCTAGCTGCATGTCCTTTGATCCTGAGCTGTACGTGACAATAACCGTACTGACTATGGGGACTACATCAGGAGTAAGTTCAGCCACTCTCTTTTCTCTACACAAAAAAAAAAGGTATTCTGGCATGATCTGCAGAGGTTTTAAACAGAGAAAGTTAAGCTGAATAAAAGGCTGTATGGATAATTTTGCATTGGCATAATGGCAACTTACTCGAAGTTCATTAAATCCATTTCTAATTAACTTTAATTCAAATTAAGCCACTATTACACTGCAATAAACATACCCACATAGCTTTGTGAACCAGCCTCTCACTTTAAGTTCTCACCTCGAGTATTAGGCTAGAGACTGTGACAGATGACAGCATCCATGAGCAGTATCAGTGTGCTGCCATCTTTAATTTTCTCCTTTCTTTCTTGTGCCTAAATAAGACAGCAGCAGGAAAGCCTGTTTATATAGCTGATCTGCTGACAGCACTGCCAGGGATGGGGCAGCCACAGCTTCTCTGGGCAGCCTGTTCCAGTGCCTCAGCAACCTCACAGGGAAGAATTTCTTCCTAATGTCTAATCTAAATCTAGCCTCATGCTGCCTACCACCCTCCAACATCATTCTGGGGGCATGCAGGAGTGAAGTGGTGCAGGGCCCATCCCTATTGCAGCCCTTGGTGGCCTCTGTGGAGGGTGGGAGAGAGCAGGGATGCTTTCAACATTGTCTCCTTCAAAAGGTTGCCCTGATAAAACTCAGAGAGAATATGAGCTAAATCAGCTTGCAGTCAAAGGATTTATAACTGAATAATTAAGCCCAGACTAACTTCAGGGCACTTTAATGCATGTGAACAAAAGCTTCTGGATAGCGCTATAAATTGCACCCACCCACCTGAAAGGCTGCCAGCAAATGTGCCAAAGCCCCTTCCTGTGGAGTCAAACCTTCTCCTGCAGGTCTTGTAAATGAGTTAATTATGTGTCTGTTGCAACAGAGTAAAGGTTCACCAATAGTGTTAATATTTGGAATAGCAAAGTTGTGAAGTTTGCTGCAGTTCAGTGTTGCCCGGTGCTGTTGGAGCTCACAGCTGCCTCGTAACACCCTTGTTTGCAATGTTCTGCACACAGAAGGGCCCGGGTGTGGTTTGGGGATGGGTGAGGTGGGGTGGTTAATAACTGTTATTTTAATAAACATTTGGGCTGAAAGAATCCATCCCTAGTTTTTGAACATAACAGCCTTGCTACCAGCAGGGAAAGTCTGAAATGTAGGGATGAACCTGCTGGATTTTGTGTTTCTTTAAAGGAAAAAAGAGAAAAGAAAAATCCCACGAGACTGTTGAACAATTACAGCTTAATTTACAAAAAACCCACTTAAATGTATATTGTCTTGTGAGCCATTTAGCCCTATTGTTTTCAAATGGAAGCTTATTCATGTGCTTAACTCTGACCAGCAGCTTATAGGCTTCATTGAATCAACCCCTGAGACACTGAGGAGACCTTTGTAAAAGTAACTATTGATAAACACAGGTAAAAGTTGGGAAAAAAGCAAAGAACAACAAATCTACCAGTATGGATAGCACGGCAGAAATTACTTCAGCTGCTGGGCTGTTTGGGCCAGCCATTAAGGCAACCACTTGGGATGGGAGCAGGATAAGAGGTTCCTTAATAGTACTTAAGGTAGGCACAGCATGTAGGGTATGATCTAGCTGATATTGGAATACTTCATCCAGGGCACTTCAGTGACAATGATGCCAACAAAAGGAAGATAGTTCAGAAAAGAAAGAAATAAATAGATGATGAAGCTTGAGAGAATGACTTGTGCAGAGTGAAGGAAACATGAAATGAGTAATACAGGCCTGTTAACTGGTGCCTACCATAGGCCATGAGTACACCTTGCTGGTGCTGGAGGGTGTAAACATCAAGGTCAAAGGATTGCTGACAGAACTCACAGTGACATGAAAAAAAAACACTTAAAAAGGGTAAATTGAAGTTTAAAGTCAGTGGGGTTCAGCTGGAGAATGCGTAATGGCCAGATGGATGGGGCTTGGAGCAACCTGGTCTCGTGGAAGGTGTCACTGCCCATGGCAGGCGATTGGAATTGGATCATCTTTAAGGTCCTTTCCAACCGAAACCATTCTATGATTCTATGAGTGGTTGAAGGACCACAGGCACACAGGTAACTGTGAGGATTTTGGAACAAAGTCCCAAAGGGCCAGGAGAAATGGAAGAGAGCTGCCTGCCTTCATGAGCAAAGGGAGGGGGAGCCGCAGAAAGAAAGAGGAACTCCTGCAGTGGTTTTTAATAGCCAGACACACCAACCTGAATCCATCACAGCCCTAATGAGTAGACAAAACCTCCTGGTGTTCTCTGTGATACCATGAAGCAGCTGTTCACAGGGAGTGTGTTACCATTGCAGAACCCACTTAAACTTAGCCTGAGTAATGCAGTATGTACCTGCATCGAGACAGAATAGGTGAAGGTTGTCATCTCTTCAATACCTATATCTTTTCATTGCGACTCCAATAACCAACATGAATCAGTAACATTATTTTCACTAGCTTTTTATTTTAAAGGTTGATAGCACTTTTCAGGCAATGACAGATCCCCAGGCCCAACCTTCCTGTAGCTGCAGGTAATATCCTGATGTTCCCTATGTGGTGTTGGCAGGTACTGTATATTTTAGCACATTTTGACAGGCCTCTACAGCATTTTTGAATCAATCAGATTCTGCTAAATCTAATAAAAACCCACCATTAACTTCTTATTAATAGTAAGAAAATTGCAAAAGCAGAATGGTACCAGGCCTGATGTCTCGCTTTCAGAAGCATACATGCTTTTCTGTCAGTCTCTGTATCTTCACAGAGCTGCTTTTCTTTCCCCTCTGTGTCTGGGGAGGAGTATTATTCCTTTGCAAATAAGAAATGAGTGACAGATTTGTTTTGAGGACATAAAAAGGGGATCTGATGACTCTGTTAAAAAGTGACATGCCCTGGATCACTTGGGAAAGCTTCAGCAGATTTGGGGATGAAATGAGCTCTGCTAGATCACAAGTACTTGTTGGTCCTAGTGAAATTCAGTAACCCTCTCCCTTCCAGATATATACGCATTACCTCAAAGTCCCTGCCACTACAGTTTCAATAGTAGTAGTGAGCAAGATTTCAAACTACTTTGGGCTGCTCTTACTATGCTGCAAATCTGCTTCCAGATGAGAATCATTGAATGTCACTTTATTATACAGTCATAGACTTAGCAGGAGAAAGATGGGGAAGCTGCTCACCCCTTTCTCCAGATAGCATCTGCTGCTGCAGGGACATAGTATCAGTTGGGTGACAGTGCACGTGTGAGGATCAGCCTGCCTCTAATCCTTCTATGCTGAGGAATTTCATGTATAAAAGGGACAGTACAAGCTTAAGATCCATATGCAAAAGTTGGGAGAAGGCAGAATTACAGGTCCTGATGGTAATCGAGATACTTCTTCCATCTTAGTACCCACACACCAGTAGTAGTGTCTGACAGGAACCCAAACAAGAATGGATGTTCTGTGAAGAAATGCAGTTGCAAACATCATAATCTCCTGATTTTTGTGCCTGGCAGCCCATAACCTAAAATTTTCTGGTTGGTGGGTACCCTTTTCCCTTCTTTTGTTTCCATTAGAGGCCTGGTGTGGAGAAAGAGTTCCAGAGTCTTAAAGAGATGTTGAATCAAGGCTGTAGTTCGCATATCTATGCATGTGTGTAGAAGTTGCAATATGTTGTATATACACACATTATAGGATCACACATATGCATTTGTATATACTGTTTACATGCATCGATGTTATGCTGTATGTGTTTTTATTATCATGGTTTGTAATCCCACCATCATTCAAAGTCTTACCAAATAGCACTGTGGGCAGCATGCCAGCTTCTTTCACATTCCTGCTAAAGTCACTTGGAATATATCTGAACGTGGCAAAACACATTTGCCAAGTTATGTGCATAAAAACATCCTTTGATCTTTCAGACTCATAAATATGTAATAAAGTACATGATTGCCCTACTGATCTGTCCTACATCAATCTTACATCTCTCTTTTATTGATTCATCAAAATAAGATATGATCAAGGTACAAAAGAGTTAAAGAAGCTATTTATTTTAATGTTTCCTTGGAGAGCTCGCATGTTATTTTGAGTACAAATTATACATATAATATTTCATGAATGATGTTTGAAGCATTAAAAATCACCTCTGCACTTGAAGTTAACACAACTCTGGC
The DNA here is from genome assembly GCF_012275295.1 of Melopsittacus undulatus. Classification (NCBI taxonomy): domain Eukaryota; kingdom Metazoa; phylum Chordata; class Aves; order Psittaciformes; family Psittaculidae; genus Melopsittacus; species Melopsittacus undulatus. The sequence goes on along the minus strand of NC_047535.1, from coordinate 4,542,577 downwards.
AGTCAGCCATCTTTTATTGGTTTTTTTTTCCCCTTTTCTTTAGGTTGTTTTTTAAAGGAACATTGCAAGATGTGGTGTCATTTTTCTATGGCCATACTTAAGGTTGTTTCCCTTCTATTTTTAAATCATGTACTCAACTGGTATTGTAATCCAACTCTGAAATGTTCAGGAAGTCATACTTTGCAATAGATTTAGTATATGGGCTGTTTGGATTGGGTAGCGAGTCTTGCCCTAAACCAGGGATTATCCTAATTTGTACTAAGGGTAAAATGAGAGCTCTGAAGGCCCAGGGAGGTATTATAGGAGTAATAATAGAGGTAAAAACTTGGCCTGAAAATACACGATAGCAAGTCTTACTTCTGCCTTGTGGTTTCTTGAGATGTCTTTAAATGACACAGTTCAGACTTTGGCTCTATTAGGCGTAAAGCCACTGAAGCTGACAAAATTGGAATGTATTTGGAAAGGGGAAAAATAATGCAAACTATAAACTGAGTCAGTTGCATAGTGGATCATAAAATCTACATTTCGTTTCACAAGGGAGAAATCAGGTGGAGTCCTTAAGTATTTGAGCTGTTTTGCTTGCTGGGAGAAGAATGCATTTTTCCCCATGATGCTGCATCTACCGAGTTAAAGGACCATCTGAGTTCGCTTTGACATATTTAGTGTATCCAACAGAGGCTGTTTTATGTCAACCAATGCATTTTTCACAACCACTTTATGGCTCTTACTCCTTGGCAGTGTAAAAGCCTCCAGTTCTGAAAATGTGCTGATAATGAATGAAATAATTTCTGAGCAAGACCTGCCAACCAGGTAGCAGGAGTGAACTTCAGCACACTTCTCTGAACCTGTCAAACGTGGGGAAAGACGACATGGGTGCACCAGAGTTCACCTCATTGTCAGGTGCTCTCTTGGTCTGCCATATGAGTGGTAGAGTGGAATGAAGGTGGAATGATTTTTATGCAGTTCTTGTCATGAATCCACCAGCAGTAACAGGCAGAAGAGACCCAGATTACTGTGTGATTTCATGATAATCAAGACGCTTTGCTGACTTGGAGGCTGAGAGTGAAAAAAGGGGTGCCAAGTGCTTTGTGATGTTTGGCATGTCCCCTTTGAGGGTCATCACACAGAGAAAACATTAATTAAGTTTCAAGTCACCCGACAATAGGAAATGCTACCCTTTTCTCTCATCACTGAGAACTGAATCCAAGTGCCGTAATCGACAGTACGGAGCGAACCACTGGCTGAGCTGGAAAAAATACTCAGTCTCCTGTGGTCTAGCCAGCAGAAAGAATTGGCTTTTCCTCACTTCCAGTCAGCAGCAGATTATGGCTTCACATTACAGTAGAAAATGCTGTCAGTATAGTAACCTTTGGAGATAGCAAGCCATATGCCGATTTCAGTGACGTGGATATAATAAGAGTAGTTTTGCACTAAGGAGAGAGAGCATGGCCTCTTCCCACCAGTCACACGCTGCAGAGTCCATATGAGGATTTGATCCATCTGGATACGTTCTCTTGTCTCTCACCCTGCTTCCTTTGAGATTGGTTGTCCTCCTTTGACCTCCTTCAGGTTCCTCAGTGGTTTGTGTTGAGGTACCTGCAGCTTACTCTCAGCATCCATCTTTGGTGCTGAGTTGCCAGAATTTCATACCTTCCCTAGCTGCTCCTCCCTCATCTATTTTCCTTGCAGAGAGCTGCAGGTCAACAGCTGATGAAGCCCAGCACTGAAATGGAAAAGGAGGAAACTTTCCTGAGCTTTTGCACAAATCTATAACCTCATTCTGATCCCAAGTCTGTTCTGCTGCTCCTGGCCAGGTGATACTCGCAGTTTTAACAGCTAGATTGTTCCTCTTCTTTCTGTCTGGTTGCTTCCTTTTGAAGAACTTCTTCATCAGCACCATTTAGCTGGGGTGAGTCGAGGGCAGCCACAAGGAGGAACCACTGTGGCTTGTTTTTGGCAATGGGAAGCAAAGGATTGAAACAGTTATCAAAGTCTATGTAGTAAATTGAAGCAGGGACAAACGTGTCACTGCTGAAAACCACGCAAGGGTGGACAGCTCAAGAGTGCTGTGGCATGGGGGTGAGCCACAATCACTACACCTTTGTATAGACAGTGGGACAAAGTACCAACCTTCCTGCTGTGGAGATGGCAGGGATGTTTGGCTCTCAGCCTCTGGCACATGAACTGCTGCTTTCTCGTGTTACCTGCTTCTCCCTCAGCCCCTTGGCAGTGATGTCAATGTCCTGGCACAGCTTGAACTCCTCGTGTACTGCAGTGGGCTTGAGGCCAGCATTTCATGTGATGAGGCTCCCTACAGCCACCCGAGACACCATATCAGGCTCTTGCCCATGGTTATTGTTTGGTCTCCTCTGCGTTACTGATGCTGAATCATCATAGTTTGGTTTCCAAAAACAGAAGTAGATTTGCTGATGGTTCTTTCCTGTCCAGATCTCAAACCTCATCTCTAAAGAGTATTTTGGGTCAGGATATCTCTGTGGCCAGTGTCATGGAGGTAGATTGCTGTAGCCTCTGCATGACATCCTCTCTGTGGGAGAAGTTGGGCTTCTGGGCTTCTGTTTATTATTAATTGAACTACTGCCAGACTGTTTATGTTACAAGAAAAAAGAGCCGAAAGATTAAAATCTATCATTCTATTTTCATTATTCAGTCAAGAAGGCAGGGGACTATTAAAGTAGATTTTCCTAAAGCATTTCTGGAGTCCACAGACAATAACCCAAACCAGAGCATGTAAACATACATAATGATTATGTATTAGAATGCTTTCTATTTATCTTTCCCTTAGATGTTGCAATTTTTATTTTAATAACTACCCTATGTTGCTTTTTATTTATAATTTATCCTTTTTATTTCCCTTGTGGAAAGCATTTTTACTAAACAGAAAACCTGGTTCCTGAAACTTCCTTCCACTTTTCCCAGTGTAACCATCCAGTAAGAGTAATTAAAGCCAACAACTTTCATTTTGTCCGACAAACCTAAAGAACCCCACAGGTGAGACAGCAGCAACACACAAGGAGCCTGGTTTAAGTCCCTCAGATATGAGCCTCTGATCCTAGTTTAATATTAGTCACATCTTAAAATGAAAGAGGAAATTGCAACAGGTTTTGTTTCCATAATAGTTTTCTGAAGCTAGTGTATTAAATCTTGGTGAATTATTAGTAGGAATGATGACTCTGCACCTTTGATTTGTAGGTGAAATTTTCATTCTTAGCTCCTTTTCCCTGGCGGGATTAAATGCCAAATTCTTAGTTCTCTATGGAATTAATAAGACTCTGTGATAGTTACTATAGGAAATGAAACTGCAGTGCAGAGAAGACAATTGCTGTAAATGCTACAGGTTTGTTTTCATAGGTTTCCTTGGTAGACTTTTTCATGATGCTTCTTTTCCAGTTTTTCCAAACATTTTCTTCACTAGCCTCGGAAAAAGATTGGAACACTCACAAGGCTTAAGCTGCTCAATGAAACTGTTTTGATTTATATCTGCTGAACCTGTGCTGCAGGATTTGTTGTCATGTGTGTGCTGCTAAGGCAGGTTGCTGGGAAAAGGAAAATGATGTTTTCTGATAAAGAATTTGCCACCTTATGGTTGAATGAACTCAGTGGAGGAGCCCAGCACTGAGGATGTATTGCAGCCCAGGAAGATGTCTCTGATAAATCTGGAGCAGTAATTTAGGTAGTAACTTAGAACCCATCGTGGAAGAAGTGGAGCCTCTAAAAGGCGCTATATTTAGTTTAGATATCAAAAACAAGATAGCATGAAAAATCCTTCACCATGGCTCCTGTCTCCCTACACTGGCTATAGAAGTAGTGTAGATGACTAATTAAGACTTAGAGATTTATAAGCTTATAGATATGGCTGAAATGTCATTGATGAACACTATCCTTATGATGTCTGTGTTTTCCTCTAGGAAAATGAAAGGTTCAGGGCAGAGAATAACCTTTCCTATACAAAGCACACATTTTTCTCATATATCACAATTTCTGATTTTCAGGGCATTTATACATAGCAGACTTGTTAGAGCTGACCCCATCTTTATGCCTTAGGTTTCACTTTTTTGTTTGTGGCCTGAGAGAAATAGGCATTGAGCTGGGCAGTATCTTAAAGATGGTCTTTTTTCTGTCCTCCTCCCCTACTTTACACATTCATCTTGAATGGCTTATCATTGTGGGGGTAGTTTTATTAAGGAATCAGGAGCTAAAAGTAGGTTTAGAAAGGGGAAAAAAGGATACATTCAACTTAAAAGGGATAAATTCTGATGAGAGGAAAACAGTTTGCCTGTTGGCCCATCATTAAGTTTATGGGCAAAGTTTTAAGAACAAAATTAGTGAGTTAGTCCCATTCAGTTAAACCTGAATTCATTCGGGCACTTTCTGCTCTCAGATGGAGCAAACAGCAGTAGAGGAAATAATTATGATATTCTTCTCCTTACTGCAACTGGGCATGAGTTAATGCAGACTTCTAAGCTGGCTTACTAATAACATGCATTCCAGAGGGTCTGTGCATGTTTCCAATTTAGAGCTGTAAATTAGATTTTATCCTCAACTTGGCATCCATAAAAGACATTCATGGAATACACCTGCATAAAGGTCCTTATTCATCTCTCTCATCACTGTTTAGGGTTGCTTTTAGGCACTATAATATACTGCAGAACCAGACTGTGAAAACCAGTGCCCTGAAGAGGAAAGAGAATAATTATACTTTATAAGGCTACCTTCCAGCTTCACAGTCCTTAGCTAGTTTAACTGGAATTTAAACATATGATCACACATCATCAGAAATTATGATGCTTTGATTATTTAGTGTATCTGGTTGAAGTATCTTTGTTTAATCTGTTTAGGCCTTGAAAAGGGACATAAGATGGTTTTGATAGAGGATTGCTACATTATTTATACTTTTTTTATCACCATGGTATCAGAATGCCTTAAAATGTGTAATTTCTCTATAGCTTCTCTACATATCTTTTCTCCAGAGTTGTTGTTATGTAAATTCTTACAACCATGGCCTTTAATGAGTCCAACATCAGTTTGCTCAACCTGCTGGAAAAAACACGTTTGAATGGGAGCCTGCAGCATTGCACTCTGCATTCACAGGTAGAGGAGCAATGCTCTCATATAGGCTTTGAGCAAGGTTGTCCCAACGTGGCCATAGTGATATGACTGAAATAATTCTTCTAGGCAACCTTATAGTGTCTCTGTCTTCAAAGCAGTTATTCCAGTCCATAGATGGGATTGTTAATCACTTTGTGAGGGCCTGTTTCTGGTGTAGCTGTCTTCTGCTGGGTGCTGTTGCAAGCTCACTGTAATTACAGTGGCTGATGCCCTGGTGCAGAGGAACCTGCTTTAATCACAGTCCCTGAGCTCCAGGGAAACCAAATGTGAGCCTCTTTGAGCATGTCTGGGGTGTCCTGTGCTCTGCTCTGTCCTGGTCTACTGCACGAGCTGAGTGTCCCAGCAGAACCAACACTGCATCCCTGGGCCAGCACAGCATCAGCAGCTTGTTACTCTGAGCTGTGCCCATCAGATACAATCCTTCTTCAGAGGAATGTTTTTTGGCTCAGGGGGTGAATGTTCTGAGAGCTGTGTGTGGGTTTCAGCCACATGGCTCCTATTGCCTTTAATGGGAGTCACGCTGCTAGAAACCCCTGCCCTCCCTTTGGGGTTATGCTCTCCCCTGATGTGTTGCACTGCTCCACCCATTAGCTTTAAGGGGAAAGCACACCTCTGCCCTGCCTTGTCAGGAAGAAACCAGACCCCAACCTTACCCCCACCCCTCTGCCCTTGAGTATTTATGGATGAGCAACAATGGAGACTCATTTCTATGGTAAGTTAGCAAGATTTATACTATAAATATTACATTACAAGGTTCAGACACAGTGCTATTTTCGAACACCTCCACACTTTGCAGCAGATCACTGTGTCACTGGAATATTTCCTTTGAAGAACAAGTTTTTGAAACACATCATAAAAATTTTAGCATTGGAGATTTCTCCATTTGCGCCATCACCGTGCGCGTCAAAATGCCTTCATTAAAATAAGGTATTAAAAAGTTATAGGTTTGACTTTTTGGGGAGGCCAGGGAGAGGATTCTATGAGGGATTCAGAAAACAGGCAGCATAGCTTTAATTGAAGGAGACAATGTTGTCAGTATATGTGTTCCTACAGTTATAAAGCCCAGCAGTATAGTATTCATCAAGTCTGATTCCACCTGACACTTGACTGAAAGCATTTTGCACTAATTTGCTTTGTGCTTGTCTAGTAAATCTAAAAAGAGTGAGTGAAGGGGTGATAGGTGGCCATTAAACAGAATAAACAGCCGCTGGCAAGTGAATGAGTTTTACAGACTTGTTGCTTTTGGGAGGGGGAGGGTGGAAGGGGAGAAGATTATAGGTCTTTGAATCAGCATGTGGCTGCCTCTATCACTCTGTAATCACAACTGTTTTCTTTGGCCCGGAGACCCATGTGCACCTCCAGAGAGGCTACTACGGTGAAGAAGGAAGCTCTGCCTCCGAACCTCTGCAGGAGAGCCCTCCAGACATATGATTCATATTCCAAGTGTGATAGAGGCCTAAATGGCAATTATTTTATCATATAAACACCAGTGAGATAGATTTCAGTCTGGAGCTGATTGCTTTCTTCAGATAATCCTTTTCAAATTTTCCCCTACATAAAATATAACAGCTTTAGGGTGTTTCAGGTCCCCACTTATGGTTCAACTTATGGTAAAAACCTTGGGCTTGTTGTCATCTTTGTCTAACTTTGCTGATAGCAGGCAGGAAATAGCTGTGTAAAGGCAGGAGGGGGTAAATAGCTGACTCTGTGGTCTGTAATTGGTTCATAGTTTTGGACTGTGAAGAATAGAAAAGAAGGCAGAGGAGGGCTGGAAGACAGCCTAACAAGGAACACATGGGCATCTGAAAACTAAACACAGCTGGCCCAAGAAGTACATTTGACCGCCCGTTCCCTGCTCTCAGGCTCCTTAACATTGTTGTTGTTACTGGTGAAGAATATATAGCACCGGATTTGAAGGGGGCGGATGGGAACTTTGCTGTGATAAAAGGCTAAATATCATGACTAACAAGAAATCAAAACAAAAACTTCCTTTCTTCATGCACTTATTTATTTAGTTGCTTGCTTGCTTGGGGTTCTCTTATCTTGGCAACCTCTTTGCTGCAGTTTTGCTGGAGGATGGTGTCAGCCACAGAATGTCAGGGTTTCATTCCCTGGTAAAAGGATGTTCAGCTCAGGGGGGCTGGTTTTTTGCTTCTCCTTTTCCTTATCCTCCCTTCCCTTGTTGCCTTCAAAACACAAGTGTGGGCAGAAACTCGTGGACTGAGAGAGGATGTAACGATCCTGGAAAAGAGGATAGCATGATGAAAAACTCTACCTGCCAAAGGTACAGTGTCAAAGACAGGAAGTTTTAATCCTCCCCCTCTGACCTCCCCTTGGAAAGTGGGAAAGAGGGATCATACCAACCCCAGGTCGTGCACCGAAGTCAGGCAGAGGCTCTCTGCGGGATTCGCAGTCTAGGATAAGTCAGCTTTGTTTTGGCTGCTTCTAGGACAGGAGAAAAGCTTTTCCTCTCAGTATCCCTGAATTAAAGGCTCTCATTACTTGGACCTCATTAAAATAATCTCTCATCTGTACTTGTGTCACGAGGAAATGGCTCATTCCCACCCACCCCCCTTTCTCTCTCCTTCTATCTGAGCAAATGTAGTTTTCTAAATTAGAAAAGATCTTGCTGCTGCTACACTTGGCTATTTACATTCTTGAAGGGGAAAAATAATACCAAAAAGAGCCCTGAAAACCCTGACTTCAGCCCTGCCATTAGTGTTGATTGTGTCCAGCAATGCACGGTCCACTTCAAGAAAGGCAACATCCTCTGTTTTTTAAGCCAAATGTTGTGCACCGCAGCAAGAACAAACAAGAGTGACTTTCATCCTTCAAACACTGAAGCAGCTTTGCAAAGCCTGACATGAAAGGGCCTCCCTTGCTCTCTTGTCCATGTAGGCCTGGAAATGGAGCTGAAATGGCTAACAACATTGGTAATAATAGGGGCCTGCCTGGCATCAAGAGGTGAGCCGAAAGACTTCAAAAGCTGGCTTGAACATGGCTGCAGGAGCATTTGCTCTTGGATTCAGGCTCCAACTTTTATTCTCTCCCTTTGAAGAGCTGACAATTGGGCAGAGGGTGGAAACCAAGCATTTTTGACATGAACTCTGCCATGGAAAATTATGAGAAGGACGGAGATGAAAAGGAATGTGTCCTGATTGTGCCGGCTAGTTTTATTTTATTTTATTTTACTTTATTTTTTAAAGTCTGCAAAACAAGGGGCTCGCAGTACTATAATCATTGATCCTGAAAAGGTTCTTCAGAGATCAGTGCTATCAGTGCAGTGTGACCCTCAAGGCTGAGAGGCAGAGTGAAGGAGAGAGACCCTTTTGCACTAAACTAACATAAGCTTTTAAAGGAATAGTGCATTTCTCTGCTGGACAGAGAGAAAAGGAAAGGAAAACTCACATAACCTGTGCTAGAAAACAAGCAAACAAACCCCAGAATACATGGCCAGCTTGGCTTACCTCCATGTTTTGCAGTTACCTGACGGTCCCAATTGTTCCAGTGCAATCAGAGTTGTTCAGAGCACCCTTACCTCCTGTTTGTCTTGTAAACTAAGTAAGATTAGTCTACAGGACTCTTGTGTTTGTTTTAGTGCCTGTGTATACAGAATAATTTCACTGAACCTGAAGAAGTTATTGGGGATTTACTTTAGCATGGATAGCTATATGGATATCTGTGGGATTACTAAATATTTAGACAAATTAGCCTTATTGTTTCATCCTTTTAACTTTTTTGGCAAAGCTTCATTGGTAGCAAATACGTAATAGGCAGCTGGGCAGCATTGTGAAAGGTCACTTGTCATTTCCTATTGCAGCACTTGTTTCTGTTGTGTCAGCTTTGCTAACCTTTAACCATTGAAGCATAGGTAAGGAAAGGATGGAAACAAGCTGGAAGTTAGTAGGAAAATGGGAGGAAAAGCAGGTTCCATGTAAGGACTGGGTGACCACTCAGACCCAGGAGGCTGGACCAGGAGTGAGACTTGGAGAAGAGCACATCAGGAATATAAGAAATAAAGAGCAGGCAGGAATGGGAGAAGAACAGGTTGGAAGAAAGGAGAGCAAATGGCTGGAAGCATCCGTGGCTTGTAAGCCACCTGTGGCTGTTTGTTCTCCTCAGAGCCTAGAGCTGAGCAGAGATTTTTGCCTGCTCTCACTGCCATGGCTGTCAATAGAGATCTGCTCACTAAGTGTCCCATTTGCCCAGGGTGCTGCCCTACAGAGGGTGTGCAATGTGGTAGTAACACATCTGCAGAACTGGTGGGCAATGGGTAAGGTGTCCTGCAGCAGTATATGGGCAGAAGATCACTGCAGAGGCTATTGAAAGTAGTGGAAAGAGCTTGTTGGACATTAGAGCCCTTTATAGCCAACTGAACACTTCCTCCACCCTAAGCCACCCCCTCAGATGTTGTCACGCTAAGCCTGTATCAATTTAGCATTTTCAGATGAATATTCTGTATTCAGTGGCTCTCACTCTGTACTTTTGGCACTTTCCAGTGGTCCTGAGTGCTCCTTCTGAGCACAACTTATTTTTCTTCTCTCATTGGTAATCGTACCATAAGGGAACTGTGTATACACAGTACACTTACCTATTTTTCTCTAAGTGGGAAGTTGTGGAGTGGCTGCTGTATGGGATTGCCTGTCAGGCACCAATTAGCAATCCATTCAGAATCTCTGAAGCTGTGATCCACAGCCAAGAGAGCATTTGAGAACACTCGTTTTGAATTATCCTGCATAAATCTCACGCCATGTATCTACATCAAAATGAGATCATATCCCCATGTCTTAAATATCAAGACATCCAGATATGCCTGGTTTTGAACAAACAAAACCAAACTTATAGTGAAGCTGTTTGTATAAAAGCAGCTTATGTGACAATGGCTTAAAAATTAGTATACCCCATCTAAATATGATTTGCTCTTATGTCTTCAATTACAATGACATGAGTATTTCTGTTGTTAAAACATAAAACTTAAGCTGTTGGTTGCTGAGTGCAATAATGACATGAGTCTGTAAGTTCCTTTTTCCAGCCTCTTTTCTCGAAAGCAAAGCCACTTAGCATTTCTAAAGCCCACCTTGCCAGTCTTTTGCTGTTGCTGAAGTTTACATGTTAAATCTTTGAGTCAATACTAATAGTTCTTAACTAACCAGTTTGCAGGCTTCAGGGAGGGAGCAGAAGGAGAAAATGAAGTCCCTGAACTGCAAGTACTGCAGGTAGAAAGTAAGGCTATGGGGGGCTACCAATGTGCTCTGAAAGCTGGGTGCTTAAAGCAGTCAAAGACAGGGGAAGTCTAAAATAATGCCTTCAATAGCAATCTGTTGATTTGCAAGGATAAGGAAAAGAGCAGCTCTTGGTTGTATTGCTAAGTTTAAGGAATTTGCGAGAGGGAATCCAGCAGCAATTCCCAGAGCTCCCGGCTCACTTGCTAGCTGACTTGATGAGCTTCTTTGATCTGGTATTGACATCATATCAGATCTCTTGCACTGTTTTGCCCACTTGCCAAAGCCAGCTTCCCAGAAGCAAAAATGCGCTTTCCTTTCCTTGGGGTAATTGGAAACATTGACATGAAACAGACCTCTCACTCTTCCTCTGCTGTGGTTTGCCTTTCGAGTAGTTCCTTCACTAGTGTCTCCTTAAAAACACTTGGAGGTCAATGCCAGGTTGGAATTGCAGTGTTCTCATCTATTGTGAGTGATGCGATGATTAGGTATTAAGTGTATGAATACCAAGAAGAGAAAAGAGAATATACAAGTTGTTTTGGGAGGCTGGGATTCACAGGCATTAATTTGTTTTAAGATACCTTGTATAATAAACATGGGCTTCATTATCCATTTTTGACTGCTCACAGACTACCGTACTAGACAGAATACTCACTGTTGGTTCAGTGATATGCAGAATTTGCATGACAAGAAGGAAATGGAAAGTCTCCAGTGCAATGTAACATGTGGAAAGGAGCCAATGCAAAAACTTTCCTCTTCTCTCCACACAGCAGTCTTTGATGTTGGGAATAAAAGCATAAGCTAATGGGTAGCTTAAGTACCATGTCTACACAGGGGCAAGAACAACATGAGAAATGTGCAGTTTTGTTCCCAACTGGGCATTCCAGACCTACTTGTTAAAGAGCATCTCAGGTCCCCTTATACTCCCTAGACTGTAATGTTGACCCTGTTCTTACTTGATCCAACAGTATTATTTGTATTTAGATCCCAAATTTCCCCCCCACATTACTGGTTGCCATAGATTGTTCATGGGGATACTGGACAAATAATTCACACGGATTATTTGTGCCCAGAATTGAGCTACCCCATGTGCCTGTGCATGAAGAGACTTCTATTTTGAGTAGGAAGTGTAGCAAATATGGATACTTACAGAGTTTGGGGTCAGTGGCTGCATTTCTTACACTCTCCTGTCTCTGGACATCAGTTGGTTAAGATTTGACTCATTTGCTGGTGTATGCTTCTCTCTCATTTAGTCATCATTAGTAGGGAGGAAATATGGCTGGAAAAATAGCATGCCGCTACTTAAGAAAGTTGCATTTGCAAAACTGCCCTTAACCAAATGGCTAGTCATTAATCTTAAATACAAGTGGTTTGAGTATCAGGAGGGAAAAAAAAATCTTTGTTGGAGGTCAGGAGAAAAGGCATCCAGGTTGTTTGTGAAATATTAAAAGCTAGAGTTCACTGAGCATCTGTCTTGTGCATTTTAATTATGCCTCCATGAACCTGAACTGTGGGGCCCTCAGCAAGCCCTGCTCAGTTGTGCTGGCTCACAAAGTTCAAAGCTAGGTTGTAAGTCGTTTTTATTTAGCTCCTAGTGACAGCAAGTACTGTAGGTGGAGAAACATTAAGTACCACTTAAATCTGTTCCTGTACATCTTGTTAGAAATATACTGGAATGATACTCTGGCTCTGACTTCATTGAGATCCATTATAAAGTCCCCCTTGGCCTTTTCTAACACATACCTTATTATGCCATTGGAGAATCCTCAGCTACCATCCAGCACTCAGCAGTTACTGCTCAAATTCAAAATCAGCACACCACAAAATCAATGCTACCAACTATTGATTCAGAAAAGCTCAGTATTCTTGAGTGTGTCAAGCCAGAAATCAAGGGTGACACTGGCTTGGGATCAGAAAATGTGTCTAAAAAGGGCTGCTGAAACCACACGTAGCTCTGCTTTCTGAGAGCACTTCTTCACTAAATCAAAGTGCTGAAGCTGTCAGGGTTGGGATGTGTAGACAAGAACCTGTTGGTCTCCATCAGGACTTGCTCCCTTTCAAAGGTAGCGTGAGTTTTATCTTCGGCTTCCCTGGGAAATTTGTCCAAAACATTAGGAAACAAACTAAAATACCAAGGGTGAGTCTGTCCCTAGAGAAAAAGCAATTGCTTTGATCAGAGCACTTGCCCAAGCCCATTGAAGTACATTTACAGCTCACTGAGATAGTCTTGGTGCACTACTAATGCAGTGAAATACAGCACAAGTACTTGTGATTGCAGTGAGTATCAAAGCAGTCAGAAAGGCTCTGACACTTACTGCAGAGTGTTTCCATGTAAATGGAAACGAATGCTATGGGGGTCTGTTCCCCTCAGAATGCACTGGGGAGCAAGGTGCTGAAGGGTTCTTTTTATTATACCATTAACAGGGCAAGTGACTTATTTTCTTTATTCCTCCATCCCTTTTCAAAAGCAGGACATTGAGGCTCCTTCTTAATGGGTTGGCCACGCAGAGCTGTTTGTTCTCTGCCAGCCAGGGTAGTAAATCCCACTACTGTTCCCAGATGCTGGCCCCTGGCTCAGTAGAAATCCATCCATTGTTGTCCTACCAGCTGTACTTTCTCTGTGGGAAGACAGCAGTCCCTGTTTGGCGAGGAGAGGCAAGCTGGAATGTCTAGCCAGAAACATCTACCATAAACCATCACTTCCTGTTATGACACTCACGTGTCTAAACTTGCTGATTTATTTAGGTTGAACTGTCTAACCTGCTTGAGTAAGGCTGGAATCAGCAGGTACTAAGTCATGTAACAATAGGAAGCACCAATATACAACTTGCAATATTAGATCTTGGAATCAGTTTCAGCTTAGTTTTATTGTTTAAAACCTAACCCACACCGTATCTAGAAATATCTTTCCCATTTCCATTTTTTCTTCCATTAAAAAAATTATTAGTGGTATTTTAGCATCATCTTCTGATTTGGCCATAGCTTTTTTCATCTGTGTATTTCCCTGATGAGCAGAATAGAAATTTCAGCAATTGCATATCTGGCACTTGGGCCACCAAGGATAAAAGAGAGAATATTCTGGTTTGATTTATACATCTGTCTTGATTAGGGAATTCTTTCTTTTTCTGGAAGCAATGTGATCCAATTGTTAGGAAGGGGGAGACAAACCTTGGGGACACTTGAGTTCTTTCCTAGTTCTGTCACCCAGTCACCTTCTTTATAGCCAAATCTACCCTTTGGGGTAAAAGAACACCTAAATAGCTTGCCTGTGCATTGTGAAACTTAACTAATTTGTATTTCTAAAGCTCTTTCAATTTATCACACCAGAGAGCTTGTATAAAGCATGGAAGTACTGATTTTTAAAGGTGTAAGGTATTTTTCCCTCCTGTAAACATTAATTTGGGTTGTATGCATTTAGAACACAGTCACGCAATATTTCTTTCTAGAAAATACTGAATTTAGAGATTCATTGGGAATTCCATCTTTACACCTGTAAATAATAATATCTTGTATGTGTGAGCATATATGCGTGTGGCCATATATGTCTGTATAAATTTAGATACGCATGTTTATACAAACACAAGCAAGAGAAGAGATAGTTTTTCCAAATAGTCTGGAAAATCTCTGGGACTCCACAGCTGGCAGTGCATTACTTTTATTTAAAGAAAACGTAGGCAAAAAGCTTATGTGCAGTCAAAAACTTCCCAGCTCTAATTAATATATGTATGAAGTGTAAACAGATCATGAAATATTTTTTTGCGCTTAATACATAGAAATGTCCTGTGTTGATGCTAATGAAAAAGTAATGCCTGGTGTATTTCACATTGCAGGGCCTGGGGACACAGATCCATGGAAAAGCAATTCATACCAGACTGCTTTACAAGTGCAGAAATTCTGTTAGCCTAAAGCTACAGCGCTACTTAATTGTACAGGGGATAAAAAATAACCCAAAAGCAGGAAAACCTCAGCCCTCCTCTGCCCTGTGTCTGCTGCACAGACATTCATTTCAAGCTCTGGTAATGGGTCATTCTCTCTAAAATGATGACACCAATAGTTCAGCAGCAAGGATTTTTAATCTGCCATATTCTCAGTGTAATCTTGACAGCTCCTCGTTACCTAATGCAATAGTCTGTCATTCCAGCTGATTCTCGAGATCTGATCGTTGCAAAGGGAAGTTAAGGAAATGTGTGAAGACCATGAAAACCCAACCCTTTCCCCTGGAGAATAGTCTCTTAATTGTAATAGCCCATTTTAATCATTGTGATTGTTTAAAATATTATGAACAGAGGGAAATAGGGGGATAATTGTGCTTCAGCAGTCGCAATCTTTTGTTCTCACCTAAGCTTATTGGCGATTTAGCTGTGTATAGTCCCAATACTTCCTTCACATATCAAGTGGCCTTAATTATGTGGGCAGCTAGAATCCCTCTTGAGAGAGAGGCTTGGATAGCAAAACAGCAGGTAAGAAATGCCTCTTCCTTACTTCTTTGTTTCTTCCTAGTCCCCCGTAGCTAAGGCTGCATATGTGGCTGTCTCTGTCTTTGTGACACTTTAAATGTGAAACAAGTAATTTAGTTGAAAATTTTCTGTTATTTTTTTTACATGCTTCATATGCTGGGTTAAAATCCATTAGCATATAACAAAAATCGGAGCAGATGTAGTGCAACAGATTCCTTAAGGGAGTCCATATTTTTACATATTTTGTAATAAGGAAACTGTCACTCCCAGATGGTATCTAGCTAATACTGGTGGTTTGCTTGCTGATAACATACTAAAAAATAAAATTAATTGTATTCTATTTGATGACAATGAAGCCATTATCATATATAATTCACTCTTAAAGGAAACGTCCAAATGATGGTCTCTTGCAATAACCAGGCTCTCGCGGGCTCTGTGCCTGTCCCTTCCCTTCTTCTTCTACCTCAAAAATTCCTTCTGAATTTGTTGCAGCAGAAGCCTCCAGCTGCAAAGTGGAACAGCCGTTCATTAGCAACGCTGGAAACCAGCCTTAATTTGTATGGGGAGTCTGGGCCAGCAGTAGCTCAATACGCTTACCACAAGCATCATCCTTTACCAGTGGTTCTCTAGCTGCTCTGGTTTCAGTCTCACTATTATTTATTGTAGTGAAAGGAAACAATTAACCTTTTAATTGATGCCACTGAATGCCACTGTTTGGTAACTGGCTTGAGTAGTGCAGGAAGTAGCCAGAGCTGATACTGGGTATATAAATGAAAATCAGGATCCAGAGTCTTGCAAAACCACAGCACACTGGTCTGTAGCATATAGTCAGTATAAACTTAAAAACTGCTCTACCTCTTCCTTAGGTGAAAAATTAAAGACCTTTCACAGACTGGTTGGTTACAGCAGGATGAGAGGTGAATGGTTGAACTCATAGGAGTTAGGGGTTTTGGTGAGATTTATTGACATGAGATATCAACATGAGGAGCTTAGAATAACTTTCTACTTCTCTTTCTGTCCTACCAGAAAAATACCCAAGTTTTCAGGAAACCTGTGAAGAAACTGCCCTTGAAGTTGAGGCAGTGCAGCAAAGAGCAATAGGGGAAGAGAGATTGGTTCCTTCTCAAGGTTGACCATGGGCAGGGAATGCTGGCCTTTCTCACACCTTGGGGAATACAGCACTGGTTTCCCAGGCCACGGACAATATGTAGGTGTTGATACCAGTCTGCAGATTGAAAAACTGGAACAGAGGGGTACAGTGACTTATACGAAGTCACAGTATCACTTAGTGCTAACACAGCAATGGAACCCAAGTGTCTGAATTCCCAGTTCGTTGCCCTGTCCATTGGGTACTGCCTTAGCACAAGGCTAGAGTGAAGAAAGGAAAAGATTTCTTCCAGTGGTTGGGTATGGAAGCATAAAGCTACCTAGCTTTGTGAAAGAGGGAGGTTTACAAGATTAACTAGTTTAAATAGCTATTGAAGCGAATGTCTAACTTGATAGTAATTATTTCCTCTTCTCTGAATGACTGTGGAGAGATACGGTGAGGCATACTGTCTGAAGGGTCTGAAATGTGTCTGGCTGTGTTCATTCTAGGTTATTTATACTTTTTGTTTAATTTCCCTTCTGGTACAAGCAAGAAGTGATATGAAGAGGAACAGATGACTGCTGTTCCATTTGAGATTTAGTAGAGAAAGACAATGTTGTAGCTATCTCAGTCACATTGGTCAGAGGAGCTTAGGGAGCACGGGAAGTGATTTTGTGTGCTCTGAGGCTACTGCCCAAACGTAGGAAATCACAACCAACATAGTCCCCCATAAAACTACCTGTAATTATTGTCAAACATTGCAGAGAGAGAAACAGATCTCTTAACTTTCATGTAGTTTTGAGTAAAATTTTATTTGTAAAAACACAGGTTAAGACTTGGGGAATGCCGTGTAAATCTTAAGCACCTCTAGTCCTCCGTCCTCAGTTACAGGTTGATAGCAATCAGCAAGCATTGTTTTCCTTTTTTTACATTGTGACTTATTTTATTGTGCTTTCTTTTATTCTATTTTAGAAATGAATGTAGGAAGTTAGTGAAATTTCAGTCCCTGAGTGGAATTTGTTCAGGCTTTCATCTTCCATCTCAATTCAGAAAGGGATGACTTTTCTTCCCTCGTCTTCCTCTGCCTGGTATCTCATGAAACCTACCCTTGTGAGACCGTAGCCCCAAATGGCATAATCTCATGAAACAGCAATTGCTGTCCATGTCAGTTATTTGGTGATTAGAGGGCTTTAGGGATTGTCCATAGACTTTGAGAATGCTGGGATTTGGGTAACAAATTTCCTAAAAATGAATTTACACAGCTTCAAATGCTCTGAACTCACTTCGTAATTCTGGCCTTCACCAATATCAGGCACTACGGCTTTGCCCTTTTTCTAATGCATTAAGTAGTAGACAACTGTAATATTTTATTTAGCATGATTTGCATTCAATCTTCAAATATCCCTTGAATCATAGAATATTTACATCTTCAAGCTTTACCACTGTATGTTAGCTGACATTGTGAGATGTGCGTACAGAAGACACATGCCACAAAGCAGCATCGCTTTTATGTTTGTGGATCTTAAGTCATAAGTTTTCTCCCTCAGCCTTCCTCATTAAGACATCACAGCTGATGTGTTTTGTCCTCTGTGTTTTAATGCCTGAGCAGAAGATGTATTTTATTCATGATTTGGTAGGAAATGTGTCTGGTGGGAAGGCATTTGGACACCATTAAAGCAACCTGAAATTCCACTGTGGACGCTGGGAGGGAGCTCTTTCTCTTAGCCGTGTAAAGCATCTGCTTAAATTCTCAAGTGTGGAACGTGCAGACTTGTTAGGCAAGATTTTAACAGACTGTTTGGCACTGAGTGTAATTTTCCCAAAGACCTGGCAGTGGAAATAGTTTAAATAATAGTTTGTCAAATACTCATCAAGAGAAATGCTAATTGATGTCTCATCTGAATTAAGCTCCGCACAACACCGGAAAGGGAATGGGCATTTCCTGTTTCTATCCTACTCAGTGACAAAAGATGCTTCCCACAAGACTGATAATGTTAGATTAGATGTATCCCGCTATAGGACGATTCTGTAATGTAGATTAGTTCATGGCAAATATATATGAAGCATGCTTTATTTATTATTTTACTGAGTGATGTGTGGCTTCACAAGCCCCTTCTTATTACCAGCACTGCTAGATGTCCTTTTCCTAACACTGTTCTGAACCCCATTTGAAACAATGTTTGTATTCTGGTGTCTTTCTTTTCTTTGTACCTTGGAGTTTCTGGGTTCAGTCTAACGAACACTGGGGACATGAGGAGAAAGCACAGATGTGGTTGTAGGACCAGAATGCCAGCTGGCCACAGTGCTACAGCAGCACTGCAGGGCCATTGGGGGAAGCAAAACTGAACTTCTGCAACAAATACTAGAGACCAACACTTTGACTGGATTTGGAATCTGAAACCAGAAACCAGATCTAAATGTCAAAGCGGGTCCCTGTCTGCAGACTGAACTGAATGTTCAGACCCCAGCTTTGGCAAGGAAATCTAAGCCGTAAATCCGTATCTGCTTTTTATATTCCAGACCCTCTGGTACTGCTAACAATGCTGTGCCCTTTCACAGCCTCCAGTATTTTAGAAACTTTGAAATGATTTAGCAAATGAATCATACTTCCCAGTTGGACTCATACTAACAAATTGGCTGGTAATACCACTCAGAAGTAAGGGTAGGATTGGACTGTGACAGTTTGTGCTCTCTTTGTATGGATACCAAGGCTGTAAGGTTTTACCAGTATCTCTATAACTCTTCCAGTGCAATATCTGAGTCCATAGCCCCAGTTCTATGTGTCTTGGATTCCCTAATTTCCTAGGAGCAGGTGTCTTGCCTGTCTTCACATTGACTCACTCCTCAGTTACTGATAGAGAACAGGACAAAGTGGTGGGTGCTCTTGGAACAACAGAGCTCTGCTTTGTCTAGGAGTTCTGAAAGAATTACCTGAGGCTCTAAGGGGAGTGAGTGGCAGAGCTGAGACTAAAGCACAAGACCACTGAATCCGTGTGTTCCTCTGAGCAGCCTTTATGTTCAGAGAAAATAGGATTATTTAGCATCAAAGGTACCAGTAGCAGATACAGGGCATCTTCATTCATCATGAATAATGCCGTTAGTGAGAAATAATAGTATTCCTTAGTATTGATGATAATATATTGAGCGCTAGTGAAGCCTTCTGCTAAGAGAGTTATCTAGGGAAGTGAATTATGGAATTTTACTACCTGAGTACAAGGACTGATATAAATGATCAGCTCCGTGGCAATGAATTGGTTTAAAAAGGCTTCATAAGAACTTGCCTAATGCTCATAAATTAACATTAAATATGAGATGGGTTATCTAATCACATGCTTTCAGGCAAATTCCTTTTTAATATGTATGTACACTGCTGCTGGAAATACAGAAGATATATCAGAGGAGATATTTCCTGCCATAAATGGTTACATTTGATAACTTCATATTATTTTCATAGTTTTTTTTACCATCAGAATTTCTACACAGAATCTGTGTTAAAATAACATTTAGTGACAACTTTAACCCTGTATATGACTGAGGTTTCAAACCAAGGCTGGAATTTCATTATTCCTTTGGGAAGAAATACCAGAGCAGTGATTTCATTTGTTTCAAGTAAAAGTGAGTTTGAGTCACTGCATGTCCTCTGTAAACTGCTGAGGCTTAGGAACATCCCAGGGGTATCCATTCAGTATAAGGGGTCTGCCATGCCCCTGGTTGCCACCCATCAAACATGTTGGTGGAAAGAGTTGGTTAGTTCACCAGACGCTGTTCTGAACTATCCTTATGCTGGGGCAGATTAATCTAGTGCATTTAATGGAAGAAAAGTAGAAGGCCCCAAACACAAACATCTGCTTTTCTTTCCCCTGGATTCACTGGGTAAGGAAACACTGGTTCACCAGGTTAATTGTGATTTTTTTTTGCTGTAGATTGTACCATTGCCTTCTGGCCAGTGCTACAATGGAAAATCCCAGCTCAGTTTTGAACTCTAAACAATGATGTTTACTGTACTCTGTGGTGCTTGTGATTCAGACGGTTCCTTTCTCAACCTGGCAGACTAGATACGCAGTGGAAAACTGCTTCCACCTGTTGGAGTGGCTTGCATTTTAAGCAGGGTTAACTATGGAGCACCATTTGGAAGTAGTTTGTAAAATGCTGGAATCCTCTGGGGGTGGTTGTGTTATAACACCTTGTAGTTGCTGAACATTTTGGGACTTAAACTTTATCTCTGCATCAGTCAACTGGGGATCAAGCAGGAGGACTGGGTAACAGTTTTACTAATCAAAACAATTTTCTGAACATTGCTGAGTTCCAGGGAGTGTTCTCTGCCATCTGAAAGCACACTGAGAGGACACCGAGAGCAGAAATATAAAACAAACTCTTTAAATCATGTTGTACTTGGAGTTTGGTTTCCTAGACTTGACAGTGAGCAATAATAAACTAATTACGATTAAACTGATAAGGAGGACCCTAAGAGTCAGCCAGGAAAGTCTTTCATAAATAACCAGTAAGAAATACTTGGTCTCACAGTTGACATGCATCAGAAAAGCTTGGTTTTGTTGCCTTTTCAGACTCAGCTCTTAAGAAAAAGGCACCAAACAAACCCAGCCTCAAACCAATGGAATTAAATAGATATCGTTAGTATAAAATCAGTCCCATTTTATCTTAAATCACATGACATCAGTCTGACCCCAAAGAAGTGGCTCCCAGTCAAGTTGAAGCAGTGGTATTGCTGTGGCTGTTTTATGCAGCAGAATTTGGATGTAGACTTAGACATCTTGAAAGAGCAAATAGTTTGGATCTGGGTTTCTGTATTTGGCCTGTTTTGAATAGGATATGGGTTTCACAGTTATAACTGGGCAGAATTCATTCAGCTTAATACATGAACATTTCTTCCCAATAGGTTAAGTCAGCTGTGAGGTTTAATCAGTGTTCAGATTTCTGACATGCTGCTTAAGGGCATATAAACTGAGCAAATAAACAGCCAAGGAAAGGCCTGTATACAACAGAGATGATGTAGGGTTGCAGGGGTTCATTTCCACTCAGGTGTTTATGGTGGTAGTGTCTTTTTCATGGCAGATGACATTAAGAAAAGAGATGACATTCAGTATTACACTCTGTATTGCACCAGTTTGTATAAAATAAATAGTTATTGTGGTTTCTCCTTTGGAGCATTGTTGTCTAAAGAACTGAAGTGAATGTGTTTGCTTCTCTTTGAAGCATGCAGTTACTTCCCACTAACATGACAAAGACTTGGTGTCTTTTACAAAAGGAGCATATTTTCAGTTCTTTCCTTCACTTTGCTTTAAAGAGAATTTTCATACTGATCCTGTCTCTGGTAGTCCTAGTCCTATTTGTTTTTCCTACATTTATAGCTCCAAAGCAAGGCCTCTGATTTCCATTAGCACAGCATGACAAGAACAGTAGTGGGGACCAGAATCTTCCTTTTCCCATGCTGTCCTATCCGTACTTGCCAGTACTTTGGAGAAGAAAGGGCATTTAGCCAAGGAATGAAACTTAGAGGCAACAGTATCAGCCTCAAAGATTTATTTATTTAATTAAGTCATCATCAGGATGGAAAAATACTCTCAGTTGCCAGGAAGAAATGTTCCAAGCTCAGGGAGGGTCAAAGTGCATGCTTGCAAGTTATATGTTACCAGGACTTGAACAAGAAGCCTCACAAAATATTGCCCTTTGGTCTAGAGTAATCTGTGTGTGTTATGGGTGTATTGGCTAGAAAGGACGAGAGGGAAGGTCTGGGAAATGTACTGGCTTGCCCTCCCACTAGAGGAATCCTGCCTTAGAAGCAGACTTACTTGGCAGCAATCTTAATGTCAAGTGGCATGACTGGACATATGCAGCAAGGCTGAAAATCATGGGAGGATAGGAGTGAACAGGACCCCTCCAGGCGGTGTGAGACACCTCCTGGTATAGCAGAAAGCTATGTGACCCATAATGTCCTTCAGGAACTGCATGGTTATCTCTGCAGAGCTCACCTCTGTTGCCAAAGGAGTCACTAGGGAGTCTTAAGAATTAAAAACTCAGGCCTTTTCATACAGCTGGAGAAATTTCTGCCACAGAGCCATGAGTGGTCCAAAAGAGCTCCCAAATCCCTTTATCAGCGAAGCTCTCAGGAACTGGAGAGTGAGCTTTCAAGTCAGTGCAGCCAGAGATGCAGCCCTGTACCAGCAGGCTACCTCTGTGCGTTGGCTCTTCATCTGGTACAAATTGGCCTCATTCTTCTGCTCTGGCCCTGCACCACACATTACTGCTGTACAATGTTTGCTGTCATTTTAGATAGAGCTGAACATTTTTTAACAAAGATTTGGGAAGCGCAGCTTGCCTTAGACCACTTCGAGTAAATAGCTCATATTTGCTGCTCTTCCCCAGTGGGAATGCGTATGAACTTTAAGACAAAAAATCCTCTGGCAGGAGCAATTTAGCAAAGGAAGGGCACATTTTAGTGAGGCCTCTCAACTTCCCATGCAGTTTGGTTGTTGATTTTTAAACAAGTCTTGCAAGGATCACTCTCAGCTCTTTATTGGCTTCATTTGTCTCTCCTAGGGGTGTGTTGCTGCAGTATTTTCCTGTTCCAGGATCTCACCAATTTCTCATGCAAATTACCCTTGTTAATCATCTCTCAGGACAACCATGCAGTCCTTTAGCTAAATTTTCTTTGCTTGATGAAACAAATCAAATGCATTCAAAACATACGGGGTTTTTGTCAATAATCAATTCAGGCACATTTGCTAGCGATGAAGAGGCACCAGTGGGCAAAGCTGACAGAACTAAGAGCAGAGCACTGGGATACACAACCAGTTCCTGGAGATTGTTTGAATTCCCTGTGGAAGACTTTATAATCTCAATGACCATGTGAAAATAGGCTTAATTTGTCTGTGCTACAGCTGTCTTCACCCAGGAGCATGAAAGGGACTCACAAATATCTCCCCAGCTCATTGGGTCACTGGAAAAGCAAATAGCTTGTGCAAGTAGAAACCTGTTGGACGCAGTGGGGTCAACATGCAGTGGGGTCTTATGGTTTTCAAAGGGAAAATGGTTGTGTCTTGATTCTTCAAAATTTGTTTCATTAAAAGCTAATCCTTCTGTGATTTGTTCTGATGGGTTCCTCTTGTGGTTTATTGAAGTCTCAGCCTGGAGAACTACATCAAGGGCAGCAAGTGTGGTTTTGCTTTTGTATGATGCCATGTAGAAATGTCAGTCAGCTCTGGAACGTGGAAATCCAGCTGACAAGAGACACTTGGCTTCTTCCAGGATGCAACAAATAGATAACTGAATTTCCTATGAATTATCAGCGATGTAGATTGTTGTCTTGCTTGACAACCAGAAGAATTGGCTTCCAAATTTGCTATTTTCACCTATCTCCAGTTATGGTGATCTTCCAGACACTGACCTTTATTTTTTCCCCCAAAATATTGCTTTGTATTCTCTCTGGCCCTAGCCAAAGTCATTACTTTCCTCTTTGTCATACTGAGACTGGATAGCATTGTAATTATTTCTGACATATGGTATCATCTATCCACTTTTTCCTCCAGTATGTCCAAATAAAAGAGGAATACAACTGTAGTCGCTAGACCATCAGTTAATACCACTCTGGGGCTCTCCATTCATGGAGAGGCACAGACCTGGACTTTATCAGCAGGGCAGTGTGCTGTGCTTGGAGACCTGGAGTTTTGTTCTCTTTATTTCAGCTCCTTCAGAACTGGAAATTACAGCTCCAGTTACTTCTCTAGTTTTGTGGCAGAAGGCCAACGATTCTATCCAAGAGCTTTTCCTTTACCTTCATTAACCCCCAAATGTTGCTGTATTCAAAACATCCACAGAGAGTGTATTTATCATTCATTTTCTGTTCGTGTTGATGTGGGAAAACACGTGCAATCAATATTGAATCTCCTTCAAAACAACTTAAAATGGAAATATATATTGGTCTAATCTAAAACTAATCATGATGATAAATGATGAAAAATATGCCAAAAAGTGAAAATACTGTTTTTAGGAGTTCTTCATGGGGCTGTATGTGTACCTGCATATATATCTATTGTTTCCCAAAAATTAGATCTCAAATCAGAATTCTAGAAAGAAAAAGGTTGTGTTTAATATTTAATGTGTGGTTGTATCTAAACCTTCCATGACTAGTTTTATGCATCTTCCATCTCTTTAAAAGTAACCTGGTTATGTATTTTGTGTATGTTTCCCTCTCTATATATACTCTCTTCGTGGCTTACTGACCTCCTGCCTCTGGCTTGTGCTTGGGTGAGCCCTTCTGCTGCCACCCAGAGAGTCAAATCAAGGAGCAGATCTAGCTAAAAACTAATAGGTGAGGCAAAACCATTCCTTTACCCATAAGTTTTCTGCCAGAGGAGAACTGAGAGGCCAAGGATTGGAGAAGAAGACAGCAGTATTGCCATCTGAATCCAGTCTGGCCAGTACTCGGCAGTTAATGGTTCTGGTATATCCAGGAACTCATGGGGAGAAGCTGCAGCTTTTAAAGTACCTGCATGGCCAGAATATTCCTAGGCATTGCAGGAAACAATGGTTTGGGGCATGTATAGTTTTCATTAAAAAGTGGCTTTTGGACAAAGAACTGAATTTTCAAAGTAACTGGGTTTTTTTTTGATTCTCAAACAGAAAAGGACCTCTTTACTTCTGCATTTTAACATAGATCCAAACTGATAATCCCTGTAAAAAGTGAATTTGCCAATAGCTACTTCTTAGGCTTACAATAATATTTATTGTCCCAAGTTCAGAAGAGAAATCACGAGAGCTGCTAAAGCATTGGGTGGTTCAGTTCTGTGCATTTTGAAAGAGGAACTTCAACGTCTGACTTAAGGACGGCTTCTCACAGCACATGAAGTTAAACAGCTCTACATGGCTTTGCCTCATTAGGTCACCCTGCCAGGCACGGAGGCAGTGCAGCTGGCTTTGTGATATTACTAAAGAAATTATAAATACATGCACACATGCTTGTAGCATCAGTCCCCAAATGAAGATATAAGATCACAGAATTGTTCATGGGGGTAGAAGCAGTAACGTGGATTATAGTAACAACATGGTGACTTAATTTAGGGTTATATATATCCTGTTCTTTTTCTGTTATGGTTTTAATCTTTATTAAATGGAATGATTCTTATTTAGTTTAGTTCACATATGCATATGTTCCAGTGTGTAGTTTCTTTGAGCATACATAGGCTTGTAAGACTACTAACATATTTTGCAGAAGTCCTCGAAGACATAGATAGTGTTAGTACAAATCCTTATCTGAGAAAACACCAGACACAAACGCACACTCAGTCCTTAGTAACTCCCTGTGCATTTTGCAAACAATGGCAAAGCATCCTTGGTGGTGTATTTTTTGAAAGCATGTAACATTTTTTGCATTTCTAAGAATTTGAAACATCTTTTTGCTTTCTCTACTTATTTTAATGGCTTTGCATATTACTTTTCATCCAGACTCAGTATTTGAGCATACACTTATCAGACGCCTGTTTTCTTTGTTGCTTGTAATTACTGAATAAGTCAGAATCATAGCCAAGTAAGCCTGTGTGGTGTTACATCTGGAGTAGTGTACTATACAACATTGTGCTTCGTAGAGCTTCTGCTCTCATAGATTTGATCTTAATGATGGGGTACACTTTCATCTTTAAAAAAAATCATTTTCTGCAACTCACTGCTTTTTATACCTCAGCTAGAAAATGCTGTTTATTGTTCAGTTTCCCTTGCATACAGTGTTTGTATCTATAATTGAAACTTAAAAGCTAAGAGCTTGAATAATTCAATCAGAAAGCATATTGTTTTTACTGTTCTCAGTATGAATTCAAACGATCACATTATTCTGATGTTATAATATCAGGATGTATTTATTTTTACTTGCATAGTCATCGTAGGCAGCGTCTCTTTCCAGGAATAAAAGGCAAAGAAGAAGGGGAGGAAAAAAAAGCCGAGCTTTATCCATGCTGGGGTCCTCTGGTCTAACTTAAGCAAATGAGATATCTCTTCCCCTCCAGCAAGCGCCTGGTCTGTTGCTAAGACTCTTTCTATCAGCGCTGCTGCATGCACCGAAACTGCCCCTAAGGCTGAGTGTGATCATGTCGGGTAGGAAACGCATAACCTCCTCATCTGAAGGCACCTCAGTTACTGAGTGTGTCACTGATACTACGCTCTTGGCTGTTAGATGTCAGCTCAGGAAGGTAGAGACAGAAAGCATCCCTGCTTTCTCTACTACAGAATGCCTTGTGGAATTACAAAGAGAGAATAGCTCCATGCAAGCGCCATTGATGCCTCTGGACACCTTTTCACCTCAGAATTAGACGGTTTACTGTAGAACAAATTGAGGTTCATATGTTTTGTGTTGAATGCTATTTTTTGAATGGATGTAAAAGGCAGCTGAAAAAAACCCCAATGTTTTAATTAAGTTTTTGACTAACATATTCTTGAGTGATTTTTGTCAATGCAAACCTAAAATAGGAGCATTGAAAATAGAACAGAATAAATGTGGTATTTAATGCAAGCACCATATATTTTATCTCAACTGCACTACACAGAGTTTTTTAATTGATAAAGCATTTCATAAAGCATCATATGTGACTTTTGGTTTAATATGGCTGAAGCAGTTGGAAAGAATCACCAATAATATGGAAATGATCATTTCTTTCCTTATTGGATAAACAATCATATACAACCTGTACCTGTGGAAGTAGGCCCAGAAAGAAAAACTGTCCTTATTCCCACAATGATGAATATTTTGTAGTTTATATAGATTTTCATTATGTCCTGAGCATAATTTCAGCTCAAACGAAGGGCTTAGCCGACATCCCATGGTGTGTCCTCCGGGTACCGAATAGCTTAACATCCTTTACTCTGCTTACTGAGCTTAACGCCTGTAAATCAACCACTCCATTATGCAATAATTCCCCTTATTCTTAATTAAAAATAAAGTTAACAGCAGAATTTGGATAATGACAAACAGAATAATTCTGGTCTGTATATGATTCTCATTCATTATCGTTTATTCTTTCCATTTTTGGGGGGATATAAAAACCCCTTTTATTTGCAAATCCATCTATATCACTTTATGAGGCACATTATTAGGAAATAATATGATTTATTGAACTGAGGAATTTCAGTGAGGCCTAAGTTACATAATCTGCTAAGAAACTCATTTTTTCATGATCAGATCTGATCATGGGGGTTACAATGGGAGCCCCTGGCCAAGAAAACACACAGTAATAAACTTGCAGAAAGCTTTCAATACCTCCTATCACTGATGATGGTTCCCCCTTCTCTTACCTCAAACATTGCCCAAATGGGGATGTATGAGCATCTCCCAACTGGCTGTCTTGTGAGGTAAAATGAAGAAAGTCTTAAACTTCACAATTGCCAATAATGAGCAATCATTACTCAAATTACACCAAGCACTGATTAGGTTTAAAGTAATGAAGAAAACAACACGATCAATCATCATCAACCCAAAAGAAGTCAGTCTGTGCTAGAGATACAGCAAGATCTTAGTGGAGGGCTCCATCTACAGGGTTTGGGAGATGAGAGAGAAAATCCTTCACATGACAACATCTGAAACAGCTTCCCTGTGCTCCCCACTTTGCTCAGATTTTTCTTACCAAACTCCAAAAGCCACTCTCATAAGGAATTCATCCCCCTACCCCCCTTTCTTTAGCTACATAAGAATAAAAAGGACCTTATAAATATATTAAAGTAGGAAAACTTTTGGGAAGGACAGTTTGCTGCTGCTGGACTGGAATGTCTGATAGTAAACAAAATCACAAGAGTTAAATGCCTAGCATCTATCAAATAGTAAAATTATACCAAAAGCTCCATGCGAGCAGCATCAATGGAATCTGATGTTTTTAATGCAATTGGTATTAATAGGTTCTAGCCACAGAAATAATACTGGAAAAGCACAAATTGCAGGAAATTGCCATTTGTCAATTTTCATCAGCTGCTAAATAGAAAATGACAAATTAACAGAAAGCTGGATTTGAAAATCAAGAGGAAATTCCTCCAACACCACATTCTCAGGCACAGAATAAGCTTTTGATATGAGTTACAGACTGGCTCTGGTTAAAAAGAGCCCACTGTATTTTAAACATAGGAAAATAAAAAAGGATGAGAGTAGGTATGTTACTATTCTGTGATGTGTATTGTCTATGTGAACTTTAAACTGCATATGAACAACATTAATATATGTATTTATGATGTAGAAAGATAGTATTATTCTTTAGGAATAGTTTTAATTGAAATATGTCCCCTGCCCCTGTGCATTACATAACAAGTATTTTAAAAGACAGTTAAGCACAGGAAAATACAAAGTTAACATTCCAGTTCCAAATCTGCTGAACGTAACAGAAGTTTCTCTGTCAACATAATTCACTTTTAGTTTGGGGATAATCATTAGAAATAATGAGACACAAATGAAAGCCTAGTGAAAAAGGCAGGACTGAAGGGAAATAAATACCAATACTCAGCCATTCTAGCACCAGTTTACGTTATAAAGCCCCTTGTGGATAAAAATGAACAGGAAAATTCCTAACTTTTCATACTTTCACTTTGAGGCATGCAGCACAATGCGGCAGAGGGTGGTCTCTCTCCTATAGAGTTCTGGAAAAGGCCTGTGATAATCTATAGAAAGAATGTTATCATCACTAAAACTTCACACTTGTTTGGAGTCATTTCTATTAAAACATTATTTCAGCATCCTGTATCAACAGTAAATTTAATGTAGCTTTTATAACATGCTGAATGTTCATTGATAATCAGGAAATTAGGAGCTACTTGAGGAATTTTCATATTGAAACCATTTTTTTTCCTTTAAGGCAAACTGAAAGATAAGCATGTGGCTGTGTGCCTGCCTCTTACAGATGAATTTGAGTGCTTCCTGAAATAAATCACTGCGAGGAGTTTTGTAAGGCTAAAAAGTGGATCGGGAATGTGAGCATTTGTAGAAATCATTTGGAAATAGTTGGATATTTTGAGAGTCTTTTGTCTTTAGCCCTGATAGCCCAAATCCTGGAAATACACGGTCTTCATGCAAGTAATTGTGCTGTGCACTCGCAGAGCTGTCATGGGTAATGTCCCCCTTTAAATATTAGATGGCAAAAAGTAGTTTTAAGAAAAAAATATTAGGTTGTTTAGTAAAATGTTGTTTTATCTAAAAGAACCTTGAATAATGTTCATTACTCCCCCCCAATGGAGGAAAAATGCCATCTAATAACATGCTTAGAAGTACATCTCTTCTGTAATCTTATCTGCTCTTAGCTTCTCCATTTCTAAGCATGTTAAAATAATATTTCCTTGCAATACCACTGCTGATACCAATGCAAACATTGAATCTGCTCATTTAAAAATACAGGCATGATACAAACAGAATCTTGGTAGGAGAAGCTGACAGCTACAAGTATGTCTTGCAAAGTTTCTACATTATAATTCTTTAAAACATATTTGGATTGTCCATCCTTGACAACAGTAATAAACTATTTCCATGGAAACTCAGGGGAGCAAACAGTGGATATCTCATCAGCAGAGCAGGTAGCAGCGCTGCTTACAGAAGGAATGAGTTGTCAGCACAAGGCAGTTGTTAAGGTATTAAACCAAAGCCAAATCCTTTGGATCTGGTTGTTTTCAAAGCTTTCTTAGGAAGAAAATGTAGGGAGCAGAAGCAAAAATTGTCTCTAATGAAACTTGAAGGTAGAGTCTCTGTAGAAGCAAGCTTCCCATGGACTTTGTGTGCAGGTTTGTGCTATGACAACTCTAGGGGCACTGCTCCTTACTGCCGGTGGAAACAGCATCTCAGTGTGTTCTTCACAGAGGGTCTCCAGCATTGCTGTTGTAATTAGACAATAAATAGCCACCCTGGCAATAAGATACTGTAATCACAGCAAAGAACTGTATTTAAGCTTTCATTATGTTGTCAGATAACGATTGCTTTGGGCTGCACAAGTAGAAACCAAGGGTCAGCAGCATCTTTAAAGTAATCCCTAATAAATTTCTTCTGAACCCCTGTGACCTCAGCACAGTGCAGAGCAACATCTCTAAGTGCCACCTGAAGTAGAGCGCTGTATTGATTCTGCAAGACCAGGATTTATCTAGCACAGAAACTTCAAGAGAGGGACCTTGCCCTAGCATACTGTCTAGAAGCAATAAATCCCAGGTATTTATGGATCTCTAGGGGAAACAAATGTGGACTTCATAGTACCTTTTATGTTTTGCATCTCCTGCAGACCCACTGGGGACCATCCTGCTCTTGGATCTGAGATGCTTGTGCACTAGGAAATGCCACAAAAGTGCTCTTGAGTCCAGACTTCTGCCCCACATTGTAAGAGTCCCCTAAGTGCGAAACTTCAGTAGAATTTCAGGAGGAATTTATTCCTTTAACAGATCATCCAAGAGCGCCTGGTCTGAGGGTCAGTGTTGTCTCCCTTCCAGAGGGATCATGAAAAGGAAGCTCCCTCAACCTTTCAGATCAGAGGAAATCAAGATGAGGATCATAGAAGAAAACCAAATCTAGGGAAGCTGCTGTTACCAAGCTGCAGCCACTGTGTTCAGTCAAGAATATATTGAACAAGGGAATGGAGAGCTCAAGTTATAGGCAGTGGACTGGGAATTGCAAAAGAGCCAGCTGGGAATTTCTGTGAAAACACTTGTCACTGAAAACAGCCCAGCCCATACCTGTCAGTGAAGCCAACATCAGGTTTTGTGAAGCTGTTTTCATGAAGGTTTTTCAGGTTTCAGACAACAATTCCTGGTCAAAGCCAGGCTGGGGTGGGTGGGAGCAGCAGAAGAAAGAGTGTGATCTACTTTAAAGAATAATTACTTAGAAAAGAAGTGCAACAGTGCAGGAACTCAGTGTCTTTGTAGTCTGGTTCCTAAAGTCATTTATGTTAGATGTAAGAGAGAGTTCCTTTCCCAGCTTTACATCAGAGACAGCCCATGCTGGTACCTTTGCCATACAGAGGAGGTGTTATTTTTGTACCGATGCGTTTGTTTTCAGGCCAAGTACTTAAGAAGATAGGTCATTGAGATAGTGAAAGAGGTTTGAAGAGATCAGCTCTAAGAATATTGTAACCACCAAAACATCCTTTATATGGAAGACTAATAATGTTGTGAATATCTTAAAATAATTACAGTAGAAACAGGAAAACACAAGCGCATGTGGGTTGAGCCAGAAATGGAATTCTGCTGATACTCAGCTTGGTGGTCCTGTGGGTAGGCAACATGCATAAGCAATTGCCCAAGGCAACAACATTCTTTATTAGATTGATTAAGCACCAGGTTTACTTATTGTCGTTAGTAATGGATGCCAGATTCCTGCTTCGCCCATGGTAATAGGAACCAGCAGAGAGGAAGGAGGGTTAGTGTGAGCATTGGTTCTACTAGTTCTATGGAATTTTCACACCTACCTTGTTTTAATGTGGAAACATAACCACAAATGGTTCTCACCCAACACTTGCTGCATGGTTCATTGTTCTTTTAACTTAAAAGTGAGATATGTGTCAGCTGATGCAGGTGAGATAAGAAGTATGAGCCCTTTGTTATACCATCCAAATAGCACCTAGGTTTCCTTTGCACTACTGTCTGGGATTTCATCAAGGTGAATCACTCCAGGGTGGAGCTAACAGAGAAGTGCAGCTGTCTGCAAAGGAAGTCTAATGTTGAATACAATATTGCATATACAGAGCTACTTTTAATATTCCTATTAGTCAAAAATACAAACCATGTGATGAATTTGTTCACCAGACCCACACCCACCCCAAAGCATCTCAACAACTTCATCACTGCAGCCTATAAGCATCAAATATATCCGAAGGAGGTATAGATCCAAGGCAGCTGAAGGAAGTGTGGATCTTTCCATTGACTTCCCATTGCTATGTGTACTCCAGAGCAGACCCATGCTACATAAACTTGCTTAAAAGGTTTTCTTTGAAAGTCAGTCAGACTCAAACTTCTGAATCATTTAAGTGCTCTTGAAAACGATACCCATATCCTCTGTATCCATGTGAAGTCTCTGGTACTTCAACTATCAACATTTTCTCACAAGCATTTGC
The DNA here is from genome assembly GCF_012275295.1 of Melopsittacus undulatus. Classification (NCBI taxonomy): domain Eukaryota; kingdom Metazoa; phylum Chordata; class Aves; order Psittaciformes; family Psittaculidae; genus Melopsittacus; species Melopsittacus undulatus. The sequence goes on along the minus strand of NC_047535.1, from coordinate 4,510,617 downwards.
TATTGGATTAATTTAAAAAATGTATGTAGTGATATAAAACTGATGAATTCTTAGTTAACTCATAAATGTCCTTTTCGCTATTGGTGGTTAACATAAACATCACACGGTTTAGATTTTTCTTTACTGCATGCCATCTAATAGAGAAGATGCAACATATTTTATCAATAACATCACTACTTTAAATGTAACATATTCAGTCGGGACCTCATGTTTCTGTTTTCAGTTAGCTGGTAAGCCCCTGTTTCCAATAGGTTTAATACAAATGTGATTAGATTTTTTAAGATGTTATTACATACTAGACACCATTCGTATATACATTTTTCACTATAGAGCAAATAGTATTAAAGAAGAATGATTTGCAGTTTGAAAGCTCACCATGGTAACACTTAATTTTTAAAATGATGGTGGAAGTTGCTATTATAGGTTTTCTTAATGGTATTTTTTTGTGCATCTATACAGACATATATATATATGTTACAGTCATTTGAATCTATTGCTTCCATGTTAACATAATGCTTTTTGTATAGCAGATAAATATGATTGACTACAAAGATTTTTATAACGTTTAATAATTTACATTCAGTGACCAAATGAAAAGTAGAGAAACTATTAATTATTTAGCAATAGAAATGCTAAAACAGAAAAGTAACAAGTACCTTAAGAAAAGGTTTCTCTCCTATGAACTTCAGTTATTCCTTTTGTATATTTATGGTAGATTCAGTTCCTAGGAATCAGGACACTTCTGACCTTTTAAGAAGTATGCTAATGTACAGAATTGTGAGATGTTTCCCATATTTGTGTTCCAGATCTCTGTCTGCCTTACTTTAAATTCAAGACTTTTCAGAAAAGGTGAGAAACATGAAATATTTCTTCTACTGTTCTACTCTTGTGAACTGATGATGTGCAGGGCAACGATGAAGAATAGGGTTTGCAGTCAAGACAGGCAGTAATTCACTATGGAAAATGCTCTCACTATAACCCCAAATCAGAAATGCCTCTCTGCATGACCTCCAAAATCCTAGAAACATACGCAGCCAGCTTTTCTCCTGGACTGCACTGAACTGGTCTCTGGTTGTATTTAGGAACTGCCTATGGTGTCTACCTATGGAAAGGTAAAACTTGATCTTTGGTTTTATCAAAGTGAAGAGGACACAGCAGAGGTGCAGGTAGTCCTGTGCCAGGTCATCTTGCATGATTCATTTGGTGCCTGCGAGATCTGAATAGGGCTTCCCTGAAGAACAGCAATTCCTGCTGAATTAAATCAGAAAAAAATAAAAATGAGCTTATCACAAGCTAAATTATGCCTAGCATTGTAAGGAGGAAAACTGGATTTTATGAGGGTTGGGGCTGTTTGTTGTTTTTCAATAATGGGCCAGTAGAAAGTGGTCAGTGTGCTTTCATTTTCTTGTTTGATTGGGTTCTTCCTTTTCAAGGCATAACCCTCAAGGATTTCAGCTGAAGAAATTGGTTGTTTCCTCCGATAAAATCAGGACTGGTCTTTAACAACCCATTGTGGTACATAAGAAACAGTAAAGGAATCCTTTGCCCACCTAAGTCAATGAGAGCTTTGCTGCTGATTACAGTTGTGCCAGGATTTCATGCATTGCGTTCTGTTTCAACTAATGTTTTTATTGTAGTAACATTTTAAAATCTTTTGTGTTTCCTTAATGATGGGAGTTACTGTTCAGCAATTGTAGGATGTCTGTTTATTTAAAATGTTTTGAAAATGGATGTTTTAGAAATGCAGAGAAGACTTATAAACTGCATCAGCAATAGTGTGGCCAGCAGGACTAGGGTAGGGATCCTCCCCTTGTACCCCTGTGAGGCTGCACCTTGAGTAGTGTATTTAGTTCTGGGCCCCTCTCTACAAGAAAGATGCTGAGGTGTTGGAGCACATCCAGTAAAGAGCGACAAAGCTGGTGAAGGGTCTGGAGCATTAGTCTTATGAGGAGCAGCTGGAGTAACTAGGGTTGAAGTGGAGAAAATGAGGCTCAAGAGGGGCTTTATCACTCTCTACAGCTACCTGAAAGAAGTTTGTAGCAAGGTGAGGGTCAGTCCCTTCTCCTGAGTAGCAAGTGATAGGACAAGAGAAAACGGCCTCAGATTGTGCTAGAGGGAAGTTTGGCTTGGATATGAGGGAGAATTTCTTCACTGAAAGGGTTGTCAAGCATTAGTCCAAGGAAGTAGTGGAGTCACCATCACTGGAGGTATTTAAAAGCATGTAGATGTAGTGATTACAGACATGGTTTAGTGATAGACTTGGCAGTGCTCGGTTACATGGTTGAACTTTATGATCTTAAAGGTATTTTCCAGCATAAACTATTCTATGATTCTATAAATATCAACTAAAAATAGTTTTCCAGTAGACACATTTTATCATGAGAGCAGCTCTGGCTCCTGTTCCAAAATTCTACAAGACTAATAAAGCAAGGAAACATGGACATTTAAAGAACATATACATGCAGATGAGATCATTCCATTTTGTTTTCTCTGAAGGTAATATCTACAGAGCTCTCATCTCTACAAAAGCAGCTCTAATTTTCTACAGAAGTGAATTTCTTTAATTACTGTTGTAATCAAATGAACGTTACTATAAATGATATGATGCCAAATCCAAATAATGGCTGTGAGGATAAAGTGTATGGACTCTTGAAAGCCTTCAAGTTGCAAAAGACTTTTGTACAAAAGAATCAAACAGAAATGCACATACGTGTGTGAGATGATATTGGCTTGATTGTGACAAAAGCTGCCAGTTTTGTCTATGTCATCAGATGAAAAGCACTGATGGCCACATGGACACCAACACAGAGTTATCTGGAAACTGCATGTATTTTTGGCACAAAAAATGAAAGGAATGAAGGCAGTGAAGGGACAAAGAGCTAAAAAGGGAAGACTTTCTAGTTTTCCACAAATTAATTAGGATACAAAATCCAAAAATTTGGGTAGGAATTTGCTTGGGGTTTTGCTTATTTATTTATTTAATTTATTTGATCAAATAATTATGACCAGGTATGCTACATTTGTATTTTTTGAGCATGTGTGTGTGGTTTTGGTGTATATATCTCTGCCTGTCTGCATAGATGGAACATTTCATGCTGTCTGGCTGGCTTTGATGAGTCAGCCACATCACTCTTTGTTAATAATATTTGCTCTTTCATCTTGTATTATTGTCCCATGTGGATAGTTTTATAGCTATTAATGTAAAATTAAAAGAAGATAACCCTAGAGGTTTATGGTAGAGCAAATTCAGTTGTTGCCTTTCTATTTCTAGAATAGTTTTAATCATTTGGGGTACATCTTGAGAGCACAAAGGTGAGTTACGCTCTAAATCAATTTGTTTGGAAGCACATAGAGATGACTTGAAATGGGAGCAGCAGAGCTGACTTATATAGAGATGAGACTGCAGAATTTTCTGTAGGCCCCATAGAATCACTGAGAAAACAAGCGTAGGGTTTTGCAGACTATCTTTAAAAGCTGTAATGAGGCAACTGTTGTGAAGATATATGCTCATCATATATGCTTAATAAAGTCAGGGTTAGGTGGGGACTCCAGAATCCAGATAGCTAGCTACAACTTAATTCTTGAACATTCAGTAAGCACTTGGAAACAGAAGACGTTCTGTAGCTTTATGTTATCATAATCCAGTTTGGTGTGTACTATATAGACTCCTAAACCAAGCAAAAGATTTTATGAGAACACAGGAATGAACATATGCTTCTGTAATGAACCAAATACAATATATATGTGTAATATATATACACACATATGCATATATATGACATGTATCACATGATGCAAGAGAACCCAAGTGCCATATATTTTGAGCACATTATAGATGTGCTCTTGTGTGTATCTCTAAGATAGACACAATACGTGATACTACAGTGCACAGGTATACATCCATATTTCATGCTAACTCTTACAAGTTTGAACTCATTACAAATATTTGAGTTTTCCACTCATTATTGTAGAGCAATAAAGATGGGGACTTCTAAGTTCACTTACCTGTTGTCAATTACTGATGCCTCATTACACAAATCACTTGGAAAGCTGATGAGGTTTTATCTAACATAGAGGCCAGGTCAATCAATCGTCATCAGACCTGTGGATCTTCAATGGACATTGAAAGGTTAACCCAGTTCTTCAGGGCCCCCATCATGTCAGCAAAAATTAGCAAGAAGGTGGCCAAGTTGTCAATAGAGCACAGAGACAATTAGTTAATGATTAGAATGTTAGCACTTGGGGAATTGATAACAAAATGAGCCATCTTGGATACATTTGCATGCATTTAGAAAATCTATATAGCTTGGTGGGAAGTCTGTGCATATGCTGCAGTATGGAGTGCCATAAAGCAGGATTAGCAAGTTGGGCCTGTGTGTGTTGTAGACTTGGCTGTGTTGAATTAAGTCACTGTAGCAAAAAACCTACATTTCAGTTTATCAGAGTCGGGTACTTGGCTTTCCTGATCTACTCAGTAGCCAGCATTAACAATGACTGCGCTGCCCTGTCATCATAACCCCATTTTCAGCCAAATCAGTATGGATTTGGTATGTTCTACAGTACACACTGCGCCTGCCCATTGTGATTAAACTTGGAGCTTATTAAATCAGGAACAAGGTAAAATTAAAAGACTTTCACCTGTTTGGGATTTCATCACTTAATTTTATTCTTGACTTCTTTCCTAAGAATACTTTGTAAGACTTCTGCCTGCGATTATCGTTTCATTTTTAGATCCCTTGTTGGAACATGAAATCCTCTGTCCATATCACTAGTCCAGGGTTCCTTTTTATGTTGGCTGAGGCTTCTTAAGTAGTTTAGGCATGGAAAATAAATGTTAGAAATTGTCTGCATAATTACTTGGACAAGTGGGTTTTGATGGTTTCAAGGTCTCCTTTACCTCTGCACCCTCCATTAGGTTCAGATACATCTCTGATACTCACCACTACATTTAAAAATTGCTCAAATGTTCTGCCATTGAAGTATTGCAGAGATTTATTTTTGGCTATTAGGTTTCCCTCTGCTTTTGATGGAAGGCTAGTGTAGGTTCTATATTTGAATTGCATTGTCCACCATTATAAACACCCCCTTAATAAGAGACATCCACTCAGTGTCTAACAAAAGAATTCCTTGGATTCCAAGAACAGCTTTAAGAAGGTGTATCATATATACTATAGGTTATCTTGTGACCCAAGTGCCTTCCTATTGATGTGCTGATACTTGGATTTATGTCTCCGAGTGCTTTGACATACAAGTATCCAATTATATTCAATTTAGATTCAGGTGGCAGAGACCTTCACTTTTATTTAGCAAGCATAGATTTTGTAAGTTTTAAAGGAAATGTCGTGAAGGGAAAAGGAAGATTTTCAGATGGCTGACTCCAGCTTTATGTTTTCTTCCCCTATAACCCTCTGCAAACCATAACAATTTAAGTCATAATCATATTTATATGAGATTTAGTGAGAAAGGGGCATGAGATGGCCAAGTGGAGGTTTCTGCAACAGTGAAAGTGAGACATTATGGTCTCCAGCATCTGTTCAGTTTTCAGCCCTACATTTTCTAAACAAAAAAGGCATCTCTTTTCCTCCTGTGAGCAATAAAGGGGATGAAAATGTGCTTTAAAGACATCCGCATTTGAATTGTCCCATCTGAAGCAGAAAGCCTAATTGTCTGGAATATTAGTCCTCCATGCCATTGTGATGAGCCTTTATGAGTATCTTCCTCCAAGAGTATTGAAAAACTCAAGTGTGCTTGACACTGAGTGCTAATGTTTCTCTCTACACATTGACGTTACCATCACAAAAATGTGTTGTGCCTTAAAGCTGTAACTTCCAAAAGCAATTACACACAGGAAATATTTTGGATTAAGTGAAAATAAAAATATCAGGGCCAGTAAACACTGTTTCATTACCAGGCTTGTGATCAGTGTTGGTGTGTTTCAGTCACAGTCATGTTGTGCTTTCTTTATTCTTTCGTTTTTAAAGGGATTTTCTTTTCATCCATTAAGTTCAGGTTTAAATATATAGTGGGAAAAATCCCATGTTATTACATCTGGAGTTATTCAACTATGATCAGTTGAGCTGTAACAGATCAATCAAGAGCAGGTTTTTGCTCAAAATGTCCTAGTAACAGTCACAGGGAGAGACACATTCACTACAAAGCATTGCAACCCCACACTGTTGGGTTGTACTTGCAATACTCATACTTCTGGAACCAGGTACTCTCCTTCATTTCACCTGTCCTTCATCCCCTCCAGAGGAAGCCTTTTGCCCCTGGAATATTTTGTCTTCCTTCATTGTTGACCTCTAAACCGACAGAAACAGTTAAACTTCCTTGACGGAAGTTTTCTTCTTGGCATTTGGTTAAAATGCTGCTTGTAATTTAATGCCATCATATAGATTCTTTAAGGATGGTTTCTGGTTCCCTGAAGAAATTCCACAATAGCTGTTGAGCTGTCACAACTATTGCCTTCCTTGTTTCTCATTTCTGTCTTGCACTTTGATCAGAAGCTGTGTTGAAATATGTTGGTGTTGGTCCAAGGGAAGTTCTCTTTTTTTTGTCTCATGCCAGCTATGCTGAAGTATGTTTGAGAGGAGAAGAATGGGCCAGGCAGGGAGTCCTGTTTGGGGAATGTAAACACTATTGTGGTCAGTATGTTAAGAAATATCCTGAGGTTAAAGACAAAACTTGTATCTTGACGGGAAGAGATGCCCATAGTAAAACAAAAAGCACTCTGAGGATTTCAGCTGAAATATTTATTGACATCTGTTCTACCACCAATCATGAGATTGCTTTTATGTGAGAATAATAAAGAAATCCTGAAGCACTTCTGACTAGTTTTCTCTAGAAACAAAACAAAAAAGCAACAGGGAAAGGCCATCTTCCTGGTATTTTCCCTGTAGGTGAACATAAAAAACTGGTGTGAAAGGTGTTCCTTTGAGACCTTTCATCTGGGAAGACCTATGAGCTTCAGGTACATTTGGATGACAACAGCACCTCTGAGCTCTTTGAAGTTACACTCTTGAGCACTAAGCTGATTTCATTCAGAAGAGAAATCTAGGATGATGTTTATGAGGATTTGCAGCTTCACCATGGTTTTCATCAGAAACAGATGGTGTATCTAAAACAATTAGAAAAACTTTTGTTTAGAAGCAGCCCACATGTAATTGACAGTTTGATGTAGACATCACTGTGTTTGGTACTGGGGAGAGAAACGTGTTAAATCCATCTAAAACTTGGTGTGGCAGGACCTGAGCATGTGTCAGTTGGCATTACTTCTGGAGGCAGTGTCAGCTCACATGAGCCGAAGATCCCAGCCCACAGTCCTTTCAAATGAGCAATCATCTTTCTACAAAATGACCAGAACTGCACCCTTCCCTACAATTTGTGCCACAGAAGATGCACCAGCCCAAGGCAGCCATCACATTGTTTTTGTTGCTAGAATATGATCCTGCAAAATTACTTTTGTTAAGTATCCCTTCCACTGTAAGTCCAGCTGAGCACTGTTGGACCTGGAGCGTGTGTGAAGACTTCACTCCAAATAACATGAGGCGCTGAGATCATGGCACTGGGTTTGTTTTGTCTTTATGCGTTACTTACATCTTCCCTAAGAATTAGTTCTCGGTTAAGATCTTGCAACTAAATCAATATTTTCCTACCAGAAGGCAGGAAACTATGAGTTATTGTAAAGGGAAAAGCCAGTATATAAAATATTAGACATGTAAGTACAGTTTCAGTGACTGGATACTTTTAGGAGTAGCCAAAACGTAAATGTGCAGCTGTGGGAATAGCGGAGTAAGGAAAATACCAGCTGTGGAGACCCAAGCCTGCTTTGAAACCTGTTGGTGATCTCTTTTCTATGAACTCTAGTGTGATATAACATTTTCTCCTTTGGGATGGTGTTTACTGGAGAGCTCCATGAGGGGGATATTAGAAAGATTCAGTTGTCTCCTGTGGGTTTTCATTGCCAGAAGAAACTGTGCTTAAAAGTCAGTGTAAGCCAATGATGCTTATTCATGATTTCATACACCTGTATGTGTGCATGTATGTTTAGTATGGGTTTTGATACATTTTGAAGGAAGACCAAACGGAACCACTTAAGCTCATCTTCTTAATAGTCAGAAACAGAATTGTACTTACTGAGAATTTAACACAGTGTTGTTGTAGATCAAGTCTCTCTCTCTCCCAAAGAAGATACAACATTATTCCAGTAGGAGCAGGATTAGACACATGCTGAGCACTTTGTTTGTCTTGATACTATTGAACAAACTGCTTCTTATATTAAATCCTCTTTCTGCACTCCACTTGTAGTGGGATAAAAATATATGTAATATGCCCAGGTACACAAAGTGCACATTTAAACTGTATAAGATGCTTGCAAATGTAGCTTACAGTGTAAAAGGCAAACCTGTAAACATGAGTCAGACTCATGTATAAAAATATCTTCACACATGAGGCCCAGATTTATTCTACATAACTTTAGGCACTTCACTAAGGTACTTAAGAATATACTCTCCTGTGGCTCTCCATGTAGTCAATGGAGTGAGAGAGGTACCTTAAGGAGGCAATTTAGCCTGTCTATGATCTGAATTGTCCTTAGGAGATTCCTGTTTTCCTCCAACACCAATTTAGTTACTTGTAGGGTAACAAAGCTTTTACTGCAGGTGCTTCAGTTGGCTGCCTTGTACAGAGGAGGTAAATCTTGGCCAAGCAGATTGCATGTTGGAAGTAACTGTTGTGTGATTTCTTTGAAGTTATGAACATTCCCTCAGGAATCTTAGTGATAAAAAACTAATAATCCAGAGATAAGCTAGGAAACCTTTAGAGTTTCTTTAAACCTCTATACCAGACTCGCAGCTTCCTTACACAGCATTAGTATTGCAAACTACACTGTAATGGACTAGTTTCCCAGAATGCCATAATTTTCTTCAGTATCTCAGTTCTCTGAACACAAAGATCTGATTACTTGACTCAAAGGCAACAAACAGTGATTCTAAAAAACAATTGGCTATTTGTATTTCTATTAATAATTTTCATGAGATGCTGTGACAACATGTAATGAGTGTAAAAGTCAACAAAAAAGGTTTTAACTAGCACTAAATTTGTTCCCTGCCAAAGTAAACACCATCACGATTCTGCTTAAAAAGAAAATCCATCCTAGCATGAGCAATCATTGTTTCCATCCTGCATGGAGTGGGAATGTATGCATAAGGAGAGCATTTCTCCTGGAATAATAGTACAGATGGTTAAGTAGACATCCATTTTCGCAGTGCCTAAAATGACTTTACATGAATCTCACATAAAGCTGTCTAGATGGGATTATGTTTTTCTAAATGTCTGAGTGTTAATTCTTTACTTCTAAGTCCAATTTGGGTAGCTAAGCCTTTTCTGCCAAAGATTCCCAATAAAAGGGGAATGTGTATTTCATTTCTCCTAGTGTAATATTGTTACTCATTACTAAGGTGTAGCTACATGTTGTCCCAGGTATGGCTCTGTTGATATAGAAGTGAATGGGCTTATGGAGGATCAGATCAATTCCACCTATTCACTAGTATGAGTCTAGCAGTAATCAGACCCAGAAGCCTCGCAAAAGGGTGCAAGAAACTCCCTCATACATAACACAATATAATCTACTCATTGAGAAAAGCTGTTTCCTTTTTCTGTGGAGATTAAGTACCATTTAAAGTACTTAATTTTCTGTAATTAGATCAGGAGTCTTAGCTTGCAGTTTTAGTAAAGTTTTGTCTCTTGCTTAATTTTTATCCTCAATAAATATCTCGTGGCCTGGAGCATCACAGATTAACTTGTGCTTTCTGCAAAAAGTATATTCAGATATCTGTTGTCTTTCTTTTTGACAGAATATCCCTTCTCCTTGTGTGATGAAGTGAAACTGAAGATGTGGACCTAGAGATCTCACAGAGGGTTTTGAATCAAAGGTAAGTAATTAAATAAGTCATTAGCATCATTACTAGATTACTTTGCAGCTAGCCTGAAAAATACCTTCAGCATGACAAAGAACTAGTGCTTTTTTTAAAGTGAAGTCTACTGTAATATCCCAAGTCATTTCCAAAAATCTGTGTAAAAATCTGTTTCTTTGCTTTCAGTTGGTCCCATTTTTTTAAAGACTTGTTTATGGGGAAAAACAGTCTTCTGTATTCAGTCTTTTCATGGAAATTAAAGCTTTGAGAATCATCTATTTTGCAAAAAAAAGTTTCAGACAGATTAAACAGATGACTTCTAAGTGGTTTTAGGCTACAAAATGGTTCAGTTTGCATAATTGTACCCTGGCCTGTGAGACTGTAGAATCACAAGTAGCAGATGACAGACATTAAACTAGTTATTCCTATTAAGGAATAGAATAGGGTGTAATACAAGTGAAATTAATAACTGGATTCAGCTCCATGGAACAGAAGTGACTTCCTTTGGAGCTAGAGAGAACCCAACTCTGAACTTGTGCCAAGTATTTGCAATGAAGTAGTTTTTAAGGTTTGAAAAATGTCAGTGAGCTGCTGTAGTTAACTTTATCCTTGTTTATTTATTTGCATTAAGGCAGTGCCCAGAGAGCCAGTGAGGCCTAATCAAAAAAACATGAAAGGGCCTAAAACCTCATGTCTAATTTTATAGATTTAAGTAGTCCCTGTTGTCTTGTTTACATGACAAGTGACAACAACTAAATAAATTCCAGATTTAGGGAGTAGCGCATACTAAACATTGGATGACTCAGGCTGATGGAATTTGTCTCCTTTTCTGCTCTACCATATTAGAGTGATCATTGTTCTTTTTTCTTTTCCCATATTTGCATAGTTGCTGCCTTCAAAAACCTCTCCCAGAACATTTCCAACAGTGTTGGAGTAGGTGATTTTGATTAAAAAACAAAACCGTTGTTGATCTTCTTTGGAAAACCTCTTCTTTTTGTGGAAGTAATACATCTATAAAGGTAGATATACACACAGGACTGTGTCCTGTTTCACACATTTAGGCATGCCAGTAGGCATGGATATAGATACACTCACATTTATTCCCCCAAGAACTATCTCAAAGAGCTATAACATCAACTAAATACTAAGAAAGGTCTGCATGATCTTGGAAGTCCTTTAGGGTCTTTCAGATTATGGACCTCTCCAAACCAAAAGGGTTACAAGTTTGTATCGGAGCAGCACTTTCTGAAAAGTTAGTTTCATTACATGTGAGTATTCCAGAGGTATCCAGGAGTAAACATTATACACAGTTTTCACTTGTGGGTTGTATAAACCAGCAATAGCTTTATGAATATTCGGTTGCTGGTACAGAGCCAAAGTCAATCAACACGTTGGTATGAGAGGAGCTTCTTTAGACACTAAAAACAATGAGGTTCAGAGAAGTCAGCACACTTACATTTAAGGGAGCACATCACAAAGCGAATTGGGTCATCTCAGGGAAATGTAAAAGCATTATTCCTGTGAGATTTGAAAAAAATACATAATTACTTCTTCCACCAAGCATGATTCTTTTAAATAACCTTCATTTTTGTCCCTTGGAAATGAAAAGAGGTTTACATTAAAAAGGCATTTCCTCTGACTTTCTGTCCTTGAGCAGCAGAAAATGTAAACTATACCCTTCCCTTCTTCCTTTGAAGAAGAAGGAGTTTCAATCTTCTTCTGTGAACACGGTCCATTTAAATAAGGAGATGGAGTCCCATCTTTTCGATCAGCTTTCTTTGTTTGACTTGTCAGTAATAACACTTTAGCTGAAATTGTACAGGCGTCCTGCTAATTTAGTAATTATTGACACGGAGCTGGGCAAGAAATGATAGCAAACACAGGGAACTGTTAAGAAGAAATGAAATAAAAGATCTTCATATCGTGGTTGAATAATGGTTGAGATCATTTTGTGCTCTAAGTAGGCCCAAGACACCTTTTTCCATTTTCTCAACACATTTATAATTTATGCTTTGTAATAGTTCCAAATATTTTTAGGACTCTGCACTTTGTTTGAGAATCCAGGAGAGCAGAATGAGAATCACGAAGTGCACACACAGATGAGTGAGCAGTGTGACCTGCCATAGCTTTTGATTTAAGAATGATCCCTCATTTCTTTATATCCCCCTTTCTTGTTTCTTGATTTACATTTGCATTTAGAGCTGCCTTAGCCCTGGCTGAGATCAGTGTTGCCTGTGCAGTTGACCCCGTTGTATATGGCTGGACCCCGGGATTGCTTTTGGATTTTGCCCTGTAGATAACATCATGGCAGCTTTACTTAGTTCAAATAGCTTTGCAGTGGCCTGGGGTGCAGAGATTTTAGTACCATTTCAAGGAAGTCTGAGAGCTTCCACCACAGTGGTGCTGCTCTTTACACTGAATAATGCAATCTTGAAACACATGTATGAGAGAGCATCCAATACTGTGTTTGCTTGCTAGATGATCAGGCTTGTTAATATTAAAGCTCCATATAGAGGAAAATCACAGTTAACTTTTACATTCTTTATCTCCTTTAAAATCCCTTTTCCATCTTCTCTCTCTGGACCTTGTTAATTTTCTAGATGTACAATTCTTAAAACTTTTATAAAACCTATTAAAACTGCCCATCTTTCTAAGCAATAGAGAAGACCCTGTTGGATTCACTCTTTACTAAGGCCAGCCTGTAAGTATCTCAGCTGTGGATGAAAGATCTTTGTTCCCTTCATGGAATTCACATACATAAATGCATAGAATTGTTTCTTCTCTCTTGAATTTAAGCTTGGGTCCCAGTTATTAATGGTAAAACGTGGGGTGTAGGTTAGCAGTGCTATTGCAATATTGGATCAGCTTGTGGCGGCACTAAAAACATGCTATTGGGATTCAATACAGATGTCAGATATTTCTGGCTTTGTAGTGATTGTCATTATCCAGACTCACCTCTTCTTAATCACAAAGATGTTTGTGGACTGGAATAATGAAAAAAACCCAGTTCTTAAGATAATATATTGGGGTGCCCAGGACTGATTATTCCTTGCTGAACTGCGCATTTTGAAACAGGAGGCAGTGAACAGCATGCAGAACAGGTGATCTTTAAAAGCAAAGGCCTTAATAAAAGGAAATAGAGAGTAATGTTTTAATGGCAAGATTGTATCAGTGTCCGTGCAATGTATTAGATTTAAATACAGTTGTATATTGATTTATAGATGAACTAATACGAGAGCTGTTCTTTTCCACATTGGTCCACACACTGCTAATACGCATGAGATGTGGGATTCAGCAGCATTTGGGGACATGAAACCCATCCTTAGCACCTGGTTGTAGAGGAGCAAAAATGTTTTTTAATGCCCAAAATAATGAGTGCTGCTCTTCCATGACCACTGCTGTGAAAGCAGCACAGGCTGTCCAACCTGCCTCGCACAAGAGCCACTTGGTATTTCAGAGTTTTCATCCAGAATTGCTTTATTAATCTCATCTTTTGTTTGTAAAGTCTGTGTAGTGAGAAGTTGCAGTGGTAGAAGCAAAGCAGTAAAGCTGTATTACATCTTTGGATGTTTCTAGCTAACTACATCTATCTGTTTGTATGCACAAGTTATTTGGATGTGAACAGAAGTAATCAAGTGACAGATTTCATCTCAGACATGGCCGGCTGTTGCTCCAAGGCTGCACCCTGCACACAGAGTCGTGTGGGTCATCCCTGTTTCTGTTCATGGGAGCTGGCTGTGTGTCTGATTCCAAACTCACCCTTTGGCCGGTGAGTTACAGGGGATTTAAATGTAGTTCTTAATGCAAACATAAATAGGATTTTGTTTTAAAAATTCAAGTTGCCCAATCCATTTTGAGATCCCTCTCTCCCCCTTCCTGCCTGTACATATCCATACAGAGAAACAGAGGGAACCTTCGTGCTTTTGTGTCATTGGATACAGATCTTCTGGATCACTTTAGGCATTTTGTTTCTTCTGCTTTTTTGCATAAGGCTTTTTTTTCTGCAAGCCTACATCAGTTCAGAGGCCTTTGAGGCAGTTTAGGGAAGAAAGGGGGGTGAAGGGGGAAATAAATTACTTGAAGGAATTTCCTAAAGGAAATTTCAGAAAATACTAAAGAAAAAATACATCTCTGTTCAAGTAATGCACCCTAAAAGTATGTGCTGGTTTTATTGGTGTGTGTGGCACTATGTGTGTACGAGGCTCTTAACACGCTTTCCATCCATGCCCACCCTCTTCCAGTTCCCTTAGGACCTGCATTTTTTAATCATTCCAATAGATTCCAAACTCGACTCAAGTGTTTCAAAATGGTTTTTGTTTGTTTCATTTGTGTGTGTTAAGTCCAATAAAATATTTAACAGAGCTTGGATACAAATTGGAAATGGCCTCATCATTGGTTGGAAACAGAAGATGGAGCAAAGAATCATATTAAAGAAAAATTTGTATCATTTTCAGACAAAAACTGAAATGAAATCTGTTTACTAACCCACCAGCTGTCACTGCTACTTCTAGTTGCAATGTATTGCATACACTGAGCTATATACTTGCAGTCACAGGCATTAATGTAAGGTTTCTGCTGGGAAACTGAGCCTAATGCCTTTTCAACTTCTATTTTTTCTTCCAGAATGGGAAATTTAATTTTAGTGCCTGCATGCTTTTTGATTTGCTGCAATGGGTTTATTTTTTCTTTTTACATTTTAAAGCAGATTTTATTTAAAACAAACAAACCAAAACTGGGATCCAACATATTAAAAAGTGATAACCAAGGCAAAAATGTTCAATGGCACTAAAACTTACAAAATGCTATTGCAAAATGGCCATGGCTGTTCTGATTTCCTTCAAGATGTAGATCTTTGTTTTTCAGGCAAGAAGAAAGTGAGGCTCTGTACTTAATGCTTGTGGCCTCTCTCGATTTACTGCCTGAGACCAAGTTCATTGACCTGCGATTGACAGGATGCAGTTAGTGTCCCACAGTGTTTGCTTTCTAAAAGGAAACACCAAGGAAATTTTTTACTTGGATGAGGGAAAGAATAAGTACCAAGTAATCAAAGTGCTAGGAATGTTTTAGACACACACTTACAGATGCGCCAAGCTAAAACACATAAGTAGAGTCAGTGCCCGAGGCGCTGTGATGAGGACTTGGTGGCAAAATGAAGAACTAAATGCAGATCTTCTGCCTGCCTGTGCTAGAGCCTGCTTCAGAGAAAAAAGAAGTCAAAAAGAATAATATGAGCTTAAAGGAAGCCTTTTTCCTGGGATTTTGAATATTTTTCTCTGCAAAAAATAAAATAAAAAGACCCCCAAATTTTGAAATGTAAAACCCTTTAAGCTGCAAAATCAAAATGATTTTGTTTTGACATAAAATGAAACCCACTGACTTCATTTCAGTATTTTTTCAAATGCTTTTAGTGAACAAAGTGTTCAGCTAATATGGGGAGAATATGCAGGATCTCTAGTTTTTGCCAGTTTCACTTGCCTGTGGTTCTATTCTGCTACATTTATTCCCTAGTCAAGTCTGATTCAGAGACCACCTAAGCCAAACTGGGGCTCAGCATTGCCTCCAGCACATACAGATCAAGCTCCTAGAGAAAAAATGGAATTTTCTGGGCTGTTAGAACAGTCTCTTTTCCCAAGACTATGTTCATATGAAAGAGAAAACTTCATCAAGTCCTTCATTTATGTGCATGTAATTTTATGTGCTGAGACAAATGCAGGGTGCATGGTGTAATCGAACACACTTGTTGGAAGCTCTGTTTGGGCCGTCTGTGCCTGCATCTTGTTCCCACTATAGAAAACTCACCACATCCCCTGCCCACATGGGCAGCTAATAACTGTACCAGCAGTGTGGCATAATAGCATTTGCACCCAGAGAGCCAGGCTGCTTTTATAAAACATGAATTTCACATTTTTCCCTTTATCTCTCCAGCAGCATTGCCTGGGTACCAGTGTAGGGAGTTGCTGTGCTTAATGCACAACAGATCGCTTATGGACAAGCCTGAACTTTTCTCACCCAGGGGATGGAGCATGAGCAGAAGCAGAAAGAGGCAGATGTAATCAGCAAACTTAATTGTTTATAGCCCAAATGTAAATATCCATATATAAAACCACCCCTTAAACCTGAAACCCTCCCGTAACGACTGGTCCCTTGTTTTAATCTTAATTTTGAACAGTTGCTACTCCAATTAAATTCTACCACCTCACATTTTCAAACAGCTCTTAGTTGTTTCAGCAAACTCTTTTAATGGACAGCTGTTTTTGACAGCTCCTCCTGATTTGCCAGCGCTGTGTCATCTGCCAGAGCAGGAGGACCCATTTTGTATTCTGCTGCTGGCACTGAGGGGATATGTAAATGTACACATGAATCAGTTGTCACCAGCACAGACACACTGTGGCGAGATGATCAGAATGTGTTGGGAGTTTAGTTGGCTTAAAGTAGGAGGAAAGGGGAAAAAAAAATCTATATAAAAAAAAAACCCACCACGCTCAGATTTCTTGAAGTGATTTTTATTTCAAGTCTCTCCAGTTTATTTTCGCTTTGTGGCGCTTGTTAGATTTAGTTCAGGAGAGTGCAATCTGCTACTCGCAAATCACCAACCTGCAACTCCAAAGTTGAGGAATTATAGAAACATTTCAGGTAAACAGCGTCAGAACTTCAGCTGCACAAACAGAATTTTATATAGGGCTCCACTTTTGAAATGTTTTAACCTCTGCGAGAGATAACTTCATGTTCCCAAGAGCACAGCACGGAAAGAAAGTTTGTTCAGCTTCCCAAGGCATTCTGGTAAATAGTCTGCACTGTTTCAGGCACCAAGTTCTCAGTTTAATGGTTGAATTTCACACCATAAATATATATATATATGCAGTCAATTTATCAAGTATAGAGGAAATCACAATGGGGTTTGCTTTATCCAGTGTATTGCTATCTTCTCAGATGTCTCAATGGCACAGCCCAGGACAATCATTCTGTCTGTGTTAACAAGGGGGAAGGGGGGCAACTATTTGCTAATCCTTCTGTTCACCTTTGTTCCTTTCACCATTATGGTCTGCTGACAAAATGAGATGCTTCTCTAGTTAAACAGAGCACATGTGAGATATACGTGTAGGAGATACATTGAGGTTGGTTGCTGAGGTTTAGGATTGTTCTGGCCAATATCTGCATTAACTCGTATGAGGCTGAAGCTTGATTTAAACACCCACAGAAAATGGCAGAGATCTTGGAGTCCTGAAGACCTCCAAGTCCTATATAAGTTTGAATAAAATCAGCCTTTGGTGCCTAAGTATTCTCCTAACTATGACTTTATTCTGTTAGAACATCTGCATATTTGAAAGATGCTACTGATGCAAGAATATATTGAGCAATTGAGATCTCCACCGTTTCTTCCAGAGGTGCACACCTCTCACACTTGACTGATGGTATATCTATCTCCTTTCTAAATTTAGAAAGTAATCAGTGAAAGTCCTAGTGATGCTGATTGTTTTCCATAACAAAAAAATTAGATACAAGCTAAATGTCATTGCCAGACATTTCCAACTCTGTTGTCTAGTATATGTTAAACTTTACTCTGATACATACCAATACAAATATGATTCATGTCACAAATGAAATGAGATTTAAGGATCTCAGGTGGTGTTGCGCTATGTAGAGTATCGCTATTGAATAGATTTGCAATGACGGAGTAAAAACTGAAGGATCCTTGGACAGAACAAAATGGGTTGCCCTCTGTTGGCAGAGATCACTTGACCATCTCATCCTCATGATCTTTGAAATACAGTAGGAATGGTGTTCCAGCCCCAGCTGGTCTTGGAATAGAGCCACAATAGTGTGTTCAGGGAAAAAGGTAATGCTTGTTGAGCAGACCAGCTTGGAAGAAAAAGTATTTATTACTATTATATGAGAAAAGGAGAGAAGGTAAATTGTTAACACCACATGGCCTACATGCTAGAACGAATGGGAAAATTATGAGAACTGAAGTACACAAAGAGAACTTTGAGGCAAGGTACTGAAACATCAAGAAAGGGAGGTGTGCCTGCATGTGTACATGTTTGCATTGCAGGGTTGGGGTTAAGTACCTGAGCAACGTGCTGGTCTATTCCTAGGTGGATGTGGTGGAATATTTAATAACCCTGCAGAAAAAACAGAAGTGCTCAAAAAACATTTCTGTTCTGTATTTGATGAAAAGCCAAAGGACGTAGTTGTATGGTACTTTAATGCTGCTGAAATAGCTTCTTTTCCAAAATGCCAAAGTTGATAATTTTAATAACATTGAGTCTTAACAACCTGCATCCAATAATTTTAACAGAGGTGGCCAAGGAACTGTCCAGGCATTTAGTGTTGATTTTGAATGTCTTGGAACACTGCTGGATTTCCGAGCACTAGAAGAAATCTAATGTTGTGCCAATATTTAGAGTGCCAATGGAGTGACGCAGGTAACAGGTTTAACAAAGGCAACGTTAGAAATGCCAGTCAATATGGGATCGTGGGAAACATACTCCTTTGGACTAACAAGGACAGTTGTAATGAGATTAAAAGTTTGTTGGTAAAGGCAGCAATGTTTATATCACATTGGGAGTTGCATAATCACTCAGTGATTATTGCAGGGGTATGTTCTGGCTTTGAATTTAGGGAATCTGTGTGTACCTTTGAAAACACAGTTCGATATTTTTAATCTATAGATGCACAAGATAATATTCTAGTACTTTAAAACACATCCAGGCCAGTAATGTCTGCCAGCTATAGATTGCTATTAACGGGGCTCTCTGGATGTAAATCAATGGTACTTGGGTTTCTTATAAAAATGCAATAAGACTGAAGTTTTACGTTTCATGTAAAATGGCATTTTTGCTTTAAAGAATATGATTTAACTTGACACAGCTCTGCTGAGCTTTACAGTGGCTTAATCAAATACAGCAATGCTTCAAAAATAGGGATCACTTCAAACAGTGGATTAAGTTATTGGTCTTTCACATCTCAAGCACTGAAGCTCATTAGGTCTCAGGGTGAGAGTGAAAAGTGATGTCATTTTAGCTCAGGCTAAGCGTAATAGGGGTGAACTCACATGCCTCTGTCAAATTGACGGGTGGGGTTTTTCCACTTAAAGCCCTTTCAGGTTCATCACATTTTGAAGAACCTGCTCGTAATACAATCAGTGCTACTGAATAAACAAGGGTTCACTGTTCAACACACACACAGGATCCCTAGCGTCTCAGAAAACCAAAGTCTTTCTCTGTCCTCCTTCCCCTACTCATTCTCCAAAATCAATGGTATTCTTGTAGTGGTGCGATAGTGTGGTTTTAGCCAGTCCTGAGAAATATCTAATTAAATAAGCAAAGGACATAGGTAAGACACTGTTTGACATGAAGCTATTGATTGACTAATGTATCATCTGAACACGGTTTTCATATCCTCCTGTCTGCAAAAGGATGGACTTCCATAATCTCCAAGACAAAGCTCCTCACATGACTCTTTGGTTTTGTGCTAATGAAGTTTGTGCCTCCTGACCAAAGAGCCTCTTCACAGGAAATACACCTTTTGAACCAGATTAAATCAGGTTTTGTTATACACAATAATCATCCTGTACCTCTTTGCTTGCTTATACACTGATCAATTGCTGATCGATGCTAATGGCTGCAATGTCTGTTTTTCATCAGTGTGCTTTCCTTCTTCTTTGGTACTTGAACATGTCACTGTGTTCTTCATGAGAGGCTTGTTGAAAGCACAAAAATGTAAATCAATTGGTCTCCGTGTTGTAAACAAAAGCTCTTGGATCAGTCAGAGAGAGCCCTGGAGCACTGGATAGCAGTGCATTTGAGTTTCATCTACAGCTTCTTTTAGTTCAGAAGGCTGTTTAAAACTCAAAATTCTCTCTCCAAACCAAAAAGTGCTGCAGTTGTGATGGAGCACAGAGAAATACACTCTGTTCCCATTCATTCCTTCAGTGTAGCCACTGCAGAATCTTAATGTTTGAGAGCATTATCATCAAACACAGCTCTGTTCCCGATCCTGTTTCACATATAGAACACTGTATGAAGTCTGCTTGGCAAAGGGAGAGCCCACAACTGGATGCTGTTATCCTATCAATCATGCTGCAGGTTTATAAAACTTCATGTTATTTTAACCAGTAATTAGCTGGGATAGCTGAGCAGGTATGAGGGTTTAAGGCAGGTAAACTTAAGCAGCAGCAGCTTAGTGAATGAATACCCCATACAACTGTGTTGTAGCCAGTCTAAGACCAGTCTTCAGTATGTAAAAACATATGGCCTGTGTAAGAAGTGATAACACTGGGTGCTCAGAGCTAATTTCAGGCAAGACACACATTTATACAACTGGGACTTGGGTGTTTGATGGTGTTTTCATTAGAAGGTAAATCCTATGTGGTTATGCCTGGGTTTAAATTAATTTATCTGGGGAAAAATCAGTTGTGTGAATGGGACTAAGCAAATCAAATACGAAGTCATTATTAGGAAAAGCTGAAAATCTTTGTTCTAATATGTAATGTAGAGTTTGGCTTTCTAAAACAGTACTCCCATTTAATGCTGATTTATGGCTTTGTTACGGTTATTTATTACAGGTTATTTTATTAGTATGTTATAAGTAGATATGAAGTATTGTGGATGCTAAGTATGATTTCTGTTCATTCACTGCCTATGACAACCACCATATATTATTTATTGTTAATCACAATGTACCTAAACAGCAATTTGTCATTTATCAGTCAGTTATAAAATATCCTAGTGCAAATCAGGATCTAAATAGGTCCTTGACTGTTGCAGGAGGCTTTCATTTTGTGTGTGCTGTATTAGAATTTGAGATTTTGTCTTTAAAAAAATTCAGTCAAAAAGTTTGACCCATGTTAAGGTCAATAAATCTCCCTTGAAATGGTCGAACATTTCAAACTGGAGGACACTACAGGCACATATCTCAAAGTAGATTTTATGGTATCCTTTCCATAAGTACAGCAGCATGATTACAGACAGAAGCAACATACAACAAGCACAGAATGAAAGAGCCTTTCCCCTTATCCCAGGAAACCCAAGCAAAGTCTTCTGCTACCCACTGTCAATACCAAAACAACTGTCCCAAACTCTTACAGTCATAGATCTTTCTTCTAATTCTGGCATGTCTTGAGGCACTTTGGCTTCAAGTTGCTATATATTAAACGGCTAAGTAGAAGAGGCATTTTTCTGAGGTTTCTAAAATGCATTCACCTTACTATGTGTCTGGAGAATGGAACTTCTGGCAAGTGAAGGCAGTTTGGCTTTGCAAGTAAGGAAAAATGAAAAGACAGCATAAATAATTCTTTTTAAGATGTTCAACTACTTTTGAAATGGTTTGCTATTAAATATGTGCCATGTTTGGATTTGCCAAAAATTCTCTATAGAATATCTCACCTATTAATGGCTTTTGGCTTTGCCAATGTACAGTAATGAGAAAATTCCAGGTAAGTTTGTGCTGCCAAAGAAATATCGACTGGATCAGAGGAGGGAGAATGGTTGAGGCATTGGAGGCAATGACATCCAGCTAAGGTGCAGTGCCAGCAGGTGATGGGCAACCTCTTCTCCCAGTTTAATGTCATGAGAGCAGGAGAAAGGAACAGCCACTTAGGAGGTTGAAGACAGATCTTGACAGGGTCCAGAAAAGAGAACTTGTTAAAAAGTACTATCATTTTTAACAACTGGTGCAATAGCAGTGATCTTTACAGCTGCCACTACCGTACTAGATTATGTCACCTCCCACACAGCCATAAGGCCGTGTTCCCAGGACTGAAGAGTATGGATAGAGGGGAATGGTATGATACAAGGTTTTATTGATACAAGCTGGGAAGATCCTTGTAGCACAGGTGGCACAGGGACTGAGCATTAAATAGTAAGAGCATCCTGAGGGCATGAACAGGAGCAGGCTCTGGAGTTGTACTAAATGACACCACACATTTAATCTAGCTAGTGTGGTGGGAGACAGAAAATTCTCCTGTTTGCTCGTGGCATGTCCCAACTGCACGTAGCCAGTGGGCCATGAATGCTAAACTTTGGTTGTGAAGGCATTTTTGTCTTTTATGTAAAACCAGGAAATACATATTCTCTTTCTCCTAGTTAAGTCCAAGCACTTCGCTGCTACTGATATCCTGGGTTTAGGGAAGGAATATGTTTAGAGATGCTCCAAAACAGCAAGAGGAATCAGGAAGGAAACATGATGGTTTGGGAGCAGCGGGGAAAAGAAAAGATGCTTTGATTGACCCTGGCACTGTACCCTAATGAACTCCAGGCAGTGGGTGCAAGTAGCCACAAACAACGTACATTAGAGAAGGCTGTGGTTGTTTTACATTAACATACATTACAGGACAATATGGCCCTTGTATTTATGCTGGTTTAGCTTTCAGCTGAGGATTGAGGCCAGTGTGGCTGCAGACAATATAAAAGTTTTCTCTGTAAAAATCCTATAATTGAAGATCTCAAAGCATTTTACAGGCATTAATAAATAAAGCCTCAAACACAGCTACCAGTATTTCAATCCCTAACGTTTAGCAGTGCTTGTAAGTGCTGTTCTAGTAATAACAGCTGTATCAATGCTCTTGCAATTCCAGAAATATTAATGGCATCTTCTCTGTCAACAACCTCCCCTCCTCCAGGCCCTGCTTTCTCATGGGCAGGAAGCAAAATTTTGCAAGAAAAGAGCTTGATGAGGAATTTTGATCATTTGGGATATTGCTTTTGTGGGTTTCTGTGTGTGTGCAAGACAGGACACCAACAACCGGAGAGTTTTCTCGTACTAATAGGTGGTTTTCCTGATAAGAAAAACATTTATATGGATGGGTTTTTTTTCTTACCTTTCTTACTGGAATGTCTTTGTGGTCACAGACAACTAATGAAGAGAACAAAGGAGAGACAATGCTGTAAAATCATTCGAAAAGGGAAACACTGTTCAAACATACGTGCTTTGCTATTACAATGCCATTTTCAGTCTTGTTTGCAGCCCCTACTGTTCCTTACACTGGCTCTTCACTGGGGACAAAAAACTCATTAAATGGCTCTTCATTTTACAATATCAATATGTTTTAAGTCAAATTGTGCATTCTTTGCTGTTAATTTTCTTTTAAACACAAAGCACCATCAGAAAGTTTAGCTGCAGGGGGGCTACAGGCAAGAAGGAAGATACAAACATCCCTCTTATGAAAAATAATAATAATAATGAAGTCTTTTAAAGTTTAAAGGAAAATAGTGGCTTTTTTATGCCAAGACTGTGAGACCTGTTCATTGATCTTTTCAAAGAAGCGACAACAACAGGGAGAAGGCAGAATGAAAGAAAATGAAAGCAAGAGAATAAAAGATGTAAAGAGTTGGGGTACAAGGAAGCAGTAATCCAGGATCAGTGGATGTTGGTAAAGCTTGGGATGCAACATGTGCATGATCGCAGGAAAGGACCTGGCTGTACTATGTGACTTGGCAATTGGGTTTGCTTAACTTAAAGCTATTTTTATTGTAAAACCTTGTAATATTTTTCTTTTTTAATTCAAAATGCTGTTCATCTTGCTTATCATACTCATAGCTCATACAGGTTTTTGGGCAGACTTGTTCTCTAAGTGCAAAGCCTTAGCTGAAATAGGACATGGAGCACTGTGCAGAAAGCCTTTCACTGGGGGCATGGTGGGAGACAGACATGCTGCCCCTTTGAAACACAGAGAGAGGTTTTGTGATAGATGTTTGTGGTTTGAATCAAATTGAGCAACTCATGATTTGTGCTATGAATGTCTCCACTGGAATGTTTTCATTCACAATTGGCATGTGGTTCTCCTGATAGCCAGTGTGCAGGGCAGAATGCCCATAGAACAGTGTCTAAATGTCAACAGTATCCATGGCAAGAAGGCCAGGGAGAACCTAGTGAAGAGATTTTTTATACAGTGAGTAGTTACACAATTTAAATTAAAATTACATTCATTCTTATTTGAGCAGGAAGGAAGAAAGAAAGAAAGAAGGGTTGTTGAAAAGTTCAATTTGCTGCTTTTCCAGTGAAAATAGACCCAAGCTGGAATATTTAACCTAAATTTCTTCTTCCTCACAATTACAAATCACATCTGAGCTAATTTTACATGTTTTGTGCACACGTGTTACATTCCAGATGTCTAATGACACCTGGTTCTCTAGTGTGGTACAGAACAGGGCATCTCTTCATGTCACATACTGAACAAAATCCCACCATTTCCCCTATTCACAAACCAAAGCTGTTGTGTGTGGCTTTGGTACAGGAGAGACATCAATTCGAAAGCCACTATGAGGAGGAAAATTGCTCTAATTGCAGGTTGAAGAAGAGCAGTGGGGCCACTGCAAAGATAAATCTAGTCACCTAATTGTGATAAACTCATTTGGAGTGGAGATTTCACTGTCCTGATTGACCAGCCATAAGACTGAAAAATATGGAAAGTTTAGCATGGGAAAACAGGCAGCAATATGAGTTCATTGTCATAGGATCGCCAGAAGAAAGAAAAAGCAAAGGCTAACACTCAGCCATGGCTGTTCATGGTGAGTGAATGCCAGCACAGTCCATTATTGCTTCCAAGAAGAGTGGAAGCCATTGAGATGTCCAACAAATGTGCGGAGGAGCCAGTCTTGTTATCATACGATTAAGAGTTTAAGGCTCCTATTGGGCACAGACCAAAGAAAGTTCTGGAACAAGACAGATAATGAACTTGGGTTGTAAAATACTGTATACTATTCTGCCATTTTGGCCAGTGATCCTGTACCATATGTCAAGTGGGCTGCAAATTCCCATAAAGCAGCAGTTTGCTGCACTAGACCTATAACAAAGGAGGTTGTAAAAGGAATAAATGGCAAGTGGAAGCTGGAAAGCATGCCAAATGTACAGCACATGCTTATTAACAGTAACACAGCAGCCAAAGGGAGGCAGAAGTTGCATATGGGAATAGACTTGTGCATGGGGAAAATGGAGAGTGGCAATACTGCCAAAGGGGTTTTTTATGTTCTTTTCTTTTTGCCACGTTTGCAATACTTGAAACATTCTGGGATTTTGGAATGTGAGTTGTGTCTTTGGGTCTGAAACCATGTTTTTGTATTGATTCATAGGAGACAAATCCCTTGTTTTACTCTCTTTCTTTACTGAATCACTGCACGCTGGCTAAATCATCCCGGTGTTGTGTAGATATAAACAGTAATCCTCACATATGGGTCTGGAAGGGCCATTGGTGGGGAAGGGAGGTTGCTTTTATAAATGCTAAACCCACAGTTTTCAGTGTTGGAACTTCTGGCAGAACTAAAACTCTTGTTGCTGATAGAGTTGGAAAGTTACTGGGATTGGCTTCCATGTTTAGATTGTGCTTTCTCTCATTTGTCATCATTTCATTAGAAAGACTCGATTTGTGGCAAGATTATGATTAAGCACATTACTGAATCTCTCTGCATTAAGTTTTCAATGTATATGGAATGTAGCGATGGATATACAAAAGCATTATGTTGCTATTTAGGTAGTGTGTGTTGTATGTGCGTCAACAAAGAGCAGATCCCAGGCAAGCTGCATTTAAAGACCACTCATTTGTGCTCTAGAATAATGTGTCAGTTTTATCTCAAATAGTAATGCTGTACATAAAAGGTAAAGAATGGGTGTTTCAGAGGTTTTCTCCATCTTTTCAGAGTCCTTCCCTTTGCAACTAAATGTTCATATTTGCCATTGCACACCAATATAAAAGTGAAGCTGGTTATGATAAAAAAACAAACTGGAAAATAAGAATCAACACATGAAGGTCAAAGAAGAAGGGATCTGGGGCCATGAATGGATCTGGGACTATACAAGCGATCTGGCCTCAGTGAATAGTTCCATTCATGTTACTAGTGTGGTTTTGTATACAAAATTTTTTAAGACCAGATCCTAAATTCTAACACTTGCAGAAGTATTCGATTAGATTCTTTTAGAACCATTATCATTTCCTAAGGTGAACTGAGGAAAGAATGAAAATGTGGGGTTAAAACTAGTTGTGATCAGTCAAAACTAGGAAAAAACCCTCCAAACTAAAACCAAACAACACTTGCTGGCTAAATTTAATTCTTTCTGGTCATAACTTGTTAGCCTTTCTCCCATTGAGTAATATTTGATTGATTTTACCGAGACTATTTACAAGTACAGTTCACTGACATTGCTGGTTGGATTTCATCAAACACGCTCTCACTTTAGTCTCATTATAGTGATGGTTCCTCCCATTCACACCAGCATTAAGAAGGAGCTGTGCTTAATCTTAACAGTTTGTACATTACTGGACATAAAGACATAACTTCCTACCTGCGTGTAGCAAGCAGAAAGGCAAACCTGAGTTGTTTAGACAAAATCCATGAAAAAGAAAGAATAGACAAACGTGAGAAATCACAACAGGAGCTGAAAGAAAAAGGAGACAGAAAAATCCATTACAAATGAAAATAATAAAGTCTGTTAAACTTTAAGGGAAAAATAGAGGCTCATTTTGTACAAAGATAGTGAGATGTGTTCATTGATCTTTTTAAGAGTCGCAGAGAAATTGGCCAGCAGCTGAATAAAAGAAAATGAAGTTCCATTAATACAATCCATCGAAAGACAACTTGCGTAAATTGATCAATGCAGCACAAATAATTTCTAACCTTTCCCCTCTTTGGAGAAGATGTTTAAGGTTTTTTGTTGTGATTTTTCTTTTTCCCTTCCCAAAGAGTGTAAACAGCACATATCACCCATTTCAAGTGCTTTTTAGATGGCTTTTCTAGCAATAATTGGAGAATTTCTGGGGCTAAGCATAGTAATGGCTTTTCTTCCATCCCTCTCCTTCATCACACCCTCATCGCCTTGAAGAATATCAATACACTGAGTAAGTTTGAGGGCTTTTCTTTTCCTCTTTTTTTAAGTTCTCAATCATTTTATTTCCTTTTCTGCCTCCTCCTTCAAAGAGTTTTTATAACATCTGGAAGTTAAAAAAATGATGCAGCCATTGCTGTGTTATCTGTGTACTCCAGAGGAACTTCGTACTGATGGAATGCAGAAAGGGCCAAAGGCCAAAAGTGGTTTAGTCTTTTAAGTCAATAACAGCCTCTGCTACAAGCCTGGCCCTTTACCTGAAACAGTAACATGCTTACATAGTAGTGGTGCTCCTTTCATTTGAATTCCTTGTTAGCCACGTGTCAGATGTTATAGGCAGGAGAGAGTATTTGAGATTTGAAGCTGCTCCTGTCTGGGTGCAGCATCCTTCATCCAGAAGAATTACTTAGGCTGGAGGTCCCAACTTCCTTCTTTCTGGAGAAGTGAATATCCTCTCTACCAGGATGGCTGAATGAGAAACAAACATGTTTATGCTAAAATGAATCTATTAATTCTAAGTATTTAGAGATATTTCTTTTCCATCTCTGAAAATCAAAAACATGAAAACCAAACTTTACTCTTGGGATTTTCCCACAACATAAAGTGGAAATATAACGCACTTCTAATGTTGCTTAATAGCATAAAATGCTGTGATTTGCATTGAAGCCACAAAATTACAATTAGACAATGGCAGTTAATGAAACAAAAGAAACAATGCACACCTTTCCCAATAGGACATAACCTGTGTTTATATAGAAAGCTTTGTACAGTGCGCATCGGTATCAGTAAATGAACTGTGCCTTTGCATATGCTGCATAATTGTTAAAACATGAGGCTTTGTGCTCATATACCCAAAATGCACTCCATTTTATAAAGCTGCATCATGTAACTCAGAAGCATAATAATTTTCTTCTCCATGAACAAGTTGTCTCACCCCTGAGACAGTGCTTCAGTCAGGTCAGGTATGAAGTTATGTGAAGGTCAGTGTGGGAAAGATCAAACTACACCTGTCAAGATCACACCCGCTCTGCTAATAAAAAGGTGCATTCCCTGCCTGGCTTGCAGCAGAAATAGTTAGTAAGATATTAGACAGAATGGTAAAATGTTCCACAAAATGATTGTGTCCTAACTCTGCAGAAAAGTCCTTGAAAAAAGTTATTACCAAAAACGTTTTGATACAGACTTTTCTGATACAGCTTTCACTGCATGCAAATATTTAAGCTCATGCTTAAGCCTGTCCTGATATCCCATCATCAAACCTGCAGAGGGGAATTAGTGATTCAAAACAGGGTATTATCCACTGACAGAAGTTCAGAAACCTCTCTATTTACAGTACAGCTGGTGTCTATCAGCTGTGTTAAATAGTGGTGCAGGGAGATTTATACAGTTTAGAGGGTTTTATTAAGAGAAAGTGTGGAGTAAATATCAGAAATCACCATTTGAGTAAAATTATCAAGAAGCCAAGACCTTCTTTGTTCCTTTATTAGAAAGGGTAAGAGATTCAATTTCTCTATCTTTTATTACTGAAGTTACAGAAGTATTTGGATGTCTTTCCATTTGAAATCTAGAATACGTTCTGAAAGCTTACACAGATAGTTACTGTCGTTTTGCGTATCACTAGACATATAAGTATACATATGCTAGAAAAGCAAATGGATTAATTAAAGGAGGTGTTAAATGAGATGGTTATAATTTTCATACAGAGGAAATTAGCTCGACTTTTAGCCTGAGGATATCACATCACAGAGTCTTCTTGATGCATCTGTAAGGCATGCACAAATAAAGAGCTCTATTTCTTCACAAACCCAGTGAACTTCAGATTTCACAAGGTTGCATCCAACAGTGAAGTCAAAGTCACGAGGGATTCTGGGAGCTAAGATCACACGGAAGATGTTTTATTACATGATGGAAAAACTGGAAAAGACTGAACTTTCAACCTTTTTTGTGAAAGCATATGAATACAGAAATCAAGCTGATATACAAGGCAACTAATCATCAAGAAAGACAATTGTTAGCATCTTATGAAAGAAATCTCCAACAGATAAGAAACAATTGGAAAATATGACTGGTTTTCTGCACCTACATTATTTAAGCTTGGAAAGTAGTTTTCCTCAGAAAGCCTTCTGAGACACAATCAGGGATGTTAAACAATAAGGAAATCAGGTCTTCGCCTCTCCTGGATTTCAGAACGAGTGTGTTGTTAACACTTTAGGACCTTCTCTGACCAGCACAGGAAATCTGCAGGGATATGATGATGCTGCCATCACTGTAATGTGCCAGGAGAGGTCAGAACCAAGGGATGGAAACGAATATGTGGCCTCTTGGATCTCTCTTCTCTCAGAGATGCTGCTGCCAAAATAGTGTCATTTCCATTTGAGTACCTTACCAAAGCCAGGAAGTATCAAGGCCTTTCTGAAGTAAATTCTGTGTATATTGTGTGTAAATCTGCAGAGGAAGACAGTGCTGAGGGATGGGCATTAGTAATGGAAAAGATCCTCTGAGACTCTTTGTCCTGGTTTCAGCCTCTTTTCTTTCCTCACCACTTTCTTGAGCTGTGCCATTAGACAGATCTCCAGCTAGACAATACCTGGTTTGTGCTCCTGATTTTGAACCTGGTATAAAATATGCTGTACCTCTCTATTGTGCTACTATAAGAGATTAATTTTTACTTCCTCTGTGCTCCCACAGTTCCTGACATCCTTTTCTCTGCATCTCGTGGTTAAGGAGATGAGTGATCAGGGCTACTTATCAGATAAATTGCTATAGACTCATCTTTCTCCATCTCCATCCTGAAGAAGCAGTTACACATCTGATGTTAATCTTAAACGTATATTCTATATAATAACATTTCTTGTGAAAGCTCTTCCTACGTGATTATATGTAAGAATGTCAATATTAATCATCCAGTGGCATTTGTACCCTTAGAGGATTGTTTCTGAAATCCTTGGAAGTTTTCTTATGTGGAATCTGCTAGGTTTAGTGAAGTTTTTAATCAACTGCATTAAACACCACCTCCCAATTAACAATGGGTATATAGTCAGTGCGAGAAGGAATACCCTGTGATTTGGTAACAGGTGGACTTGCAGGAAGGATTTCCATATATCTCTGATTTCTGACAGTTTGAAATAGAAGTAATGTGTCCAGAAGTATAGATTTCCTTCTAATAAATGTAAAGTAAGATAAATCCATCCTGAATCTTTAATGTGGCAGACATGAAAGAATGGGAAAGTCTAGGCAGGCTTGTCACAGTCATGTAGAGTGAAAGGTCAGCTAACAGTAAGTAGACTCTATACTGGGTTTCCTTTCATTTATTTTTCCTTTTCTTGGTTTATGCCACTAATTTACCACTTTGTGACACAATGTTGGTTATTAATTTTCCTTTTTTTCCCCCTTGTCTGTTAAATTCAATAGAAAAATCCAATTATTATGTAAATAGAGCCTTGCTGTAATTGTCACAAGCAAGTTAGCATAACAATGGAGAGCAACAACTTTCTGAAGTCAAAGCAAGCACTGATTTATGACTATCTCTGAGGTGTGATTGATACAGAATGTTTTGGAGGAGTATTTTCAACATCTCCTTCGTTTTACAGCCCACTTCCTCAGATCAGCCCAGCTGAGGCATGTTTGCAAAGAGAAGTTGCGTTGGAAGAGGGAACTTTCCACAAATTCATTTTCTTGTCTTTAAAGAAGGAGAAAGGGGGGAAAACAAAGCCCACAAAAGCTATTATTTAGACAGTCTTCTTTTTAAAATGTTTCCAGCAGATGTTTATGTAGAGAATGTGCTGGAGCTCCTTCAGCAAGACACAGAAGTGACATTTCTTGAGGGTTTTAGTTGAGGAATTTGTCTTTCGCATCATGTCTTTAAACATCTGCAAAAGGCAACAGAATCTTTATTATCCTGCTAACTTGAAGAAAGGCACAGTCCTGACTCCTTAAAAAATGGTATTTAATGGGACTGACAGATGAGAAATATCTAGCTCTAATGTTTTCCTTCAGTAGAAATTCACCTCTTGACCTTATGACTCCAGAGTACGGCTGCTGCCTTCTAAAAAAGACCATTTCCTTCCATTCAGATGTGCTTTCTATGGTTTTGTTGTTTTGTTTTTCCTTACTGCTCAGTTATCTTCTTTAGGGGAAGGTATTGTCCTCAGTATTCAAACAAATACAAGTTTATAAACACCGCAAGCACACTTGTGCTCGGTCTGTTTATGGCCTTTGTGCTTCCAACCCTCTTTTAATTTCTTCAGTTGGGGTATTTTTCTTCTTCCTCACTAAAAATCAATGATACCTTCTTTCGCTGCCTTTTCTTTTAAATGGATTTTGAAGGGGTGTTAGAATTCAGCTTTCCTATTCCTTTCCTTGAGTTTGGTTATTTGCTGCAGTGCAGAAAAGATGGACTGGGGCTATTAGTCAGGGCTGCCCAGGTTGGCCCTCCTACCTTACAGAGTAACCTTTTGAAGAAGAATTCAATCTATCTTTGGGTTTTCTGGTTTGTTTCAGGTTCTTAGAGGGGTGATGCAGGTTTGGCTGTGGGTTTTTTCACTCTCCACTGTATTATATTTCGGTTGTTGAACCTTTTTCTCCCCCCTCCTTCTTCTTTTTCTCTTTACTTTTTTTCCTCCCTCAAGGGTTTTCTCTGGGAAAAGTTTTCTGGGCTTCCATCCAGCCAGTGTCACAATTCACAGCTGTACTGTTTGATTCAAGTACTTCAAGCTGCCAGTGAGGTAGAGCCAAATGAGATTAAGGGCTTTTTTATTAAAGCAAGCACCCGCATGTGCTGGTATGGTTAAGGCTACGTCAGGCGTTCCAATGCGAACCCCAATTTCTGGAGACCTTTAGTTCTCAAACATAAAATATCTTTGCCAGGCTGAAACCCGACCTAGATGCACTCATCTGGGAGGAGCTGTAACTCTTTGGAAAGAAAGAGTTTGGCTTTTATTAAGTTATAGCTTCAAGAAAGGAAAATGAACTGATTTCAAGATAAGCAGCTAAGAAAAAAAGAGAGAGATGTGTGTTAAAATGTATGTTAAAAACAGCAACAGGCATAAACTAAATGAGATATTCTAAATGGATTCATGGTGAATTTTAAGGGAAGCAATGCTTTTTGTAGCAAGAGATTCATCCATTATCTTCCTTCCCTGGCACACGATGGATTTGAACCCTTAGTGCTGGTCAAACTCTGTTACTCCCAGCACTGCCAAAATACCGCTGTTTCGTTTGATTTCTGACATGAGCCAAAAGCTGAACCCACATTTCCAGAGAGAAACACATTTTTAAGCTCCCTTTCCTTTCACAAAACACCCAAATGAGACCACTTTCTTTTTATACTGATTCTTATCTTTTGTGTCAACATTTGTGCAGATAAATGAATCAATATTTTAAGCATAAACATACATGTGTCTATGGAAAACAAGAATGTGCTGTAGTAGAGCTGATCAAGAATGTTAAAGGAAAGAAAAGAAACAAATGGAAGAAAATCAAAAGCTTTACAGAAAAAAAAGACCCAAATCATCACTATAAACTTTTTTTCCATAAATTTGGGCCAACTAAAAAGTGAATCAGAAGGTTTTGAAAGTTATTGATATCTCAATTGTTGAAATTCTCAGACAGAAGTAGCCTTTTTCAGTATTAGGTCACCCTTTCTTTTTCCTTTTTGTCCAGCTGTGTTACTGAGCATCACAGGTGCCTTGATGAAGCCCCTATGCGCACACTGACAGAGGCAAGCCTTCATCCTTTCAAGACAAGAGGTACTTTCATATAAACATACATCTGGGATGGTACTGTGGTTGACAGTGAGAGCTTTAATTCTCTGTCCAGGAGCCGAGAGGCAGCTACATCTCTGTGTTCTCACTCAAGGGGCCATTTCAGGAGAGGGATATACCTGGATTCAGGTATAAGGTGTAACTTCAGCTGAAGAAAGTAAAAGCAAAATCAGTTCTTGAGAGTAATTTCTTATGAATTGGGTCGTTTCTTATTTAAAATTTCCCCTTTTGATATAAATCACTAGAGAAAAAAAACCCTCCAAACAGAAAATTTTGAGTGTTTTTTTTGTTTTCAATTTACTGTTGAATTATTCAATTTAATTCAGAGGCTTTTTAGTTTCCTGAGATGCTTCACTTCAGTGGGTCATGTCATCCTGAAGTTGCTAATCCAGCCGTAGCTTACCTGTCACAGTGCAACAGCAGTAATCAAATGCCGGCCCTCCCTTGGACCATATGTTTTAACTGATGTTGTATCATAGCTGACACTGTAAATACTGGATGCCAGTCTGTATGTCATTGTCCTACCATTTTCAAGAGAGGAATTTAGGAAGGAAGGGAGAGTAGAGCTAAACCTGTAATAAGGCTGGCAGGTTTGCATAATTGCAATGTAATGCTCTTATTCTGTATATCCTCATGGTCAGGCATTTTTTAGCCATCTTCTGTATTTCTCCCTTGTACACTAATGATTACCAAGATACAAATACCCACATCCTCATCACTGCTGCTCATGTAATCCTGGCAGTGATTTGAGATTTATATGCTGAGAGACTCCTTAACTCTACAAGACCCTGTAATCAAAGGCAGCAACATTAATATTCTGTGCAAATGTGAAGAAGCCATGAAAGCTTTGTTTGTTGCTAAAGAAACCAACTAAATCAAACAAGTTGAAGAAAACAAAGACTTGTATAATTGTTTTAATTAAAACTGCCATTTATTCCAGCAAAACTGCAGCACAGTCGTGCTCTCCAAATATTTCTTGCATAGACTTGCATACTCAAAAAGTATTCTCAATAAGTGAAATAAAACGTTGCCAACCATTTTCCAGTCCCCTTTGACACAAA
Source organism: Melopsittacus undulatus (assembly GCF_012275295.1). Lineage (NCBI taxonomy): Eukaryota > Metazoa > Chordata > Aves > Psittaciformes > Psittaculidae > Melopsittacus > Melopsittacus undulatus. The sequence continues at coordinate 4,477,062 of NC_047535.1, read as the reverse complement.
AGCTCCTAAACAAATTGCAAGAAACCCATGCAAAACTTTGGGATGTTTACTTCAGATTTTATCCAAGAGGAATTTATGGAACTTGCCATTCAACTCCAAAGGCATGTTATCTCCAGTGAAATGTAACGCTGCTTAAATCTTCAAAGAACATCATGGTATTTAACCATAAAACTCACTGTGACTTTAGACATTTAAAAACAGCATTAATGCCAGGATCAGACTGCCCTGGATGGTTGTTTTAAGTCTTCAGGGCCACAAGCACGCTCTCTTGGGTCTAGGCCCTCCATATGTTCAGTCTCCAGTACAAGTTAAAGCAGAAACTGCTTTGCCTTTCTCTAGCTGCTAAGCCCCTTCACCTCTTCCCACCCCACAAGGTTATTCTGGCATCTCCAAACAAGTCGGATACAGAAGGGATTTTGATAGTAGTTCCTCAGCTTCTGCAACCAGTCCTAGCCTCTGCTTCTTAATTCAAAGTATGAATGATACAAATACATCTCAGTTTTAATTGAAGGAGAATGTCTGACCTTTCTATAAAATAGAGTCACACAAGGTTCCTGTATTTCTTGTGACCTTTCCAACACTCGTAAGGCTTTTAAGCACACGCGTTCAGCCTAAATTTGAAATCTTTTGTCTTCTTCAAGAATAAATTGGCTTCCAGTGCAAATTTTGAGCCCACATTTCACTGTTAGTGTTTGAATCCAGCATGTTGTTACCGTGTGGTAACCTGAACCATGCTTTCTTTCTCCTCTCAAATAATCTGTTCAGATACTATAGTTTAGCTTGAGGCTGTCTTTTATCTTCTTTCTCAGCAGTCCGAGAACTCTTTATCTTCACCAATTTGTGAAAGAAAGAACCATTTTTTGTATATATTAATTTGTTGTGTCATTTCAAAGACCTCCCTTTTTTCCAAGATTCCTCAGCATTAGCATTTTTAAGCTTGGAAATATCCAATGGAAGCCATAATCAATGAAAGAAAACCTTGACATTTTCTTCTAAACATATGTTTGGTTGAGTTCTTTGGTGGAGTTCTTTGGAGGCTGTAAAGGAGCTTATAGTAACAACTCCCTTTTTTCTTCTCTTTCATTTTGCTTTTCCAGTGACTGGATAACTGAAACAATTTGAAGTCTGTTTTTACCAGAACCTGATCACCACCTGACTGAGTGAAGAAACTGAGGACTGTTTGAAAGTAAGGCCTTTGGCAACACATACACCTTGCTCAGACTGTCTCACAGCTTCATCTTATCATATAAAAGGCTTTTCCCAGCGTTGCCTGAGAACAGTGAAAACCTCATTATGAGCTGAAAACTGTTTGGGATTTCAATGTCGATAATGAAAATCTTATTTATGGAATTGCTGAATACGCAGATAAAGTCTAAAAAGCAACAGCCTGCTAGACAAAATAACAGTCCTAGGGAAAAGGAGTAATGTAATTACATCATTCCTTTTTTATAGTGGCCTTTTCCTTCTATGTACGTATTGAAAGAGAGTCAAAGAACTGTGAGATACAATTGTTTCTGGCATCTTCCAACCTGATTTCAGAACTCACATGAGTTTCCTGTGTCCAGTCAACATGCTGGTAGAATGCAAAAGTCATTATCTCTCTGACAGTGCTGAAGGTGTGAGAGCATTTTTCGGCTCATCAACCTTTAGGCTCATGTAATGAAAGGTGTGAACCCCCACTAGAGAAGGAAGGAAAAAGTAAGTAGGGATCAAGAAATTCCCATCCTTTTCTAAAAGACAGGATATGTCCTCTCATGAGTTGTGTTGTTTCCATATTGCTAACGGAGCTGTGATGGTAGAGACAGCCTTCTTGGACTAAAACCTTTAGATTCACTCAAAGCTGAGACAAGTTTAAGAGGAAAATGTGTGTTGTAGGGGAAGAAAGGCTATACTGTACTTCATTACATGATTTTATTCCACTAAAATCAGTAATCATATCACAACAGAGCTAGTGAAATATCTTGGGAAATAAGGTCCTTTAATATAAACTTCTCTGTCTGTCTGTCCTTCTATACGGCACCTCCCAACATAGTGTCTGAGTACAAAGTTCTTCACCCTCATCTGATTTAAAACTTCAAATGGATGTGGTAAAGACCTGTTGTCCATAGTAAACTACTCAAGATGAATCAGCTGTTCAGATTAGCCTTTCAGAAATGATAATGGAGTTCTGTGTTCACAGCTGAGTTATTTAAACTGTCTGATTTGGTCCACAGCTTCCTTGGACATTAATAGGTTGACTGCTATGTCGCTGAACTTAGTGCATGAAAGGTCAGCCTTTGAAAAGCTAAATAAGGTAAGTGCAAACTGAAGCATGTTCCAGGCGATTCCACCTACTCTAAATGCACTTGAAACCCCTAAGAATCACTGCTGCTCCTTAGCATTTTTCCATATCTGATTTCAAAGTGGTAGATCCTTGGATCAATACTTTGATTTTTACCTCTCATCCACCAGGAGAGATTCAGAGGGCTGCTCACATGTTATAAACATATGCCTCTCCTGATGCATCTTGAGTAAAGCTGATTGAAAACTTCTTAGAAGATACAGCTTTTCATCAGTGAATGCAGGCAGGGGTGAATTTGAAAGGTTTTTTCAGGACTACAGCAATTTGGCTGAAATTACCAAGAAGCACCGTTATCAGGCAGGGACACTTCAATAAAGATGGAATGCCTCATTTGACTTCTGTTTGATTATATTGTATATTCTAGCATACTGTTGTGCACACCTTGAAGCGATTAAATCAAAATGAAGAATTCAAACAGTATCAAGATGAAATGTTTTCAGCTGTCCCAAAACAAAAACATTTCAATTAAGGTAGCTTTGATGATCTCTATGTTGAAGCTATTTCATTTTTGTGCTACCTGTCAGCATTTAGATCATTACTTGTGCTTAAAAGGAAAGCAGATTTCGGCATACTGATGTTTCTTCCAGAACCAGCAGCCCTCCTCCGCAGCAGCCCATGAGAGTGATTGGAAGAGTTAGAGTAAGAACATCTCTCTTCCCCTTGCCCAAGCCCTCTCTTTGATGTGGGACCATGGCAGGGGGGAGAGGAAGGAGAAGGATAAGAGTTAGGGTTATCATCTATAAATAGACAGTACTTCACACTCACTTTCTTGAGTGGTCTTAGAGCTCTAAGGGAAAGAAGAACAAAATGAATCTAAGAGAACTTTAGGGAAAGTTTTGTACATTTCAGGAACGTTCCAAAGTAAAAATTGGCTCTGGCAGTCCAAATTTAGAGGCTTATTCTTTCAAAAGTTTCATTCTGCCCTGTGTTTCCCAGCTGGAAAGCTTGTTGAGCAATAAGCATAAATGTTTGTTGAACATAAATCATTGCACATGACTAGTTCTCCATCCATGAAAAGCATTACTACTTGTTTTCTCCTTCTGTAGTTGGATGGTTACTGCAGCCTCCTTATGCAATAGAGCTAAATGCTAAGTGAAGGCAGCAGCTTGGTTCAAGCTTGGTTCATTTTAGAATATGGGAGTTGTAAGCTGAGCAAACTGGTTGGGATTTTTAGCAGAGGAAGGTTGTCATCACACTTTGACCTGAAATGGAATAAAACTGTCCATTGTGAATGGACCCAACAGCAAAGCTGTCAGCGTTACCCAAAAATCTTTTTGAGAGAATTGTCTTATAAGGACTTTCCTGCATTGGATTTCTTCATGTTTGTTTGTTTCAGTTTTTTCCCCATAGGTGAAGAGGATGTAGAAAATACTCCATGTGAATCCTACTGTGGCTTTTCTGCTGAAGGATTGTTTGGTGGGAGGTAAGCAAAAAGGCCATTTCTGGTGATGATTAAACCACTCCAATCTGATGTTAAAAAGTATAATAAGAATCTTGTCCTCTAAACCAACAAGCAAGTGATACCCAAGCCAGGAAGCTCAAAATCCACAAAATAAACCTAATTCCAAAAGCTGGATTTGGTTATTAATTGACTGATTTCCTACCAATAAGAGCACATTTTCAGGCTGGTGGGCTTGATGAGAGGTACTTGAAAGCCCAAACTGAACAAGCATGTGAAATATTTAAGGCCACATTTTTATATTTATTAAAAACAGCCTAAATAATTAAACTGGTTGATTCACTAGTGGCTTTCAGGCTCATGCCCAGAGTGAAAGGTCATGACCTGACATACCAGGGCCCCACTTGGTACCGATGATTGACAGGAAAAGGAAATAAGTTGATATCTTTCACATGGGAATCACAGCTTGTAGCAACTATGAGCAAGTGGGCTATTTGGACTTTGTGGGAAAACTTAATTGTGTTATTATTCAAAATCTTCGTTCCCAAAGTTGGTTCAATGGTGATTTATTTACTTATGTGATAAAACAGCTGTGTACTGTAATAAAATACAGGTCACTTGCTGATGTTTAATGCACAAAAGTGGGGATATGTTTGGTTTCTTTTACTTTGAACTTACGCTCATGCTAGGCAGCAGGGATGACTGAATTGTCAGGAATTTTCTGTTAGTGCATTGGAAATAATTAATGTTCTCATCATACTATATGTATTCTTAGGTATGGAGAATGAGGAAGGCACCATACACTGAAATATGAGCGCCTCTCCACCATAAGCTTTCATTATTTCTTTATAATGATAAAAAGGGGCTGCATTCAGTGCCAGACAATGTCATGGCCCAAGAGATTTCAGTGGCCTGCAGAAAAAAGGAGAAAAAAGCATTTATGATATGAATGAGGATTTGAAATGGCTTTTTTAAAAAGGCCTAAGATCCACTTTCACCCTAAAATCTGAAATCACTTGAAAGATGTCTAGATGCAAGCGAGTTTGAAGAATAGCAACTTTCCACCAGGCTCTGTTTTATATGCAGTATCACTGCCATCTTGGCCATGCTTTGTTACAAGGTCACATAAAGGTACCAAGCAGTAGGGCACAGTCTCACTTCACGTATTGTCTGATTTGTTCTAGCAATGAATCCTGTCATCTTCCTCCAGAGTACATATTCTTTACCCTAGTCATTTACAAGTTACTTAAGTGATGCACTCTTTGTTTACTACTCTGAGTTCTCCAGGAGAATTTTAAGCCTTAATATAACCTAATTATGACACTGATAACAGCCTGGTTACACAGTAAATCAAGATAAAGGTTGCTTCATATGGGGTAAGAGCTGGTGGTATTTCTCCTTCATTGTTTTGATGTCATTCCTTCATATTTAACATCGGGCCACAGTGCATGGTATTTTACAAATAGTGTAGACTACAGATCCTGCCACAGGAGTACAGTCTGTGATGAGTAAATTCTTTTTCCCAGCTGAGAAAGATAAATGAAATGAACAAAAATGAGTCCAGGGGCAATACGATACTCAGAATTGAAGCAATACCAGTCTGGAGCAATCCAATACTCAGAACTGAAGCAATACCAGACGAGAGCAATACCAGTCTGAGTCCACTCAACATTTCAGCAGAAGGGGGAGCTACTCAGGATACCAACTTTTTTTCCATCGAAAAAGGTATGTACATCCTGTACCTACTTGTCCTGAAAGGAAAAGGCCATAATTAACCCAAATCCAGTCATTTTCTAGAATTTATTCAATTCTAAAACTGAGATACTGCAAACTAGAAAGCATAGCTATCACCAGACAGTGAAGTATCAGCTGTAGATACTTGGAAACTTGTCTGCTGGGTTAGAGGCTGCAGTCTGACCTTGTGTAGCCCATAAAGGGTTTGAAAATCGTGACGGCTTTGGTTTATGACTGACTTTGGCTAGATTCAGCCTGAACATCAAGAGGCAAAAGGCTCTCTATCCTGTGCCAATTCTCTGATCTTTCCATTGCAATCCACCTCCCCACCTCCAGGCTTTCTGTTTCAGCAACTCCCTGAAGTGAGCACCACGACTGTGAATTGAGAAGGGAAGAAGCCCACAACTCTTAAGAAAAGAGCAGTTATTCTTAGCTTTGTTTTGCTGATGTTTTCTTTCCTTTTCTCCTTTTTTAAAGAAAACAGAAAGCCTGCCAAAACTTGGGCTCTTTGATGTGCTTTGGAAAGGAAAACAATGCTATCTATCCAAGCCCTCTGAAAGGAACAAAAATATGTCATTTTAAGGCATGAATTACTTGAGAGGAACAATCAATACATTTCACAATTAAGGATGGTCAAGAATTTTTGGATGTTTTGCTGGAAATGTTTGATTAAAAAAATTCCAGAGACATCTTCCTATTTCAGTGAAACTTTCTCAGAGAAAACTTCCCGAATTGTATGGTAGGTGAAAGGCAGGAGGGGGAAGAAATAGGAAGAAACCGATACTTGCTATAGAATATTCAATAATTACCCTCAGAGATATCCTAGACCCCATTCAAGCTTTTCTTCTGTCAATTTGGATTGAGTATGTGAACCTGCCTCATCCATTTTATTCATCTACTTTGGGATGAGTATAAAGAACGACCATAAAAACAGTATCTGTTCTGGTTTGTTTGTTGATTCAGCTTTTAGTGGACACATAGCTTTATAAAACTCTTCAGCTGCAAATGAGACACTGACTTCATTGTCTCTTAGTGAGGAAATTTGTTTAAGATGGAAGCATCCCAGGTTGTAATCTTTGGCCTGTAAATGCAGGGAAGCTTTTTTGCTTCAATCTCAGAAGCTGTAACTGAGTAACTGAACTTCTGTTTGCCCTTTCTTTTTAAGGTTTCTCCTCCATCATCCCAACAAATATCAAAAGAGCTGATTTATGCAATGAGAGTTTTGGACACTTTTATCAAGTCCAGACATTCATTCTACAATGTGATTAAAGAAGCACTTGTGTTATTTCTCTCTTTTTGTCAGAATTTTTACATATCTCATTTTTGGGGGGCCATCCTATGACACTGCCCATTGCATAGTTTACACTCTCTGCTCTCCACTGCAGTGGCTGTCTGGGAAATGCTTGCACTTGTACAATGCAGCTTTAAAGAGGTTTCTGTTTATATCTTGTATTTCCAGTCCAGTGTTTTCAAAGAAAAATGAGCAGAAATTAGACATAGCCTGCAAATGACAAGGTTTGTTGCTCGAGGCTGATGAAGATGTTTGTTCTCTTATTGTCTATGCTGCATTTACCCATGCATTAAGATGGTTTACTTGGAAAGATCACTCCCTACCTCAAGTTCAGACTACTTGTTAAGGTTAGAAAGGTGAAGAAGCCTGACTTCCGGAAGAAGGGTGTTGTGTATTTCTTGGAGGGTTCTTAGTCTGAGCATCTAATAATCTGAGACATCTCTAATCACATTATGAAAGTCCAGGCCGGGATTTCAGACTTTGAGGATAGCAAGCCAATGCCTTAAATTAGAGGTTTCAATTAGAGAATATTAAATTCTCTTCTGTAACAGGAGATGGTTTAGGAGAAATGGGAATAGCCAGGTGGGAGTAATTGGTTTTGGAAGAGTTGTATGTGGGAGCTCTGCCTAGTACTTTCTGTTGTTATGGCTATTTTCCTTCCACAGCTCAGGAAAACTCATATTTATGCACACTCTTACCCTTCCCTGGGATTCCCCAACTCGGAGACTGTCAGCATTGGCTTATTATACAAGCCCTTTGTTTTATCCTATACAATACATCCCGCTATATGCAATTTGGCCTCTTAACCTGCCATGAAATCTTTCAAGGGCTTGTTGCTGGAAGATGTTGTCTCTCTTTGCTATGATTTGTGCAGCCGTGGCTGCATTTTCATGACAGCTTATAATGATTCGTGGTGGGTTGCAATACAATGAACTCATGCTGCAGAACAGCACACTGAAAAAGATCTTTCAAATTATTGTTCCGGTGCAAAAGGTGCCCAATCACCTTCCACCTGCGGATTAGCTGGTTGCTATAGGAACACACTGTAGCTTTTCAGTGCTGTGCTACTGTAGTGCCCAGATTACTGACTCTGACAAACACAATAGGGGAAAAGAATCACAGGTTATTAGTGCTGCTGATGATGTGATGTTATAAACCTGGGGTGGCATAGAGCGGATGAATAGAGCAAGAGCCTTGAAATGCGAAGGACAGGAGGAGGAGAGGGAGCAGAGTGAAGTGGAGCTAAAGTCATCACTACGGAAATGTTGTCTTTGATCTTATTTTCCACTCTGAATAGATATTTTCATAATATAATGCCAAATGCAAGCAACGCTGTAACTGATGGCAGAGCCACTGGTCATGTCTTTATGTTAGTAGGGGGCTACTCCTCCTCCTTTCTCTTTTCTTCCAGTGAGTACTGAAATCTGAACCTTTTCATTCCTGCAGGATTAACTCTGACCAAGGTCAGAGCAACTAGTCACCAATATTCTTCATTGAAGAGTCAGGCCTCCTACATCCCTGGGAAATACCACCTGAAATACCCACCTAAACACAGGAATTTGACAGGGAATTTTGCAGCATGAGAGTTGTGTGCTGAATAGCTGAGATCAGGTCTCTGTCTACTTTGGTGGCCATAACCGAGACTCAGGAGTTTACGCCTCTGAGTGCCCTCCTGCAGAGCGAGCTACCTACATGCATCGTAGGGGAGAAATAACTCAGCTCTGATTCGTAGACGATCTGAAGTTCCCAGAAATAGCTTGGTTACCACTTGTGCTTGGGCAGGGTGAAGCAATAGAATAAAATATATCCTTGTCCATTGCTTGTGTGCCTTGAGCAAAACAAGCTGTGTTTAGTCACAAGTTCACCAGATGGTACTCTGGGGGTTATTGCTGTTATATTACATTACTGCAATATATTAGACGTGGCGCAGTGATTCATTCTCTCTCCTCATTGCTTTAGGAAGCTCTGTTACCTTCCCAGTGGAAGCACAGCTGACCCTGCTGCTCATGACCTTTGAGACCCATGTTGGTGCGTGTCCACCATGGACGGGAAGGTCAGTCCAATAACAGCACCAGGCATTACAGAAAGACATGGTTTGCATTCATCTGTGTGGCCAGAGAATCATATGCGTAAGTGACTCCACTTTCTGATTAGCCACCTGATTTGTACCATAGTTTTTTTGCAATCCTGTTTCCTTCCTTTTCTGTATTCATACCCAACTTGTGTTGCCTTCACATTGGGCCCTTGCACTAGGCCCTTGGAACTAGTGTGACCCTCTAAGCTGGGAAATGGCATTGCTCGACCACTTGTTTGCAATTGAAGTGAAGTACAGAGTTTGTGCTATACTTTTAGAGCCCAGAACTATTAAAATATCACCGAGAGGCATTGTTTTCCTCCACTTCTGCTATTCTGTAGGCTGAAACCTTGAGTTGAGTGAATTATGTGCTGACTGACACCTTACAACCCATACAGGATTGATGCCACATATGCATGCAGGGCATAGGTGCTGCTGTTGGTCAGCTGGACTGCCCCTGGGACCATCTGGCACCCTCTTTAGCCTCCCTGACTCCACCATTATGTTTACTGACCAGCTGCTTTTTCTCATTGCCAATGGCAAAGCTTCCCAAGCCACCACTTCCACTTGCTACTAAAGGAGACAAAGAAATACTACAGCCTTTTACCCTTTCCCAATAACCTTGAGCTTCTGGTGCCCTGAGGCCCTACCCCAGTTCACAGGTTGCCTTCTGCTCTGCAGCACTGTTGTCATGGTAGGATGCTAACATTAGCTTCCCTGGTGCCTTCTTGCTCTCCCTAGCCACAAGCACAGGATTATCTATTCCACTTCCACAAATTAATGAATCCATAAGCAATACAAGAAGTGAGAGAACTTATTTCAGTTTTGCCTGAGGCATCTAAGAGAGTGATGAAGCAGGTTGGTCTGAACATGCTTGGATCAGAACTTCACCACAGGTGTTACTGTAATTTCAGGCAACTTGACAACTGCAAATTGGACCCTTTGTCCCTTAGATTATGCTTTTCATTTCATGTTCCTCTGGAGGAAAATGAATTTCCTGGGCTGAACTCCTGTCTGCAGATTCAGAGGGACAGGACACATTCTCCCTGTATACTTTTAAATGGCTTTAAATGAGGACTTACAATGGAAATGGAGATGGACACCTAACCAGGGAAGTATGACAATGGAGTTCCAATCAAATAATGGGAAAATCTTCCATTACCATAGTCACATGTATGTATGACCTTAGCAATGCCCAGGACTGCTATGGGAGCAACAGTGCAGTGCTCCTGTTATGCCTTATTTTTTTATCAACAATGTTCTCCTTCACTTTGACGTCAGCTTCAAGATTGCTTGCTGTGATGTGCTGCACCTTTCATATTTCCTTTCCAGTCATAATATTGCTTCAGTCATAACCTCAGCACTTTGAGGAATAATTGTCCCTGACAAGGGGGTGAATCACTGGCAGAGAGTTGATAAGCATTACATACAGATGACAGAAGTCAGGACATATCGGATTACTGCTGTGAATATAATAAAAGAGAGCCTAAACACTTTGGCAGCTCAAAGACAAGCCATTTCATAACTCTCTAGTGGGGCTATTATCTTCCATTTACTGCCACTGATAACCAGGTTGCAACTGTCTCCCTAGGATCTAGTTACAATTCACGTAACACTTAGAGCACCAGACATATTGGAGGACACTCAGATGAGGATAATTTCGTAAAGATCATTTATTTTTAAATTTTTATCTTCCTTGCTCCCCTCTTTATAGTGTGATAAGAACCTAAATCGGGAAGCTTTGAACTTTGTTCGGGAAAGGAGAGTTCATGGTCATCTTCCCTTTAATCTTTTACTCCTGAGGTTCTTTTGAAGCCAGTCATTCATATCCAGCTGAATAAGTGACAAGCAGGTTTCCACCTCTCTTGCTCTTGTAATACATGCACCTAGACCTAAAAGCTTGTTCTAATACTGACTCCATTAGGTTTCCATGTAGGTGTTATGTTTTTATTTTTGTAGGCAGGAAGGGGCAGCTGAGCTTACAAATCAAGGGGTGTTGGTGTGCAGCAGTAGCAGATAACTTACAGCAGTGCCCATTACAGTCTACATGGATGGAATCTGGATACAGGTGGTATTTATATGCACTGCATGAGATTTTGTTTCCAAACTTCACTGCCTAAGATTGATTTAACACTTCAGGCTCTTTGATGTCAAAAATCTCTCTTTTACGCTAAAGACAAAAAGAATTACTTTGCTGTGGCAGAAATCTGGCAAATGACCAGTGAGTCTCCTTACTATCCAGCACACCTTTGAGAAATACTTACTAAGCTTAGGGATGAAACTTTCTCTGTGTGAAGTGAAACTATATTCTGCAAAATCTTTCTCCTGAAGCAATACATGAGCAGCAAATATGAGCTCACCTCAGCTTTCAACATATGAGGTGTTTTTAAATGCAAGACAAAAGCTGTTTCATTCTCAGGCTGAAGATACATATATACAGCTGTAGATGGGAGCCTTATTTTGTAAGCCTGGCCACATAAATCCATACACAGATTCGTGTCTGCCAGATCCTCCTTCACAGCCACTGGATGCAGAATGTCTTTGCAAAGAAGGCTCAGAAGGGAAGGGCTTCTGAGAGCAAGTGCTATCGGCAACTCAGAGGTTGCACATTCATAGATGTATTCCTAGACCCCATGTTAAAATGTTCTCCTTACATTCTCATTGCTGGAAGTTCTGCAAAGAAGCCTCTCTACATGTGTTTGATTAGTCAGATTTGGTGAATTAGGAACTACAACATCCTACCCCCTCTACCACTTACATCTTTATCCCCTATCGCAACTTTATGTCTTAGCTGGCCAAAATGAGGTCCTTACTGTTATGTATAAACCATCACAAATCTATCTGGAGAAAATTGAACCAGGCTTTCTTAAACTACAAATATAGTAGGTTTAAATTTGCCTTCTCAATACAGTTTACATCACTGCTTGATTTTTCACAGCACAAGTCCTCTGCTTCAGAGAACCAATAAAGGACAACAGCAATTAAGGGGGGGAGAAAAAAAGTTAAGTCATTGTTGAAACAGTAATTCCAAGTGGTTTCTCTTCAGGACTTCTGGATCTTACCACTAACCTTCCTACAGCCAGGGAAAGCCAATGTGCCCTGCTTTATCCATCTGTAAAATAAGGGTGATCAATCTTACCTGCTCGGCAATTTTGTCACATGGTGCAACCAAGTAATATCTGTAAATTGCTTTAAGATGTTGAGATCAAGGGAATGATGGAAGTGCCAAGTGTTGTTGTTGTTTCTGTATTAACAATGTTGGCTGTTTTCACTGTTCATATGGTAGCCTGGCTGGAATTGGGCAGGAAGCCCAATAATACCAGCAACCAACAAGAAACTAAAATAAAATGTTTTACTTAATGAGTGCCTCTGTTTAATCAGAAGCCTGTGTAATTATGTCACAGAGGGCTAAGGATCTAATGTTTTCCTAATACATTTGCTTTTAAAGGGACGATTAACCTGGCATATTTCAAAGATGATAAGCTGCTTCTTTGTTCAGTTCCAGTTATGATTTTCTGCATTCCCTGGTGGATCCAGAGAGAACCTGAGAGTCAGAGGCTTTTTCTTAATTGCACAGTAACTATCTTGTATGTCTGATGCTAGAGTATTTTCTAAAGACATAGGCTATTAGTCCTAGGTTGGATGAGTTTGCAAGAGAATTCAGGTGCTGGATTTATTCTGGTTTGGCTCCTCTGCGGCATGGCATACGTTACAGAAAGCCTTCAGTATATTTGCCTTAAACAGGCAATGTTCTTAGAAGGCACTTTGGCTAGGAAGAAGGGATAAAACTATACCTTTCCTTGAATCCAATAAATCCTGTTTTAAGTAATACAGATTGTTTTCAGTTTACTTCTAAAAGGTACATTTCAACATGCATTTTGCAATATCTGTGTACATGTCTGACCAGTTGGTACATCTCAAATATTTTGAAGAGAATGAAGAGGAACTCTACCTCCTGAAGACAGTTATCTGAAGAGATACTAAACATTATTCTATATTGAGATTTCAGGGAAGATATTTATGCTGTAAGGCACACAGGGAGTGATTTTATGTCATATATATATTAGATTCTCTGATCTAGCCTTCTGTGAAGAGGTTAGATAACCTACATTCTGTTCACACCTTATAGATGTTTGATCATTTCTATTCTTGAAGATCTTGAGTGCAGAAGATCCCATGGGCCCTCCAGGGAACATACTCCAGCCCTTTGCCAGTAAGGAAGTTTTCTAGTATCTAAGCAGGCTCCTCTGTGTCATGTTTTGGTTTGCCATGATAAGGGTGGAAGACACATTATCGCCTTCCCCTTCCTCTGGCAGATAGCCCCACACAAGAACATTATGTGTTTATGGTGAGATCATTTACTACGTATTTGTTCAAACTCTTTCACAACATATTTTGTCTTTGTGTTTAGGTGTGAGAATACTGAGAATGAGATACTTTTTTCATATAGTATGGTAGTTCTGCATATTCCTTGATTGCTGTAAATTGCTTTTAAAGGGAAAACAAAATGGTCTCCTATTGGAAGCAAAAAAGATTTACCTCCTTTTCTATGAGCTATCAGCCATATGGGAATTTGTAGAAAGGAAAGAGTTAATAATATCATGATCAGGTCAGCAACTTTGAAAGGCTCCTCCACTTTGAAAACCATTTTCTTAATTATTTTAAGTTAACACTTAAATGCATAGAAAAAAAAATCACGTGTAATCTGAAACCCCAGACATGGGGACAGGACTGGATTGAGATAACATTAAAGATTTTATTGCTGTTACATTATAAATTATTTCTATTATGATGGTCCTGTGGGTATTACATTCTGTCAGTTCGCTTTCGCTGTTACATCACTTAATGTTATTAACACACTTTAGGGTATAACATTACAGTTTTATTGTGGAAACCTTAAACACTTACATCCAAAGTACTGAATCAAGTTATTATCTTAGCTGACCAGATCTGGTCTATTATCATTTTATCACTCATAAAAACCTGTGATTCAATTTGATTTAACACTTGATGAAAAAATCATGGCTTATATATGCTTAAACCTAGTTGCAATATTAATACAAAGCAACACATGGATGACTTCATTTTATTAAAGTTGAGGTAGCTCTGGGAACTGCATTTATGATCTTTATGCCACATGAGAAATTTGATCTGACCTGTTGGCATTTGTGAACTAGTAAACTGATTTCATACCAGTATATTAAAGAATTGTGAATATTTTATCTTTCTTACTGCAGTCATTATCCACTCAGAGACCATACATTGACCACAGTGTGCTAACCAAGGTAAAAGGTATCTCTCCCTGTCTTTTAGGCTGGAAAAATGTTGCACTTTCAAAGGCAATTCACAGTGCTCCACTGAGTTTTATATTAGAAAGAAATTAGGCCCTTGTTTCTCTGTTGTCTGTATAGGCCAGCAAAGCTCTTTAACACTTGGACAATATTTAGAGGCCAGAGAGGTTCCCCTGAAGTCTCTGATTGGCATTGTGCAGACAGTTGATTATTGGCTTTGGTTATCTAGTTGAGCCAAAGTAAGAATACATTGGTTAGCACTGCCTGAAGTATTTCAAATCTTACTTAGGTTGTGTGTTGTTTGATTTGAGGAGAAGGTGGAAAACTGCATGTGAAATTTAAAGTGTATTTCAGAAATGAAAAATCAGGATGTTTTACATGTTGAAAATGTCAAAATGGAACATTTTGTCTTTTTCACTTCAGGGGGAGGGAGAAGACAAGACTATGCTGGTGTGCAAAAGTGGTGCTGAATAACCTTAGAAAGGAGGTCTGCTCCTGCATCCCATTTCCCACTGAAGTCGGAGGAAGGAGTTCGCTCAGCCCAACATCCAGGAGTTCACCAACACAATGGCTTTCCAAGCAGTTGGGTGGACACACGGAACCATTCTGGCATGCACATGAAATCTCCCTAGCAACAAAGATGACAGCTTGGTAACAGCAGCTGTTGCTTAATGGAAAACATTAGAAAAATAACTCATTCTAGATCTATGTTCCCTCTTTACATTTTCATATTTATCACAAGAAAAGTGTTCTAAGAAAAAAACACCCCACACCATCCAGAACTTTAAAAAGCTTTAAGGTGCAAGGGTCAGACACACAGCTGTGCATGTAAAGAGATGAGCTTCAGAAGTGTGATTTTGTTATTCTGGCACACACATTTTTCTTTTTAGCCACAGCTATATTGTTTGCAACTTAACAAGTGGGCCTATGTACATGCTGTGGGAGTGCCGTGGATGTGCTATTATTTATTCTTGCATCAAACATGAGAGAAGGCCAAGTGTGTGTTAAATTCCAAGTCAGCGTTTTTGGTTACTGTTGCTTGAAGTACATCCATTTCTTCCAGTATATCAGAGCTTGGTTCAACAGAAAGGAATTAGTATCCAGACAAAAGCAAATCCTTGTGTCTGGTAAAATCTTCCCCTTTTAATTTCTTTAATAAAAGCAAACACCAAATTATTTTTTCTTCTGTTGTAAGTGTTCTGAAAAAGTCCAGGGAAGACATAAAGACAAGTATATAGCAGCTTCCCGAGGTGAAAAACAAATCAGAGTAAAGCTACATCACCGTGTGAAATAGACAAATTAGGTGGAGATACATTAACTACTGTCATTCATCAGTCTGAAGTGATACAATTTACTACATGATAATAATGGCCATAGTTGTATAAGTAGTAAAGGTAAAATTACATCATGACTTGCATTAGCAGTATGAGATTATATCCTGATTAATGCACAATTAACTTGTCATGTGTACAGCGCATGTGTTTGTGGGTGCACAGCTGGGTTATGCTATGTCTCATGCTCACATATGTAGCATTTATCACTTTCTCCTCTATCTCCAGAAATTAAATGGCTTCATCTACTAAAATCCATAAACACCCTGCCAGCTTAATGCAGAGCCATCAAGTACAACTAAGAGACCATTGGAGATGACCACTGGAGAATCTTGAACACCTGCATGAATCCTGTTTCTCTCTATGGATTGGGAGCCGCATCCACAGTTCCAGGGAGACATCTCCAAGGTGAGAGCAACAACCTTACCTGCTCCTCTGCTGGCAGGTACCAGGCACCTGAACTGTTCTCAGAGGTGTATATCAGAGCTCCTACTCCCAAGAGAAAGCCCCCAACACACAAAACGACTGTGGGTGAGGAATTCCTTTGCTCCTTTTTCAGTCTGATTTTGAAGGGGAAAATAATTAAGCTAAAGGGGCAGCTGAGAAGGGTTTTTACTTTTATTTGCAATTATGGATGGAGGTGCCTCAACTTCACATGAACTCCTCTGTAGATGCAGAACTGTGTTATGTGTCCATGTGCTGGCTCCCTCCCTGCTTTTTTTCAGTTGTGAGTGTGTGTGGTTACACATCTGGGTGTGTGCAAACATGTACAAAATAGTGAGGTAGTTAACACTGTTGGGGGGAAACAAAAGACCTCCAAGTTTTAATCTCTGTTCTATCGCAAACTCAGTGTTTGTCCTTGAGAAGCTCATTTTAATTTCTCTTACCAGGTTTCTCAGCCTGAAGTGAGGGGGAGGGATAATAACGTTGTTATGCTAGCCTACCTCACGCTGTATGTGATACTCAGTTAGCTGTTTGAAGTTGCAAATTGCTGAGTGATGATGGAACATAACTTTTCAAAATAAATGGCATCAGAGTTTATTTTTTTCCACACTTTTTAGTACTAAAATCTACCAGAAAGGGTTGGCTGACTTTGATCCTTCCTGTGCTTTATTTTCACGTTTGATGCTTCTCCCCAGTTCCAACACCAAATGATGGTCATTTTCCAGCACTTCAAATTTAGAAGAAAAAGCTCATATAGCAAGGAAAAAATCTAATCATTTTGTTGTCCTGAAATTTCTTTTGCAGCTGACAGCATCGAGTATTTGCTGGTTTGGGTACAAGGCACCCAGCATTTGGGAGCATGCAGATTCTGAGTCCCTGTTTTGCACATCTTGAGTGTTCAAAAGATGAAGAGAACCATATTATATTTGGACTTAACTATTAGAATATTTTTAAGTTCTTCAGAATTACTTTTGCTGAATAGAACTTAGCAGACTAGAAATACTGTTTAAAGCCTGAATGGCTACAAAATATACTTTATATTATATTATATTTCTTCTGTCTGGAGTAGACATTTGACTCCATCCCAGACAAGTAGTCCATTTTTGTCATTAGGGATTCACTTTATTATACTGTAGTCTCCATTTTCAGTATATCCTGAGAGATACCGTCAGGAGATGATGCTACAGAAAGCTGGCCAAGGCTTCATTTACACAGGTAAAAATGACAAGTGACATGACCATTTATGTGAATTTTAATTCCTGATACAACAAAACTCAGATAATTTCTTACATTGGCATTAAGCCTGTATTTGAGTGCACATTAGGCCTTAGACAAGCATAGGAGAGACAAGAATCTGGTCTGCTCCCTTTGACATGTCACTAAAAATATATTATCAAAAATAAAATCAATCTCTCCCATTCTTCAGGATTGGTTTGTGTGTCTCTTGAAGTACTTCAGGATGACAGAAGAGAGACACTTCCAATTGCACCAGCTGAAATAACTGACTTACTCTTCACTTATAAGAGTGAATTTAAGATCCAGTGATATCAACACTTACATTGGCCAAGGAAAAAGGTAGGAGAAAAACAGATTATTTCCTTCATTGCTAATCTCACTATTAATAAGAATTGTCAAGTCTGCAAATCTAAGTAATGGAGACTTGGGGCATGTTGAGCATTCAGGCAAAATACTTTGGGTTGAAGTAATTAATACAAATTTGAAACATTTCAGTGTTAAACCATTAAAAGTAAATTAAAAATACTGTCATTACATTTTAGACAGATTCCCACTTCAAACCAAGAAATGGGGAAAAAAAAGCTTAAATTAACACCCTTCCCCCCAATCGTGCCATTCTATAGATAATGTTTTGAGGGGAAAAAGAAGAAAAAGAAACAAATAGTCAAAGGGATTTCACATTGCCAAACTCGTATTCTTTCTGACAAAAAAAGTTCTGTGCAGAACTTTGTCCAAGCAGACAATTAATTTTTGCTGCTGTTGAGAAGCCATCACAGCTCACAGAAACCAGCATAATCACTGGCTCACACCTGTGTTAATTCCTCAATTACCCTCCCAAGGGGTGGAGCCTTCCCAAGACAGACACAGGTAACTTCTCAGCCACAAATAGCTGCTTGCCCTCTGTGCTGTTGGCTACCAAATAAATTAGAGGAAGCCACACTGTTCGGTTAGCACCAGCTCTGCTGTCTGGGAGGGCTAGACATTAATGCTTCATTTTGCTTTTTGAAATTCCCTCTCAGCCCCAATTACTGACGTCTAGGCAGGAAGCCTGTGAGAGCTTAAGGGATCTGACATCCATGACTAAGACAGTTAATACGCCTTGTCAAACAGTGACTAACACGAGCCAGGTAGCAGCTCGCCTGCTAGCATTACAGAGCAGAAATTGGAGGGGTTTGGGGTGCGTCCTTCAAGCTTCAGGAGCCGCTTTGCAATGTTTGTGAGCAGAGAGCACGCAAGGCAAGCGCAAGAGATTATCCTCCCCCCCCTCCCTCCTGTCCCCATCAGTCCCCAGTCCAGCCTGTAATTTGGCAAGATGAATGAAGTGTTTTCGGAGTGTCATCACTTCTGCCTCTGGCAGATTTGCTTCCCCAGTCTGCCTTTCGCCTTTTGGACCTGTCACTCAGCCCTTTGGCAGAGGGGAGGAGGGGGAGGGAGGAGGAAATCATCTCTTTGCTAATCACCTATCACAAGCAATGAAATCCCGCAGGCTCGGTGCCAGCTAGGTACATTTCAAAGGGAAATGGAGGGGGGCAAAGTGTCACTCAAGGCAGATATTTATGAAAGATGACAGTTTGCAAATATCTCAATCTTGGACAAGGCTGCTCCAGTGACACAGAGGAGTGTTGCAAAATTGGAAGAGTCAGCAGCCAACATTTATTTCATCAGGACCTGTCCAATCTTCAGTGATCGCTTGACAGTCTGGGGATTGCTGGCACAAGCCGGCCTCCTTTCTATTGGTTGCTTTCATTTAGTTTGCATGGATCAGTCTAAAGAGTTGTAATAAATATGTAAAGAAGGATAAAGGGAGTAGTTTTGCAGACCTGCATCCTCAATGGAAGAACCGGCACAAAACCCCTTTTTAGCTATGCCAAATAGCAACAGTAGTAATTACATCTCTATTGATCAATTACCGCATGGGAACAGTGAGATATAGGCTGTGTCTCACTCATGGACAACCCCATGACATCGAGGCTCCCCCATTGCCACCAGCAGCTGCCACAGCAGTACTGGCTTCTCTGAGGAACTTTTCTTCTTCCATCCCCAACTATCAACACAGTACAGGAGGGCTGCACTGAATATTTGCTGCTCCTGCAGGAGCCATTTGTAGAGCTCAGTGTGAGCTGAGGTATGTGCCCAACCCTTCATCCACCTTCCACACTGTGAAGTAACTCCACCATGGCAGTCAGCTCAGCCAATCAGGGGGCTCCAGTGCCATCACGTGACCAACACAGGGGTTTATGTCCCGCCTTGTTGCACTAAACCACCTCATGGAGGCGCCATTTTGAGCCGTGGAGGTTGGCTTGGGTGGAGGGATTTTCTGCATGGTGCAGCTCAGGTAAGATGCTGGTGTGTGTCCAGCACCAGGGAATACAGTCACTGCAGGGAGCAGGGTGGGGAGAGGTGGTCACAAGGCCTTGGGAATTGGGGGATTCCACATTTCAGCAGGTGGGAGGGGAGGAACTGGGTTCACACATCGGGTGATGGGATGCGAGCTGGGCAGTGGGGTGAGGGCTGCTGAGCTGTGCTGCTGCAGGTTGTGAGAGCCCCCTCAGACAGGAGAAAGGCACATGCCAGTGCTGAAGTGTTGTTGCTATCAGTCATCCAGTTGGAAATAACAGATTATTCATGCTCCTAAGGGGGCTGGTTCCAGCACTGGTTCTCTGCCTTGTTCTTTAGGGACTGTACCTTCAAGCTTTGAGGACCTGGATGGCTGATCATAGAGTACATGCTTCTGCCTCTCAATTGCCCCTGTTTTTCACTTGCACATGTTAGAAGCTAACTGAGAGGACAGTAGCACAAAAATGCTGTGTCCTACAGGAACAATAGCCTAACAGATTGAATACTCTGCTGTGGGCTGAGAACCAGCAAACAGTTTCTGAAATGCTGTGTTAGAAAGGTCAAAAGTGAATGCACTTATTGACAGCAGCAGAGGAACAAATGCCGTGAGTTGGCATAAAAACTAGAATTTCCGAGTGAAGAAGTTTCCTTTCTTAGAATTAACAATGAATTGTAGGTAATAGATGGAAAATCCTTTCTCAATATTCACTATTTTCATGGTCAAATGGAGGGTCTAAAAGGAGAGACTAATTCAACGACTTGCTGTGTGGTGTTTGCTTGCACTGAGGGTATGTGTGTGTGTTGTGACTCATGAGAAGTAACATGGATGGAGGTGGATTATGTTAGCAAAATGCAAAACTGCTCTTCTGTTTTAGGGTTTTAGCAATTGAAATGGATTGTGAATTCAATTAAAGGCCTTGTTCTTCCTTTCTTTATGCCTTGCATATCTTAGAGTTTTGCTTAACGTAAACTAAACTGTGGTGTAAAACAGCATCCATAGTTCAGTCATCAAAAAGTATTTTCTCAGATCTCAGGGGTTCAGTCGAGACGCACATGGTGACAAGTGGTAAGATGTTAGGGATCCAGAGGAAAGAAGCTTCCATTGCTTTTAGTCTAGTATATTTCTAGTATATTTCAAAACAACAGATAACTCATGGATGTCAGTAGGACTGTGTTACTCTCCAAAACTAATGGTGAAAGGAAATGAAATGTACCAACAAGCTCTGCCTATTCAGAGTCCAACCATGTAGAGTGGGAGTACTCACCAGAGGTTCCTGGAAGTGCAGCTTGCTTTTTGTTAACACTCAGTTCATTTGTATTTGGAGGTGTACTGAAGCCAGTATACTTGTAATGTAGACCCTAAGGTTAATTTCATGCTAGCCAGAGTGGTAAAGCTGTGATGGTCTTCACTGTGTGCTGTGCTAGGCTGTTCAAAACTGGCATGGAGAATCCTCCTCCACAAGTTTCTCTTTTGGCCTCTGCTGGCAGCCCACAGAAAAGCTGATCAGCTGAGTGGGTGAGGGAGAGGTTAACATGCTCCCTTCACTCTATTATAAATATCTTTGCCAAAACAAATTATTCATATCCAAGGATTTGTGGGTAAATCTTCCATCACTGGGGAGGAAAAAAAATGAAGGGCTATAAAAGTCTAGTTAATCACTGCACACCCTGCAAGGAGCAGAAGGCCATTCCAGAGTAATTGGAGTTATCTTCATTATTCTTATTTTCAATTACATTTCAAAATCAAATAACAAGTTGCCTTTCAGACAGCTTCAGGATCTAAATCCCAGTTCTATAATTTTTACTTAGTGCTTACTTAGACAAAAGTTCTCCTTGATTGTAGTGGCCTTTTAGCTTCTTGAAGAAACTTCCTGGAAAAATAGATACTGAGAAAGTTTTGGTCTTTGAAAAAGCAGAATCCCAAGCTGTCCACCCAAATGCCCATGTAGTTCTTGCGAGTCACCTGTCCTGTTATTTAAATCTATAAACAAATAACCGCTTTTCAGGTGCCATCTTGACACCAATTAAACACACAGCTGTGCATCTGTTCATGTGTAGGGCTAGATTACTGATGTGTTGTAACTCAGGCACTGCTGTTACTGTAGAGTAAGCAGAATGGTTCTTAATAATTATTAAACAGTTGATAAAAAAAAATAATGGCTGCATCTAAACTGTCCAAAGCAGGCGTGTGGTATGTTTCTTTATGGGCCTTCATGGAGGTAGTTGGCTGTGCTATGAGTTAAATGTTAGTGGGCTGATACCTGCTTATGCTGGAGTGTACAGGGAAGATGTCCTCAAAGGTTTTTGGTTCTGGGATGCAATGTAAAAATTGTTATCAGAGCAGGTCTCTTATAGTTAGAGACATCTCTTGTAGGTTTCTAGTTACTTTTCTGAAGTATTCCTATACATACAAATCTGCACATACATGTGTGTGTATGTGCATATATCCTTATGTCAACACTAACCATCTTGGCAAGATAGACACTGGCTAGCAGGAAGGTGCTTCTCTTTCTCAGATCAACACAGTTCCGTCTCGCTTCATAAGGCATAAAAGTGATAGAGTCTATAGAAAGTTATGTGCCTGCATGACAGAAAGGAAGGGTACCTCAAAAAAAAAAAAACCTCCAAAAAAGAGAAACAACCAGAGAATCACAACCAAAACTCTCAATGTTGCTCAGTGGATTTCATCCCACAGGACAGTTGTTCCCATACAGGTCAGGGGACAAAATACCACCTTCTTTTCTTGAATATCACTTTTCATATGGTAAATCCCTCAGAGTCTTTATTGTGGAATGAATAATAGATTAATCATTCCTCTGTGTGCAATGCTGGGGCTCTCTAATGTCACTGATTATTCTATATTGAATAAATAGTGTTGCTAGGTTGATATGTTTAAGGCAAATGAGATGCTTATTGGTATCCAAGAAGCCAGTTAACAAGATCCATTTTCCTCCATTGACTTCTACTCATGTATTAATGAGGTTCAAAAATGTCTTTTCTGTGTGTATCAGATAAACGTGCCTTTGTTATTCCCAAGAAGCACACAAATATTTGCTCCATTTACGTTTGTATTAATGTGTCACTGAAGCTAAATCTTCAGAAAGGGAATAAATACCATATCCATTAAGCCACTTAAGGGGTGACTTCTGCAAAACTGTGCTGCAGTTGTTGCCATGGCAAATATCCATATTTAGGGAATTGTGTAGCATCATATCTATCATAAAGGACCAAAAGAAGGAAATGGACTTGTCTGCAGACAACTGTCACCTACATATATGTGTTTTAAAAGTTTCAGTGTTTGAGTGAGCGCTGTGTTAAATAGTAGTTTAAGAGTGCAAAGTGATAAAATGCAGCACAACCTAGAGAATGCACAGAGGGAGGAAGAGAACAGTAAATGACAAGAAGACTAAATAGGGCTCAATAACTGTTGGGCCTAAGTACCAAGATTCCCTGGGCAGAGGAGTGCACCATTTTTCCCACTAAAGATGAATAGAAGTATTCCAGGAAATTGATTCTTGTACAGTTTCTTAGTCATTTTCCTTTGTCCCAGAGTGGTCTTCAGTAGGCAAATTGTGTTCTCTTTTCACTGACACAAAAGCTCTCCATTTTTTTTTGTCCTTGATTTTTGATGCAAAGTCTGTGGGTGTTTGGAAAACTGTTGGGCTTTGGAACTGATGCATCTTGCAAATGTTATCTTTACATAGGGAAGTAGATGTACCTTGCCCTGAAACCACAGGTAGGATTTAGTAATCTTTTCTGTGGTATAGAGTGATTCTTTTTCTTTAACCTGCTTAAAACAGTTTTACCTATAGCAGTGAAAATGCCAGCAGGCCTTCAGGTAGAGGCCTGGAGAACTGCATTTCTAAGGTAAAAAAAAAAAGTAGGAAAAAAACATCTGAGAAAGTACAGTGTTTTTTTTCTGTGGTGTTATATGACACGATACATTTTGATTTGTAATTGAAAAATCTCTCTAAATAATCAGTTTAAATCTTACTGTGTTTTCCTTCTGTCAGGATAAATGAATAAGTTGAGAAAGGTATTAAAATTGTTTCTGTGCTACAACACTTTACATTATAAATAAAAGAGAAATACTGGAAGTGACTTCTAAGATAGTGCCTCTAAGTTTTGGTTTTATTTGAACAGTGTGTGTGGTTAGATTACCTGAATGAAAGCCAAAATAACCTAGCAAGGTCTGATATAAACTCCTGACTGACCTCAGGCCTGTTGAGGAATGCAGACATCTTGGGGTTGAATGGTGAATGAATATGAGAAAGCCAAGAAGTTCACTCCTTTTCTTCACCTGCCTGAAGCAAATCCTGAAAACATCTGCAAACACTGTATAATGGGAAAGCAGAGTTGGGCTCATACTGTGCAGGAAGCTCCAGCCTTTGCCTGCAGCACAGGACACAAGAATATCAGAATGGTGGCAGAGTGAAAGCTATGTCCATCTATAAATCTAGATCCTTTTTTCCTTTTTCTGGTCAAAGGGAAAGGGGAAATTGGCCAGGTTGAGGAACACCTGGGAGCCATATGGAATTTACTGATTTTTAATTATAATTTTGGAGCTTAGCTTCAAACTTCTCAATTACTTAATACAGAGTAAAACTTTACTGGATTCATTGCAGTAAAGTCCCCTGAATATTCACACATTGCCTACAAATGGCAATTGTCTTCTAGTGTAAGCTGAAAGAAGCTGTTTCTGTGGCCCTGATCCAAATCTGTAGTCAGTAGGGGACTTCTGGCCTGCAGATCAGATCTGCAGCCTGGTTATGATATCAGACCTTCTTGAGTGTTTTGAGAACATATAGGACCAAAAATATTATTCCTTCTCCAGACACAGGAATGTTAGCAAAGAGTAGAAGTCAGACTGCTTCAACGGATACTTTTGTTTACAGTTCTTAAGGTCTGTTCCCATGTATAGCTTGGTCATACCCAGGATATTAGATCTATGTGGACAAATTCCGGATGGTGGAAATACCATGAGAAGAGGTTTTACTGTCAACATGCCCAAATGGCTGGTAAAATATCAGTATGTAAGGAGTCATTTGCAGTCCTGGTTCAGACTCCTATCTGAGTATAATCGGCTTCAGCTCATTGCTTTTCCGAGCTAAGTCTGACTGGCTTGAATCACAAGTTTTCCAGTAGTGAATACCCAAGCTAAACTCTTCCTGGTTTTTCTTCCTCAAGTCTTTTATTTCCTGGGCTGCCAGAGAGGATCCTGTGCCATGCTGGATATCACTGATTAGATGCTATCTTTCAATCACTACTATAAAAGACAGTCAGATATATGAAAATATGGTTTTAATCTTTATTCCCAACTCATACTTTCATGCCATGAAAAATTTAGAAATAGTAATTTTCACTCTGTTTCATCTATGTTTTATCAGAAATACATGGAAGAAAAAGGCAAGAAAAACACCTTCTCATGTGTTTGTTTTCTATATCAGGCAACTGGAAGTAACCAATTTCTTGTAGTAAGTTGGGGTTTAGGAGGTAATTTTAGCTCAGTTTCTCATAGAGCTCTGAAAACTGAGAACACGAACTACATTTGCATCTGTTTTAGTGTGATGGAGTATTTCTTGTTCCACAGTCTGGGGTGTTTGTATCCTGAGAAGTTTCTGAGTTGAGATGTCTAAAAATCAAATCCTTACAAGAGACTGGTTTGGTTCCTTCTCAGAGTTGTTTTAAACTGTGGTACCAAATGTAAACCTGCTTAAGGATTTTTGATTGCCTGATGTTTACAAGCCAATGCTCTGACCTGTTGAGACCTTCAGCTTGCTTCTTTTAGTGTCTGTTTTTCACGTAAACTGTAACTCTTGTCAGGGACCAGACCTTAAATCTGAACCTTCTGTAACTTCTGGAGAGTTTGAAATCACATATTACATGAGTCTCTTTCAAGTGCCAATACAGTATCTGGATCATAAACATAGTAATGTAGTCATAAAATGACATGACAGTGTTGCAGGTACTTGTAAGTACTTAGTACCTAATTCATTGCCTAGTTGAATACCTAAACCAAGCCTATAGAATGCTCTGTCTTGTTTCCACTAGCCTGAAAGGCCTACATTTCACATGGGTAAGAAAGGATATAAAAAGATAATTACACAAGAAAGGCAGATGCAGTTTTGGTGTTCATTGTAAGGCAGAGGGAGGGGAGACAAAACTCCTGGGTCTTTGATTTTGTCTATTTGTGTGCAGTTACGTAAGTCTACTTCAAAGAGGAGCAGGGTATAAAGCAGCAGTAGTTGGAAACTTTGTAATGGACATCATCAAATCAATAAGTAGAAGGACACTTGCAGAAAGGTTATTCTGCAGATGCAGTTGTTACTGCTTATTTTGTTGTGAATTTCTTGTACACCTAGGCAGGGAAGCAAAGGGAAGTCATATCCCTGATTTGATTCCTCAGAAGCATGTAGAATAAATGATATCTAATGACTGGCTTTTAAAAAGAAAATAAAAAAAGTGAGGCTGCCACCAGTGTCTTTGTAACACCTGCTTTGAGTTTGTGTCTGTGAGACTTCTGAGTAGTCTGCAGGAGTCAGATTGGCACAGATGAATGTAAGGAGGAGGGCAAGGCTGACTAATTGAAAACTGGGAGCACTTTGCAAACACTATTACGTGAAATGTGAGAAGTGTAACGTGGCAGAAACAAGGCAATGCCTGGTGTAAGCAGTTAATTGTGTTGTACGGTGGCGTGTTAGACCAGCACACTTTGTTAGAACCTGATCTACTGCCATTTCCAGCCTCCTCGTCCCCTTGATGACT
This sequence comes from Melopsittacus undulatus, assembly GCF_012275295.1. Lineage (NCBI taxonomy): Eukaryota > Metazoa > Chordata > Aves > Psittaciformes > Psittaculidae > Melopsittacus > Melopsittacus undulatus. The sequence continues at coordinate 4,450,819 of NC_047535.1, read as the reverse complement.
TGGGTTACAGAGATGACCATTTGGGTGAGAGTGTCCCCAGGGGAGCCAGCTTGCATTAACCCAGACATTTCCTCTGGTTGATGTGCCTTTATCACACTGCAGCAGCTCACTGGCTCCAGTTATTTTTTTTACTAATGCACAGCAGTGATTTGTTAAGAGAATTTATTTAATTCAGGATGAATATGGGCTTTTATGTTAAAAGCCCCAGCTAGTCTCTACCTGTAAATGAGAACGGCTGATTTGTCTGCTAACGTCAGTGTCAGCTGGGGGCCAGAAGTGCTGTTTTCCGTAAATACCTTTTAGAGTTCACGTATTATTATTCAGGGGAAAAGAGGAACAGAGAAGAGTAGGTTTCTTCACAGAGTTACTAAAACAATCAGGTGGTGATTCTCCAGCACCTCCTTAAATCTGCTATTACTGTTTCAGCAGTAGCTGTAATCACATACAAACCTCAATGTTGATGCAGTTAGCTATGTCTGTAGGCTTCTCTGCTGTAGTGTCAAATGAGACTGATCTCAACTTCAGGAGAAGCTACCATTTATTCTAGTGTAGTCATAAACTTTTCAGTTCTGTGTCCATGTTCCCACTTTGATAATAGTTAGTATTGTGGGGGGGTAGAGGTCCTCCTGAATTTATAAATTGCAGAATCCCAGCTACAAGAACCAATTGTAAAATTGCAGTTCTTGAAAAGTGCATGTAACTCTAACTTTCCCCATTTGTTACTGTGCCTATTACAAAGGGTCAGGGAAACAAGTATGTCTGTTTACAGTGTAGGCATTAATAATTAAACTGACCCAGAATATTTTGATATTTGGGGAATATTTTCTAAACCAATCTTGCTTTGTCTAGGATGTAAGTGTATTTGAATTTTTTGGGAAGGGAAACAGAGGAGTATATGTGAATGTTTTTCTGTGTGGATGTTATGGATCATTTGAGGCTGCTCTTGACTGTTGTTATATTCAAATTAGAGATGTTTTTGCTAGGGAAGGTTATGTGGCTTCCAAGCCCAATAGTTCCTTCAGAACCCCTAGGAATAATTTGAATCAGAACCAGACATTGCAATCTTGAGCCCAGAACAGGAAATGAGCATAATCAGTGTGCATTTGCAGATACTTGCACAACTATATTACCACCATGGATTTGCACTTAAGCTTAACTAAACTGTAAGTTTTCTGTTGCTTTTCTGGATTGTGTCTCTAGTCAAACAGTTGACTTCCAGTATGGTTGTGGCAATAAACCCAGGTCGAGGAACAACCACCCTGTTCCAGGAGAAGTATGGATAATTTAATAGCTGAGTACTGATAGATTCATTATCCTATACTGGTGTGCCCACGCTTCTGGTCTCAGAATTCAGACAGAATAACGCATTGCCTGAGTTTTGAGTTTCAGTGTGTACTCTTGTCATGCTTTACAAACATGAAAAAACCACAGATCATATCCCATTCTTAATGTTGTTGAATGAGCTCATTTCTTTCAAGATCATTGGACAAAAAGTTTTCTGTACCTTTTAAAAGTGTATTAGTCAAAATCCCCTGATGGCAAACCATCCTTCTGTATCTATGATGGAAGTCTCTCACTTCCCAATAGTAGCCCAGTCCTCTCTAGAGGCTTTGCAGAATTTGGAAAAATGAAGACAGCTCTGTCTCGTGCTGCTTCTCACTTGCATTATTCTTAGGACCCTTAAGGGCAGAAGCACTGAAGAAAGGAAAGCTTCTGCTCACCAGAAACCTCACCATTCTCTCTTCTTAACTTCTGTACTGTCTTGGTTTACAAATAAGACTTGTATGGACTACTTTGCAGCTGAAGGACATGGGATCTAAATAAAGATTATTCATGGGCATTGACTGGATAATGGCATTAAAAGGTTGAAACCTAAATAACGTGCAAGCACACACTTGGCTACTACTTCCATAGTGCAAGTGCTTCAGCTCAAAATACCCATAGGGGGCTTTGGGAAGAAGCAGTAGGCTTCTCATTAAGTCTTTGTTTCCCAAATGCAAAATAAAACCCTCCAAACAAACAATTAATAGGATGAACTAATGAAGATGGAGTGCTTTTTTGGCTGGTAAAAATGCAGTGTTCTATTACTCAGTGTGTATTCTGCACATGGATTGCTTGTACTTCAGAAACATCTGTCTACCTGTTAGCAGAGCACAAACTTCTCAGCCTGCAAAGAGCTGAAGCCTTGTCTAACAAGGAATGGAAATAAAACATTGAAAGCAAGTTGCTACAAAATGCATTATCAAAAAGATGTTATATATCTGAGGTATAAAACCAGCAGGTTCTTCCTCTACTTCTTGCCTGTGGATCAAACTCATATTTAAGAGCAATATGACACTTCCTGCCATGTGGATTCTTGACTGGGCATTGCTGTAAATTATACATAATGCAACAATGAGTACTAAAACTAGCCCCAGTAAGGCTGCCGACAAAGAATAAAGTATATGCTCTCCCTATGTGGTTTTTCAAAAATGAATTATGTTATTAAGTGCCAAGAAGAAAATTAGCTATGAGCTTTTAAATTTAAAATGATCCTCTTTTTAATTGTAAAACAGTGGCACTTAACTGCTATTGATCCAACAGAGACACATTAGGGAACAGGGTCACCATAACTGTTAATATTCACTGCTTAGTGAAAGAGCATCAAAGGACATTTTAATGTCACAGACTTTCTTGGGGAGTTTTTAAAGAAAGCTTAAATCGGCCAGCCTATGAATGAAAAGGACATGAGGTAGACAAATGTAGAAACAAATGTGATGGCAATTTTCTGCTAATCAAATTGTAACTCAGAATTGATTTTTAGGCAGAAGTTTATGTTCTATAGATTTCCAAAGCATACCGACATTTAAAAGTCTAGAGTAGGTACATTTTGTAGACTAGAACTTTATAAAAGATGGTTGTCAGGGAGGGAAGGTTTATTTACTGCTGATGCATTACCTGGTTGCAAGTTGTCTGTGGCTGCTGTGTGGATCATGCTTATTCCATTACTCAGAACATACGAATGAACAAGGAGCATCATCATTTTCAGGGGCTTGCAAGTGTTCAGGTTGATACTGTAGTGGAACAGTCTCAAGGTGACAACTCAAAAAGTGCCTGACCAGCAGTGACAATGAATTTGGCATACCATGCAGCGCTATTAACAGTAGTAGTGGCATGACAGTCTGTACCCAGATGCTAATGGAACATTTTCAGTAGTCATAATTTTTGCAAGTACAAAGATGTTAAGTTTTGATTATTTTCCCAGTGGGATTATATTCTTGAACATTTTTTTTTAGGGTGTGAATTTAAGTGTCACAAACAGTGCTAACTCAACTAGCTTTTGTACACATCCAGTTATATCTTAGCCAGGTTTTCAGTTCTGCAGTGGAATCATAGATTGGTTTGGGTTTGAAGGGACCTTAAAGCTCATCTGGTTCCAAAACCCCTTCCATGGGCAGGGACACCTTCCACAAGACCAGGTTGGTCAAAGCCCAGCCCAAGGAATACTCCACAAATGTTTTTGGTTCTTTTATTTCAAGAGCTCCAAGGAAGCACTTTGAGGAATTCCCTGTAGGCAGTTGCTCATTATAGCTTTAGTTCCATGTTTAAATTATTGTTGTTTTCAGTTTCTTCACCCAGTTTTTATAAGAAAAGATTAAGAATACTGGATTGTCTTTGAAAGTACAAATAGTATTTAATTTACCTTTCGAACAGGGTGGACTGAGAATATTGCCCATTCTGAACAAGATCTGTTTCTGATGCAGTTGCCACACAGCGTCTCTTCAGACTGCAAAGTCCGCAGATCAGTGATTGGTGTCCCCATGTGTGTTTACACAGTCCCTTGCACAACACAATGGCCTTCCTAACATAGGGTTAAATGTGTATCAATAGCATGGGTTAAGGGAGAGAGAAGTACCATAGAATGAAGCAGCAATTTGCCCCTACTTAAAAGTCACTATTTCAAGTATTAAACTGAATTGAACAGGAGACTGTTTCCTAAATGCAACAACTAACCCAGAGCTGAAAAAAGATTTAATATGATTAGGGAGGTTTCTTCAATTTAAAATAAACTGAAACACAGATAATTGCCATGCGTGAGAAACGCTTCCTGCCATTCTGGGGCAGCTGGGAGAAACTCTTTATCTGCAAAGGCCTTATATGAGAAGGTTGAATGGGGAATGCTTTTATCCTACAGGATGGAATTTGATAACTAGGCTCTGTACCTCTTTCACTTGTGGGTTATTAGGTCTCTTTCACTCTTGGGATCAGTATGGTGTATGGTTTGTGTAGGAACAGATAGTTCTTGTCTCTGTTGTGAAGACTCTGTGGTTGTAGGAGCCCTCCTGGGACTCTTATAATGATCAGTACAGAAAACTCAAGTCTATCCTGGAGCGGGAAAGTGCATCGTTTAATGAAAACGTTGTCCGTTATTAATAGAGTGATGGTAGAACTGAGGAAGCAGCAGGCCTGGGGGGCCTTTGGGTCTTCAGCTAAGTGTTTCTACTCTGCTTTTTTTTTTCTCCTTCCCAACCCCTGGAAAAGAGCAGTTACAGTAACCTGAAGGAAGAGATACAATCAAGAGACAGCCTAGAGCAAGAAAAGGTCTCTGTTGTTTTTCAGTGAGGTCATTTGTAGTTCACAAAGCAAGGTCAGACAGATGAGACTGCTGCAGGCTTTACATGCAGTCACTACCACTAAAAGTTAAATTTTCAGGGTTTTTTTTTTCCTTACACATCTTGCTGTATTTTGTTGAGGGCTGTATAGGTCTGTTATTACAGAGCATCTTATCAACTGTATTCTCTATAACAAATGCGTTTGCCTGACTTCCAGAGACTTGTTTTGTTAATCATACACTGTGAAATCAAGTTGTAATCGCACAGGAAAGGGTATGTGTGAGGCATTAACCTATAAACTCACAGAAAGATAGACTGAGATTAGAGTTGCTCATGCAGTGAGCTTTCTGGGTGATTGCTGACACAAGTGTTAGTCTCCTTGGTTTTATCCATATTTAATTTTCTCTGTTAATGTCCAGTATGAAAGTGGAGGGTTTTCCATAAATCCATGGGCAGGAGAGCAAATGCTTGTAAAGCCAATTGTATAAGAAGAAATATTTAAATTATTCAGAAGGCAGATTTGTCCCTGGAGATGGAGCCTAACAGAGTATAGCTGTTTCTCTGAAAGCAAGACAGGGTTAGAAGCAAACAGGTTTTTGTCTGCTGAGATACAGGACAGAAATATCAGTATATGCATATATATCTTCATTATATATACACATAGTTAGCACATGCATGTGTGTTAGTTTTCATAAGAAAAATGTCTTTGCATACTTTAGCAAAAGCATTTCACAAAGTATTGAGTTTGTTTCTTAGTCCTGTCCCAGCCCTCTACATGTGATAGATTTAAAAACAATAAGTGACAAACTGAGTCACTGTTGGCTGAACTCTAGGTGAGTCATATGTTTTGAAATAATTTCTTCTGGGCAGGGCCAATCCTTCAAGGTGCTGGTGACTGAGACAGAATCAAGAAATCAACCTTATCCACACATGTAATTCTAATTAGGTGTTTATATCTCCTTAAAACTTGGCACCATGCAAGGCTCAGAGCACAGACAAAAAATACATTTCCTTTTGATTTTTCCAGTGGCTCCTTTGCTAAGGAGAGAGGTGTGGGGCATATACGCATGTGCTTAAAATTAAGTGTGTGTGTAAATAGTTTGGACTAGACCAAACTATTCAGACTTGAGTTGGTAGGGCCAGATTCTGATACGTTCCAGCATGTGAGTCATTCTTTAAAAGGGACTCCTTGGAGTTAGGTGCCACTCTGTATGAGTGAAGATGTTAGAAACTGAACCATAATGTTGATAAATCACTTTTAGCAGATGTTTACCATTAAACTGTATCTAACACACTGCAAATACTGGAAATACACTGGGCCACAAAGTATGTGAGGGTGATATTAATGTAATGCCAGATTGCGTGCACATGTCACTGAGCACTTACCCACTGGGAAGTCTCCCTGAACTTACTCAGATGAGTAAGGGCTTGCAAGACAGAAGGGTTGCACAATTAAGCCCTCAATAATTTGATTTATAAGCAAACCACCCTGAGAATGCTCCAAGGGGGTCTCCAGCAATATCATATATTTTCTTCCTTGGATTATAATTAAAAACATTCTTTTAGAATTCTTTTTAAATAATGAAGAGAAAAAGAGACCCATGGAAGCCCAACACAAAAAAGTGATGAAGCTTAAAGGTCAGGGGAAGGCAGAGTATGAAATATATAGGAAACACAATTTGGGGTAAAACAGCTTGGCAGGAAAGATAAATGTTGTCATTTACAATCTTGCTGTCTCTCTCAGGTGGGGTTGTAACTTTATGGGTGAAGTGATCTGAACTGCTAGGACCATAGATGTTATGAAGAGTATTATATCGTCCTCAGCAGTCAGAGCTGAGAATGTATGTGGTCTGCTCAAGACTAAAGAATTGCCATGCAACTTTTGGAGAGCTGTAACAGCACCCTGCTGGCAGGAGTCACTCTTTTGAATTAACTTGTGCTCTCAGAAGCTGTAGAGCTTCCTTCAAAAGCAAAGCCTTCTGCAATTGTCAGCTCTCTGAAGCTAGCCTCATCTTTTTTTGCTCAGTGTTTTGAATAATACTTCAGATGTGATGGTCTTGGTATGAAATGCAGATAAATTGCATTGCTTAGCCAGGAACTATGCACTCACAAGTGTTTTAATAGATTATTGAAGGGTAATTCTATTCCTAAAATGGCTAAAAAATATTTAGAACCTATTTAATTTTATATATTCATTGCAAATACAGTTTAATCTGTAAACTGTGTAGAATTAACCCTCCCTACTTGTCACAGAGGTGGGTAACAGACATTGCAGATGACTTAAAATATCTGAGTGCAGAAGTGTTTCCTTCCTGTGGGCAGAATGGTAACACATACACCCCTTCATGCACGCAAACAAGATACAGATTAATAATTAATTCATAACCTGGTATGGTCAGGCAGGAGGCTGCAGGCACAGGTAGAACATGCCCTCGGTACAGCTCTCTTGCGGAACTGCAGATGTTTTGCATGGAATTATTTTTGCATAAATATCGGAAAGCAGACGAGTATGAAAATTGAGCATTTCGGGCCACTGCTACAGCTCCACACAGAAACCTTAGTTTGTGTAACAGCTACTCATATACAAAGAAATAAAGCACATGGGTTTCCAAAAACTCTCTTGAGGGGGGCGCATTTATGTGAGGGAATATATGCATGGTTAGGGTTTGATGTAGAATAATAGAACACATGGCCCCCAGTTTAGTGCAGAGTTGTAATCCAGGTGTTGTGGTGGTTTAATTGTGCAGGGTGGTACATATGCCTAGGGCTCAAATTCGTGAGGGAATTGGAATGAAAACAGTAATCCTCTTGTTGAAAGATGTAATTGGTTTCATAAATATAGTAGTGGACAAAGGAGGGGGGGTGTGTCTGGTTTGAAATGTTTACCAGTGCAGCCTTGCAGGTGCTCACATGTGCTAAGTATTTATTGTCACTGCTAAAAGACAACCATTGCAGTCCTTACTTCACAAAGTTCCCTTCTTTAGAAGGAGAAACACATTTCCTTTCTCATATTCTTGGCCAGGAAAAATATGCTCTTCCACTTTTTCCCAGAGGTGTACACAGATAGGTCGTGTGTGAGCTTGAGTGTCCAGCTCCCATTTAAAAAGCAAAAGGCAGTCCTTTTCATAACCAACCTGTGACCCTTCTCAATGACAGAAACTAGGGGCAAAATTAATATAAATGTGCCAAGTTTCTTACTGTCTAATTTCAGGTTTGTTCCATGCCTAGAACCCCATCTCCCAGCAAGGGCTGGGGTATTTCTTGTGCTGAACTTAGTTTTCATAGACTGTCCAACAGGCCAGAAGATCCCCAATCAGGGAAGGTCTCCTGTAGCTTATTCATCCCCCAGATTTTGTCATACTTCTTTCCAAAGTACTTTTTGTACCTTACTCATTGCTTAAGAGAAGCCAGCCCCAGTGAATTTCCCTTTGGGTAGTTCTCACAGCATCACCTTAACTCCTACTGTTCTCTGTCATTTCACCTATTTGCATTTTCCACAGGTTTCAGGGTTATAGCAATCGAATTCTGGGCTGCTCTGTTCTGGCATCCACCTCTGTTCATTTAATCTAAATTGCTTTGTCAGAAGGGAAGTAGTTTCCAGCAAAACTTCTTCAGGAAAGATTATAGACTCAGGTTGATAACATGTAGTTAATTTGGTTTGCAGTTCAAACAAGTTGAGAACACTGAAACATCCTCAAAAAAAAAAGTTAAGTATCTGAATAATAGTTCCAACTATTTCAGTTGTTGAGTTCCAAATGTATCATTAATTTACCTCTGAGGGGTTTTGTTCTTTTCTTGTGCTGATTCACCAAATTACAGAGGTCTTATTTGCTTCAGGTGCTTAGCCAGGACACCTCAACATGTCTGGCTATAAGGGCTGATAATGAGTGAGTCATTTCCTCACTTAGGATGTATCCCAGGGGAAGTGCTGTAGCAGGGTATTTGATAAGGAGCTAGTGGAGTGGCCACCACTCCAGGTGTTCAAGCAGTGGATCAACTAGTGCACAATGATGCTAGGCTATCAGACTATGGATTATCAATGCAGAAAACTTATGTCTGGAAAAGTCGGTGAAATAGTCATTGAAAAAAATAAATTCTCCATACAGTCCTTGGAACAGCCGTATACTGCTGAAAACAAAATATTGCTAAATAGTTATAATGCCTAACTATGGAAATAAAATTTTGAAACAAAGGAAATACTTGGAAAGCAAATAGCCAGCAGCATTTGGAAGAAAAATTGCAGCCTGTGACTATTCTTACAGCCTTCTTGATCAAAGTGGCTTAGTCTGCCAGCCAAGCCGTCAAAAAAATAGTGAATTTTTAACCAAAGAAAAGACCACATTGCAGATGCCTTAATAGGAGATACAGTTTACATCTGCCTTCAGGATCCAGAAGCTGTGGAATGTCTGAAAGACAAGGATATCTTTTGGCAACGTTGCCTGATCCATGTGTCAAGGAAAGCATTAACACCATACCACCATCCCTGACAGACAGACTGATGGAAGCAAGATTCTTGTAAACATAAGGGTCCATCTTGCTCTCCTCTTGCTGCTTCTAACCAGGCACATGCCGCAGAGCTATGTGTCTTCTGCAGTGTGTTGGGAGCTGGGAAAACAGAACCACTGTACTGACACTGAGCAGCCAAATTACCACATTGCTTGTGCTGTTTTAATGTGCTGGAGTTTATGGGCCTCTCTCAAAGACATGTGCTGTCAGGAGAGCTTTCCAGGCAAACTTTTCTTCTGTAACATAGGCTTGTTTAAAACAATAAATAAACCAAGAATAGGATGTCAGGGGAGCCACAGTGTATTACTAGAGAGAATAACATTTGAGAAAACACTGTTAAAGAGATCATGTTTGCCTTTCATATGCTTTCCATAATTTCTTTTCCTCTGTTAATTACCAGTGCAATTGCTGTCTTGGTGGCTCATCTTGCTTTAGATGGGCCTACAGTGAAGCTGTAATGTGGTGTGATGTAATAACGGCTTTTGCACTTACATCCATCTTTCATCCCAGCAATCATAAAACAGCATATCAATAAGAACTGATTGCTAAATGGGGAAAGACATAACATGTTTACTTATTTCATAGGAGTACCCAGATTTTCCAGCTCTGTGTAAGTACTTATTTTGCAAGGCAGATTTTCACAGAACAATTAGGCTTGAAGGGATGTTCCAAAATGTTAGCAAAAATACCACAAACACCAGGTAATCTTGCAACTTTTCTTTGAGCATCCAGGCAGAATCTCTCCTTTTACTGCAAGACGTAAGTGGTTTTAAACTCTTCATCCCATAGGGTGAAGTGAGATGTACACCATTAAGTTCATAAGGAAGCACTAGCAGAGCATGCTTTGCTAGCCTGCAATGTGTGCATGTACAATGATTCACTGATTATAATCTCTTCTCTGGCTTTGATTGTGGGATTTCCCCCTTGCAAAACAACCTGTCTTACATCTCTGGATCTGAAAGCTGAAGAGCTGGGCGTTGGGAGTAGGACCATATTTGCCTTAAAGCAAGCAGCACTATTTGTCTCAGAGTGGAAGAGATCTATCCCCAAAGTATTTGCAGTGTGCTTCTTGGACACAGTAGGACCATGTGCAAGTGATCCCACTTCGTACTACCAAAGCAGTGCAGAGAACAGCTGAAACACTTACAGGAGAGCAGCACTGCTAAGAGCTTGCTTGCAGCATATAACCAGTTTATGAATAAGTCACAGTGTATTTCAGCTGCCTCAGAGTTGATACGGTAACAACAGTGATACATACAATTGTTGTTCTCACGGTATTACACCACCAAAGCATTATGCTATATGCTGTTGGAGGTGATGCGTGTGTTAGCAAGTAGTCTGGTAGGAGTGGGTCTGTTAAGCAAAACAGTTAGGATTTGGCATCCTCACTATTCTGGGTTTGAGGGGCTGCTTTTGGCTTGGCTCCTTCTAGTCCCATCAGCAGCTGGAGTGCCGTAGGTGCACTCGTGGCATGTACCTTCTGCTTTAGATTCATCCAAGAGCAGTGGATGCATGTAAAGCAGCCCAGACCATTCCACAAGTCAAGCCAAAGCACAGTAAAAAGGATTAGTCTGAAGCATGCTCCCAAAACCAACTAAAATGCTAATGTATATGCACTTGGCATCTTTCAAAGTTATTTTAGTGCTGTGTCTGAAGTAGCCTGGTGTATGCAGTTAGTGGGGTGCTTGTTCCCTCTGTAACTCTTTAATCTGCTGGTTAATTTCAGCCATTCAATATGTGATATTGGGGCAGAGGTATTGGGTGCTGTGCTCCTGTAAGTTTGGGAAACAAAAGGGGTAGGTAGAAGCAAACCTCCAAAACAATAACCTTTCTGAAGATGAAGGCTGTGCTTGTAAATTCAGCTATTAAGAAGAGACTGCAGGGAATCCAGAGGGATGGCATAAATACCCCACCAACAGGAATATCTCAGGTCTCAAGCCTTATTAGACACAAAGTAATCCAAACATGAGAAACGGTACCACAGGCTTCATATGATCCATTCTTCCCTAAAGAAGCTGCTTGCTTACATGGCAGTCTGTGTTTCTGTGGTTATGAGGTGTAAGTTTTCCTTGTCCTCCCACTTGCATGCTGGATTTTACAGTGCCAAGAAGAGCTACATTGTTTTGCACAACTTCACTGCAGGTGGCAAAGTTCAGAGCCAAAAATGGCATCACAGGCGTAAAAGGGAACAACCCACACGTGTCTGCTTGCCCACGCTTGGGCCTGCAGAACAGCGGGGTGCACTTCAAGAACCTACACACCAGGGTAGGTCCAGTTTTCACCCACAGCCTTAGCTTCACTGCTGCATTCAACACAGTGTTAAAATACCCCAGGTCTTGGCTTACACGTTGCTGTTTATAATCTTTATGTGATGCCAAGCATATACCAGTATGTTGCCAAGCATATACTAGTATCAAAAAGCAATGCTGCTATTTTAACAGCCCTCTAATGAACAGCGTGGGCAAAGGTAGCTAGATGCACTGACTGAGAGAACTGCTGCTGAGGGAGGGCTCTGGTGGTCTGCCTTTTTTAAAAAACAGACATTAGGCTTTATTTTGTGGGGTTTTTTTCTTCACACTTTGTTGCCATTAAGAATAATCTTAAATGGCCTCTTTCTTCCTTGGAAGCCCTCCCTCCCCCTCCCCCAGATGTCTTGATTAGTGGCTCTGTGTATGCTGGTCAGATTCTGGGATTAATGATGGCTAATTTGTCTGAGGTTGGTACAGCCTAGCCAGCAGGCTCTCTACCACCAGCTTTTGCTGCCATATGGGGAGAAGCAGCTGTTTCAATTACTTTCTGTGCCCAGATGTGTCAGACGAGACACCAGTGCTCTGCGGGGTACGTTCAGCCGCTCGGCAGCTAATTACTTCAATCGCGTGTCGAAGCATGATGCTGTATGCTGTAAACGGGGGTTTGAGAACAGCCGAGTGCCAGCTGTCATTACAGCTCACATTGATGTCAGCCTGATAGTCTGTGACTAGATTTTAACTTCAGCTTTCTGGGAATCTTAATATATACAGTGGATGTGTCTAATGGATGGAACTCTTATCTGCTTATGCATGTGCCTCTATATATGTATGTACTTTTGTTGCAGAGAAATGGGTACAGAGTAATGAAAACTATAGAATTATGTGCTGTGTAATGTGATATGTATACATCTAAAATACTCTCAGGTGGTGTTAACCAGAATAGCCCTGTTAACTTTAGCAATGTTTCAGACACATGAACTGACCATTCCCCTAAGCTGTGTGTGAAACCTCCTGTTCTGTTGTATTTGGGTTGGGGTTTTTTTAGTTCTCATTGGCACAAGTATAAATTTGTCATTATGTTGTAGTTAATGTAGTTCCACCACCATAAGGTGAACGACAAGGGAATCAGGTCCATCAAATGTCTGTCAATCAGTGTGACAGTCTCATTCTACACTGTAGTTGCCAGACTCAACAGCTTTGCATCAGTCCTCTAGTGAACTGGTGGATTCAGGATCCTTCCAGTGTCAGTCTCTGCTTCACTGTTCCAGGTGGCAGAACCACATGTAACTCTGGTCTGGATTCTTTCCTAGTGGGCCTTCTTTGCCCTTGGCAATGTAATGGGACCATCCAGCATACAAGGAAAAACGTAAACTGTTACACAGCCCTAATATGCTGATAATCCAGTAGACCTATGTTACTAGAATGTCTTTGTGGTCCCTTCAGTACCAAGGAGTATTTTGCTTACACTGAAGTTTAAGTCATTTCCTAAGGATATCTTTATTTAATAGAGGACTGTAAGGGGGCAGTTCCAAAATACTTTTCCTTTAGCAAGAACCAGAGCTTATGAAGTTCCTCTTTTCTTTCACCAGCTGCTCCTTCCCATCATTGTAGAGCAAGCTTCCTCTTGGGTGTATCAGCATGGTGCTAGGTCTCAGCTGCATCAGAGACCCTACTTGCTTTCAAAGAATAATTTATTTTCCTGTTAATGTCATGGAGTGAATCTTGATTTAAAATATACTTAAGCAGCAGGAGCAAGTGTCCAGGGGTATGGGTAGGAATTAACTAATGAAGACAACCAGTATCTTAGCTAAAGACATGTTTTAATGTTACAGCTTAGCCAGTCATTCCTAGTGCTTGTTTGACTGGTGCTCTGTTCATCTGAGGAGGTAGACTAGCCCAGCCAAAACAGCAACTAGGACTTTTTGCCATCTTAACTTCCAAGACATGCTTAGCAGGATCCAGCAAACGAGCAATGGCCAAGTGGAAGTGAAATTCTGCAGAGAAATCAGATGGCATCCTAAAATCACTTGCAGGATGAATTAAGCCAAGAAATGGGATTAGACACATAGGGGCTCATGGAAAACAATCCCAAGTTCCTCCCATTTTGTTACCAACATTTCTACTTCATTTAACATAGTACCTTTTTTCCACTCAATGTGCTTAAACCCAACCCTGCATATGGTCTATTGGTTTAAGTTCATATTTTCATTTATTGTAATATAATTCCCTGAGCACACAATCCCTGAGTGTAAATTAAAATCAAGCCTGTTTTTTTCTGCTAGGTGAGAGCCTTATAAAAAGGTTAATGTTGCAATGACTGATGTCAGAAAAGTGTTGTGGTCAGCTGTGAAGTGATCAATGAATCCAACAGATATTCAAATGAGTGGAGCTGATGGAGAGTCGGGGAGGGGGAGCAGGGTGGGCGAAAGAGTGAGGAAAGAATCTGTTATAAATACACTTCTTACACAAATTACTACAAGAAAGTCTGAAAACAAGTGCAGAGCAAAGCATTTAGTGCAATGTCATTGGCATTTTGGGCAAATACTCTGTAATTTGGGGTAGTTACTAACATTATCATCATCATCATAATACATGTATTTAGGAAAAATAAACATTTGTTTTGTGCTAATTCTATGGTAATCAGGGTGATTGTACTGTACTTAGCTACTGTTTGTTACCATGGTTATTTCTAGTGGTTCTTGGTTATTAATGTCCTGGAAGATTCAACAGTCTTCAGCACTATTTCAGCTTCCTCTCCTCCAATACGCACAAGTATCTGGGGGTTTGGGTTTTTTTATTCTAATGATCTACCAAGGGTCTTATAAGCAAAAATAGATTTGCTGCTTGTCAGACGAACACTAGACACCGGCTTTTTTGCTTTGCGCCAGTCTAGCAGTGTAAAGGGCCTGGAGTTGAGTGTCATCTATCCTCGCTAGTAAGCTTTATTTATATTGCCAGATGGGTGCAGAGAAGCCTTCATGTAAAGAGAATCAGTCTTCCCCATGTGTTTTCTGTGGTCTATAATCTCATAAAGATGGACGGTGTTGCAACATTTTTGCGAGTGAAATAACGGGTGTCAAAGAACAACGTAGAAACACATTTTTTTAATGTATTCTAGAAGCTATTTTTAGTCTTTCAAATGAATTTTTAAAATCACAGTAGCGTATTGGCACATACCTACTACCATTTAGCATGATGGACATATTTGTTTGGGAATTAAGGCTCTGATTTTACAAGTTCCTGCTGCTGATCTGTGATAGCCATGTGTGTGTGTGCTCTTTATGGGAGTGACCGGGGCTAACTCAGCACATGACCGTGACTGCCTATCACTTAACAGGCTGTAACCTTTTCCTCAGTCCGTGCTTTACCTTCTAATCCTATTTTCCTGCTCACTTTCTTATGACTTCCTACTTTGTTCCATAGTTAATGTATTGAGAAAATGTAAATAACAGTTAAGTGCCACTTTAAGAAGCACTGTAAGCAATAGCTTGTGTACAAATAGCTTGTTTGAACTGCTTATTGTAGCTCTGTATACAAGTCCAGATGAGAAAGGTACGGTTACATATAGGAACATATGGATCCCAAAAGCTCTTTTGCTTTATCTTCACTTTCATGTCTGTAGCACACTTAAGGTTCTTTTGGGAGTATTTTTACAGTGTGACACATTGGTGTGTTCTGGGATCATAATATGTTATATGAAAGACTGGTAGGGCTTCAGGCTCTTCCAGACAGGAAGGAAAACTTCTGTGGCAAAACACTCTTGTACAGATTTATTCCTGATGCAGTGTATACAATGTCCCTGGATTCTTCAGATAAATGGATCCCTTCCTCACTGATTTCAATTTGTAAGGTTGTCTAATGGACAGATCAGATTAAAGCATATTGATTTACTAATTGTATCTGTCCATATTTGATAGGTAGGCTGAGACCTAAATTGGGATCCAGTTTGGATTTGAATTGGGGAATGGTTTAATCCAAGGTTATCATTAAAAGCAGAAAAGTAGTAACAGCAGAGAGGGGGACAATGGTCAAAGCTTTCTGCATCTTTCCAACTGTCTTTAGCTACACAAACAGTAAAAGGAGAGCAATTTCACCTTTTCTTTCAACTATGGAGGTCTGACTTTAATGTCTCTATTAATGCCTGATGTTTTAATGTGCTTTTCTAAGTACTAAATTGTGGCCAAGACAGTGGAGATTGTCTCCAGGTCTAGGCATTTACGAAGGTCCCAGTTCTCCCATCATCAGCTGACTGTCAGGCTGTTGAAAGTGGTAAGTTACAGCAAGGGAAAAAAAAAAATCAGGTGTAAGTCAGAAGGGAATTAGGAAAGTTGTTGGAAAGGCATAATCTTCAGCTACGGGAAATGACTGTCATGCTCTCTTTAGGATGGATCCTCAGTACTTTTGTGCAGGAGAGCTTTCAAATCCTGTGGACATTGTCTTATCTGAGTCAGAACTCAACAACTGAATTGTCATTTCCTGGAAGAAATGAAAGTCAGAAGTACAAATGAACTGCATAAATGTGACAACCTTGAAGCCTAATAAGCAGATAAAAGAGTGGAAAAGCTTCCCAGAAATATTCCCTGGGGAGAAGTAAAGAATTATCTAGTGTGGATAAATAGGTTAAAAGAATATCCACATCTTGGGGTTTGATAAATTTAGGATTGACAGCTTGAATGAGGAAGAGGTAGCCCTAAGCAGAAGCTTGTATTTAGGGCAGGATGTCAACTGAGGGAAAAACAGGCACAAAACTGAGGCGTATGATTTAATCAAGGAATCTGACAGACTCCCTGATAACTTCTTAGATAAGACACTGGAAATGAGCGAGACAATGTCAATAAACACTTTTGATTCTCATACTTGGTCCAGGAAGAAAAGATTTACATTGTCAAATGGAAATTGAGACCACATTCAAAAATACTTCATATCTTCCTTATGGTACAGGGCAGAGGATCAAAATATCAAGATGCATGTTGGTATTGAAACATTTTTGCTCAGGAAGAGCTTCAGTGAGTATTGAAAAACCAAACTAGAGAGATGGGTCTCCTCTCTGTGGACTTTATAGCACAAATGATATTGTATGAGTTTGGATATGGATTGCTAATGCAAGTTGAGCTATAAAAGGAAGCAGGTGATGTCAAACCATGACAGAAACCAGATAGGCCCAGTTGGATTTGGGCATAATTTGTTTTGTGTTCATTGAAGTCTCATAGCTAGATTTATGGAGGCTAAATGGCATGGGAAAGCTTGCACAATGAGTCAACAGTTAATTCAGGATTAGAATATTTCACGGCTTTATTCCATGTCCCTATGGTATATAAGATATTTACTCATATTCTGTTAAAAGAAATGGCTTTTGATACAGGCCTTTATGAATATATGCATCATATTCAGTGATTAAAGCATTAATTTTAAGGTTTCTTTTAGTATATAGTTATAACATGAAGTATGGAAATAAAAATTACTATCCCATACAACATTAAAGTACGTGTTAATGACCTTTAATGACTTTGTAACATCATCATGTAATGCTTTTGGACAAGCGGGTTGATTATTTTGTGCAGAGAACTGCCAGGGCCTCAGAAACTGTAACACATAACAGTTGAAGAAAAACACAGGCAAAAAGGCAGCTCATGGTATCCTCCTGAAAGAACAGGAAGAATAGGTTAGATGAGTGGTTTACTGCAGCCTTTCTGAACAGGAAGGGGAATGTGAGCATTCTTAAGTTACACGTAAAAATAACATTAGTCTTTTTTTCTGTATTTTTATTATGGAGGAGGGAGGTTCTCTGGTATCTAAGAACTTCCAGAGCTGGCAGATAACTCCAAGCTCTTTGAATACATTGCTACTCCTGGAACAAGGCAGGAACCATCAAGATAATTGTCTGATACAAATCTTTTCTTAGAGTAATAGATTTTGTACTGTCATGATTCCTGAATTACAGCCATATGTACTAGTGAATGATGAAACGTGGAAATGGTAATTCATCATTAACTCTGTGTATATGAAACTAAATTATTCTTTTCAGTGCTGTTCTTGTATCTGAGACATGATACATTATGTTATGCAGTAATTTATAGACATTGTGGAATCAGCCAGAAAGTGGTATTCTCTTCCAACACATATAGTTTAATATTTAGGCTTCTCTTCCCTCATTCATTCAGTTTTTACTTAATTGTAATTTATTTCCTCAGGGAAACTTATGCATAGTGGCTTTGTTCCAGAAAAATGGGGTGCAGCTTAATATGGGGATTTTGGATTTGTTTAAAACTTTTGATGCCAATAGCCTGTGTAATTTTGAAGAAATCACTCAGGTTTTCCATGTATACTGTAAGAGCAGACAGTGCACTACAATTGTGCCATAGAGATGCCACATAATATTTAGAGGTGTATCTAAGGATAAGTATGGAGCTTTTTAACTACTTCAGTCAATAAACAGCTTTATCAAAGTTGAGAAGAATGGGGGTTGGAGGGGATTGAAGGGGAGAGAGAGAAATCTAAAAGTGAAGTAAATTCCCTCCTCCCTGGGTAAAGAAAATCTGTTTTAAAGAGAACATCAACACTTCTGGGTTTGAAAATCTTAATTTGGCTCTCACTGTTTATTAATTTATTTACCTTTCATATGGAATGCAGCCTTTCAGTCTGTTCACATGTAATTCTGGCAGGCACTGCTGCTGGTGAGGCAGTTCCTACAAAACAGATATAGCTGTTATTGTGGGTGCCCCAAATTCTACAGTCAGGTGGCGGCAGGCCTGGGAAAGATATTCAGATTAATGGGATACTGCTATGAAACTGGTTGAGTGATTTAGCCATGTTTATTGACATTTCTTCATGTTGGCACTCTCTGAGCAAGCTGCAGTCCACTCTATGGCAATCAGATAGATGGCAAAGATTGTGCACGTTTCAATCCAAGTGATAAGAGCAGATGAAACAAAAATCAGAAACAGGCTTTGCATTACAGTCTAAAAGCCAGAGGGGAGGGGCAGGGTGAGTATTAATGCTCAAGAAATGAGCCTTTTTAATTGACTTTTCTGGAAAAAGCTTTCTGGTTTCAGAAAAGTTTCCCCAGCTTCCTGTCCATTTCCAATGTTTTTTTCTCTCACTACATCTGTAAAGCATAGAAGTGCTGTATTGTTTTATCTCCCAGGGAAGATATCCTTTCTTCTAGTTGTAACCCAACCTCTAGATGACTTCAGAGTTCAGATTCCTGGAGGTGCAGTGGATATATGGCAATCCAGGCCATAATTTACAATAAACCATTTTCTGACACCATTTCCATGACTTAATGCTGGAAGTATGTTGTTGGAGAGGTTGCCCCACACTGCCATGGTGAGGGAGACTTACTGGGTCATGGTAAATATTCTATTATTTATCCTGTTGTGGTTATTTCATATGCTGCCACAGACGCTTTCTCAACTTGTGTTTCTGCCTGGACACGTCTTCTGATATTCCTCCTGGAATAGGCAGATGTTCCTAATGGACAAAAAATTCAGCGTCTGCAGCATGCACTGGCTAGTTTTAATATTAATAAATACTGAAGAAACTTTTAATCTCTCAAGGACAGGGTTCAAATCCTGAGCACAAGGTATTAAGAGAGTAGAAATAGAGGGGGAAAAAATGCCCATCTTCATATTCTTCTATATAAAAGAATGATTGGTCAAGAATGTTTCTGTATCTCTTGACCTTTGCTGAATTTTGGGGTGGAACAGTTGCATATTTTCACACAAAAATCAGTAATTTTGAAAGTGCACTTGTGTCATCATGAAACTGGTCAGTAAAATATACTGCATTAACCTGCAAAGCCAGCAAATACTTCCAGCTTGAGACAGGTCAAGCTGTGCAAAGCAACAGTACCTGCATGTCTTCTTGTTGAAGAGCGTCTTTGGGACATTTATGATCTTTAAACTTTTTGCTCTGCATCTTCTGTAATTTTTGGGCAGGTCACATAACCAGCCTGTGATTCACCTTCTGCATTTAAGGGTTTAATGATACAGGAGTAAGTGGTTTACTTTAATGGTACATGCAAGTCCCACTTGTAAGATTTAATCCAGGGATGGCTTGGAAGTCTTCAGAAGGCTGGAAGTGCCACCCATTACTATGAAATGTTTCAATATCATAATTTTTAAGCTGTCTGCTTAGACAATCAATGAACAAAAATAGACCAGCAAGAATTACTCTCCCCCAGTCACTGCCAGGCA
Source organism: Melopsittacus undulatus (assembly GCF_012275295.1). Lineage (NCBI taxonomy): Eukaryota > Metazoa > Chordata > Aves > Psittaciformes > Psittaculidae > Melopsittacus > Melopsittacus undulatus. The sequence goes on along the minus strand of NC_047535.1, from coordinate 4,431,277 downwards.
TTGTTTGCCAGAGAATTGGAATGGCAAGAAAAATGCCAAGGAAGGACCTTGTAAAGATGAAACTTTCGAATTCGCACCATGTTGCAGATACTTTTGTGGGGGAGAATGTACTTTAAAATATGTGTTTTACACATGGTGTTTCAATACAATTGCTTAAGAAGTGCCTAGCATGAGCAGACCTCTCTCAGGAGATCTCTTGGCAAAGTGCAAAAGCCCTGTTCTAGCATTACAAAATCTCTACAGATAAATTTGAAATCTATGGCCCTCTCAGTGTTTTGACAGACAACTGAATTAGTGTGAATGAAAGAAATCTTGAGGGTAGAAACTGGACAAGAAGGGACTACTTTTGCTTCAGGGATGTATTCTATACAAGCCTGTGCCTGATGATACTCAGCTTCATTTCAGTGTTCATCATAGCTAATCCTTAGTACAAATGAGTATCTGCACTTCTAAACAATCAAAGGTTAAAGACAACTCAGCCATTCATGTGATCTCATTATACTATGCTGATTGCAGTACATCAGAGTAATTTATAACCTTAGTTCATAAAGTTGGAGTTTCAGTAAATGAATTCTTTTTCAAAGGTTAAATATTTATGTCCTTATTTTCTGTCTGAAACAATCTGTAGTTACGAACATGCACTAACTAATGAACTATCGCAGCCATCTTCAAGAAGAGAAATAAAAGTTTTGAGTTGGTATACTGGCCCCCAAAGCTGCTCCTTGCTTAAACTGCTTCCTACTGCTTCCTGCTGCTCCTGCGTGGATTTTTCAAAACAGATCAGTGTTGTGGCAAAGACTTTAAACCATTAGATGTACATAGGCTTAGCCTCAACTGAGTGTGCAAAATAGTAGTAGTAATAATAATGCTATCCTTTATCTGCTCTCCTTCTACTGAGCTCAAAGGGCTAATACAGTTTACCCTCAAAGGACAGAAGTACAATTAATCCTTTCAGCCTTTTCAGTTCATAGCCCAGGGATGGGTGTGTTGTACTCCCAGAAGAGGTAGGTGGGAGATCCCGTGTTGTCATTCTTTTATCCACCAATTACCACCAGTTTCGATCCAACAGCCTTTGTTTCATTGTTTTCTGGACTTGCAGTTCGCCCATTTACCCCATATGGTTGGAACACAGTTCTCTGAGGTTACTGAGAGTACTTTCTGTTTAAAATATATAGCAAGCTAAGTTGCACATTCATGATCTTGAAATATATATAAAACTACAGGCCTAAGTACCCTGTTAAATACTGTCTTGTGAGCAGATACAGGGGAAAAATTTGAAGGATTTGTCTAATGCCGATTATGCTGATTTCTGATTCCAAAGTGTACAAAATAATACTTACAAAAGTCAACATAAAAAATGCAATAAAGTAGCAAAGCATTAGTATTCAAAAAGCATTCAAAGCATTCTGCAGTTACATGTCACAGACATACTTATGGTCTGGTTTACTTATTCTTTTTTTGTCTCGTAGTGAATATTTTTAAGCAGTAAGTAGTGGATAGTAGCATGGTTAAGTTCTCTGTCATATTTATACCGGAAAGCCAAGTCTTATTATTAATTACATGTCAAACTTGGATGGTCTGTCTCTGAAAACGTAAGAGTTAAAACCCCCAGCAGACACAGCCTCCTCTACACCAATCCAGATGCTTTCCAAGATCACTGATACTTCCTTCAGGTTAGTCTCCAAGATCTGTGTTTTTTCAGTATCTATATCTTGTATCTACTTTTCCAGCCATTCTGTGATCTCAACGTCCCAAATTAAAGGTGGAAAAACATGGTGAAACTTTCAAAGTCACTGAGATTTTTCACTTGTATCCCCACAGCTACCCTTCACCTAAATCTATGCAGAATAAAGACTTTCAGTTAGGACGACACATCGACACATTCATATATATATATATATATACACACACACATATTGCTTGGGTAGATGTAAGTCCTGGTTATGGATGTAAAAATAGTTTTCTGAGGCATAGATATGAACCAGCTCTTGCTGTCAGGAATCCCTCATTTGGAGAGAATTTGGTTCTGGAGGTGTTGGACTGCATTGACGTGTGCTGGTGATGTAGCCAGTTGTCTGCTTCCATGGCAATTGCGACTACGTCGGGCATTAGTGGAAGTGAGAACTGAAGTGACCTCCCTCCCAGTATTTCTTTCAAGCTGCCTTTCTCTCCCCCAAAGGCCCTATAGCTTTTGACCGCTTCAAGCAGATCACATTCCGTCTTTTAGCTTTACACTTAGCTTAGTGTATGGAGACATGAAGCATGTAACTCCTTTTTGCACCTTTTTTCCTGAGGCTCCTTATTACAAGAGCAAGGTGTGCAGTAAAAGATAAATACTGCAACTTTGATTTGTCATTATAAAGTGCAGAGGAGATCAAAGATGTTGCTAAAACTTAATTTCCCCATAGGAGCCAGAAATCTGTTAAATGATGTACCCAGGTGATGCCAGAAGGATGGTATGTCCCAGACTCCAGAGAAGGGAGAAAAATCCAATAATACTCATTGTCAATCCTGAAACAATATTCATCCTTAAGCCTGCTGCTAGAGTCTCTGGGTAACAACTTTGCAGTCATAACAAGCTTTGAATCCCCTTCCTCCCCCCCGTGGAATTATAGATTGGTGAGCCAGGAGAGATGATTACAATTATCCACCTAGCATGAAGTGGTAATTTCATCAAATTGTGAAATTCACTGTACCCAGGCCATAATGTCTATATAGGAAGACATCCAATGTCAATGTCAATTGCATGGGACAGAAATAATTCCTGGTTTTTTGTGTGGGCAGGGTATAAAAACCAGCATCAGTCATGCACTTGGTGTGGGACTGACCCACAGTCTTTCCAACTCCTACAGAAAAGTGCTAATCCATATTGAAATATATATATTTTTAGGGACTGTTTTACTACTTTTTGGAACTTGAATCTGAAAATTATAGATGAATAATGATCTCCCAATTGCCCTTCCCAATCCTGATACAGCCAAAGTTAATAAGCCACCTCTATAGCCCCCCTCCCTTCTCTGTACAGACATTTTTTACCACATGGGTGAACACAAAGAAATAATCAGATAAGAGATTTTTCTTCTAAATTAGGCCTCTTGTTTGTAAACTGAAAGAGTGCTAATGCAGTTCAAACTCAGCTGTGTACCACATACGCACACTCAGCCCAGGAGTATTATAAAGAGTGGGAGAATAGGAGGTTTTGTTCTATTCTTCGGTCTCTTTCTATATGAGAGGGCCATTCATTCAATCCCTATGCTTCTCTCTCTCTCTCTATTTCTCTCCATAATGCCAGCATTAGCTGCAAGCTGCTAGCTGTAAAAGTGCTTTGATGTTGACCTCTCACTGCCATTGACAGACCCTCATTGGTGGGTGAGTAGCAGAGCAATAAGGGCATGTGTGGGAGAAAAGAGGATGAAAGCCTGGACAGCTAGGAAGGGATAATATGAACAGATTCCTGCCTGTTCACTTAGTTTCTTTTTTTTTTTTAAACTGGGTCTTCTGATTACAGAGGTTACGAACCAGTAAAACTTCAGAAATGACCACTGAAAGCCTGCTGTACATGAAGAATCAGATAATTGTTCCAGCTCTTGCCTTGTAAAATTAAATCAAGCCATGAACTAGGCAAGAACGCGTAGGGGAGTTGAAAACATTTTCCTGTTTAAGGCAATGAAATAGTGGGGGGTTGTCTGGTACATACAGTAATACTGCAAGGGCAAGTAGCGTGTAAAATGGCATGTAGGGGTGACAGGAGAGTTGCCTACTAATTATGTTGATTATTGTTACTTATCTTATGCCAAATCCTAAAGCATAAGTCTTAGATCCTTTAAAAGAATCCAAACAGAAAGGTGCACTAAGATGTTGAAAGAACTTAGAGAGGTTTCTGCCCCAGGGAGCACGTGTATGTATACACATGCATGTATGCACATAAAAAGCTCCCTATTGCTCCCCACAGTGTTCTTGCATATACTATAAGTGCTTCTATATTCAAATCCCAGCGGGCCCCCTGGCCCAAAAGCAGTTTTGCACCCTCCAAAAAGAGCTTGGAGATGGAGGGTAGAGGAGGACCATGGGCCAGCTGTTTTGTGAAAGCATAGCCAGCTAAGCTGGGAAACTGGAAAGCGTTATTGCTGCCTGTGCCCTATTGAGGCAGGATGTCTCCAGCCACTTCACCTCTGCACTCTCCCTTCACCTCTGTGAAAGCTCTCCTTGTCATACTAATAATTAAACCCTAAGGCTCTAACTTGAAATGGCCAAAAGGCTCTGTAAGGCCAATGGAGGGAACAGGAGGGAGGGAAAGTTCACACAAATTTGTATTAGTAACCTTGGTTTTAGTTGCAATCTGAAGGGCCAACTTACTGCAATAAAGCTGTATGCCTGACAGCTCCCATGGCCTGTGCTCTGTAGAGTAGCATCTGATCTTCTGCTTGTGTAGGACATGAAAGAATCTGTTCCACCTCCTTTCAGACCCTGCAATTACTCCCTGTGGGCAGCATTAGGCCATCAGAGTTGCTTAAACCATCCTAGGTGAGCTGTAGATCATGGGTTCAAACCTGGCCTCTTGCCACTTGCTGTTATGTGGTGTGTAACAAAATGGAACAAAATGGCTGGAACAAAAGGAATCTGTTGTTGGAAAAACAGGGGAGTGGGTGAAACAGGTGCCTGTGTTACAAACTGCCTCATAGTGGCATTCATTAGCGAGCATGTAGGCGAGCTCAACATTCAGATAATACACTTGTTACAAACACTTGAATAAGAAAGAAGCCATCACTGGGTTGAATTTCTTCTTTAAAAATTATAAGGAATTCAGCACACACTTTTGGTGCAGAGACTCTTCACACATTAATCCACTAGAAAGAAAGAAATCTTTCACTGAATGATTAAAAATGTTCACATTTTGGAGGGGACAAACTTCTACAGCACTTTTTGCCTTGCCGTCTGCATTTGCTATCAGGGAACTAATTCTCCAGTCAATTTCACAGATGGTTTCCTGTCATTACTATACAATTGTATTTATTTGATAATAATTTTATAGGACTTTTTCTAGAGGGATTTGGAATTACATGTTCAGCTTGTAGCAGTTCTTGAAAGGTGTGTGAAAACCACACTCAGTCAAAACTTCCTTGCTTAAACTTTTAAAATGGAAAATGCATTTCAATTGAAGCAAGAAATCTTGCTAGAAGTGTCTTGGTTAAAGTTTTTCAATGCATTTTTCTCTGTGCAAAGGGAAGTGTATATAACCCTCTCTGTTCTGTCACTTTACCTTTTGCTCTTTTCAACTGATTTGAAATAAAGACTATTTTCCCCTTTCCAACAAGAAATGAAACAGGACTTCACTAGTTTTAAAAAAGGTACCATTTTTTAACTTGAAAGGAGACAGTGGCATATATTTTAAATTTCATATCTTTTACTTTTTTTAAGATAGCCATGATGAACTTAAAGTCTGGGTCAGACACTGCAGAAAACTGGGGGTTTTTATGCAAGTTGAAATTCAGACCCAAAAGAGAGTATATGTGTCCTGTTTCTGTTCTTCTTCCTGGAAAGATTCCTTCTGACATCAAGTTCTTGATGAACATTTTCCTTTAAAATGTTTATTAGAACAGTTCAGTCAGTCTCTGCCAAGGCACTGTGATGCTCCTAAACTACCTGAGATTACAAACCCTTGCTAGTTGGTGGGACTCCGCTGAGCACAGTGTCATTGGAGCAAGCAAGGGTTTCTTGTATGGTCATTAAGGAAAACAGGTCTTCATGGGGCACAGGCTCCATTCTGTGACTTCAAAGAGGAGGTCTGAATCTGAATTATCTCCTTGAGGGCTATGTTACAGAAGCTTAGGGAGCTGTGAACATAAGGTCCCTTCTCCAGCATTTTCAGTTAACAAAGCCTTGGGGGATCTGGATAGGTAGTTGGAGTCTCCATTCAAAAGGATTAAATGTGTATCCCTGCCAGAGGTATGGCAGCTGTTTTGGTAGGTATTTTGTATTCTGCCTGTCTGTGGGCTGCTGGAATCCTTACTGTTCCCTGATGTATCATTTCACTCCACTGAAAATCACAAGTGATAACTCAGGAGGCAGTAAAATTACAGGGGTCACAGAGTACCCCCAGTATGCTTGAAATCAGGTCACCAACCTCACTCAGCTGGCCCTCTTGCTGATACCTCCCCTTTTCCCTTCTCTCCCCTGTTCTCTTTGTGCCTCAATTATTTTTAAGAGCCAACTCTCCAGGGCCTATAAATAGAAGAGGATGTGGACAATGGATAGTACTGGAGTAAGGGAGAATATGTGTCTGCTGCCCTTTGGTCTGCAATGGCCATGTGTCTGGCACAGCTGGTAACACCCTGTATTCTATCATGCTTTATAGTCTTCCAGTACTGCACAGAATGGAGTCCTGCTTCAAAAGGAAACTCAATAAATATGTAATTGTGAGCGGGTGTGACTGTTACTGGCTCCCAAATGGTTTGATGGAGCATATCAACATTGGGACTTTGCAATTTTATAGTATAAGCTGAGCGTGAAAAATTGAGTGAGTGAGGGAGAGAAGAGGAAAGGGATATGGATGCAAAAGGCAGAAAGTTTTGAAGTCCCAGTTTTCTCGTGGTGTTCACAGATGAGCCGTGAGTGGTGGAATGAACTGGATCAGTCTTTCAAATTCAAGTTTTCTCCCAAGACCAGCACAGTCAAGACTCAATGAAATTTGTGGGAACTCAGAATATTGCAGGGGTATTCCCTTTGTAACAGTGTTATCCTTGAATTTTCTCCTACTCTATATAGGAAATTAAGAACTCCAAAGTGAAGGCTACTGCGTGAATACTTGAAACATCCATTGAAGATTTCCAACATACCAGTTACTTCATTGAATTGTTGTTCAAGTAAATGCCCCCTTTAGATGGTCTTTCTGATACCCAATCTTTTGTTTGAGCTTACACAGCTTCAATTTTTGCTGGTTTTTATTTTTAATAACAATTTCCTGGAGAATGCTAAGCTGGACTTGTTAGGTTTTGATAAACTGAAGAACTGGTACAGGTACTAGGGACCTGCTGTACCAAGTGTTTCTGCTCTTAGGACCTCTTTCTCTTTCAGAAGTACTTTTCATTCTTCACTGAGACATACTTTGTGGCTCTGAAAAACTCCAGTTTCACCGAGGGGTTTTGGTGTGGTTTAATTATGTCAAAGCAAGAAAACAGTGATGGGTTTTTCTCCCTAAAAGCTGCCAAAGAAAAAAATTTGGAGGTGTGAACCTTTCTGTTCCTCCTCATTCCAGACATCCTTGCTCCTGCTAGTTCTTTGCAGGAGCTCAGAGATCACTCTGCTTTGCTCATAAACCAGAAACAGTCTTCCTGCCTTGCAGTGGAGGGAAGACCTGTTCTAAATCAGTAAGGCACTGAATGCATTTCAGTTGCCTGCTCAGTAGGATGGGGGCAAGGAACTGAGGAAACCACCTACAGATGAGGCAGTTGTGTGAGTCATGAGAAGAGAGAAATGTTCAGCACTTCTCAGGAGGTTTTTCCCAGTTGTAGAGAGGAAGTTGAGCTCATAAGTAAAACTCCCAGAAAATATGAAGCTTTGTTAGTGCATGGACAGCCATGAGGAGGCCAAGACCCAGTGTTTGCTTCTAAGGGGTGCTCATCTTACCCAGGGAGCAGGAAAGCTTTCTTGCAATGGATGTTATTGTGCAGAGCTCCTCAGGGCAGGTTTGTTCCCTTGACTTTTAATATTCCAGGTTTTCTCTGTTTGTGCCAGAAAATATGACTTGGGTTTCATTTTATAAAAATAATAAAGCCAGAAAAGGTTAAACTCAGATTTGGCCTCTTTGCTTTCTAAAAGAGAGCAATAGACATTTTCAAAGGACCAATTCCAAAGCTTTATTATACTACTACAAGGCCCGTAGGAGGGAAGAGTGTTACGCCTAACTCGTAGTGCAGACAGAGAAAGATGGATTTTTAAATTATCTACCTTTGCTTTGCAACGTGAACATTTCAGGGCAATTATCCTGAGATAATGCCTACAAATTGCTGAAGACTTTGGGTTTATAATTGCTCGTGTTCATTTAAGGTTCCCAGCAGATTAGCCCAGGAAAATCACTGCCAGTCAAGCCAAGGTTGATGGTATACGGTAACTGAGTTTTTCTTAGAAGACAGACAGACAAGCAAATCAGTTTTCTTTAAGAGCAATAATTCTAACTAATTGTTTGGTTTCATTGTGTTTCCATAGCAGGAGCTGTAGTGCTTGGCAAGGCAGAATAGTGACACTTCCCATCCAAGGCACAGCCATGTAAATGGGCAAATTGAATCCAACTGCATGAGGTTATTCTCATACAGCGGTAAGTAGTCAGCAGCACTATACAGCATAGCCTTACATTTCCTTATTTACACACCAGTAGCCATTCCAGCTACCTTAGAAAGTGAATCAAGATTTTACAGGGAGATAATGTTATCATGTCAATGCAGAAAGAAATAAGTGTAGCTGCCTGCCATGTTTGTCATTAAAGAACACTCCTTAATGTAATATTTAGCTGAGGTTTCAAATCAGCAAGAACATTTGTAATAGGGAACGCCATTTCAAAGCAGGGATGTGTTCATATATTCAGTTAATTTGACTACAATTATATATACCATTACCTATTTGTATATTCATATACCTATTTGTATACACATATATATTGTGAATGTAGCCTTACTGCCCACTAATTTTGTTGTGAAGCTCTGATAGCATTTCTATTACAGACATCCACCACTGGCCTCAGGCATCCATTAGACAACAGAAGATTCATTTCATCATTATTATTTGCTAAGCACAAGCAGCATTGGCCAGTTTAGGTGTCTAAACTCCAGCAGTGTAAAATCTCCCCTTCTGTCCCTCCAACTGTTGCTGTTAGAGCAGCTGAATAACTGATTTTTCTCATCCAATAACTAAGATTAAAGAAAAGAAATTATAAAATGGGATTTAGCTGACACTTCTGACATTTGGGAGAGAGAAAAAGATATTTCACACAGGAATCAACCCTCCCCCTCTAAAGTGCATTGGGTTATCAGAAATATTTTGCTTGACCTATATCAAAAATGCTTGGGTTTTTTTCGTGTTATTTTTTAATGTGCTTCAACAATATTTGAACTGAAAATATTGTGTAGAGAGAAATAGCAAAGTAGATGGGTAAAAATGTTGAAAGTGTGTCTAGACTTTTCTGAGTATTTTTGTTGGTTTGGGGGGTTTTATTAGAATTTATGGATAGCAGTGGCCAGTTTGAAATTAGGTTTTTCAGTGAAGAAACTGATTTCCTGAAAAGTTCCATTACAATTAGGAAGCAGGTAACAGGTTCTTCCCCAGTACTGAAAATATCATTAGTACCCTGCTTATGGACTAAGTGGCAGTTGCTAAATTATTCCATTTTTAATGGCTTATTATAATGTTGGGGAAAGTTTTTATGCCTTTATGAAGTTCAGGGCATAATATGCTGTAGCTGGATACAATATAGGAAGCCATCAGGTCAATACTTATCCTTCCAGCTGGGAAAAATCTCTGCTGCTTCTGAGTTGCTCCTTCCCAGTTCTTCATTTCCTGCAAACTTGCACAGATGATTTTCTGGGTTAGCATTCAGATGATTCTGCCTTGTTTGTCTCCTCTTGCAATGTACCCTAGTGGCTTTGGGTTTGTTTAGTTTTCTCTTTTTCTATCTGGCCTTTTGCAAATTCTGCTTTTTTTGATATATGAAGCACAAAGATTTGAGTCCCAGACACTGCCAGGTTGGTTTACAATTTTATTCATATTTCCTTTCTCATGGAAATAAGTCTGTAAAAACCAGAACTCTTTCCAGTGGTCTATATGGGTACTAATAGCTGATTTATGTCATAGGCAATAAAATCTTGAACTTCTAATAGATTGATGTGAAGACATATTTCCAATGAAAACCAAAGAGCACATGTTACTATTGGCAAGTGGGCTCTTAGAATGAAGAAAAATCAATTCTTTTAGCCATAGTTCTCAGCTGAAAAAGTATCTTTCCCTAAAACAGATTCAAGATATTACATGCATGTGAACTGAATTTTTGTTATCTTTTTGAGATACTTACTTCGATGCCTCTTATCTCCAAAAGATTCTTCTCATATTGTGAAGTATTCTGTTCACTGGTGTCATCCCTTTGGATGGCAAAGTCTCATCTCTTCCCATTTTCCTGGCCCTTAAAGGGACAATACAAAAGACTACTTGTATATCTAACAACATGTTTCTGGAATATCAAATCCACTCTGCTGTCCATGACCACCATGTCATGTTAGATTGTAGCATTCATAATCTCAACACATATCTTAATACTAAAGAGCATGCAGAAAGTTTTTTGTTTTGGGATTTTTTTCCTCTTCTACGCTGGAAGGTCATTTCAGGAATGTTTATTCCAGTGGTGAGAAATGTCTTGTAATTCCCACATTATGTGAACCCAAAACCAGCTTATAGCCATTTCTCCCTGGGTTACCCCTATGTGTATATATCCTTATACAGCTGGTGTGGACATCCCCTGTTCCTGAATTGTGTCTGTGTCACTTTAACCCATCATTTCGGTAAACTGAACAAGCAGACTCTTTTAGTTCCCTCTCAGAAATTCTCCTGTTCCTTGATCATTGTAATAGTCCTCTTTGCACCCTCTGCTCCAATTTGCATGCATCCTTCTTGAGCATGGGTAACTAGAATTTATGCTATATTTCAGATAATGTCTCACCAGTGCTTTGTGTAGTAGCATTAATATTTTCCTCTCGTTATTAGCACTATTACAGGTGATGAATCCAAGGATTGCATCTGCCTTTTCAGTTGCATTATATTATGGCACATATTTATCCTGTAATCAACTAGCAAGCCCAGGTCTTTCTCCTCCTTTGTCATTCCCAACAGCTTCTAGCAGAAATTCTTATTATTAGTCCTTTAGTGCATGACCTTGCATTTTGTACTGTTCAATTTCATCCCATTTCTATTACTTCTGTCCTCAAGGTCATCCAATTCTTCCTGTATGATATTGCGATTTTCGTTTGTGTTGATGGTGCCTCCCAACTTTGTACAATCTGCAAATTTCATCAGAACGCTCTTACTTTTTGTGCCAAGTTTATTAATGAACCGTTAAATGAGATCACTCCAAAGACTGATCTTTGAGGAACCCCCCTAATATCTCCCCTCCAGCCCCATATTTCCCCCTGAAGCATATTACATCTTCGCTTCTCTTGTCACCAACCCAGACCTTAGAGTTCTGACTAATTCTCTATTTCCCCCAGAGAACTCGGCAGTTCCCAAGAGGCATCTGCTGAACTACTTTAATGAAGACTGGAGACATTTTAAGAATTTTAATTTAAAAACTAACTTTTATCAAAGCCCCTCTCAGGATAGCCTGGCACAGTGCAGCTTCAGGAAGCCCATATGGTAAATGTCTGCCCTTTACTCCTTTTGATTCTTTCTTCAAATTTGTTCTAAAATCTGGTAAGCTATTAAAGACTGACTGACAGGTCTTCCCTAAATCCCCTTTATCTACTCTAAGAAGAGGAAAAAGATATTGTAAGGTATAAGAAGTAGGTATAAAGGGGGTAGGTACTGCTATTCCCTTCCCATGTTTTAGTGCACCACTTTGCTGGCTCTGTTAGCTACTGACAGTTGCTACTGGGGCTGCAGTTTCACATGTTCATTCTCAACTAGAGATCATCCAGTCTCCTGGCCAAAATGCACTGACATTTTAATTTTGTTTCCTGTTTAGATGTAGGTATATTTCTAAATGACAGTGTAATTTCCTAATGTTTGACATTGCCACTCTGAAGAGAAAATAAAAGCAAGGTGTTCATATAGCTTTGTGAAATTTTCCGCCCTCTCAACCCATCTTTTCTCCATACCAAGTTTCATTACATCTTTTTCTTTCCATTCACCAAAATCATGTTACGATTCGTTAATTTCCTTTCCAAAGTCCAACACTATTTTTCTGAAGTTCCCATTTCTCTCTTGTTTCACAGCATCCTTACGAACTATGAATCCCTCTTGAATTCCAAAGTTTTGTGACACAATGAAATCTGGCTTCTCGTAGCCTGTCAGTGCAGAAGAAAACGCATCAGCTGTGTGCACACACAGGATACATTAGGAAACACAACAGATCAGAGCTCCACAAGGCTCACCATGACATTTAACAAATCCTAATGAACATGTTCTCAGGGTTCTGTGACTTCTTTTTCTTCATTTTCTGGCTCACAGCTGCTTGGAGGATTTCAAGAGCTTTCTCATCATGTCTGTATCTTTCTTTGGAGGAAGGTCATGTTGTTGGAGTCAAAACAGTGCCTTTCACCTAAATAGTTTTCAAGCTGTGTCAAACTTCCCTCTGTATTTTACGTGGACTATTCCCAGTATGTGTAGAAGTATGTGGAGTTCAAGCTGTGGTTTAGATGAAACAGCATTCACAGGACATGAGTTTGATAAGCACAAACTGAGCACCTTGCTGGCCTGGCTGAATAGTTTGGCAGGATAGGTTGTATTAAAGTTCTATTTCACCTCTGGGAAGATGCATTTGGCTGATGGCAGCTAGCTGTGGTGATTTGTGGTGGTGTGCACCAGACATCAGAGGGGCACTTTGGAAACGAGTTTCTCATTGTTCTCATCTCAACCTCCAGGATTAGTGTGTAAGCAGAGAAGAGCCCAGCATTTGGTTTTTATGTGCTGGACTCTCCTGCTCAATATAGTGTATGCTGTTTGATAATTATTCTCTTTTTCTTATGCTGTCTCTTTCCTGCTCTTATTTATCCTCTCCTGTGTTTTACTCTTCTGATGGCTAGATCTCATGGACTGCATCTCCTCAGCCCCAGCATGTAGGGTTTGATGTTCCTTTGCTATGTAGTATTATACATTTATAATAGACCTTTCCAGATCCTATGAAGAAGTAATATGTTTAATAGAATGAAGAAAATATCATCGTGATTTAGAATCAAGATTTCCTTTATGCTGGGAAGTTTTAAAGCTTTGTCCTCAAACTTTTCCTTTTCTGTGGCCTGAGTTACTTCTTTCAATAACAGAAACACTCAACTGTCTCCTTTGTTTATGCCACTGCTGCTGGTGTGCAGTGAGCATGGTGTACAGCAGTGTGACACCACAAGGTATGGTGATGTGGCAGCCCTGGAATGTGTTACTGTGGTTGTTTTCTAACTCCCCATCAGGGGACATCTTGAAAAGAGGTCTTGGCCAGCAAAGCTCACACATAAGGGTAGGCTGGCTGAAATCACTGGTGCAGTTGTGGGGATGGGGTTAGGAAAGCTCTCTTCCAAAGAGGCCTCAGGTCCTATTCCAGAGTAGAAATCAAATCTGGCTTGCTTTAATACAGTTGTATTATGCTGCAATGAATTCTGGGCTTCTGTTTAAATTACTAGGACAGCAGAAAGGATAGATGTGGCAAATTAATGAAAAGAAGATAGGAAAATGCCTAAGATATCAGTGAGCTGAGAAAAGAGGGGCTTTGCCATCAAAACCTTCCCCAGTGAAAAGACCCAGCAGGATACAGCGACTAAATGTATTCGCCATAGCACTGATAGTTAAAGAAAAGTTACTTTCATTCACCAGAAATGGAAAAAGATATTTGAAAAGGCCCTTTTCCTTTTTATTCCCTTAGTTCTTGTCAACAAAGTGAAGTTCTGAATGGTGAGGGGGGAAATCATGTCCCTGCATTTCCAGCCCATGCAGCCTGCCTGCCGTATTGCTGTACATGGTGGGGAAATAATCACTCCCCCCAAAGAGTGATAACAGCCCGAGCAGTAAAATGGTGACACTGTTAGTGGAAAGCTGTATTTTGATAGTGTGTTTCCTGCATTTCATTTCCTGTGTGAAGCCCATGGAGATTTTCCTTCTTTTGGTATGTGAGTGATTCGAAGGCTGTAATACTCATCAAGGTACTTGAAGAAAATAGGAAAGGAGAATTGCCATCAGAAGGCTGTGCTTCCTTTCCTTGTGCAGAGCCCAGAGTGACTTCTGTGACTGAGTCCTGTCCTTTCCCATAGCAGCCAGTTAGTGTCATCTTGCTGTCACTAAATCCTAGGGCAGGGGTCTCTAGCGTGCTCTAATTTATAAACTCTGGAAAGAACTTTATAGTCACATAGTTAAAATGGCACATAGTTACATGTAGCAAAATGTCTCAAGGAAAGAATTGTTTAGAGAACTGGAATGGTCCTGCAGCATCCCACCCTCCATACACAGCTAGCAGACCCCTATAGTGTTGTTCCAGAAGCTCTTGGATCACAAGCATCTTAATCTTGATCCTCGGTCATGCCTTGGTCTTTATTTCTTGCATTACCATGGAATATATCCACAGTATTCTGTGTGGATACTCACAAACTAGAGAATTTTGCTGTAATCCCTAGGGTGTTTTATCACCAGATTGCTAGGGTGATTTGTGTTTTAAGCACTCTGCTCCCCGAAACATCTTTTTGTATGCTTTGCATTGTAATACCATGTGTGACACACTGCATTGCACTTATCTGTGTCTTAGACTAGAGAGCTTCTTCTCATCTTCTTTCATGGATGGGAGCAGAGTGGTTTAAATCAAAGCATTTGACTTTGAACCTCTCTTGAGCTGGCCTTCAGGCAAGTTCTTTCTGATCAAAGACAGAAGCATACCAGGGTCCAGGTATTAAGGCTGAATAATTGGCTCAGACTAAAATAAGAACTGTCCCAAACCTCCACAGAAAAAGTTTTTATGAAGTTTAAAAAAAGTACAGGTAACTTTTTGGCCCTTGATATACTTTTGTGTTTTCTGAGGGACTTCCACTGCAGAGACTGCTAATGCAGTATCTGACTACTTTCATGTGAGAAATACCAGTCAAGTTTATCAGTCAAAGCTTACCAGATTACTTGAGACACAGTTCGAATTGGGGGTCCTGAAGTAGAGTGGCTTTTTGTGTGGCAAAAGGTGGGATAATATCAGCATAGCACAATATAATTGAGGTGATTATGAAAGATCCCGATTTCTCCAGTAGTTCAGGATTCCCCATTTCTCTGGAGAAATGCCTGTAGTGTGTTATTTCCACAGCACATAGAGCTGTGACTTTTCTGGAGGTACCACAAACCCTTCAAACTGGAGGGACAAAAACAAACCAACAGCAAGGCAATCACCAGCGATCTACCAGACAGCCTAGGATGCCTGTAGCATCCCAAGCAGCCTGAGCCTTGGCTGCCTCTGTTTGGGATAAATACTAAAGCTGCACCTCCGTGAACTCTTCTGCCTTTGCCCATCAGTAATGTGTATAAAAAAGTCCATGCCTGGGGATCAGCTAACGGGATTATTCACAGACACAAAATGAAGCTGGCCCAATCCTGACGTTCTTCACAGCATCCCTGAGAGGGGCAAAAGCAGGATCAGGCACCAGGTCGTCATAATTTTGGCAGCTTTTCAGGAATGTGAAGGAGGGTAGCAGTGGGAACAAGCTCACGTATTTTTTGTTGTCTTTTTTTCATTTTTAATAGAGCAACTTTCAGTCCTAAAGGAAACCCTGGTGAAGTGGTGAGGCTTTTGTCTGTTGCTATAATGCCACTGGGCTTCGGATTGACCTGTGTGATACAGTGACACTGTGTGGTTTGAATTTTTACATACAGCTGCATAAAGCAATTCTCATGTAAATTTTGGAGGTAAATAAGCCTGTTGTTGGTCTGCTGCATGGACACATATGCTCAAACCATTAGGCTCAAAAGGAGATTAGAATTAACCCACCCATCTCTCACTGGCTTGCTCTTTCCCTCCCCACCATGCAGCTCTTACAAGAGACTAAACCACCTCACTGTACTAACGAATGGCAGCAGAGTTAAGGCTGACAGAAGAAGAAAACTGTTGTATCCTCTCCCTCCCCCTTTCCACACCCACAGAGCCTCTGCTAGAAGCAGTGTGAATTTAGACGGGGCCACGAGCTGATCCCCATGGCACAGGCAGGTAGGTTGTAGTTGTTCTTCCCTTACTACTGCAACCTTTAAATTGTGCAAGACTCAGCTGAACCCCTTCATTTCCCACTGGGGCGGCAGGAAGGTTCAGAGCCTGCCATATCAGGCCTTGTGTGTGTTTTCCTTCACTCTGGATAGCTCCATTACCTCTTACTGGGTGGGAAAAGATTTCAGAGGCAAAGAAGCTGGAAAGTCCTTTCTGGGCACCTGATGCTGGGATCTACATAGGCTCTTCTGCAAGGCTTGAATGGGCAGGGTCTCGCCCAACATCTGACCACAGGCAGAGGCCACTGGCTACCATAGTATAACTTGACATCCAAATGGCTTCGCTTTCCAACTGAGGAAGTTTTTTATCATGTGTTCTTTAAAGGCACAAGAGAGACCAAGTGTGTGTGCACACACGTACACAAAAATGCAGAGGGGGTGAGTGGGCTGAAGGGACCCTGGCCTGGGGTTGTTTGTTTATGCGAACTTTAAATAATTCATTTTTGTCCCTATTGAGCTCATCACAGCGTGACAAAAATAAACGTGTCTTCTTGGCCTATTGTTTGGAGCTGAGGATTGTCAAGCGAGAGGAAAATATTACAGTGACTGAGGGAGATACACGCAAGAGTGTGACCTTTAACTGCAGTACCTATAACCAGTCTCATCAAATTAAAGCACTGTATATTTTCCTTAATAATCTCTGATTAGGCTCGGGGTATGAGCGGACACGAACGCCCGCCATTGCTATGCAGCGGGAGGCCTGCTAAGCACCAGCCAAGCGCTTGGGAATAAGTGAGCAAAATGCTTTAATTTGATAGGGTTAGAATCCTGCAGGCTCCGGGGTGAGAAGTCACCAACAGCTCCGCTCGTACTGAATATGCAGAAATAAAAAAGTAAATTGCTTACATCTGCTGCAAGCAGGAGGGAAAATGATCTGATTGGACAGGCCGAGGGCTCTCCATCTCTTTTGGGTTAGGAAGAGGGGTTTGGAGCATCAAAAGCTCGTAATTGGAGTAATTCTGAATTAATGGACATATACACACACACGCACAGGCGTGCACACCATTTTGGAGCAGCTGGTCACAGGATGCACATGCTCAGGAATGTTTGGGGATTGCAAAAAGCGCCGTTAAAAATGTCCCTTATTCCTAATATTATTGACATTTGGATTTCGTGACCTGTAAGAAGTGCAGTATGTACAAAAAGCCTTGCCCATCTGCCAGATAAAATTGCCTGCCTCAGCCTACATCTGTTTATTCACAATACAATTATTCTATCTCTCTCTCTCTGTCTCTATCTCTGTTGTATATCTGTTCTTTCATGTCTGAGGGTCTCCGCTGTATGCAGAATCGCAGGCTTTAGCCTTGCCATCTGATACTGTATTTAATCTATGTATTTGATCAATAAGAATCAAAGACAAGGCTCAAGGTCTTTTTGGCACAAGGCATTCAGCTTTGTGCCGGGTGTCAGAGGTTGTCTACAGTGTCACCTTGATGGTGTCACACTAATTTGTAACCCACTTTGCTTGCCTCTGTGATCATGCTCTGCACTGGGTTTTTTTTCCCCCTCTCTGTCTCCCTTTTTTTAATGGTTGTTTTTATTAGTTTGGGAGGAAAGAGGTGGGGGAGCTTGGAGGTGGGAGGCTGAAGACATTAGCTTAGAGAATTAAGGAGCATCCTCCCTGACCCTCTTCCCCATCTCTTTCTTCTCTCCGTGAGTCGCTTAAACCACAGGATCAGGGTGATACCACTACCTGACAGGTACTGTATCCCAAGGGGGAAGACATTACAAAATCCAAAATGACCAAGGGAAGAAATCCTGCAAGGCAAACTTTCAAGAGGGATTTCTCAGCTTGCTACTGACAGGGAAAGGCAGGCACATCAAACCCAGGCCTGAAAGGCCAGAGTCCAGGTTTCAGTCCACTTCTGGGTAAATCCACAGAGTAGGTACATCTTTACATTTCACTGCTATTTTTCTTGGAGCCAGGGTTCTTTGGATCTCACACTGATGCACAAACTTGAACAATTTGTTCTTTTATGGCTGCCTAAGGCTGTACTGCATCATTTCAATGGCCTTTTGTCTTGTGACAAGTATTGCAATGCCTATAATGTACTAAACATTCTAAAAATCCATGTAATTAATGCCCCAACATATCTAATATAGAACTATTATCTTGAGGACAGATAAATGTGGCTTATTATCTTTTTTTTTCCTTTGCCTACACCTCTTCGTTTTCTGTGCTGTTATTTAACACAGAAAATAGCACAGTAAATGTATTATTTAACTCTCTCATTTAGAATTGTGTGTGTGTGAAGCCACTGCACAAAATGAGGCTGTATTTAGACCCTGATCCTTAGATGCAGACTGAAGCCTCCAGCACAGGTTTCCTGAGGTGCCTTGGAAAGTCAGCCAAAAATGTTCATAAACAGGGGACTGACATTAAGCATCCATTTTTGAATATCGTGTTCAGAGGCACCAACCGCTCACAATGGCTGCAAGAATCAGTGGAGACTGGAAGGCTTCAGAACCGTGCTCTTCCAGCCAGTGCACTCAGTTTTTCTGCTTGCAATTCATATCGCAGTATTCATGAACTAGTGGAAATATAAGGACTTCAGAACAGCAGAAGGTCCATGTGCCCTGGGATCATATCCCTAATAACAGCCAAGGTGGGTGCTTAAGGACAATGTGGGGAGAGCAAAGAACAATAGGAAAAAATCCAGTTGTATTTTTAAAACCCACAGGCTCTGGCAGAAGTGGGGGGTAAGTGTGTAGGTTTGCTGTTGCAATGAAACTGTATTGTGAAGTTGTCCAGAAAAAAGGATACCCTGAATGGATCCCACATGATCTTTGAACAATGCTGCTATTTATGTCTGAGCTGGCTATCAGCCACTGGAGGTAGAAAATGGGGTTGATTTTACAGGTTTTACTCTGGAAGCTTCTTTGGGAAGCTGCTTCCTGGGTAAGGTGCTGCAGCTCTTGAATCGCTCTGCTCCAGTCTCTGTCGTAGAGAAGCCTCTTTTGTCTGCCCAGCCATGCCTGCCACAGTCTATTGGAAGATATTTGTCAACAATTATATGTCTATTAAGGACAAGTCAATCAGGCCATGTGCAAATAGCCAGACCTCCAGGGTCTGCCTATTGATAGGGACCTGTCAATAGCCAATCCAGTCTTTTTTCAACCGAACAAGAAATTAAGCACTCACCAAAATCATTGCTAGTCCAAGTCCCTCTGGCCCATTCTTATTCTCGGAGTATTGGTGTCTCTTCTATTTTTTTTCTTTTTCTGGGCTAATATTTATTGTGAATAAACAAAAGAGACTAGAAGGTGCTTGTCACAGCACTGGTTTAACTGTAAGAAGAAGGGCTCCTCAGTGTAATTAAGAATATTACCAATTGGTTGTGTTTGTAGGTGGCTGCAGTTAATCCTGATTGTAGTGAAGCTATGAAGGAATTAATAACAGAAACTTTAAATTTGCCCAACTGTAATTAATATCTACAGTATAGAAATAGCTGCTCTTCCACCAACACAAATTGCAGATGTATTTACCTTTATTAGGCTGAGGAAGGTAGTAATATTATGCAATATTTTCATGCATATTCAATTTGTAAACTCGACAGTTGATTTTGTAATTTATATTGCAAATTACTTTGCTATTTCACACACGTGAGCAGGAGAGAGAGCGGGAGAGACAAGACAGCGTGCTGGAAGCATGCTTTAAACAAAAGCCCCTAGCAAAAGCCATGACATGAAAAAGATGCTCCATAGGGCCATCCCCTTTGAACTGGCAGAACTCGGGTATCACAGAATACATTGGTGTTACACAACAAACGGCAGCATTAAATAACTTTGCACAGAGACCTGAAATGACCACAAATATTGAAAGCAGATGTACCTAAAAAGGACAGATCGGGTATCATTCCTGCTTTAAATACGGCATCACAGCTGGCTTTGTTAGTAATTACCAAAACTAATATTCTGCCCATCAGGGTTTTATTTCTCTTCTCCCCTTCAATCAGGATAAATACTGAGAGCTGAGGGTTTTTTTTTCCCTAATATTCAAGTACTAAATTTATAAACAGTAAGCTAATTTCTGTTAAAATTCAGCTTTTACCCAATAGCATCCTTAAAATGCCTCTCCTTTGAGCTAAGGGGATGCATTTCTGCCCTGCAAAATGAGCAGAATGGAAAGATCTGTTCTTTGCAGAATACTCCCTGGCCACTGGAGGATTGTTGGATAAAGTGATAGTTTTAATTTGGCTGAAAACTTTCTTACATTTTGAACTAAACCTTAACCGAGGGAGAGCCTTCAACTTGACTTTTATTGCTGGCTTTTACCTTGGTTTTATTTTAGGGTGGGTTTTGGTTTGGTTTTTTTTTTCATTGAAAAAAAATCAGAATTAACTTTTCAGTTTCCCATGTTAAAACCACAAAATACTTTTTAAAAAGTCTTCTTGATTGTGGTTCCTTTTTTAATTCCTCCCTTCCGCCAGATATGGACCCTTTAGAAACCAGCTTTGGTTGCTCTTTAATCTGATTTTAGCAGGTGCAGCACGTGGACGAAAGCTTTTCAGGAGATGCTTTGGGAAAATGACCATTAAAGGCAGGCGATTTATTTCACTGTAAATAGGAGCTGGTTTTGCTGAGGAGCCCTAAAAAAATCCAAACCTGTCAGTACACGGGTTTAACACGCATGCTTCCAGCTTCTCTGAGCATCAGTCAGTTCTCACATGTAAAAGCAGCCCTCCAGAGATCATTTATGTAATAATCTCACTTCATAGGAGATGAATCTGTAATATTAAAAAGCCCCATTTAAAACAACCTTTCAGATATATGGCTATAGACCTGACACCTCTCAAATAAGTACCAAATAAAAAGTATTTTTCTAAAAGCTTTAAATTTGAGTTTATTTTCACCTCCCTGAACTTAAAGGGACAATGATAACTGGAGCAGTTCCTAAATTCATAAATTTTAAAACTACAAGAGACCATATAATCTGACATAGCACATAACAGAAACCAAAAATCCCACCACCCGTGTCTATCCAGCCCCTACGGAAAGCGTATAGGTTTGGAAATTATATGTTAAAAAATATGCCTATTCCATCAGCACTGATGTTTATCTGGTTAATGAACTTCTTTAAAATATCCAGGGAATGTTGGGGGGTTGGTGTGAGTGCGTGTATGTGCTCAGTCTTTATTCGGGAGAAAAAGGGCAAATTTTATAGTCGGAGAGTTTAAAATGCCTACTTAAGGTCTGTCTTTAAATTCCTAAAGTTTAGGGAATTTAGCAAGAGGGATGATGGCTCTTCTGCGCTGCATTTGTATTTGCACAGTACAACAGCCTGCAAAGAGCATGACTCTCTAAACAGTGTGAAATGGGCTGTAATACCTCACCGTGAAGGGGTGAGCTGAGGACAGAATATTTGCCTTTGAATTTCAGGGGTCTGGTTTTTGTTCTTGGTCAGCATTAACTGAGTTACTGGCTATGAATTATCTTTCCCACTATGCCTTCTAAATTATATATTTTTTCTTCATTAACATATTATTTTCTTAATCAATATTCATGAAGAAAAAATAATGCAAAGGAAAGCTCCGTACCTTGCTCGGCTAGGACTTTATGCAGGGCTGAGCTGAGGGATACGGGGGTAGGACTGACCTCTCCGTGCTGCTCCGCTAGAGCTGAACACTTGCAAAATGCAACATTAACTGAGAAAAGAGTTTAAATGTTTGATGAGGAATAGCATGTAATGACTCAACCCTTATGTGTGTTTTCCACCTCTTTTTTCATGAAAAAGAATCTGATTTTAATAGGAGAAAGTTACTTGGGGATGGTTTTGTAAAAGGAAATGGCATAGAAAAACAAATTACGTTGTATGCGAAATATACAAAGTAAAGGCACTCCAGCTTTTATATTTGGTAGTTTAATGGTGTTCTTTCTATGAAGCTGCTATTTGTGCTAGGTGGTTTCTATTTGAAACACCTGCTTAAAACAGAACAGGGCACAAATGAACAAAGAATAACCCTGCTCCAAAGCACAGAATTTCATCCCCTCGTCGGGGCTGGCGAGGCAGTTAACAGGGAAGGGGCTGTGCATGATTTCCTTCCTCACTGCATGGAGACACAGACTCTGGCCAGAGAGGTTGCAAAAGGGTAACAGGTTCTTGCTGTGATTTTAAACTCTGTCCAGGCAGCGCCTGTCTCTCTTGTGATGAGTTAGAGGTTCTTCTTCATGAAAGGAATTGCTCCCCTCCGCCCTAAAGTTGCGGCGTGCTCGATTCCGTGTCTCGCATGACACGGCTTCAGTCGGCAGGGACACGCGCTGCATAGATTACCAGCCATGAAGTTTTTTCCTGCTCTAAACCCGAGTTCTACAAGCACAGGTTTGCTACAAATGCAAAACCTTAACATATGTGTGGGAAAGTGGATGTAAGTCACCATTTAAAATGAGAAAATGCAACCCCAGCATTTTGCAGCAGCTGACATCCTGTTACCATAGTTATAGCTTTCTGCACGGGAAAGGGATAGTGCTGTCGTGTGCCCTTACTGAAAACATGTACAGACAGAAACAGAGACTGCAGTATATTTGCATACTGTGCAGTGCCAGTGCACAGAGATCTTCGTGTGCTGAAACAGCAGCTCAGCCACTGCTAAGGAATTTTCCTCATTTTACAAATTGTTGGGACACAGGGGTGTGCTAAAAATACTCCTTTGAAGCTGGTATAGTCCTTCCTGAGTGGTCCAATTTATTCTCCCTTTAATGGTGTGAAACCGGGTTTTGTTAGGGCTGAGTGCATGATCTCTTCTGTCCAGTGCTCAAAGGAAGAAGGAAAAAGCCTCTGATGGAGATACGTAAGAGGGGAGGAAAGAAGCAGCTTCTGATCCAGTTACTTCGTGATCAGAATTGCTTGAAATTAACTTTGATCCAATGGCTATTCTGAAGAAATATAGCTAGCACATAAACAAACCCAATGGGGAAAAAAATATCCTTAAAGCTGTTACTCCCTCCTGTTTCCTTTGGCATCAGCTACAACCCGATTCAGGAAAAACTTGCCAGACTTTGGGCCATGCCCCTTGGTTGGGCCTTCCTCCAGGACTAACCGACTTGGTTTGTGCGTGGCTGGTGCAGCACGGGGCACCCAGCGCTCACAAGTGATCAGTAATAACAACTGTCCACTAAACACATCAATGCTCTGAGTACCGTGCGTAAGTGGATAACTTGATTTGTAAATAAACTACATTGCAGGAATATTTCATAAACATCCTGTGCTAAGTTGGTGCCTGGGGTAATATAGATTTTCATCCATATTCATCTCTGTGCTGGAATTCCCCGGAGCGGCTGGGGGCTGCAGCGAGCTGCTGCTTTCATGTTAATTTTCTCTTAAGTGGCGATACAAACCCCTCGAATAGAGAGCAAACCAACCCCAAACCCGATGTAACCGCATCTCTGGGTGAGGCAGCGGCCGCTGCCCGGGGCCGGGAGCGGGGACCGGCCGCCGGCTGCTGCAGCCAGGTCCGGCCCCGGGCGGCCCCTCCGCGGCGGGGCGCGGCAGCTCCGCGCAGGGGCGCCGCGGTGCCTCCGCGGTGCGACAGCGCCATCTACCGGCCGCGCTGTGCTGCATGGCGGCGGCGCGGAGCACAAAGCAGGGCCGGGGACAGGGCGCTGCGCTTCTGGGATGGGGGGGCCGGGGAGAGCTCCGAGCATCGTCGGGAGCTAATAAGGCCCAGGCGAGAGGCCCCATCGCCTCCCCGAGCACAGGCTCAGGGGCCCGGGAGCTCCCACCTCGTGTCGGAGTGGTGCGGGTGTTGTGTCGGACAACTCGTTTGTTTTCCCTCTGAAGGAGTGTGTTTTGCCAGCGCCTGCTTCCTTATCGCTTATTCATGTACCTGATCTCAGTCCCTTAACCCGAGGATCCGATGGGTTAAAAATCTCTGTTTACCCTGCAAGGCAGGAGGCTCTGGCTCAGGAACCAAGCGGATCCATGACTGTGCTGTGTGGGCGCTCTAAGGGCACTGCCCAAGGAACACCAGCTCTGACCAGAGGATGTAGAGCCCAGGTACCCCTGGGAACTGGTTAGCTTTCATGTGTAAAGTGTAGATCTGAAGAAAGGGGTTTGTACTGACTTTATAGTGCCGGTGACTAGGAAAGATCTCTATGTCAACTGATTTGCTACTGAACCAATCCACCAGTGTAACTGTCTTGCTCTCAGTTCTGCAGTAGACTGAGATGATGGAGCAACTACAAAGTTAGGCCATTTTCTACAGTTTTTCATTTTGGCTAGCAATGCACTGGGTGTCGAGTTTACTTCAGAGCATCCAGTTGTCCAGGGTCAGGAGTCTGAGAGTCAGCGGTCACTGTGGCATGAGTAGGTGTTCTGTTATTCCCAGCTGTGCACTCTGGCAGCAGCTGGATATCCCCAGGCTATCCCTTAAATGTGGAGGTGTCCTCAAATCAAAGTCATTGCAGAGCACCATTACCAAAACCGTGCAGAGCCGCCAGCCTGGTGAGCTCATCCACCTTTATGCTCTTGCTTTGCAGCTGCAGTGAGCCAGACCTGAGGTATCTCTGTCTGGAAACTAGTGGCTAATGCAGCTATCTAGGGCCTTACTTCTGATTTAATGTGACACCAAGACTGGGAAACAATATTATTCCAGTGTTTTCCTGCAGCAGTGAAACCATGGTTGGCTGTGATTGGTATTTAAAATACCACTCCTGGAAGTGTGGTGTGTCTCATTGAAAGCTGTCCTCTTGCAAGGAGTGATGTTAAGGTATTTTCTCTTGAGTATACCTGATCTGTATCTCTCTTTTTTGGATGTAACACAAACTGCACTGGGTTGCTGGAGCTTTGAATGTTGTGATTTGCACTTTAGGAGTTCCCACTGGGGAGGAAGTGTTTTGGCTGTTTGGTTATCATTTTGTTCCCCTGCCTCACTGTACTTCTGCATTTCTTTCTGTATAGATTTTTTCCTGTGCTTTCACTAATCTTAATCTAAAGAGAGATATTTAAAATATATTATTTTTTTAATGGAAATATTTAATACTAAGTGTTTATAAAACAAGAGCAAAGCATCTTCTGGGAATAGAAAATATGACCCAATGGACATGGTTTGCTTTTTTAGTGGAAAAGTACTTTTTAATATATTAATTACATTTTGGGGTGGATAGTGCTGCAGCGTGGGCTTTTCGGGGAAAGGATTGCAGTCTTTAGGGTACTAAAGTGAAGGGGTGAGGAACTGGGGCTTGCAGATTTCTACCACAGTTCTGCAATTCCTTGTCTGAAAATGTGTAAATGAAATCTCTGCCCTGTTTCTGATGGCAATGAAGCAGCTCTCAGGCTGGCAGTCCAGGTGCCATGTGGGCACTGGAGACTGGCAGGAAATGCCTGGAGGAAAATGCAGCTCCATGTAAGCTTATTGGTCTTCCTTGCATCAAGACCTGCAGACCTTGGTCTGTGGCTGGCTCTTCCTCTGGGAGCAGAAATCATCTGGAAGTATTCCTGTTGGAGTAACTTGAGCTGACCAGAGGTGAGGCTTTCCTAAGCCCCAGAGTTTCTCCAGAGAGAAGATAAAAGACATCCGTTGCTTGAAAGTGGCCAGTGACTCTCAAAAGAATTTGGCTGGACTTCACATCTGCCTGGTTGTGAACCTGCCTCACCCCACAGAGGTTGAACTTTTTTGCTTAACCTTTTGTCTCTATCCTAAAGGTGAGATAAATGTAAAACCTCCTCTTACAGTGACCCCTTCAGTCTTGGCTCAAGGACTCAACTTTCCCCACAGCTCTCCACTCTTCAGTCATCCCTCAGATGGGATGCACAGAGCCCTGAGGACTTGAGTCTGCAGGAGAAAGCAAAGAGCTGAGTGAGGATTGGAGTCCTTCCAGTTCCATCAGAGTTTCCTCTGGCTAAGGACGTAGGCATTTGGCTACAAATGAATTCAGTTTAGTTTTCACCCTCAGAATGCTGCAAACTCCCCAGAAAGACAGATTTATATATTTTTCCTCCTCACTAACACAATCACAAAATAATACAAACTTCTCCCCACAAAGTGTTGATTGTTCTGTAATGAAATCGTAAGTAATTTTGTAGTCGCTTTGGGGAAAAAGCAGAAACTGTTCTTAGCACCTGCTGTATGATATCACAAAGCTACTGCTCATAATGATTCTAATATGTGAAGGCAGTTGCATAATATCATCATATTACAGTTTGTATAAGGGAAAAAAAAAACAGGGACAAGAGATTGCCAGTAGAAACTCTTCACGAGTGCTATTTTTTTCCTCATTGCTGTTCCTCTGTCTCAAAATATCTTTGCATTTTCCTTGTCAGAGTCTGTAGGTTTCATTGGTGGAAATAACAGGCAGCAAATAATGAAGAGGGAAGGGAAAAAACCCACTATGTTTTAGAAAAAAAATGCATTTTTCTATAGAAGCTAATGTTCTATAAAGAGATGTAAAAGGAAGAGAAAAAGATACTAGATAGCACAGCTGCATTGAATTGCAAGACAGCTGGAATTTTTCAATGTAACCAGATTTTAGATGAGTTTTCTTTTCATTTCTCTATAATAAGATCTTTGTAAACCACAGTCCTAAACAAAATCTTCTTGGTGATGATGAAAATAGGGAAGAGCAGTGCTGCTTGTGCTCTGTGTGTGACAGTCAAAATACGAGGCCAGTTCCTTAGTAGTTCTAAACCTGTATCAGCAGAGCTGTGCGGTTTCCATCGCCTGCAGAAGCTGCCGCCTTGCAGGCACGGAGGTATAAGGATTGCGGCATATGAAGGGATATCGTCTAGTGGTCAGGATGCCCCGAGTGCCCTCAGCTGAATGGATAAGAATGAAAGACATTTCAGGCAGAGCCTCTGGTAAGACTTAGAGCTGAATCAGAATTTGCCCTGGAAGATCCTGGGCAGCACATACCACAGCAGCTACTCCAGCCTTGGAAGGAATCCAAGATGCCTCTGCCTCACGTCCAGACTCTCAGTCTGACCTCTCAGAGTGATAAATAGGGAGTTCACATTTCACCCTGATCCTTCCTGAACCTGCCCCCTTGCAGAGGGCTTGGCGTAGGATGGGTCAGGGCCCTCGTGGGCATGCAAAGGTGTGATAAAAGGAGAGAAGTTCTTGTGCACTCTCTCCCTCGCTTCCTTCCTCATTACATTCACACGGGTCAATGTAGTCTGACTCTTGAGCAGACAGAAGAGCAAGAGGCATTTCCAAGCTATAGTTCCCATTCTGCCACCTGCCTGCCATGTGGTCTTAGCAAGTTACCTAAGCTCTCTGTCAGTTTACTGATCTATAAAACACAGTATAAAAGCAGCCTTACAGAAGAAAAGTGCAAGTCCTGTTCCTGTTAAATATCTCATTGAGAAGCCAGTGTATTCGAATATTTTGGATGCCTTAATACACAGAACTTGCCAAAAATAAAACCCCATGAATATCCATTTGAGGAGGCTTTTTAACGCACCTTAGCAGGATAGAAAGAACTACTGACTGTCTTCAACTGGAAAAACGGTCTCTTGACATCATGTGCTATATCCTAACAACATCTTCCTTTGAGCTAGAAATCAGTGCTGAATTCATTTTTCTGATGTGGTTACTTTAAATTCTTAAACTGGATCAGAACCAATGCTTTCTCTTGTGGCAGCAGGGGGGCGATTTAGTTAATGCTGGGATTGGGTGCCAAATCATGAGTTCGAACTTATTGCTATCAGTGGTCATCCATCACCAACCTTGGGGGAGTAAGGCAGAAATATAAGCACACTGACAATTTGCCAGAATGATTTAGGACCTGGCATTTAAGAGTTCCTGTTGTAGTTGTTCTTTTGACATGTCTCCTAATTTGCTCCCATCTTGAAGACACTCACTACTTTAAGACTTAAACAATCTTCATCTGGGAATGGAACTTGGCAGCAAGAACAGGGGGGGCCTTATCCAAGGGTAAGGTTGCACAAGGGCAGACAAGCCTCCTTACTTCTGCGTCATCAGCAAACATAAATGTGCCTGTGGTAATGCTACGTGCACTGCTCTATTGGCTTTGCCCCTCACATGGGAAGAGAAGCCAAAAAGCAATATGCATTATTGATCAGAACGTGCAGGTGAATGAAGATGGACAAGGGTAGGTCACAGCTTTATTAACTCCAGGTAGCCAGCAGTTGCAGAGATCCAAGGGTGAGTTATCCTGTCTAGATACACTGGATCACAAAGAATAGCAATCTACAGATCCATTCACTCCTCCAAATCCTTCACCACGGGCTGCGGACATGGTACCAGAAAGAGGCTGTGCATACAAAGACATCAGCCACCTCCTTGCTGTCACAGGCACAGAGGCCAGCATCAATATCCAAGGCTGCCTGTGTTGTGGGAGCCAATCTCTCCGTCACCAGCTGTAAAGCAAGAGCCGTGGCTGAGCTGAAGTGCTGGGACAAGAGATGTACAGTTGTCTCTCATGAACACTGATAGATTAGCTGCCAGCTCTCACTTACCCTTCCCACACACATAGAAAAGCAGAAGAACCTGCTGGTAACTCACACTGTCCCATTACCATTTTTGGCTGCTGTCTCTGCTCATGTCCTAAACATCCTTTCTGTACACTGCTGTGACAGTCATTCACCATAGTAACAAGGAAGTCAAGAAACACAAAAGCTGCAGAAAAAGCTGAACACAACCAAGATGGAGCAAGTACTGTTTAAGCAGAGTGCACTGTACTATGGTGAATTCATGCCTCTCAAGATAGGGCTAGATTGGCTGAATAACTGAGTCTGTGAATCCTCTCACTGTTATTTAATTGCCTCTGAATAGATGGCAGCTTTCTGAGATTCATTTGCCCTTCACAATGAATCACTGAAATATTTTCATGGTCACAAATGTTCACAGCAAAACTGTTCAGAGGAGTATTTGAGAGTCAGAAATCCAAGCAGTATTTTTTCTTATCACTCTGACTAGATCCACTGATCACACATTTCAAAAGGTTTTCTGTTGCAATGTGTTTCCCTCTCTCAGCACAGAAATGACAGTAGTCTGTGCTGTTCTTAAGACTTTTATATTAAGACTGGTATCATTAGCAACATCCTTGAAGAGTTGCAAAGAAAACCAAACGTGGATACATGTTTGGAGTTATTATTCTATTTGGAGTACCTGTTGGAATACAAGAGTACTTACAATAGGTACGTTTCCAACTTGAACTAAGAATTCAACATACTTACATGTAATGGATGTGTACACATCTGTGTGCATGACCAGCACCTTTTAGACCTGAAGTACATGAACACTGGAACAGTGGCTTTTCTCGTTTCCAGAGTTATTTACCATTTCTCCTGCTTTGTAGTTTTTCCTTTCATGATTAGGTGAACAAGACAATGGGACTCAAGTTTTTGAGAATAGATATGAGATGGTAACTGCTTTACCATGAACATCCTCCCACATTTGCTTAGACTTGTGTAGAGCTGTTTTTTTCAAGTGTTCACACTGTTAACAGAGTTAGCACTGTTCAATACAGTAAATGTAGAAAGCAATAAGAAAGGAATGGGAATACTTTCATGGAAACTGTTAAGCTATATCTGCTCAGCTCTCCTCAGCACTCAGGATTTGAAGTTTTCCTCATAATTTTAAGTAAGATTTGACACAGCATTGTTGCTGCCAAATAAACTTGAAGCAGGGTGTCCCACCATTTAAAGACATCAAGTACTAGATTCAGAGCCTACGTCTGCTCTTTGCAAATAACACATGTACAACTATATAGAAAATAATGCCCTGTTTGGATGTATAGGGTAATGTATAGGGAAGGCCACAGCATGGCCATGCCTGGTGTGGCCCAGCACTCTGTCTCCAAAGAGTGTTGATAATGTAAAAAATAGTGACCTGTGCTTTGGGGAAGCATTTTCTTCCTGAGCCAGTCAGCAATAACCTTGTCCTAGAAAACCTGAGGACATGCTGCTGTTGTAAAGATCCACTCTTTTTTGATGCATTTTTAAGTGAGGGAAATGCTACTCAAATGCCCTTGAAAATCTTCAAGAAACACTCTGGGAACATTTTCTTTCTTGGGTTTGATTTTCTGTAGTTCTTTCATTCTGTATCTATCCATATTATTGTCTGTTGGTCCAAAAGGCTCAATATGACAGTAACAACAGACCAAGTTTCTTTTCTCCTTTAATTTAAGCCATGTTTTCCTAGGGCAGTACCACAAACAAGAAAGCTGTATTCCAAGCTCATTTGAAAGGGTAATAAAACTAATAGGGGATTTGTTTATTTTTAAAGCAACCCGCTGAATATCACATTTTGTCAAAGCCAAGTGAAACATTGCAAGTGTCAAGTTTATGTCTGTACCCAGGCATGATGGCTGAGCAGGCTTCAAGGTCTCAGTCTGCCAAAGGCTGACACATACACTTAACTGTGTGCACTTGAATCTTTCATTGACTTTAATGCAGACATCCTGGCGGGATCAAGGCCGGTGTTTGTGCAGATACATTAGCTGTCTCTTGTGCATCTCTGTTAGGCAGAGCCGATCCAGCTTCTGTTGTAGGAAGGTTGTTTAATTGGCTACGAGGGAAACAGAGGAAAGCTATTCATAGAGAATATGGTAGAAAATGGGAGAAGGAGGTGAGAGAAGAGCAAAATAAGAGGACACATTCTTGTGGTGGAGACTGAATCCATTTGCTTTATAGTCAGTGACAGGATGCTTCCACAGACACTCTCATTTCTGAACAAAGTTGATTTGCTTCTGACCATATGCTAACCAATTCCTACTAAGCATCACTTCTTTTCCTTTACTTGTCTTCTGGCTTCTGACAGTCACATGTTATGTCCCATAAAAATACATAGAAACAAACAAGCAAAAAAACAAATCCCAAAGCAAAAGCTATTTCCATGCAACAGATTTATCCCAGGATATATCAGTGACAGATCCAGAGTAAAAGTTTACAGTCAGTTTGAGGTGCTATCAGCATGCCAGGACTCAAAAGGGACCAAATGAGCCATGGTGTGAGGGAGAAGATGTCAGCCTAGACACGGCACACAATATGACTGGGATAAAGAAACAATGCAAAACCCAGCAGTGGCTAACAGATGAGGTATTAGACCTAGCGGGGAGAAGACAAGGGCTTAAATCAAAAAGACATCCTGATGAGACTGGATGTAAGCTGAGCACACAAGCTGCCACTGAGGGATATGAGAGGTGGTTAGCCGAAACACGGCAGGAATTCATCCATAGTGAGCAGTGCAGGAGTTGGCGCAACAGGACGGGAGAGGTGGATGCAAAGGGACTTTTCAGCACTGTCAAGGAAATTGGCCAAACACTCCCTCCTGGAGGCAGTGTCATCAGGGCAGCATATGGGAAGAGTAAAACTAAAGGAAGGAGACTAATGGAAAAATGGGGAAGAATATTTTAAGAATCTAGAAGATAGTCCCAGAGCAAGGCAATCTCCACACACACATACTCAAAACCTCTAAGTATTAGAGGTGGGGGTTTTAACTGTTCTTTTTTCCACAAGCTTCCCGTAGCGAAGAGGAGATGAAGCAAGAAGCTTTGTGCTTCTGTGTCTGGTGACAGCCACAGCTCAGGGCACCCCTTCAGCCTTGGCCTGGGGTCAGTTCATATTCATTTATGGAAACATTTTTATTGTCTTTTATGGCAGTAGTCAGATTAAGCTCTAGTTGGGCTTTGACCCTTCTAATTTGCTCCCTGCATAACCTCATGACATCCTTGTATTCCTCCTGAGCTGCCT
The DNA here is from genome assembly GCF_012275295.1 of Melopsittacus undulatus. NCBI lineage: Eukaryota > Metazoa > Chordata > Aves > Psittaciformes > Psittaculidae > Melopsittacus > Melopsittacus undulatus. The sequence continues at coordinate 4,399,662 of NC_047535.1, read as the reverse complement.
GCCCCTTTTTCCAAAGGTCATAAACTCTCCTATTCCCGAGTTTCAGGCAAAGTTCTTTGTTCAGCCAGGCCAGTCTCCTTCCTTTGCCAGCTCACCTTCAGCACATGGGGAGAGCCTGCTCCTGTGCTGTTAAGGTTTCCCTCTTGAAGAATGTCTAGTCTTCCAAGAGCAAACAAATTGCTTAATAACTGAGGTTGCTTTCTAAATCCAGGGCTTAGGAACTGTCCTCCTAACTCATTGGGATGCTTTTGAAAGCTTTTGCTAAGTTACAGAAGGAGTCTGTGGACAATATGGGATTTCAAGCCTAATCTTTGGAGCTGGCATAGGCCATAAGCTCATCTCCCACATACATATTCTTGTAATTTCTTCTGATGGTGTAATGTGAAAGGATTTTTATATTTAAAATATTTTAAATATTTATCCTATTAACATGATGCAAAATAGTCAATAATTTACATATATTTACATCTAATGTTCATTTATAGGCAGGCAAATATAAATTTGTCAGTATGTGTGCATATGGCTCTAACATATGATTAATACACTGTCAGCATAATCTAACGGCTCAGAACCATCAGTTGTGCAAATAGTCCTTTCTAGCCATGTTTCCTACTGTTGTTTAACCTTTCTCCTTCCCTTCCTCCCTCTCTTTCACAGTCTGTCTAACCCACACTCGCTTCAGTAGCCTGCCTTAAAATAGCAGACAAGGTCTGTGCAATGGCAACTATTTTTGTACATATTTCACAATGCCTCAAATATTGGGGGATCTCTTCTCTGGGGCTTTTGGATATGAGGAGTAGAAGTTAACAAAATGTTCCTTTTTCCCAGAAATCTTCATATGCAACTCATAAAGGGGAGTCCTCCAGAGTAACGATCTGGATTAACTGTCCAGCTGTAGCTATTAAATATCTTAACGTACCATTTCCTGGCACACAAAGAGTCCTTTTTGGTCTCAGACTCTGTCACATCTTCCTCATGGCCTCCAGAATGAGCATGAACATCACACAGCACCTGCAGTGGCCAAATCATATTGCACTGTCATGCACTGATCAAGAGGTTAGGTCACGTGGGAGCCTGAGCACAGAGGAACCACAGCTATCCCAAATAACTTCGCAAATCTCTTAGGAAAGGAACTGAGCTGTGAAAGTCCAACCCCTACTACCCACTCTAGGAGTTCTTTTTGCAATAGCCTTTCCCAAGACTGGAGAGCTAGTATATGCTAGAACATATAGATGAGTAATGTCTGTATGACTGCAGTGCTGACTCGTGTTTCACAATACAATGTATTTTGCATGCTTTATGGGCGAATCCTGGTATTTTTATTTGATGCAAGTGATTCTTCATCCTCAAAATAGTCCTGTTGACTTCATGGGACTCTCCAGACTTCCTGCGAAAGTGAAGTTTATAGTCTCGCTCACATTTCTCCTTTATGGCCCAAAGGACAGATCCACCTTCCAGGACATTCTGTACTGTTGTGAGCAAAGCAGTTGCTTTTCTCCATTTTTCTCTGTGATCCATGCTTCTCTCCCAGCAGCTCACTGAGGTAGACATGGCAACACGTATGGTATGCACTAAACGCTTCCAGACCGCCTTGGTAAGGGACAGACACCTGTCTGATTTCACACATTCTGCTTCCTGAGACCCCTGCTTGGATTAACACCCTGGGAAACTGCTGTATTTATGGAGGCTTAATTTCCCTCCCTTTTTGGAGCCCTATTGCTGTGTGCATGGGGACTCAAGTACTACTGTCATGGGTTCCTGCCAGCCACTGTGACCATGTAACAAACCCACCACCAGCAAATGCCCAGACCATGCTTCAGTTCATTCCTGAGCTACTTGCATCTCACCATGCTGAAGGACATGTGCCTGTCTAGGACTTCCCCCTCTGTCTAAAGAAATAAAATATTAACCTGGGAATTTGTAGTTAGCTTTCTAAGGGATCCAGCTTTCCATCTTCTCTTTTCACTTCCTATCTCCATTTCTTGGCACTCTCAGAATGACTTTGTCTTTTCAATCCATAGCTAGTTTTGTTTCAGCAACACATCAAATAATTAGATTTCTTTCCTCCAAAAAAATCTGTTCTGTCATTGAAAAAAAGAAAAATAAAAATGAAGTTTTCAAGTTTTTGGCAGAAAAGTATTTGATAAAAATAAGTTTTCTTGAAACACACTTGAAAAATTAGTTTTCCATCCAAACTGTTTTCAGCAGAGTTTTTCTCCCAGCCCTTTATTCCATATGCTGTCCTGCTAACAGTTCCTGAGGTGCAACATCTGCTAACTTCAGTTAAAGTTGCACCCCAGTAATTGAAAGCAGAATTCAGTCTGTTCTTTGTAAGGTGTGTTGAATGGACACAATCTTGCATTGACTGAAGTGTTAGTCTTAGCAGTGAACTGATCCTCTAATTTAATCCTCCACTCTATTCACGTCTCAGATACCAAATGTTTAATAAACTACAGCTTAATGGTAAGGGTGAGTTACCCATCAGCATGTTTCTCAGCCAAAATTGTTGAGTAAACTACTCCTAATAGTAGGTTTATGTTACCATTTACATTACTGGGTAAAAACTAAATTGGAGTTTTTATGTATGATGTGTTACTTACATAATGGGCTATAGAAGTAGGTTTATTTTCTCAGCTTCCTCAGTTTTCATGTTGGATATTGCTTGATTTTACATATTAGTGGTAAATCAGAAATGCTATTTTTTTTCTTTTATATACTTCGTGTATCCTTGCAAACTGACTTTGCATGCGGTGTGTAGTTTCCAATGAGATGAAAAAGAACCTCCCCAAACCTGCAGTTCTGTGTGGGCTCTGGTACAGCTTCATTTAAGGCCCAGACACTTGACATTTCATCATTCCTGGCCTCAACTTGCCTTTCATCTGTCCCGTACCCCATGTTACAATCTCTATTTCTACATTTTTATGTTACTTCTTCTCTACCAGGGAGGGTTAAGCATATATTTAACATATGATGAGTGTTTAAAACATGAGTATATGCACATACTGTTTAATTATACATTTACATTCAAATTACACTTATATTTGTGTGCTAATGACTAGCTTTTCTGTGGTTCTTTTAGCCTTAGTTTTGTGTTTGTTTCAGTCATTTGCTGCTCAGTAGTTTCAGCTCATACTCTGCTAAGAAACTTCGTATTTAAAATGTCCATCTATATTTAAAAATTCAGGTATATGAATGGTTAAATTCAGGTTTATTTCCTCTGAGAAATGTGTAACTCAAAAACAAAACTGATAAGTTGCCTGCACTATATTTGGAAACAGCACCCAATACGCTGAATGTCTGCAGGTCAGAAAACCCCACTGAACGCCTTTTTGCAGCATAATTCATTACCTTTTGGATACAGTGGGAACAAAAAAACCACATTTCTAGATCCATTTGCATGGAATTAAACACTTTTCGTTCCTGGTTTTGAAAACTTTGGCATGAACAGAGAAGTTCTCAAAGACCTGTAAATGTATTGAATGGTTTAAATAACTTCTCTTTAAGTGGAACTACTTTATTTTGAAGTGACAAAGATCTTATGCCCGTTAGAAACGTTTAAATGAAAGCAGAGCTGTGGGCTCACTGCCTGCCAAAAATATTTATGTAAAATCTTTAAGCGTACAAGGAGACCCAAATTAGCGGTGTTATTCAGGGGAATTAAGTTTTATAAGCATCTGAAACATGAAGCCTTTGTGTTTGGTACTTCGATTTTTGCCAACAGCGGTTTTGTGCTAGTCCAATGAGAGACCTCACTGTTAATGGCATTTTAAAAGAAGCAAACAAAATACTTATTATCTAATTCATTATAAATTTTAATCGCCAGCTGTAACAGCACAGATTTGCACAGGTGCTTTTAAAAGTCTTGACCTGTTTTAAATCAGTGATGAAAAATACTCATTCTAATGCTTTTTGTTTTAAACTCTTCCTGCTAGATAGCAAGTTATTTCTATGAGCAGTTCATTTCCAAAACCTCTGTGATACAATTCTACTGGACCCCAGTGTGCTCCCCCAGCAATTATTTGGTCTTTTAAAACTGTGCATCAATAGGCAGACACACACATCTAATATGCAGAATCCATGTTGTGCTGTTAAATACTGTAGAAAAAATAATGTAGGTGGTACGATAATGTGGAACAATTCACTGAACCATTTAAAGCTGGTTAAATTGTGTTGATCAATCATTCTAACTAACAGAGGAGGACGAAAACTGAATATTGAGAGGAATGAGGATGGGGCATAATTTTTTTTCAGCAAGAAAAGCTTTCCTGGCTTAACATGGAAATATAATGTGTGAACAGAGTCTTAAAATCAATATACCATGAATTAGCAGTCAGCAGAGAACAGCCAGATGACAAGGGGAATATGATTCATTTCTTAGAATGACTAAGATCTCAGGCAGCTTGAGCTTGCTGAGCGGCATATTTGGAGGCTGTGAATAGAGTTAAAAGAAATTCCTTTAATTTCATCTGGAAGCATGTTTATGACAGACGTAAAGCACTTGAATTCAACTGAGGATTTCCTCTTGTGCTGCTGTCTTCCTGACTATACTCTTTACAGCTGTGCTTTAAACCAGCCAAGCCAGTCCTCTTACACCTTAACACGTGCCAAGGAAGTTTCCAGTTCTAGATGGGTAATTATATAACCCAACATGATGATGCAATGATAATGAAGAGGAAAGGATCCCAAAATAACCAGATCCTCTTTCAGGCATTTAAAAGAAAATGCCTTTCAATGTGTTTCAAAAGACATTCGGCTGCCTTATTCTACCTCCTTCTTTCATTTCAGCTTAAAAAATTACAGTGTGGTCATCAGAAGAGCAACATCCATAGGTGTTCTAGATGCAAATGAATGTGGATTGCCTTAATATGGGAAGTGACAGCCCCTGGCATTTCTCTGAATATTAATGCTGAATCAAATGGAGAAATCATTATGGCTGATGGTTTTGGTTATTAAGTTTCAAATGTCAGAATCCTGAGTTTAAGTTTTCGTGACAGCAACAAATGGTTTGGTTTTGTTTTTTTTTTAATTCTTAATTTTCAATTTAAATTCAAATTTCAGCTTTTTTTTCCTTCTTATTCTGGGGGCTTTCAGACTGTCCAGGAACTTTTATTTTTAGTAGGTTGGAGAAGTCTTAAACCAACTTTGAACTGGGAGCAAACTCTCCTTGTCCGCAATAGCAGATAGTGCCTTTTCTTTCTGCACAGGCAGTCTGCATATCTCTCTTTCTCCTATGATCATATAGCACAACCTTTTCAGAGGAACTAAAGGTCAGTTTTGAGTGCTCCCAGCCCAGGCCACATTTTCAGAGCTGCATCCTGCAGTTCCCGCTGTATATTTTACAGGCAGACATTCAGCAAAGCCCTGAAGCTGTGGAGTTCTTTTGCAACCCTGGCCATGTATTTCTGTGTCAGGTTTGGAGGGAAAAACTGGGTGCTACTGCTCTGTGGTTGAGCTCTTGTGCTATTCCTGACCTTAGGGGATGTGTCTGCAAGTTCTGGTGTTGCACATGTCAGGACTTCAAGCTGTCAGAAAGGTTTGAAGGTCTGGTCTGGTATGGAAGTGGGTCTTTGAGGACACTAAAAGACTTTGACATGAGACTGGCCCCAGTCAATGAAAGGTGTGCTCTTGTGTGCCATGAATTTACGGCCACACAGCCAGGTCCATATGTAGGTTCAAACCTCCTCTGTTAAAGTTGAGATCTTAAGTGCCTCCCTCTTAATTTTCTAGAGCATGTCTTTTCCTTCTCTAGCAAAGTGCCACTTACTATCAACCCCCTGGTTCTGCAAGAGCAGTGGTGGCCCTTGCTGTGCTATGTCTCACTGAGCCCTGTGATGAAAGAAAGGTCTGAGGGTCAGATTTAAAGAGAGGGATGAACTTGAGCTCAGAGAGAAGCACTCCTGATGGTACAGATTAGAATTCACATCTCCTTGTGCAGTCTTGAGAGACAACCATGTTTGGCAGCAGATGGGAGTTCAAGGTGAAGCATCTGTTGAGAACAGGGAAGGGGATTCTGGATGTCCATCAGAGATTAGTAACTCAGTAACCTCAGCAGGAAGCCTGGGATGTACAACCACCACACACTGTGCTTTAGCCTCTTATTCCTTAGCCTTACCGACTGGACCTGGCTGCTGTGCCTGGTGTGAGATCCAGCACAGGGAGGTGCCAATGACTGCTGCAGAGCTGCAGACCCTCCCACATCAGCACTTCTTCAACCCCACTGGTTTTGCTGTGAGTGGTAGCAGATCCCAACCTGCAAATCCTCCAAGGGAGGGCCCCTGGGGGGCTGCGCACATGCAAAGTGTCAGCTCTGCTTTCCCGGTAACCTATTCAGAAGCACCTAAGTGACTTAGAAGCCCAAGTCCCTGGCAATTTCAACTTCCATGCAGTCTCCAGATTGCTTTGACTTCCAGATAGACTGGGGCTATTCAGATGTTTATTCACTTCTAAAAACATTCCCTCTGGTATTTAACAAATAACAGTGTATTCCCTTTTCAGGGGACTACAGTGAGCTAAACAGCCCAGTTCTCTTGGGTAACGCAGAGAGGAACTGAAGGCCTCTCCCCTGCTCATAGAACTGATTTTGGTGGAAAATGTGCAGGGTTTTTTGAGGACTCCTGAAGTTCATTGTTCAGGTGCCTGCTGCTCATTTGAATTTCGTTTTTCTCCTCCCCTTTCTAACACTTCTGACTTTTAATTTGGGGGGGGAGAGCAGAGGAGGGATGAAGGGAAATGGCTGTTTCTTTGCCATTTATTGTGGCAGAGAAGGGGGGATGGAGACCAGCTTTCTTGGACTCTTGTATCCAAAATACCTATAAATAATTAGTTGCAGGGACTTAGCTTCCCCCTCCTTTTAAGGCCTAATTTAAGTTCTTTATCAAAATGATTTAAAATGCCTTTCTCAGTAGGAAACTATATTTCAGAGCTTTTATTTATTAGACTTCTCAAAAAGTGTGTTTTTAATGCACATCCTGACTTGCTGCCAAAACTGTCCACTGTAACATCAGGACTGGAGCAACCCATTGTATGGGGACTTATATTTATTAGTTTTTTACATATTGGTACAGAGCAATTAATCTAAATCAATCACAGGCAGAATTGGCACATAAATCTCCCAGTCTTCAGTACTCATTGTGCTGTGTTACTGCCCTGACAACCTTCCCTCAAATACAGACAATCTTTTCCCTTTGTCTAGTCCTCTTAAAGTGTCAATAATTTTCCTGTGCTGCATAGTTGGTGGTGGTTGTTGTGAGTTTGGGCTTTGGGGTTTGTTGTATTACACGGGAACCAAAGAGCTTTCAGCATTTGGAAGCAGAGCAAACAGCCTCGAACTCTGCAAAATAGATGAGGATCATAAAGTAGTAAAGCAAAGGCAGATTTCCTGGTAGATGGTTGAATATCTGAACATTTGAACATTATGAGCCCATTACAGCACTGAGAGGAGATTACTTCCTTCTGCTTTAAGAAGTACAACGTTTCTTGTGCTCGATGGTGAGTTTGAAGAGGTCAGTTTGCTTCAGTAGTTTCAGGACTCCCAGCCTGTGTGTGTTGTGTATCTGTGTGCGTGTAGGTCAGACCCATCCTTTCTGAGATACTCTCTATCCCTTTCCCAAATTGTTTCCTGCTTTCTGAGCAGAAGTAGTATATAAGGTAGTCTGGGCCTAATTACTTTAAGCAAATACAAAACCATAAATCAGGTTGTGCACGGCTATGATTCAGCGTAACCCTCTGGCAATTTACACCAGCAAAAGCTCTGCCTGGCTCTGTTTTGAATACCTCTCATTACACATCCCAGGGATGTGACAGCCTTCTCTAAAAACTAAAGTTCAGTCTTTCCTAGTGATGGTTTAAGAGCTGTGGCTTTCCAAAGGGATTTTGTAGTACTGGGGACCATCACTCCAGAGGCTCTGGTGTTTCTGACGAAAGGGCTCTGACATCCAGGCAGTACTCTTGAAAGTTCAGAGTTTGGAAAGTGGGAGCTCTGTAAGGAATCATTACAATAAAAGGTAGAACAGATTCTAGCAAGTGTTCAATCACTCAGCATGGTGCCACTTAGAGGCAGAAGACCTTAAAACAACCAGCAAGATGTCTGCAGAAGAAACCTCTGCTGCCAGCTCTCGGCACTCTCTATCCTGTCATTTGGTGCCTTTCATCTTGGGTAAGTTCTGCACATGGGCTACAGTGCAGGCTGGGTCAGCGATCAGAGCCTGGGCACTGCTGCTGAGGCTCAGTTCAGATGTCACAGGGGAAAGGGTTTGCTTGTGTAGTGCACTGAATAAAGCCAGGTCTCAGGAGACAATGGGGGCTAATAGCTTGCATTGAACCCCACTGCATAACCAACTGCTCCTCATGCGGGTTTGGCTGCAAAGTAGGAGCAGTGGCTGGTGCAGATGGGCCTGTTCAGCTCTTCTGGCCCCCTTCAGGGGGTCAGGTTTTGGAATTCAGGATTTGAGGGCAGGATTTCCACCTGCATTGCTCAGGAAGACACTGGTCACAGCCTTGGGGGTATAGGGGGCCCATCTCCTGCAGGATAGCAAGAAGGAATGACAGTGGGCCAGTCCTGAGAGCACAGATGGAAAAAAAGACATCAGGATGTTTCTTTATAGTGTCCCTGTTGTCTGTGAAGCTCAAAATGCCTCCAAGCTGAACATTTTATTCCTGTAGCTGAACTATTTGAATTAGCAATGCCAACAGCTGTGTGTTTAGAGGATCAGTTCAGAGGTCTCACAGGGCAACATCTACCCAAACACTTCCTCTGATATGTGAAATGGGTAAATCCTTTCTTTGAACTATGTCAGAGCCACATCCATCCTTTTATTCAGTAGAAGAAAATAGAAGATATCCGATTAAATGCCAAGATAATTTTCCTGACTGAAAAGCCAGTATATGAGGATACTTAATTTAGAAAGGGGGGAAACTGAGGCACGAAGGAGCCATCATTGACACTGCTGTCATCATTCTCCTCTGACTGGTGTCCAGCTCTTGTCATCTCCAAGACCTGTCACTGGGAGAATGTTTAGGGGAGAAAACCAAACAAGGAGACCCTCCTTGTAACAACCCCTTTGTACAAACTACACCTGTGGGAGAAGGGGATACTCAAGCCCTGCTCACTGTCAGTGTGACTCATGTTGTACCAGCAGTTCATGGGTTTATGGGTAACTGCTTCTAAAGGGGTGATAGGATTAATTTGCAAACTCAGCTCTAAGTGCACTTGAACAAGGGGAGCTCAACTCTGTTCCTCTGTGTTAAGTAGTTTTATTCATAAAGTGAATAAACACATGCAGCTAAAGAGCAATAGGTACCCCAGGTAATGTTAATGAATGACTGACATTTCTCCAATTAAACATTACATTCTACCTTTCAATTAATTCACAAAATGGCAGACTTCTTTTAAAACCCAAACTTCCCTCAGGAGAACAAATCTGTTTGGGTGCTCAACAAAAATTCTGGGGTTTTTTTCCCTTGAAATAGATGTGAATGGTATAAAATATTTCTGTGTACTTTCAAGAATAATTGAAGCATATGTACCCAAAGTGTAATACTTTTCAAACTGGTTTCAGACTAAATTATCCATTATATGAGACTAACACATAAAAGCCTTCCTCTACATCAAGTGGTAGATCAAAGGGAGGAACGATGGCTTGTCCACATGCATAAACCCCACCTCTCAAATTCTGAGAACAAGGATATGCAGTCTGCATTTTAACTACATCTCCATGACATGAAACACTATTCCTGTGTCTCCTACTGCGGGAGAGTCAGGTAGTCCTGGCTACAAAGATTCCCTTTTACATTTCTCCCTTCCTTTTCTTGTTCCATCACACAGATGACATTTCAGTCACTAGTCCCGGGTGACTCTCATTTGAAAACTAAACTTCGCTCAGTTCCTCCAGGGCAGTGGTGGAGCCTGTCAGGGAGCAGCACGATCCTCGGTCCTTTCATGGTACATGTGTGAACCCAAACCCCAGCCCTGCAGCCTGGGGAGTGGATGCTGGTGGAGATGTGCACCATGAGTGCTGCCGTCTGCCTGTCCCATGGGTACCCATCTTCTTGTAGTGGTTGGAGCACAGGGTTATGAGTCAGAACATCTCTCTACTGTCCAGTCTGTTGAGCTCAGATAAACGTTCTGTGATTTTCCTATGTGCAAAATGAATCTGGTAATATTTCCACTCTTGTAGGGGTCCTTTAATTACTTTGTCTACCTAAAACCCTTTCCTCTGGGAGGATGCTGTGGGGGGGACAAATTCTGAGCATTATTGCTAGTAAACACTAATGGATCACTCTATATAAGGACCCAATGGTCTCAGCTTTTGGAGTGTTTTGTTCTGAGTCTTTCTCACTACCTCTTTCTTCGTACTCAGAAATGTTACAAACTCAGCTATAAACTTCCTGGTTTAGTGGCATAATTAAAGATGTTTGTGCTTAAAATCTGACTGCAGTAGGAGACCGAAGATGTATAGCTTACATGCATGTCTAGATCTAGTCTCCCAGCCAGTAGATTGGACGTTAGCCCAATTATTCCCATTAGCGTCGGGTTTCCGAGCATTGATGGACTACCATGATCAGAGAATAAATTCCTTAAAACAACCTCCCCTGGCTGAAATGTAAACGGACTTTTTATTATTGTCATGGCTGCTACAAATGTGAAGTGCACTGGGGAGGTGCTGAGCTGAGGCACCAGAAGAAGAGGCTGTGATCATGGAAAGGCTGAAACTTCTCCTCTGATCATTTCTGACAGCTCCGAGTGGTTCTTCCACAATTGGAACCACTTGTGCTGCTTATTAATATAATGAAACTTATCCTCCAGCAAAAACAGAACCAAAGGTTGACACAAGAGTGGAGCGAGAGGCTGAAACCTGATCTGGTTAGGGATCTCTTAAAGATGATGGAAGACTAATAAAATCCAGTCTGTTTCCTACCTCCATTACAACTCCCACACCCAGTCTGTCTTCACGAACTGAAGTGGAATAATGGCTCCTTCCAGAGCCAAGGCAACCCCCTGTTCTGCTTGAGAACAGCATCTGATGGGCTCTGGCAGCAGGGCCTGTTTTGGTACCTTCCCTCATCTGTGAAATTCTTCAGTTTGATTCCAGTGGGTGCTGGATGAGGCCTCTAAAATGCTTCTTATTTCTTCAGGGATGGACTTTTATTTGATGGGGGGTTAATTGTTTGGAGGGTTAAAAAGGGTTTCCACAGTAGTTCAGCAAAGCTCAGTGTTTGGTAAATCTTCATTGTAGAGATGAACATTAGTTAAGAGCAGAAAAACATTCATTTTTCCATTGGCAATAGGTTAGAGAAATAGTGAAAGCTCTGCCTTTAACAGGACTGCTCAACACCAGGAGACGTAGAGTGACAAAATATCCTTGTGGTTAAAAAAATAACCCCAAACCTGAGGTCTTGAGACTTTTCAAGAAGTCGGTAGGGAAGCAGCTGAGCAGAACTGGGAGGTGAGCAGGGCAAAATGTCAGAGTTGATTTAACTCATTACATTTAAGTGGAAAATAAGGGATAAAAGTTTAGTTGAAGAAAAATTAAGGAAATACCCAAGAATGAGTTTACAAAGTGCAATATTTTCTCTCAAAGCCGTAGGGTTAGCAGGTTGGTATCCAGCATCTGTGACTGATTAGGGGCATTTGGGATGGCAGGTGGCTTTAGGAAATGGAAACCTTACAGGGCTTTGCAAACACTTTCTGTAGTTAGGCAAAGCTATTTGATTTATTCTCACTGGTTTTCATTCTATAGCCTGGTTTAAAATCTATCAACTTGTCTTAATCCACGTTAATATCTTCATATAGACACAGTGTTGTGAAAATTCTCCAAACAGATTCTTTAGAGTTGCCCTGGAGAATAACAGAGTTACTGGGTTTACACTTCCAAGGGCCGTCTTAAGGTGATGAACATAAATCATGGCATTTAAAAATGCCAACCAAATCTTTTAGACAGTAATGAGATCAAGAACCAGATCTGATCATATTTGCTCCTGACAATTTAAAAGAGACCTATAATTCTATGTACTTCCACAACGTGTGGTCATGCTGATACTGCTTGTCTATGCTAAGAAGCCAAACCCCAAAAGAACCCCTCACCAGGCTTAAAAGGGTGCAGCTGGGTTGATCCACACCACTGCACATGGCAGCATCACACAGCTGGAGAATGAGCAGGGAAAGGCAAACTTGCATCTGTTCTTGGCTCTGGTTAGGAGGCCACGAGCTCCTCTGAGGCTGTGCAAGATGCAGGGCCACAGAAGAGCTTACGCTTCTCCTCTTTTTATTTGGATGGGAACCAAAACTTATCTCTGGGAAGAAATATTTGGAAAAGAGACTCAAGACGGGAACATAAACCCCATGGGAAGTGGCTGGAGCTGCTTCACAAATCAAGCCCATACACAACTGGCTTCTTATAAAATGATAACAGTAGGTAAAATAGAATTTGCAGCTGCGAGCAGTACAACTGTAAGATGATTCAGGGCAGGTGGAGTTAAAAATCTCAATTAGCCTTCCCAAACAGCATTCCTGGGGAGTAACTCAAGGAGCAAATACTGCAGAAGCCCCAGCACAGGTTTGTTATTACTAGAGAAGAAAAATCAGCCTTTGGCCAAACCTTTCCATTATCTGATACTGTAAAACCATTCCTGCAGTGCTGTCTTGAGATGTTCTCACCTCGGCACTTGTCCAGGTCCGTTTCCAGCTCGGGATTGTGTGTGTGTCTGTGTGTGTTCTGCTGCAGATTTATTTTAAATCACCCTTCCTGAAGCTGTGCAGCATTCTGATTTATAGGATTTTACTAAGCTTCACCCAGCCTTTTCTTTTCTGTACTAAGTGTATGTTTTACTACTTTGTATGTTTTTTCCCAAAGAAATAGATTTTATTGGACAGGGGTTCACGTAGCTGCATAATGTTTGTCTTATGGATTTTGTATTAAACCACTTTAACACTTTTGTAGACCTGAGGAACTTGGCAAATACTGTGAGTGAAATGCCCTGAGCTTCATCTTGCATGCTTTGAACTGAGCTTGCTGAACTTTGCCTAGTTACCGAGCTGACACGTGAGCAATCCATTTGCAATTCAGAGAGAGAAAGAGAGAGGGGGCCTGATCCTGCTTTTACCAAAGCCAAAGGAAATCCTGCTGCTAACTGCAGCAAGAAAAGCAGCAAAATCATAATGACTATTTAAGATGATATTTCACAAGTACAGTAATGTGACAATCATGATGAAGTGGTGGTTTTTCCAGAGGCAGTGTCTGAATTAATAGGGTCTTTCCAACCGGCTCTCCTTGAAACAGGTTGCAAGAGGTAAAATAGAGAAATAAATAGTCTCATGGGTACTTTCCCCTCGTCAGGATTTTTATTCATTCAATAAATAGCTGTTACATTTTGAGGTTTGGGGTTTGTTTTTTCATTGTTGTCATCTTCCCCTTCTTTATTGTAGCATGAGTAATCTAATTTTTCTGCATAGCATGTTGCAGTTTGATAGACAGGTCTCTGAGGGAAGCCTTATGTGTCAGCATCAGTGAAAATGACTTCTGAGGTTGGCTCACACCCCCACGCGAGCGTGGAATCCAAATCACCCCAGAGTGAGGCATCCGCTGCCCCACGCCTCGCTGCTGGGTAATGTATTCATTTGCCTCTGGCAAAAGAAGAGTGAGATCCTCCATCGCATACTGATGCCATGTGGAAGAAGCCATAATTGGGACTGGTCACATGTTAAAGTAACTGCAAGCTGCTTTTTGCCGTCTGTGTAGATGAAGTTCACGTCTCTTGATCTGCACGTACAGACATCACCTACTCTGGGTATACGCACGGTTTGGAGACCCAGCAATTCCAACACAGATTTTGCCAAAAGAATAGGAAATGCAGATAGGCTGGAGCTCTTTTCCAGGATTCAATCCTAGTGGCAGGAGGTTTTACTTGGCTCCAGTAGTACTTTGGTTTATCAGTAATTATTAATGACTTGTGCAATTGCATTCCCCACTTCAATCAAAGGCAGAGATTTCAAATCTAGCAAGAAAGCATTCACAGAGCAGCTCTCTGCCTGTTTTCTTTTCACAGGCAGATGCTGACAGGGGAAGAGGTTCAGGTGCATATGAAGCTTTACAGCTTGGCTTCTAAGAGGAGTCTTTGGGACTGAGCTTCCCAAGTTTCATGCCTCATTCCCTCCTCTCAGCAATACACCTTAAATAATCTGGCTTGCTAATGTTTCAGATCTGCATGGGAAGGCCACTGAGTGAACAGGAACATTCTGAGGGATTCATCTGCTTCCAGTTATGCCCCTACGAGCACTCCTGCCCTCTCTTCCCTGTTGTAATACCTGGAGAAGTTACTAGGTCTGCTTGGTCTACTTGGAGCTGTGGAAGATCTGCCACTTATTTCTGTGGATGTGGATCATTGCCTCAGTTCCCCTGTCTATAAATAAGACCTTTAATAAGGGCGTAGTCCCTCCAGGGTATGGAAGGGATACTGAGCATCTGAGATGGATGCTGCTACCTGATGATACTGTGATTGTGGGCAATGACATTACAGCTTAATCTGCAGATATGAAATAAGGCTGTAATTTCTGATTTCACTGTCATCCCACTTCCAGGTAGGGAAATGGAGCTGGTTTTGGAACAAAGCCACCATATTCAGTCTTCTTAACCTTCAGCCTGGATAGCTGCAAAGAAGAGCAGAAGAATTTTAGGCTTAACATTTTAACTTGGCTTGATACGCTCCACAGTAGCAGGGAAATAAACTACCTTTTTTGGAGCACTTTATTCCTGACATACAACCCATTCCTCATTTAGCAGATGTAATTCTGCAGGCTGTGTACATTGTTTACATGACAATGAAGATGTGAGGAGACACACAGGTCTTTACCATAGAAAGCCACAACAGCAGAGACCCTTTTTTAAGAGAGACCATCATTGCTGCTCTTCTAGAGTAGGAGACCATCCTAGCATGGGGTTAGCCATGTATGACATTAGGCATAGCTTTACTAGCAAACTTTATACTCTTACTTGTCGCTGTGTTTCCTGGCAACTCTCAAGTAATAATGTCAATAGATATCAAATCTTAAGTGCATAAGACTCAATTATTATCTTGCAGAACACAGAGGCTGCTCAAATCCACACTGTGAGCTCACAATCTGCTGTTTACTTAAAGTATATAGAAAGCACTTGACCTCTTCTCAGTGGCATCCATGTGGAAACACTCGACAATAGAGGCCTCCCTTGGTTTTCTTAGGAATCATGTTTCAACATTTTTATCTCCTCTAATTAAGGTCAATGGTTCATACACTCCCACTTCTCTCCTCACCCCACTCTCCCAAAATTGCAAGCACTTACCCAGCTCCAGTTACCCCGTATGAAACATACTGGGCCCAATTTGTGCATATGCAATTCCTGGGGGGAGTGAAGAGAGTCACGGAGATCTGGGGCTCTGCTGAACCAAACACTGCGTCTGTGCTTTAATGTTCACGTGCTCCTCTACCACGATGAGCAGCAGAGTCTAATGGTGAGAAGAAAACAGGAGGCAGGGGGTGGGATTGCTGCAAATGTAATTCCACTACGAGAATATTTCCTAACCCACAGCACATGTTCCCACCCAGTGGGGAAGGTGTGAGCGAGTTCTGAAGGAGGACAGTGCAGAGCGAATCTCATCTCCCTTTGCAACACTGTAAGTGCTAATTGCAGGCGGGAGGGAAGGGTGTAACTGGTAGACGTCTAGGAGAAAGCCTGGGGAATACAGCACAAGGACTTGTTTTGTCATTGAAACCCAGGAGTGCTTCACATCCCAGCATCCCTGGAAAGATGCACTTGGACACTGCTGTGCTCTGACTCAAGCCCTGGCTGCATCTTGGTGAAAACCTTTGTCTCATTCATGGGGCACTACTGAGGAATGCTAATGCATTGTGTCTGCATGGTAGAGACCAGCTTCCAGCTCACTGTCAAGGCTGAAATAACACATCCCACTGGATAAGGGGCCTGTGGGGACTGCGCTCATAGCTTTTCAGAGCACTATACATCCTGCTTAGAAATTATCTCTTTTCTACTAAAAACACTGTTTCTTTTATCATTATTATTGAGTAGGTAGTAACTATACATGGTTAGCAATGAAAGGGAGAGGTTTGAGAAATAAAGCTCTGTGTTGACAGAAATCACATATGTAAAACCAAAACCAGGCCAAGCAGCTGCAGACCTCAGTATTTATTTAGGCTTGTCGCTGATGTGTTGCACTCTTCCTCTTTAGACTGACTTGTTCTCATTTCTCACACATTACACAGTATCATTGCCAGAAAAGAGCCAATGCTGTCCTTTTGTTGTTGTTGTTAAAAAAACAGAACACACTAACAGAGTTGTGCGCTATGTGAGATTGTGTTGACCCTTGCAAAGGCAGGTCTGCAAGCCTGCAAGGATCTCCTCCATGCCTCCATCAGCACACGTTTCCAGCCTAACCCCTTGTGCTCCACTCAGCCATGGCTACAGGAACAGAACACCTGTTTTCTGTAGAGAGTAACAGCCCCAAAACATGATTTCCCCTTCCCTTGTGCTGGTTTGTAAACAGCCAGAACACCTGTTTGCTTCCAAGCGTGGAGCGGGGCAGCCTGTGCTGCTGTGGAACCGGTGCAGTGCTGTGGGTTCCTCACCCCAGGGGCACAGGGATGGCGTCAGGAGTTTCCTGGTGACAGAGAGACGTGTTGGAGCAATGTGACAACCTGGAGAGAGGGGTTTGTCATGTGAAAGTAGAAGCTTACTCGCCCCCAAAATATTCTCTTGTTGCCAACAGCACAGCCAGTGCCACCACTGTGAATCAGTCATACAAGGGTTGGGAAGGCAGGTAATGGGGCAGCTCGGCCCTGCAAAAGGGTTTGTGTTGTTACTTACTGGAGGATAGTGCAATAAAAATCATGGATGTTCAGCCTGAAAGAGCTCAGTCACTTGTGCCATAAGGATTATGGTTAATTAAATACTGCACCCCTTTAGATATTTGTGTCAGGTTCTGAATTGCACCCCTTTCCTTACAACCAGAGGACATCCCCACATCTTCAGGGATTTCACAAAACAAGGTTAGAGTTTTGTTTCCCCTGGAAATGAAATTAAACTTCTTTGGAGCTGGAAAGCAGCAGCTCTTGAAAATCACTCTGCCAGCAGAACAGGCCGGGAGGAGAAAAAATACTGTATCCCAGAAGTGAGCTACAGGGGGACTTTAGTAGCAGACAAACTATATTATTACTTAGTACCTGGTTTGTTATGTAGAGGGCTGGGTTACTCATCTTCTATTTAGTTCTGTAACTGACCATTGCACTCCAGTGGCTCCTTATTTCTCCAGCACTTTCTTGACTCCTTTTGGGAAACCCTTCATATTCCTGCCAAAATACAGTCAGTGGGGACTGCTCAGACATCCTCATCTCCCCCTTGGATTTAAACTCCATCTTTTTTGCAAGTATGCTGTGAGTTTTCTCCATTGCTGCGATATGTGTTATCTTGTTCAGTTGCATTTAATTTTGCATCAATTTGCATATTCTCGTCCTGGGCTGAATCCGTTGAGATTTTCCCATGACACATTTTGCCTCTGCAGTTCCCAGAACACATGTCCCTTCTGCTGTGGCAAGAGATACTCTGTGGATTCATCTCTCTCTTTGGGAAAGTGAGGCTGGTTTTCCGATGTTCAGGATTTTCTGTGCCTTCACAAACTCGGATTGGTGTCAGTTCAGACACAGTCTCTTTCAGTTTGGTAGGGATGAAACTCAAAGTCCTTTCTCACTTGTGCCTGTTGGCTTGAGTGAAAGGTTGTGGTGTGTGCCGCATCACTGGTTTGCTGTTGGGTGTTTTGTGCTTTCATTAAGACTGTTTCTACATTCACAGCTCCCACCTATAACAGGAGAAACAAATATTAATGCCAGCCTAACTTCCTTCAGATACTGTGAGGAGCAGTGCACGAGCAGAGGTGATGTTCTTGGGTATTACAGTAACAGGGGTCACAGGAGCTAGATAGAAAAATAAAGCAGAAACTAGTCCAGACTCTCAGCCACCAAGGATTAGGGTTCATTTTCAGATCTCTACCTGTTGACAAGCTGGGGGAGTCACTAACATGTTTAAAAACACCCACCAACCCCAGCCTCCCAGCTGAAAGCAGGGTGTGAGCGGGTCTAACAGCACAGCACAGGGAACCTTATCTCTGTCGTGGTGAAAAATCAAAGGCACGTTTCCAGCTGTGCCCATGAGCACTATTTGGTCATTGAACAAAGCAACTGGCACCTCGTATCCAACCTACGGAATGATCACAGCCTGGTTCAGGTGCACAAACAAGTGCAGAAATGAGCTCCATGCACAGAACTCGTTGTTATTCAATCAAGCCTTTAATTGTAAATGTTTTAAGCAAGGAATTGCCCTGTTTTATGGAAGTGTGCTCAGCATTACTCCGCTGCAGACATCTGTCATTCAGCAGGCGCCACCCAATAAAAGTGCTTAAAATGTTCTGTTCCTCAATTAAAATATAAACCAGAGCTGTTTAAGGGCTTTTACGAGGTGATTTCTGTTTACCTGACAGATTTCCACACTGGAGGAGTGTGAAGCAGGATTTCAGGTTCTGATCAGAAGTGACAGCTCCACAGCAGAGTAAAGCTTCAATTGTTCTAATTCATTCCTTTTTTTAATTTCAGGAATAGTAAAAATCCATAAAGAAGAAGGAAATTCACACGCAAGAGCAAAGCTCAGAACTAGGAAGGGTTGATGCTGATCATGGACACTGTACTCCCCAAAAGGAGTCAGGCTTCGGCCCTGGGATTCTGTGCTGAAGGAGCCTGTGTCACACCTGCTAGCCTCTTCCACATTTCATCTGGCAAAACACAGGTAAAAGTGCTCTGCTCCTGTCTGAAACAGCCTCTTAGGAAGAGGAATGAGACTGTGGCGAGACAAAATCTCCCGTTTTCCCCTGATGAAACACTGCATGAATGTTCTCATGGTTATTCCATTGCACATGGAGATCTCATCTCCTGTCCTACCTTACTATGGCCATGAACAAAGACCTTTCTTTTTTCCTTGCTGCTCAAGCACAGTGGACCTTACACTGAAATCAAGTGCCTTCTGTAAAAGGAAAACCAAACCTGTATCTCTCCTTGTTCCAGGGCCTCAGAAACTGGCATTAGAGATACCACCTGCCAGCAGCAGTGTCAGGCCAAGAAGACTGTACCCTTGCAAGACAAAGCCTTCAATGCTGAACCTTAAATCCAAGTCTTCTGCTCTTGCCAGGTAACAATTTTTGGACTGATTCACTCTGTCTTACATTGCCATTAAGCCATTGTGTCACCCTTCATCACACCAGGGTCGCAGCTGGTCTCCAGCAGTGCAGGCAAGCAAAGGACAGAGCCTGTGGTCCTCCCTGTGGCTGCTTTTGGGTACCTGCAGCTCCACAGAGCTGCGTCATCATGTAACGACCCCCACAGCAACATGAACTGGGATCTTGCAGGTATGGGGAAAGAGGCTTATCCCTGAACAACACTGCTCAGAAAATGCTAGGAAATTCTACATTAATCCTTAACTTGGTCTGTTGTGCGGGTTTTTTGCCCATCCAGCAGCAGCATGAGTTAAGGATGAAGCATTAGCCCCAGCAGCAATACCCCCCATCAGTTCTTCATGGTATTTATATGTACCCTTTTGTAAGCATATCAATTACACAAGTGAGTTCTCAAATGCTCAGCCACTCAATACAGCCACACAACAGAGGAAAGAGTCCAGGTTAACACAGAATTACACATGTGCTGAACATACCAGGGGACAGGAGTAAATAGTGACAGGTACAGTTCAAAGCCACATCTTAAGAACTTTCTGTTTCATTGCAAGGCAGCACTTCAAGCTATTAAAAATAAACCCTGCATTTTAATTTCCAAGGTGTAGCAGCCAAAGTTTGTCAGAGTTATTCTTAGCCATGGCAGAATTGCCATCTTCAGGCCACTTTTGAACAAACCAGATTATTCCATGCTAATCCAAAATCCAGTGCAAGCTCCTCCCTCCCCTCTGTTCATTTTACCCTTTGCATTATGAATGCTGTGGGTAAGGACTGCCTGTTTCACAGGGGGCTTGGTATCACAGCAAGCTGGTTGTTGATCTCTGGATGCCTGCAGGCCAGCAATCTGTGCTACAAGTTACCCCTCTTAAAAAACCCTCACAAAAGAGACAAGTGGATAAAACTGATGGCAGCATCTGTAACAGGCTAATTGGGCCCTTGTGGGCAACATAGCAGATACAAAATTAAAACAAACAAAACATCGCGTTGTACAACTGTACTTTCAGGACTGTTATCACAAAGGAATCCGCCTGGATTTTTATTTTAGGTTTGTTTTGGTTAAAAGGACCTAATTATGGCCAGAGCTGGAGTATCACAAGTCTGTTTTCATCTATAAAGAAAGGATATTTTGCCTCTGAACCTGAGAAATTGTTAGAAGTTGGTAATTAGTATGACTTGTTAATAGAGTTTGGCTGTGATTAAGCTGTGATTGAGTGTGAGTTTGGTTCTTGTCAATGCGAATGCCTGTAAGGTTGAGAGATGTTTAATGAGACACCTGTTGTCAGCAGCACCCGGTGGTGCTGTGCCTGACTGGAATCTGTACCGCCGGGTGGGACCCAAGTGTAGGGAAGGGTCAGACCCACCGGGTACATGCACCCAGCTGCAGAGGGCTGCCCCTTGGTGGTAACAGCCTCACACCCTCCAGCACAGCCACAGCCTGTGCTCCAGTGCACTGGGGCTGGGTTGTGGTGGTTGGTGTGACACATAAATTACATTTGACCTGGGGAGTGCAACAGGCAAAGCATGTTGACATCTTAATATAGTCACTCTGCGATGTTGTCCTCTGCCACAGGGTGATGGTAGGTGTTTGGGAGGAGGCAAGGGAGGTTGCAGCCCGGCAGGTTTAAGCACACACACACACACACACACACACAAAATGTCCAGCCCTTGGGTAGCCTGTAATACTGGGGCTCTTTAAAATGTGACACTGATGGAGAAAGGTTCTGCACAGCCCAACCCTTGTTTGTCCTTTGGGCATTATCCTACAGGAAAAATGTCCCACTGAGTGACTTTAGTATCTCCTGTGCTTTGGACAGAGAAAGTTTCATTCACAGGCTACATTTTGTATCAAAAATCAGCATAATTTTCCACATGACTCCATGTAACCCCTCCCCACTCCAAAATTCAGGCCTGATGACAGATGTGTGTATTTGGACTGCATACATAAAATATTTCCCCAAAAATGTCTATTAAAGTGGCTGCTATTTAAAACACACCTGGGTTTTACATGCAAAACCTCAAGAAGCTGGAAGCAATCAAGCTGGCCACTCTCACAGTCTTTCAGTACCTGAGAAATGCCTTAGCTGGGAACAGGAGCTGAACCATTTCAGCTAGTGTAATGTCCTTCAGGAAGGAGCCATTGGCTTTGTGATGAATCTGAGCAACCACTGGATGGCATTGCTCTACACGAATGTACCTGCGAGCGCAGGCGGTGGAGCCAGAGCTAGCTGGTGTGCCAGGGACATCAATTCAAACCTGGAAGGCTCAGGCCACCGTGACCTCACCCGTCCTTTAAATAATCCTCAGACCTCTCTTAGCTGTCTGGCTGCGACCTCTGCAGAGAGAGTTTGGTCAGAGTGAACAAAGGCAGCATCCTGAAGCACACTTACTACTTAATGAGTGCATGTTGTTATAGATAAATAGCCAGGCTTTGATGCTTTTCCTTCTTATGAGATGGGAAAATGAGTTGTTTGTACTTTATGACCGTATCAAACCATCAAACCAAAAGCCCACCCAGCTTGCCATGACTTGACCGAAGCCGTGATGCTGCAGATGTCAGCTGGCCAGGCAGCTCCGCTCCCCAGGGCTCACATGGAGGAGTCAGTGAACACTGGCTGAGCAGAGTGTGGTGTGAAAAACAAAACTAAAGCAAAAGGGAAAAAAATGGGATGTCCAACATGTTCTGCTTTGATGTGGGCTTGGGAATGCTGAGACCAGGTTATTATCCCAAGTGCAGTGCCTCTCTGTGTGACAGCAGCCTCTCAGCACGTGTTAATACAACTTTGCCTCCTGCTACATCACTTATTGAGAAGGAATCAGCTGGTGGTCAAATAACCTGATGTTCATACTGTCCCCAGTGGGTCCGTGTCTCTTTCATTAACAACACTCTGTATTGGCCTGGTTCTTTTAGCAACTGCATCTGGCCAAGCCTATCTGAAAATGTCACTGGCCCAGTTTGTACCCAAAAGAAATCTGCTGATGGCTGTGGAGATGCAGCAGGATATTTGGAACTGTAGCCCCACAGACAACATATTTGAAAGGAAACAGAGTATTTGGGAGGGTCAAGTTTGAAGTCAGTTGACAGTCATAGGCAGCACATGTATCTTCAAACTAGGATATTACTTATCAAGTGAGTACACTGGCTGTTAGGTAAAGCCATTCTGGGCACACATTGCCTATTAATATTGCCCTGGTTTGACCAGTCTAATAAATTTAATAATCATAGTCAATTAGATAACTCCAGTTACAACAGGAGTAAAATCAGATCAGTTCAAGTCCTACTCATGCCCCTGTGTTGTGTTGCACTCAGCTGCCTTTTTAAGTACGGGAGAGGCAGAATGAGTAATTTGCTTTATAAACTAAATTTACATATATAAGTGCTTTTTCTATGAACCCATTTGTCTTCTGCACCTACCTCCGAATCCAAAGCCCAAGAGAACTGTATCCATCTTGACCTGCTGCCTACTGGCAGATGCTTTCTACTATCAGAAACGCTTATACTCAGTGGGCAGTTGGGGTTATCTCAACAGTGAGCTGTGCAGGTCCCACTTCGGGTGGCCACCACTCTGCTACAATGACTTAAAGAGGAGGCCAGGACAACTGGTGTTGTTTAACTGCTTAATGTCTCCTACTAGGAGCTGTTGCTTCCCATAGGAGGACTTCTAGGACATGACACCAACCTTAAGTGGGATCAGGAAAAGGCAATTTGTTGCCAGCTTCAGCACCTCAGTGCTGTGTTTGAACACAGGTGGGATAAATGTTAATATCTGCATTTATTTAACAGTCAAGGAGCATAAGGGCTAAAAAGAAGGGTCTTTCTGTTGCTCCTCAGTGCAGAAAAGGCTATGTCTGGAAAAGATCCCCTTGGACCCAGCATTCATGAGGGATGGCAGGGGTCCTGACTGAGGTGCCCACTGCTGTTCTGGCTGTTGTAAGTCAGATCTGTACAAGCACCCCAATCTTTCTAGAGTCAGGGCAACTCCCCAGACCTCCCAGAAGTCAGGGTGACCTTGGGCACTGCAGGGCAGTCCAGAACAGCGGCAGGCGACAGGAACTGAGAAAAATGCAATTCTAGACTAATTCCAACCCATTACAAAACTCAGGAGAGATGAGCTGTACCTGCTGGAGTGGCTCCTTGTGTTCGGTGGCACAGTGTAACAGGGGATCCGTCACTGTCAGTGCTGCTCCTGTCTCTCTGGAAGCCATGGTGCCTTTCGCAACCACTTCATACAAATCCAAGCCAGCTGTCCCACCCGCTGGAACAGCTTCTGTTCTGGGCTCTGCTGTCTGTAGGTATTGTGCTTATTGATTACCTGTGGCTTATTGTCCCTTGACATTGTTAGGGAATATGCTCCTACTTACTATCACTACAACTGACACAGACTATTTCAGACCTGGCTGCAGCAGCCTGGCTGCCTCTCCAGGTCAGAGAACAGTGGGATTGGTACGAAATGAAAAGGAAGCTAAAAAAGGAATGTTTAGAGAAGTCACCCAAGTCAGAAAAGACTGGGGGCCTCCCTGACTCTAGCTGTCAATAAGGTGTGAGATAGGGGAAGATTAACACCCTTTAGCAATGACACAGCTGTTCCATTGAAGGTGATAACATGCAATCAGGGGAGGGAAGAGTCTAGCACAGAATAATGAACAGAGCAAGCAAATATTAGCAACAGGGAAGGTTTTAGCCCAAGAAGCTGAAAAAGCTTCTTCAAGCTGATTATTTTAGTGGATAGAAATAAGTATAAAAGCCTCACTTTAGGTCTGTAAAAGAAACTCAAATATTTACCCCTCTTTTTAAAGTCATACTAGCTCCTAAGAAGAATAGCGATAATGTAGAGAGTAAAATCTCTTATCTGGCTTGGCAGTGAGTGTGCAGATAAACACAAAGCTCCTTACCCTAAAGATGGCACGTAGCACTGGATGTCCTCCTCTAAAAGCATAGGAAGTTGTGATGAGAGTAAGTTTGGAAAGACAATAGATCTAATAGTGGAAAGAACCTCATATTTTGTCCATTTGTGTTTTTTGTGGAGTCAGAACAATTAATTTCTCTGTGTACTGTTAATGGCTAAAGGTAGAAAATAGCATTTTGGTATCTTCAGCTTTTCTGCTCACCTGTCTGAGCTTGTCCACTGCATCAGGGACCCCCAGGTCAGTAAAACAGCAATGAGTTCTGTGTGCTGTAAGACAACAGGATGCTTAATACAGAGTTAAATATGGGGATTAGATGATACCAGTCAAGGGTGCAGTTTCACAGTCTGCCAGGTTGCCACCATTGTTACCTCTCTGCTCACTCTGTATGAACAGCATTTCTGCAGCCATGTGGCCTGTTCCATGATTAGATTTTTGCTGGATGTGGGCATGATGGGGGGGTCTAGCTGAGAGATGGAGGAGAAAATGGGATTACCCCTTTAAAATGCAGTGTAGACTTGATAATGAACTGTACTGTGAAGAAAACAGTCTCCATAGGCAGTGCATGGGTGTCTCACCTAACACCCATGTCTGCCTGTATGCAGAGAGAATCCAAACCCCATGGTGCCCACTGAGAGAGGGAACATTTCAGTCAATCTCTACCAAACCCTTGTAGAGCCCTTGATTCCTGCAGGGCAGGAACTGGGAACTGCCTGTCTATCCCCTACAGGAGTCAGGAACCCACTAGTCCTGTGCCACCTCACTGCCTGCTCCCTATCTCATCAATTATACACAGTCCATCAGGAAAAGAGACTATTCTGAGCCCCCACAGCCCCAAAGGTGGCAGGTCCTGTTCCACCTGCAGAGATGGGCCACAGTCACCCATCTCCACTCAGACCTGCCCCATGGGAGCATCTCTGCTCCCTCCATGTCCCTTTTCCCTCTACACTGCTCCCCAGGCATCCCGCAGGAGCTGTTTCTAGGAACAGAATGAGACAGGCCATGCCACCAGCTCACAGGGAGGTGACAACAGCTACATCTGTTCCCTCTCCTCCGCGCTCAGGAGCTGTGACATTGCTATTTGTACAGCCTGAAACAGAACAGGCAGGAGCTCCAGGGAAGAGGAGGGGGTCTGGATGGAAACAATAACAACCACAGGGACATCACCAGCACCAGCAGGAGCAAAAATGCTGCTTTACCACTTTGGAGTGCAGCTGAGCATATGGACAGTCTGGGACTGTTGTCAGCAGCCCAGAATGGGGTAGCTCTGTTCTGGCAAACTCAATTTTTTGTCTTTATGACCAAGGAATAGTTGCATGTTGGAAGCTCTGTAGTTGCTAGGGGAAAAGCCATTAATATGTTGGTGACTGAGAAGTCAGCCAAAGCAAGTGCTGAGATGAAATTACTTTTTCCCACTTCTGTTTCACCCCGAGTGTGTCATCCAGAGTGTTTTCTCTGCTCAGGGCACCTCATGCACACTGTGCTCTGCTAATTTCTTTGTCCTTTTTTGATTTCATTTTTCACCTTTCCTAACCACGACTCCAAAGAATAACATTAATCTGACAGCCCAGAAACACTTCTCACGCGATAAACCCCATGCTTACTGGCAAAGTACGACTGCAGACTGGTTTTCTCCTGTAAAAAAAACCTTGTCCTAATAGCGTGAAAAGTGAGAATAGCAAATAAAATAATAGTGAGATTGTGCTGCTGAATCAAAGCATGAAAATAGGAACACAGCCACAGCAGAGACATCCTATGGAATAGTTACCAGTTTAGGGATGGGGCCCAAGGGTGCTGCCTGGTTCCTGGTACACAAGAGGGCTCTCCCTGACAAACTCTTGGGGTAACTCTGTGCCAACTCTCATTCTGGAGTAGCAATGTTATTGTCAATCACTGTAGTTCTACTACCTTGGGCAAGCAGCGGCTGCCCAGGTAAGGTGCTCCCACCTTCTACACTTGCAGCCTGTTCCATCAGTGCAACCCTCAAGTCTTGCCCACAGATACAACAATAAACCTCTGGAGAGGCTTACTCCAAACCAGAACAAAGTATTCTTATTCCAAAATAAACACATCTGTGTGTTTGCTGATTTTAGAATAGAGTTCACAAAGCAATGGAGAGAATACAAAGTTAGCACATCCTAATCACCCCTCCCTCTAGCTTAATCCCATAAATAACAGTGCACTTACACACAGGAGATGAGGTTGGGGTTTTGGGGTTACGTGTCAAAAGCCCCCAGTTTTAATGCAGCTGTTCCCAATTCCTGATAGAAATTCCCTGGAGACATCCCCTTTTTTACCCTGCTACAAAGGAATATGGCTCCAAACCATGCCTGAATGAAGTCTGTTCTGCTTTGCCTGGTTGTTTGCACTAACCCACACACCTTACAGCTACTTCCAAAACTGGGAAACAATACAAGCCACATTTTGTATGATCGGGTAACATCCTGCACACACAAGTATTCATTAAAGAATAGTCTTGGCACTCTGAGTGCCAGCTTCTGACTCCACTGTGACACAGGCGCATTTTTATGCTCCAGAGGAGGTGTTTTTCATCATGAGACACGCAACAAGAGTCAGGAGCAGTTCCTCTGATCAAAAGGAATCTGTGCTGGAGTCTGAAGCTTGTTCACCCTATCCCTTCATGCCACTGTTCACTGAGCGGCTGCTCTGCTCTGCACTTGCCTCTTGAGAAAGGCAGAGCAAATTCTGCACTGTGCAGTAATAGATTAATAACAAATGTGCTGTTTGTATCAGTGGAAAAGGAATTCAACTATTCCTGTGACACAGAAACCTCATACACAGCAGTTAGCAATGCTGGGATCTGTGAATACTTTACTTATTCCATCAGGATGGGTGCACCTGGCCTTGTTCTCGTGCTGATCTGTGTGTTGTAGATAGAAATGGTATTAATTTTAATAATGCTTTGCTTGTATTTAACAGATCAATTAAACTAAAAAGAACAACCAGTATGTCATGAGCAGCCTGAACACCTTCTCAATCCTAAACTCATTTTCTCTACAGATCTTGTAGAGACTATTAATTTAAACACAGGGTCAGGGCAGGATTTCAGCTGCAGCGCTGCATCACCTGTATCTGCTCCCTGGCAGTCCTGGCATCTCCAAACACACTTAGTGACTTCAGCCTGCTTCCTATGCAGACACTATGCAATACATAACCACTTAATTATAGTTTAAGTATTAAATTGGTCTATTCTGAAAGCTACAAGTGTAGGAGGTGAGTTTTGTGAAGACAGGAACAGCATTTGCTGAATGTGCTTTGGATAACTTCAGTCAAACCATGAGTGAGTGTGCTTTGGGTCGAGAGATTAAAACTGCATCTCTGTTTTCCATGGGACTTGGCTACTTTTCCACTGGCTTCCACACTAATTTGGAGCAAGACCACAAACATTTTGACCTCTTCTGGTAAGGAAAGCAGCCATGTGTCTCCAAGGCAGTGGCAACCATAAAGTACAGAGTTGTGGCTTCTTTTTAGAGAACTGAAGAGCAGCTCAGAGCCCCAGAAGAGGCAGGAATCCTGGAGCATCGTCCTTACAGCTTCCAGTGTCTTGGATGTGTGAAGGAAAAAGCCCTGCTGTGGCAGCCCCTGATGAGCATGAGTCTGGTGTTGTAAGCTCCTGGCTGACCATCTACAGCTGCTGAGCAGAAGCCATAAGTCTTGTAAAACCAAATGTCCACTCAAATCTTTTCACTACAGAGAAAAAAGGCATCTTGAGATCCGACATTCCTGAGGTTCCCCAATTCCTGGCTTCTCCCTGGCTTGGCAGAGACAATGCAAAGGAAGCAGGAGCCAGTAAGGCTCCTCCCCAAGCAGCTGAAATGAAGTTGAATAATTGATAGGAAAAATCAGATTCTGTGTAACTTGGTCAGTATCTGATCATCAATTTTCTTTGATGGAAAACTGCTCCTTGAGGGAACTGAGCTGCTCCTGTCACTTGTGTCATGATAATCACCTGTAACAAGTAACTACACGTAATGTAAGTAACCATCAGCTTTATATAATGTTTAGGCATAAAATTCACATGTCCTTCACTAGAGAAGAAATAAATGACTATCCACACATGGTGAAACTGAGGCACCAAGAGGTACAGTCCCTAACCAGTGTTGTTCACAAACTCACTGGTCTGGCTGGGTCTGGCTGTCAGCCCTCCTGACTCTTTCAGCACATGCTGTTTCCATGTTATCACTGCACACAGGCAGCCAGTGGCAAAAGACCATGGACTTGTCTTTCCCACCTTTTGCATATGCAATAGCAATGCTCAAATATGGCTTCAAATGTTCTGAACTTTCTATTGAAATGAAGGAATGCTCCTCCAGGTGAGGGAAGAGGCAGACCCTTTGTCTGGAAAAAAACTGGAATTGTCTAAAGAAAACAGCCCTCCTCATTGATTCAAATGGAATAACTGAAATGCTGTTAATAGCTGTTAGTGTGGTGATGAGAAGCCCTAGTTAGTGAGTCTAAAGGATTAAAGAAGAAACCATTTGAACTCCTCAAGACCTCCTCCAAAACCTCCTCCTCAACCCGTTGCCTGCCCGGCTGACTTCCAGCTGCCAACACCGTCAAAAAGGGGATGTTGCATCTCTTACAAACAGCCTTTTGTTTGCTGCTCTGACACCTGCGAAAAGCAAAATTGTTATTTTCTTGCTGCTTGTTGCTAGTTTGATGCCCGCTCTGGGGCCCTACATCAGAGACACTGTTCAAAACAGGTTGCAGGGGTCCGTTTCTGTGCTGTCTGCCGATGGTGCTGCCTGAAGGAAAACCATGGAAACGGAGTTTGACAGGCTCGCGGGGACCCACGGCTGCCAGAGCCGCTGCCTTTGAGCGCCTGATGAAGACATCACAGAGCAAACACAACATTAAAACACTGCCGGCTGCTTTGCATCACTTAGAATGCAAATCTCTTTGTTCTGCTCGGCCCTCGCGTTTGGTAGCCAAGGAATCTGTGCCGTCATCTAACATGGATTTGACGACCTCATTTCCCTCCCTGTATCACCCTTCTCCTGTCTCGCCCCCACCCAAGAATAAAACCTCCCCATTTCTTGCAGGAGGGAGGCTTGTGTGGGGCTGAACATGTGAAATGGGAAATGGCTTTTTGCCGTTTCTGGGATTTCTAGGCACAAATTCAGTACCCGTATTGCAGAGTGGAGGGGGCTGCATTGCTTTGTTGCTCCCTGTGTGTTGACTTGAATTCATTTACATGGCAACTCACAGGGGTAAATTTTATGTCATCTTTATGTCAGAGACCAAAAGGCAAAAGTAATCCTTTATTTGAGCAGCCTGTACCTTCCAACCTTCAAACCATACAGCTGAAAACAGAGGGAAAAAACCCCAGGACCTCTCACCCTCATCATTCCAGTTTTATAATTTCTTAGGCTAAATTTGAACTATGTAGTTATTAATTCAAACTCCCCCCTTCTGTAAGTAGCCTCTAGTTTAGTGTTACTTCCTGATTGCCTTGGCCAGGGTCAACACTTCAAAGTGACCTGTGCCCTGGTGCTCAGATGTGCTGTTTTGGTAGCTCCTGACAAGAAGAGGGCATCTGGGAAGGGTTTTGTGCTTGTTGGAGAAACCCTGATCCTAAAAATACAGCTGAAGACCTTCTCGAAGTAGCTTCTTGGGAAGCTTGGGCTCAAGGGCCCCAGAAAGTAGCCTGTGACCTGTCCTTGCCCAGACTTGGCAGTAGATGAGCCATTTCATGGAAAAATGAAAGTGCTGCCTCATGCCCAATGTTTCCCTTATAAAGCTGGTGTCCATTAGGAATTATCTATAGAAAGGCCACGTTTTTGCCACCCTCATTTTCTGTGGGATCAGTTCTACAGCTAGAATATGGGACAGACCTGACGTTAAAGACATTTCTAAGTCATGGCTAAGTCCTTTTCCTTTCCTTGCCCCTGCCACAGTGGATGCTGGTCTGTGTCATCTGCGAACCCAGCAAAATTAAGCATCTTCATACAAAACCAGAGAAGAAGTCTGCTTGGACAAGGTTTTCCAGTGAGCAGCTCTTTTCTGCTTCCAGTACTGGTCCCAACCTGCTTTGAGTCTCTTTTCCAGCTACAGCCTGGGAAAAGACACAGTTCACAGCATGGATTAACTGTCTCTACAGGAACTATTATTTGTGGGTGAAATCAGGTTATCAGAAAATACAACTATACATCTCCATGCAAGTGCTGAGGCCAAGTCACACAGTCCCCCGGGAGATCCAGGTGCTCTCACTTCTCTCTGCTCCCTAAGCTCCTTTGGGTTATGCAAGTCTTTCTGCCTCCTTTTATACTCTTTCCCACCCCTTTTCAGGCTGACTCCTGGAAAGACCTAACATTTTCTTACAGACTCACTGACTCTGCTTTTCCTCACTCAAATCCCTCTGCAAGACCTTGCAGAAATGACATTTCTTTAAAATCCTCATTTTGAGGCTACATTTTTCCCCTGCCCATTGATGTCCTCTCAGTTTGAATTGCAAGGTTTAGTTTTGACTGTGAGGCAAAGTTGTCAGGTTCTCCACTAACCTGAAGTCAGGTCAGAAAAGAAGAATGGAAACCAGAAAGGGAACCCAGAATGTCAAAGCAGAAGACAATCAAATTTCTGTGTCAAAAAGAGGGCAAAACTGAGGCTGTGGGACTTCTTGCATGAAAAAATCTTGTAGCAGTTATTTTTTCCCTCTTCCTTTCTCTCACAGTGGGACAAATTCCACTTTTATTCCAGTTCATCTGTAAAACATGAGGAGCCAGCTGAGCAAAGTGTTGGTTCAGAATGAGAGCAGCTGACAAGGGAAAGGTAAAAGGAACTTGTAACTGCTGCAGTTGTCTCTAAGAAATTATTTCAATGTGACAAAAAAGTCTAACTGACTTCCAAAGGATGCAGGAAGGCACTAGGACATCATCCAACATTCCCTAATATAGCAGCCTCCAAGGTATAATTAATGCATTTAAACACAAGCCACCAGCTCCTGTTGTCTCATGTTTTCTAGAGGTGCCCTATCCTGTTGTCCTTCATGCTTGGTTACAAAAGGCTGCAAACAAGGAGGGGGCAGCTCTCAGAGTGGGAGTGGAGTAAATGGTCAGCACTTGGGTGCAGGTGGAAAAGCAGGATATGAAAGAGAAGCTTGGATAGAAAAAGGCTCAGACCTGCTGCTTTAGCTCACACATAAGATGTTGGGGGTATTCTGGGAGGTGAATTCTAACTCTCATGCTCTTTTATATATGTTGCAGACTGCTGTGTGTTACTTTGATTCAGGGACCATGATACCCAACGAGTAAAGCCTGCCCTTCATACACAAGGTACTTTCCAAATGTTCCTTCATTCTTAGAGACTTAGAAAATTAATCTTCAAGGCAAACTGTAAAAGACCAGATCATGAGCAGCATGTGGAGCTTCCCATGAGCACCCTGCTCCTCTCTGGCTACACCTCCTCCTCCAACCCTAGCTGTTTCTCCATCTCCTTAACACAGAGAGGTAGAATGGCACAAAGCATTTCCCAGGGAACTGTCCCCACTAATAGTGACAACAGTGCTGAAGTGGAGCCTGAATCCCATCAGTGGGAAAGCCCCCTCACATCCAGACAGCAGCACTGATCAGAGTCTGGGACTCCCAGGATGTTACAGTGTGCTATTAGACAGAGAGGGATATTCAGAAACAGTCTAATTAGTTGCATTTTCTTTTCTAACCTCAGTCAAAAAACAGTCAGATTCTGCTTCAGATTTTGACATCCTATTAAATGCAGAACACAGGCCAATAGCTTTCATTTTCCCCTGTGATGCTACAGACTCCTGTTTTTATAGTTTGACAGAGAGACATAATTAGGCCTCAAAAAGGACAAGTCTAGACTATTAGTTCCCCACAGAGGCTCCCTGGAAAGCCAGAACCCACAATTATTCTCCACTTTCCCACTGAGGCAAATCTGTGGGTATCTGCTCTCCTGCCTCCAATACCCTGCTTGTAACCTTTAAGCCTGTGACTATACACTCTGTTCTCTTAAAGGGCACAACAACAGACAGGTGTTGGACTTTCCAAAGGGACAAGAGCAAGGTAAGGACAATACATAGCATCGCTAATGCTATATAGGTGCAAGTGTTTTTCAGTGCTGCACCCAGAGCAGCAATGTATTGCCATATTTCTGCCCCCTTCACTGCTGCCCAACAGAATTGGACTTTAGCACAAAAGCCGTCACCAGAGCAAGGCAATTACTGACACTCGTTTCCTGGGGTCCTTGCCTGTTCTCCTCCTCTGCTTCTGAGTTACCTACAGCTTCACATTTTGTTCCTCAACTACCAGGAAGCAGATTCAGTCTCTGTCTACTACAGGTCCCTCCCTCCTTAGTCTTTCTTTGCCAAATTGTACATACCGGCTCCCTCTCGTTTTTGGTTTCCAAGTGCTTGGATGGTTTCTGTACCTCTCCTGTTGAGCTGTAACCTTGGGCACACCTGATTAAAATGAGCTCTTATTCTCAACATGAGCACAGAGCTCTGGGCCTTTGTTTTTGCAACAGCATCGTATTTCAGATGCATCTTCAGTTCATAATCCCCAGTAATCCTCAGATCCTGGTGTGCCTAGCCAGCAGTCCTTAATTCTGTGTAAACCACTTTACAGCTGTCTTTATTATATCCCATGTTACTGTTTTCAAGCCATTTCCCCAATTTATCCACATTGTACTGAGTTTTAATCCTGTCTTCCAAAGTGTTCCTCAACACATTGCCTGGGAATTCAACTCACAAGGAGCATCAGCTCCTGCTCCCTCTTTCCACCTGCTTCCCATCAGTGACCTGGGTGGACTGTCTGTTCCTGTGTCAGGGATGTGCAGTGCAGGAGATGCTGATGGTGCCTTTTTTTTCCTTGCAGCATGTTCCTTGCTCATGTGAGATGTCAAACCTTCTCAAGACTATTTTGCCACATGGAAAGCCCTGGACACTTGATACCATAGAAACAAGGAAGAATTCTGGGCAGAGCTTACTTGCTTCTGAACAAGTACAGTAAAATGTTTTCCATTTCTAATAAGCAAGGATTAGGGTTCACTTCGGGGTACCACACCCCTACTAGGCTGTAAGAGCAACCAAAGCACTCCATCACCCAGCGGTGTGCAGTTGCTAAATATCCCCATCACTGACACTGGCACCTTTTCCAAGCCAAAAGGGCATCAGCCATGGAGAGCTGTGCAGATGCTGTCTGCAGCACAGCGCCCTGTAAGCACTCAATTAGCCTGGCCACTTGTGCTCGACATCTCAAGCACTCGGTGGAAGTAAAATGCTTACATGATCCCTCTGCCTACAAGGCCTTGAAATCTTTAGGGGGCCTGGCTTTGCTGCCTGGTTTTCCACTGACAGGCTGATAGAGACATCACAAATCTCTCCAAAGGCCAGTCACGAGGCTTCTTTCAACATCAAAGGTGTCAATGTTCACTCTGCCTCAGAGCCTGGGGCAATATAAATCACACTTGAATATGTGAACTGAGTGTCTGAGGTTAAACTCTCTCTGTATATACAAATACTTCTCCTTGGGTAACTGATATTATTGTACTGTTTTCTCATCAATGTTGAATGTTTTCTATAAATCATAATATTCTAATGGAAAATGAAGCCTTACAGGTGAAAAAAGTGGGAAAAAAAGGATGAACTAGGGTGTTGTGGGAAGAAAATAACTCATTTGAAATATACATGGCCATTATTTTGGAAGAAGAAACAGTGAACTGATGAGTTTTTTTGTTTCAACATCCATCTTTAGGTTAATGTTGTCTTGGACTGAATTGAGTCTCCAGCCACAGGGATGTGAATCCCTTTCCCTGGACCCTTTTTGGTGTGTCTCTTCCCAAAAGCTCATGCTTGCCCCCTCCCCACCAATGGTCCTCCCTGCTGGGCTCTGGCAGTGGTTGGCACATAGTGCACCAGATGCCATCTCCTGGCTCAGGTCATGGGCTGGAGGAGGCACAACGCCTTGATGGTGGCTGCTGGGAGAGCCTGATTCACCCTGACTGGCACAGTTGTGGCACCTCTGTGAGGGGTCTCCACCACCTCCAAACAGGAGACAGGACAGCTGGGGTTGTCAGTAAATTACACTGCACAAAGACAGCTCTCGTGCCTGCCCAGCCTTCTGCAGGCAGGGCCCTGGCAGGAGCTCCCGTGTCAGCGCTACATCAGCACATTTGCACAACGCCTGCACTGCTGCCAACTGGCCCTGCCTGCTCCAAGCAGCAGCTGAAAGCACCTGATGCTGCTGCAGAGAGAATTTGGTCCAGCATCTTGCAGGGTATTCAACAGATATCCTGTGGGAGACAGCGCCAAGTCCCCGGGGGTTTTGCTGTTCCTGGGAAAGAAATGACTATTAAAGTCAGGCTGTTGGCCACTCATTGGGCTTGCTCAGATCCAAGCCTCCCTGCACTTACAGCAGCCAGTTCCATCCCCCTGCTTCAGCAGGGCAGGGAGTGCAGCAGACGGCAGTTTTGCAGCCTCTGCATCCTCCTGCAGAGCCCACAGCTCACCTGCCCCACAGCGACTGCTGCTGTGCACATCAGAGAGGGATTTTTCCCTTGGGCAGCCACCCAGCCAGCCTCCAAGGCTTTGCACCGAGCAGGAGCTGGGAAACTACCTGGTCTTCAATGGTGTGGGTTTAATGAATTTGTTCTTTCTGACCTCTGCAGTAAATTGCCTGTGCTCAGCATTGTGCTGGAGTGAGTAACACCCGGCAGAAATTGTCGCGAGGCAGTAATTGCGGAGTGGCTGTCGAAGATCTCTGTGGCATCAGGCAGGGGTTTTCATTTCATACATTAGTCACAATTTGCATATAATCACAGTCATAGTTGCATACAATCAGTACAGCCCTGTGAATGTGAAGAAGGGAAAAGGAGAGAAAGCTGCCCAGCAGTGGGGAAATGCAGATAGTTGCTGTGGGTTGTGTGGATCTCCCTATCACCATTCCAGCCACCCGGGGTTGCACTGCTACTCGAGTCACACACCCCTAACACAAACTCAGGGATTAAGGAAGGAAAAACATGCTTGCTTGACCATTTCTGGAAGGTTTTAGTGAGCATCAGGTGGATTATACACTGGATTTTCCATTACTGCCATTGCCCAAGCTGCAGTGACAACAGATTCCTGACCATCCTAACACAAAGGATTTTTTCTTAACAGCTACATTACAAATATGGGCTCCCCAAACGGATGGGGGAGTGTGTCTCCTTTGCTCAGTGATGCCTAAGCACATGCACCTACAGCATTCCAGATACCTCAGTAACAGTCATTTTTGATTCACACTGCACTGCCCCCCTTCCCTCTCACCCCCAAATGTCCCTCAAGACCATGTGGGTATTCTGATTGCTGTCAAATGCACCAAAAAGTTTCCTTACCTTCAGACGTCTCAGTTTCTAGATGCTGCATAATGAGTTGCCTTTGGTTCCTGATTCATCCTGTGGCTCCTCATTGTTGCAGCCGTCACAGCATGAGTGAGGATGTCAGCCTGTGCTGGGTGATCTTCACCCTGGCAAGAAAGACAACCACATCAGGGACAGCCACACAACCTGAAAGGTCAATCACTTCTGTTGGTGTTGCTAACCCAGCCTGTGCTTTGGCAGGCTGGGGACAGGCTGATGTCATTGGAGAGAAAGGAGCTTGAAAAGTCAGAACTGATGGACAGAAAATTCAGAATATATGTGGTCCAGGAGACATTCATCACCTCAGTCCTTCAAAGCCACAAACCACAGCCACAGAACTATGCTCTGGCACATGTGTTCTTAATCCTTCTGTGGCAAAACAGCGTTAAGAGTCAACATTTCAGGCTGTAACTAGTGGGGGAACTTTACCTGACCAACACAGAGTATTTACACCTTTCTGGTCTCTGCTCTTAGATGTTCCTAGTGAGCCCATCACTCTGGTACCTCCACACCTTAGTCCTGTCTTCAGCTTTTCACACAGCAAAAGAGAATGGCTTTCCCTGAGATTTTAAGCAGCCTTAAAGGACCACAATGGCATTTTCCACTCATTTATATCCACTGTTGTGAAATCATGATGTGAAAATCTTCATGTTTCAAATAGTATTTGACTCTTCCTGGGTTTTTAGGCAGGTAGGGAATGATCACCTTGCACCAGTTGTACCATGTCCATTGACTCGCTGGGCCCATCCTCATGTCTAGCTTAAAATCTGCATAATGAAAAGAAAGCCATTTCCTTGCAATCCGTTCTCCTGTTCAAAGCTTCTCATGTGCCAGGCTGTTGTTTTTTAATCACACAAAATGGTATATATTAATGAGCTCTGAAGTTACATAAAGATAGATCTAAAGCATAAAACCACTAATATGCCCCGTAGCATTCAGTGCTTTGAACACGGAGCGGCATCTGTGTGAGAGTGTGATTGCATGCAGCTATGGAAACCAGTGCCAAAAAATGAGGAAATGCTGAACAAGTGGTGCAAGATTGGGAAAAACCTGGGAACAAAGATATTCAATTTGCATTAAAGGCCTGGTTCTCCAGCAGCCTGAAGTGTGCAACTTTCTGCTTTCAAATGATTATTCTCTGGATCTGCTGGCAACGTGTAGATTGTCTTTATCCTGAAAGGAAATTTCCTTCACCCTCCAGCCCCCAACAGCAATAAAGGGTGAGCTGGTTCCCAGGTCAGATGTGACTATTCCAAACAGGACAACTTTGGCAGCATGGAAAAGTGCAAGGCCTTTCCTCATCTTTGCCTTCATCCTGAGCGATTCCCTACTCATTTCCAGATGGTGCCAATTAGAGGGAAGAACCCCTGCCCTAACAGTTGTTAACAAAACAAGCACTATCTGAGACTTTAATGAGTAAAACCAGAGTCACATAATATGCTCAGGAGAAGCCCAAATGAAAGGAATGACCGCAGTTCACAAACACTTGGGTTACTGCATCTTCAGATTATGAATTGCCAGGGTTGGAGATGTGATTTGTGATATGATGGTTGCCTTCTGCTGCCAAGTTCAGTGGGATGCTTTTGAGGCTTAAAGATAAGCACTTGGAGAAACCATTGCAACCAGTGGCTGGGGCAGTAAAGCAGGGTAGCATGTAATTTATATGAGAACGTATGTTTCTAATCTATTATTGAGTTAATTTTATTAATTGGTAGTTGGTCACTAGGATAGCATCCATCCTTTTAACATACATCAGGTAGTGCTGGTTGGAAGAGCTCACCATCGAGACGTAACTAAAACCACCAGTTAGAAACGGAAGGTACGTGTACTCAGGTTACAAACCAGATTCTCATGGTTTATGTCATGGGGAGGCAATGAACTACTTTTACAGATTACCTGAGATGTAATGGATGAATCTGTCACTTGCAAACCTCGCCTCAAGGGTGAGCACCTGCCTAAAGAGCATTCTCTACTGCACCCGTGTGCAACTTCTGACAGGGGAAATACAGTGACATTTTTATATCTGAAAATGCTTCAGGTTTTTGCTATGATCCTATTTGAAGCCTGAGCACACACCAGCTGGTAGGATTCTACATCAAAAACCCATACCATGCCCATCAGAGCATAAGCCTGTTAAGAAACGAAGAAAGACAAATATTTCAGGCTAATCTTCTATGCTGATGTATGATATTTGCCTCTTCCATGAGCCACCAGCACGGAGCAGAGCAGGTTTCACATCTTTACATCACATGAGATACTCCAGCCTGTGTATGAAACTTTATAGGGGGCTGGCCAAGAGGTGGCACTAAAGAAACACTGTGCTTGAATAATTAAGAGAGGAGTGGGCTTCCCCCCACCTCCCCACCCCCTTCACCACCTTCAGCTCTGATCTGCACAAATGCTGCTGCTCTGAGTACATGACAATAAACAAACCCCAGTTCAGGTTTCTCAGCACACTCTGTACTGTTTGGGCATATGCTGCAACGCACTTGGTCTTCAGGAAAGAACTGGTGGTTCCAGTGCAAGGGGAGCTGTAACCCTGACATGCAAACCTCTGAGGTTGCCTCCCAGAGCTCAGCACTCTCATGTGTCTATTTCTCTTGTACTGCTGACTGAGAAGCCTATCAACATCTAGGTTCAGATGCTCCCTTTGGAATGGATCAGCAGACACTTACAGCCAGTGCAAATGAGAAACAGTCGGTAAATTCCCTCGGTTTAATTTTGCATCAAAATTGAAGATGACCAAAGCAGTTTGTAACTCAGCACCCACTGTAACAGCATCTCTAACAGCTCAGAAGAGATGGATGTGGTTGGTCAGGAGTACAAAGATTTCACAGGATCCCATCTGCCAGCTTCATGCAGTACATGTGTAGGTAGAACTTCACAGTGGGACAGGGCCAGAGATGTGGGGGTGCCCTCCATGGTACAGTGTCCTGTCACAGCAATGGAAACAACAAGTGAATCATAACAGAATCATACTGAAGGACATGGGAGATAAGAGAAGTGATGTGCACAGACCAAAGGTCCATCTAGCCCAGTGATTTCAGATGCCCAACAGCAAGTACAGGAAAAGAGCAGGTATCATAGGAGAGTATTTTATAGCACCTTCTCCCAGAGGGTTCCTGAACAGGGATGTAAGCAGATCATTAAGTGTAACACCCACCAATTTCAGCTGACACCTCCTTAAACCTCCTGTTCTCCCCACCCTGAAACCACCAGGCTTACAATGTGGCTTGCGAAACAAAGCAGACGTGCTCCCAGACTGTCTTTCAGAGAATAAGCTCCTACTATGGCAGGAGAAGACCATGGGTAAACTCAGAACTCCCTCTGAGGGACATGTAGCTCCCCATAGAGTCCTCATTGCCAGGGAGTTTTCTGTGAAACTCATACAGGTTGTACCAGTTCTGCCAGCAAGGTGATTCCCTTCTGCCTTCTGAACTCCAGGCACTGGGTATTTCTCAGGATCCCCTATAGTTTGTGCAGCCTTCCAGGTTCTTTGCTTCTGTTCTATTTACTTTATTATTTATCACCAAGGTGAGACAAGGCACATGAGAGAGATACAGCAGATCACAAAGGGGAAAACAGAAAGGAGAAGCCATTCATGGCTGGCTGAACACAGGGCTGGGATTTCCTACAGAAAGTCTAGGAAGGTAGATGGGAAAGATCCTTTGGTTTAGAGGAACCCCTGGTGTTTTGTCCAGACACAAGGAGTCAGTTCAGAAAGCAGATTAATACCGTACACAGGGATTTCTGAGCCAGCAAGCTGAGCCGTGCTTCATGCTGCAATCAGAAAAATTAGAGGCAGCAAAAGGTTACATCATCCAGGTCTTAATCCAGAGATACATGGACTAAAAAACTGTGGCACATGGTTAAATGCTTTGCTGGGTCAGAGACCTAATTTGCTCCCTGTCACTGGGGCTGTTCTCTATCATGGACGTTGTTTGGTTTAATTAAGACTGCTCCTGGCCACTGCAAGAGTAGAACCCAGAGCATGAATCCTCTGGCACTTCTGAGCACTGTCAGGGCTTTGCAGATAACAACAAATAATAATGATAACAGCCTTTGTGTTCGAGGTCTGTGCTCAGGGTGGTTTCAGGGTGATCAGATGTGGCAGAGAGATTGCCAAGCCAATCAGGACAGCCCCAACCAGTGCGAAAGATGCCCCAGATACAAATCTGGATGAGGAGTTATTTTTGTGCTCTTTTTTACCTCCCCTCCGCCTCCAACTTCGAAGTGTTCTTGTGGATCATCCCTCTCCTGTTCTTGCACTTTAGATGCTAAACTGTGTCTTTGCTGGGTCTGATTTTAGGCTTGCAAAGCACATTTGCTATTTTACGACTTATCTGCATGCACAGTTAACTTGCACGTACCTACGTGGTGGCTCATGGCCATTAAGGTGCTCTCCTGCTCCTGGATTCAGCTTCTCAATGCAGCTGACTTGCAAACTTACAAGGAAGGGACTATCCTGCAGCACTCCATGTGCAATGCCCAATCCCACTTCCCTCAGGAGCATGCAGAAGCACCACTGCCACATAAATAGCATTAATGATGCCACAGTGCTCACTGCACGTGCAAATCTGACACATCGTTGGGCACATATTTTGTGCATGAAATTCCACAATTGCTTTTCCAACAACATGCTCTGCTTTGTTTTATGAGATCCAGATTGATTTTTGAACCCAGCTGAAACATCTCCTATTCCGTCACATAGTAAAGAAGCTTCATTTACCTAAGTTACTACAAACATGTATTAAAGATCAGGAACATCTGGTTATTAACAATTAAAGTTTATTTGCTTGTCTGCCTTCCCTTTAGTGCTTTTAAGATCCTTTAAGCCTGCCAGGATGGTGGCTCGCTGGCAGGCGGTGGCTGTGAACACTAGATGGCACTTTGCAGCAAGAAAGGTTAAGAGCTTATGCAACTAAATTAAGACCTCATTTATTGCCCTTATTCACAGGGCAAGACTTCTTGCTCCCCGTGTCCTCGCCACCTCGTTGGTGCTAATTTAGTGGTTAGTCCACAGAGAAAATTCTGGTCGGCTCCTAGACAAATTCTCGTCTTCACCAAGAGATAAATCTCTGCTGATGTAATTATTCCATGATAAGCTGTAGCTTGTATTAATATCAAACTACTTTGTGCTGTGCCTCAAGCTGGAGCATATACATGCAGCATCTGTAGGATAATGAGTAGGCCAAATACTCCAAAAGCTGTAACTCTTCCTCCTGATTAAAACACAAAAACGGGCCCTGCAGTGACCTTGTTGCCATTCACCAAAGTGCAGCATCAGAAAACAAGGGTGGGGCTTCAAGTTTATATATTCCTCCTGCCTCTCATACAAGGCTGTGTCTGGTACTTATTGGATCAGTTCAAAGGGCCAGATGTTGTCCTTTGTTAGTGCCTGGAATTCCCTGGCCCAAGGGGAGCTGAGCGATGCTGTGTTACTCACAGCCACACCACGATGGTCCAGCCCAGCAGAAGGACTCCTCCTGAAGCAGTAACAGGGAGACATGCAGGTTTCCCATAAGAAAAACTGAGGACAAGGAGCTGCCCTTTTCCCTGCTGACACCTGGAGCTTGCATGAAGGTCAGCATTCATGTGAATGTGGCTCCTTTTATTTATCCCTGAGGCTACACTGGAATAGTAACCCACAGCCAGCCTCAGCATGCCTTGCAGAGCAGGTACGTGAACATGGTCTGGAGCATCCTCCTGTTCCTCTACTGGAAGCTGAGGTTTCACCCCACCCTCTCCCAGGCCTGGCCTCCAGGCAGCACCCAGCCCTGCAAGTGCCCTGCAAGCAGGGCAAGAAAACGGGCTGAGGCCACAGTAAACAACTTGCTGCTATCTATTTAGGTGCAAGGGTAAATGGTCATCGGTTACACAGTAAACGTGATATGTACAAGGCTTAAGGATGCCCTCAAGACACAGGAGGAGCTGCAAGAGCCCACCCTCCTGACATGTGGGCTCAGTCCCCACAGCATGTTCCAGGGTGCCACACCAATGTCAGATCATCACTTACACAACAGTAAAGGCAGAGCTGGCAAGCACCGGCTCTACACCCACAAGTGCACAAAGGTTGTGTTCTGCTGTGCAGCGTACAAACAGCCACACCATGGCCTGTCCTGAGCCAATGTCCTTCTTCATCTCTTCCTCCAGCCATCTCCCACATAACATACAGGGTAAATCTCCCACTAGTGCTAACTTCACCTGTTCTGGAAACCTTTTCATTCCTTTTATAGCTGCTATTCCTTTAGATGGAGCGCCCACCTTGGCTGTCAACTGTTGCTATTCCCTTAGAGCAGCAGTGTTCCTGCCCAGCGTGGTCTTTCCCCACGTCACAGCTGCTTTCAACACACACCATGCACTTCCCACCTTTCACAGGTTTAGCTTTCTCTTTTAAATAGAAGATTTCTACATTTTAGAAGTCATTACCTGGATTATGTATTTGTCCTCTTATCTGCACAGCTTCCCCTTATTCCAGAAAGAGCTGGATGATTCTCAGAAACAATTACAGTTTCTGATGCTACCACAAATAACTGTCCTCCTCTAATTCAGTAGTTTCAGTTCACATTTAGTCTCTCTCTTTGTTCTGCTTTAATATTGTTTTGCAGCCCCTCAGACAAATTCCAGGCAAATTCAAGAGGACTTTTGATTAAGGACTGAATAAACATCTTAAACTGTACCCTAGCCCCACAGCCATGGCTGAACAGCACCAGTAACTACCAGTACGCTGCTGCTGGCCTCCACTGTTGGTGTTGGCTTCATCAGAGACATGGCTGAGACAATGAAACAGAGCAGGCTGATAACAGAAAGGCGCTGGCCTGGAGCCTGGATGGGGCCACACATCATTGGCACTGGTTCAACATGGGACCAGTCTGGCTAACCAGCTGGAGGCAGGATGCAGGGGATGGAGGCTGGCTTGGCAAAGGGCTCATTGCTGACACCTAATGCTCACGGCCTCCCATAAAACACCCGAAAAGGGCCTCATCCAGCACAGTCTCTGCTTAAAGAACCCTCACAAGCCAACCAACCGATTGTAGCATATTCCTCCTCTCTTCCTCCTCACAGACTACAGCCTTATTAACCTAATAAAGACACTTCAATCTCCTTTCAGTTCAGGAGAATTCTCCCCATTGTTTCCACAGAAATCTCTCGGGATATGCTGCCAAGAGCATGTTTGCTGTCGCATTCCAAGTTGCTTGAAATAACAAAGAATTATCTGTACAATTAAGATCAGGCTGTACAATTTAGATATGTGCTTTAAAAGAGTTATTATTCTCTGCCAGAGATGTATTGTTCTTCCCCATTTAATTTTATTTACTTTTTTAGTGGATGCAACAGTTATGCTGTCATTTATCGGAGAAGGAAACAGCAGCTGCAGAGCTGTGTATATAAAATAAACATGATGTGGATGAAGCTATCGGAAGCTCAGATTTCAAGGAGGAGAAGGGGGAGGATTGCTTTTAATAAGATCTCGTGTCAGTAAAGTTGTGAGATGGAACGGCAGGGTCTTACCCTATTAAAAATCAGAGTGGTAACAAATTCCCTTCTTTAATGGAAGTGCAGTGTTAGCCACATGCCCATAGACAGAGGCCTTAATTTAAAAAGTAAAAAGCAATTTGGTCATTCATGTTCAGACGTCGTTGGGCGCTCTGCAGAGCGTGCCGAACACACTCAGCTCTTCTTAACCCTTTGGCTGCGAGACCCATCCAGCACAGCAGAGGCAAAGCCAGGCTCTATTTATCCTGCTGAACAGGACTCTTTTCCTCTATCTGATCCCAGGAAGGCAGGTGGGAGGCCGGCGTCCTGCTCCCACCTCTGACGCTGCTTTGTTGTGTTAGCTCGGGTGAAGTGTTTCACTCGCCGTCAGTACAAACACAGATGCTGATGCTATCAACGGCTGCTAGTTGTTTGTTTATTCATCTGTATTAAACTGGTGATGAGTAGGAACCCCCCCGAGAACAACAGCACCAGAGCAGAGCCAGCTGCAGTGGTGTTCCCCAATAGGACAT
Source organism: Melopsittacus undulatus (assembly GCF_012275295.1). Classification (NCBI taxonomy): domain Eukaryota; kingdom Metazoa; phylum Chordata; class Aves; order Psittaciformes; family Psittaculidae; genus Melopsittacus; species Melopsittacus undulatus. The sequence continues at coordinate 4,356,124 of NC_047535.1, read as the reverse complement.
CACATGCTGTGACACGAATCTGCCCTATCCCTCACACACACCTGGCAGGATGCCTGGAGTGCTCTGGGCATGTGCAGCCAGTGAAAGGTCTGTCCTAAGCTAAGCAGAGACAAATGCAGACTGGAGCTTGGTGGCCTGACCCCCCATAGCCTGGTGTAAGGGGGGGGACAGTTGTTGTCGGGTGCCTGTACCTCCCACCTTCATGCACCTCACACCGTGTATCACAGCCGAAGGGCACAGGGAGCCAGGGCAGCCAAGCACAAAATCAGGTTGGATGAACAACTTATTGCAAGTGGTTTATAATGAAGCCAAAACCATTTTGTAATGGAGCCAGATTCACCCACAGGTGATAACAGTAATAACACACATGCTCCTGTGGTATATCACTGTCTGCTCCAGCAGCACCTCACTTGAGATGGAGCTGCACGAGCTCGGGACGACTCCAAAACAACCAACCACCATGCACATAAACACAGGCAGTTCTATTGCAGGCATTATTTCAGTAATAGCATAATTGTGCAAAATATGTATTTTCTATAATTGTATAATCAGCATGTAATTATATAGAGTAGAAAAGATAAACATATATTAACCAGGTGAATGCATTTATTATTCAAATATAAATTTCAGTGGTAACTGCACTAGCGTCAGTCTGTACATGTGTGTGCAATTAATAGAGGATTAGAACGAAATCTGTTGCATTTGGATAAATACTTGATACAGCTCAAGCCACCTCTGCACTAGGACTGAGAGATCACAGTGAGAACACTGTAAAGGCACTGGAAGACTTCAGTGTTACATCTGCATTAGAGACCTGCCACCAGTTTGAAGGATCTCTCATTCATTCTGCTGAAAACCACAGCAGAAACAAAAGGAAATAGTTGGAGCTTCCTTTGCAGAGCTGCAGCTGCACCATGAGACCTCCTCGTACAAGCAGCCCAGCAACCACCACATCTGACACTAGAGCTCATGAAATCACCATCTAGCCCTCCTTAGACCCAACAACCTGACCTGACAAAGAGTAGTTCAGAAGTTCTGAAGTGTTCATCTTTGACCTTTCACTCCTGCTCCTCCTGACGTCAGCTGTAGTTGGCCACTGGAGGCAAAATTAGGCCTTTAAGGGTTTATGTCTCATCTAGAAGAGCCATATTCCAGCAAAACAAACCCATTAGCCTAAGCATCTTCCAAGAGAAATATTTTATCATATGGAACAGCTCAGGGATTCAGCCTTCAATGAGGACTGTGCTTCGATCACAGATGGGATCTTGGGAACTGCACTAAATCACAGATGGTATATTTCTTCCTATCATTCACAAAATGGGCTATTTCCACTGCTTGCTGGGTTTTCTTCCCATCTCTGGTTTTTATATGTTGCACATGGCAATTGAAACATGGATACAATTTTTTAAAAGGGCCCTTGAAAACATTTTCTTTTAATGATGCATGTAATCTTTCCCTCTTCGAGAAATCTAACACCACAATGTCATTCTTTTCAGAAATTAAAACATACTTAATTTCAATAGCGTTGCATTTATGGTTTATATGCTTTGCTTATTTATCTTCTCTGCCATTTCTGTTTCCTTGGATAAGCTCGACATTCCCTTGTTATCTCTTGAAATACTGCATCAGCCATGAGCTACTGCCTAGACTGAGACACGGCAGCTTCTGCTGCTGCCCACTCATGGGCCATGGGCAACTGGTGGATCACACATTCATCCTCCTTATGCGTTATCCTAATTCTGAATCACAACCAGCTGAAGACAGCAGCAAATCCCAAATTCACACCATCCACTCCAGTCCTTGACTGGGGAGATGTATTTAGGCACCTATAAAATCCCTGTGCAGTTTAGAGTATGGAAGGAGGGAAGGGGGAGAAGGAGAGAAAGGAGCATCCTCTGGCACATCACATTCTTTGGAGCAGCTTCTCTGTCTGTTGTCTATGGAGGGAGCCTAAGGCAGGTAGGTACTTCACCAAAGTTAGGGAAGGGAAAAGAATTTGGACATCCTCCAAACAACTTAGCCTTAAAACAACAGATGGAAACAGAGAGATATGGGGGTCCACAAACAGTCAATGAGATTGTGATATGAGTTTGCATAATACATGCCCGGCTCCGCACATCAGTGCATCTCCTCTCTCTAGCTACTAAGTGACAGCAAAAAAAAGCCAAAATCACATCTAGTATTTTCCTGAAATTGCTTCATTGCTTTTCCATGTAAACTGCTGCTATAGCTGGCACAGAGTTTTATTTGTTTGCTGGCAGGAGAGGAGGACAGCCTATACAATATGAATAGGAGAAAAGGCAGCTACGAGCAAATCTCTCTGTTCAGTCACGATCCAAAAAGATTCAGAGCTCCACATGTTGCTATCAGTACAGTTAACAACTGGGCTTCTACCAGCATCATGCTGTGATTCAACCTCTGGGGATCCTCTTCTATATCCATTTAACTTTTCCACCTCATTTGCTATCACAAGATGCTCAAATGCTGTTGTCATTTTGCTTCTGTTTTGTATTTACTGATGTTATCAAATATTACACTTCACTGGAGGGTAATCTAGACAGCATTTCATGCCCTCTTCAATACAGAACTACTCAAACACTCGTGTCAGCCCCAGAGTTGAGCAGCAAATCAAACCAAGACTCCATGCAAGGCAATGGTAATTGTTCCACTTGGCTTTGAATCAGCCTTTTGAAGAGTATTTCTAATTCACACTGAATCAGGATTTAATAATCCTTTGGCACTGAGAAGAGGTCAATATTATGATGACAATAAATCACACTCAGGCTGAGTAGGCGTTTACCAATAGCTGTGCTTTTGGTGTCCTGTGCACATCTTCCTGACCCTCAGAAAATGCCCACAGTGATCCCTCAGGGTCACAGACCAGGATTTTGATCCACCCAAGAGAAGCTCCAAGCCCTACCATCAATGCTGGTGCCTCAGATGTGATCACACTTACTAGCACATTCTAATTCCACAACCTCACCTCAAATCCTTGCCAACGTGTGTCTCTCACAGACCTTTATGGCCAACACAAGGTCTCAGAGGGAGAGCAGCCATACTGGCCACCTCAGATTTCACAGCACTCACCCAATACAAACTCACAGCATGATAAAAAGCTTGACAACAGGGTTGCCCCCATACCACATCACAGCAAAAGCCCAGTGTCCTGTCTTTGCTGGGTCCAGTGCTCGCTAGATGGTCTCCTGCTTTCCGTCAATCAGAAATTAGGGTCTTCTTGGATTAGGGGTGGTTCTGAAGCGCTATGTTCCAGAGCCAGGAAAGCATCTTTCCTCATTTTGCTCCTCATTTAACATATTTCTGTTGTTGGTCTCTGAGTTTTCCCCATGACTTGTTCTACTACTTAAACATTCATGGTGTGAAATAGTATTTATTTTGCTGTTGTATGCTGCTAATGTGCCCCTCTCCCAACTCTTCCTTGTAGAGAAGAGGTGCTGTACTAACAATCTGGTTTCATTTTTGGCCAACAGAAAAGCCAGGAAAGTGGCCAGGCATCTGTGTGTTTCACTTAGCATCATAACCAAGCTGCCAAATGGGGTGTACAGTCTTCTGACTGCATCTCTAAAAGCTCCACAGCTGGAATGGATACTGCTCTTGGATTTTAACACTCATGCACCCTCTCCCATAGAGCCCAACTATTCAGCCTTTACAAGGGTGAAGTGGGTAAGAGCCTGAACGATTCAGATGCAGGGAGTCTGTCTGTAGTCATGCCACACATGATTTAGTGAGTAACTGATGCAAAGCAAAATGATGGCAGAGCTCTGTGATCTAGCAGCTGTGCAAACAGGCTAGAGAATATCAAATTCAGGAAGCTGTATCTCCAGGAAAGCATTTAAAAAAAGAAAAGATACCTAGTGCCACATCTGGTGGCATCAAATTGTCATTATGACATGGTATTTAAGATGATTTAATGGGTTTATTGCCGAGTAAGAACCTTGGAGTTTGCTTAAACTACTGTGCATTAAAAGGATGTAACACTTTAAATGATATTCTGACAAAGTACTGCCTAAACAGTTCATTATCTTTGAGGAACACACACGCATGTACATAAGCATGTGTGTATATGGAAACAAATATATCAATAGGAAGATGAATAGAACTGCACATCTACATACACATGTATTTAACAGTACACTACAGAAGACTCACATGTTGTTAGAGCTATCTTCTGGAGGAATTCATTCACCCCCTTGCTGCTGCTCTCTTCTACACCTCATCCAGCCATCCAGCAGGCAAGATTTCTGTCCACCTTAATTACTTCTCACTTAAGGCACTGAATCAATGGGTGGTTTTGAAACAAAGAATTCAGTGACTAAAAACAGCCTGAGAAAGTGCCTGGGAAAGGTTACTGATTATAGATGACTTCTAAGAAAAGGTGTCCCACAAAAGAAAAGGTGTTTCTTTTCTAGTGGAATTTTTTTAATGTGACTTAGTGTTTCTCTCACCTTTAGTTCCTGGAACAGTTCTCATTTCCTCTGAATGTTCTGACTTCTTATCTCAGGCTCTTTCAGTGTGTTGATTTTAAATTCAATCTGGTTAATTCAAATTCAAGGCATGTGGCTCCAGAAGTCTTTCACCATCTTCTGATTACAACAGAATGGGGCTGTTAAGGGTGTGGGGTTTTGTCAGTGAGGAAGAGTGCAAACTTCTTTTTACACTTATTCCTTTCTTACTAGATTGACATGACACACTGCAAGCCAGTCAGACAATCTTGCTTTGGGTGTCTGACTCAGGTGGTTCTCTCTTCACTGACTGCATGCAGAAGGCAGGTTTCTGACCAGAGGTGCTCTGATGTGCACCTGGGATAGATGCCTTAAGTGAACAAATCAGACCACCACCTGCGAAATCATATACTGGTGCAGATTTGTCCAACCAGTCAAATTCTTGAACAATTCCATGGTCACTGTGAGCTTTTCATCGTCTGTGGCCAGTTTCCACCATCAATATGTTTGTCTTTTAGCATGCAAATAAAGTGTCAAAGCATAGTCTGCCTCTGTGAGGCAACTCTGTGTGCACATAGCACACAAGTAAAAGAGGCAGTTTTCCTCTGTTCCAGCCTGACTTAGCTGTTTAGATGCCAGAACTGACCTACACAGAGTAGCAGGGAGCTGCACACCCCTCAAGTAAGCCCTGAGACCTTCACAGTGGTCTGTCAATGCAGAGCTGTGTACACCTGCCCTTGGGCCTCTGCTGACATCCCCTACAGATGGTACCACCACACAGCTCGGGGCTGGCTCTTACTGGGAGTCTTCCCCATATATTTACATCTTTGACTTTAATTTCTATGTATCTATAACAAACAATATTGGTTTTTTCCCCCATCAAAATCCATCTCTTACAAAGCAGAAAGGAAGCTGGAGCTTGTTTCTTCTGAAAGCAAGTCAGCTTCATTTCAAAATGGGAAGGGGTCTTCAACAGCCAAAGGGTTGTGTTTTTCCTCTCCCTTTTTTTTCCCCAGTAAGGGTGGGATAGTGAATAATTGGAAGAGGGAAAAAAATCACCTCAGGTTGTATACTGCCACTTCCTCTTGCATTGCAGTTAATGCAAACCTTTGATTAGCCTGCTGAAGAGACCACACATTCAATAATTTGAAGCAAAAGGTTAATGGTGTTATTACAACTATTATCCCTTTTAAAATCATTATCCTCTTGTTTTTTATGTCTATATTACCTTCACCTTTCCATGAACCCACTTTACCAGCTGTTTCCCTCTGTCATAAAGTTTGCTGAACATCATCCTAGGAATAGGATAAATGCCATGTTTTATCAATCAAGCCTAAGGGAATTCTCAGCATCTCATAACCCAAACTGTAAAGGGAGATTATTACGAAGTTTCTATTTTGATTTTTAAATTGGCCATGAGTGAAATATACACTTAATGTCAAGGTGCAAAATGTTGCAATTATGACACCATTTTCCTTGGCAAGTTTTACAGAGCAGCAAAGTGTGAAAACTGAAGGCTTAGAAAAGACTGATCAATTGTAATTAACTTTAAATTGGTTACTTGTTAGGAGGACAAATAGTCCAAGCAAAAACGCAGCATGACCAAACCTAAGATAAAGTACCAAATGGAGGTGATAACCAGCCCTATTTCTGAAGCATCTTCCCAACTTAGGAGGCTAAATCCTACCGACTTTCAGGAAGCCTTATGCTTCTATCTCTCATATTGGAAAATGTGAATTAACTTCCTTAGTTTTCAGAGTGACATTGACCTAAATCCATGCCACTGTGTGAGATGTATCTGAAAATGCTCCTTTCTCTCCAAAGACACTAAGAGGATCCAGACTGCCTAACTTCAGCCACCTTGAGTTAATTGTTCCATCAACCTTTGAGCTAAACCTTTGCTCTTTGTAACTTCCTGGCACAGTTGCTTTACAGTTGGCATCTCCTTTAATCCACTTCTATGTTATTCAGCTCCTGTGGACACCAATAGTCAGTCTCCATCAGTTACATATTGAGCCCAAGATTTAACATTGGGCCTAGAAGAAATTGTCTACACAAAAGAAATGTCCAGTGAATTTAGTTAAGTAAAACAATAAAACATGGAGGAAATTGAAGGCCTTAAACCAATCAAGTTTTGTAAATGCTCGGACTTCATTATGCCACATAAAAATATCACACTTCTCCTGGAATGTAGAAAGAACCTGTTCATGATAATGCCTTGACATGAAAATACATTCTTTGTGGAACGGCAACAGTACAGCATTTTCTGAGCTCTTAGGAAAATAAATGAAGTGCTCTGTGATTGCTTCCTTTGAACACGGAAAATACAGGTAGCGCATACTAATGTTTTCCAACAATAGCCTTTATCAGGGAAAAGCTGTGATCTGGACAGATATTTAAGCAGAACAAAACGCAGGCTCTGCCTATGGTATTTTGTAATTATGGATGCAGAGGAGCAGTTAATGCCTGTACAACTTAGAGCAGTGGGGGAAGCACAAGTGAGATATTTTCTTTATCTCTTTTTTTAAATTCTGACCATTTTGCTCCCAACTTCTGAGTGGCAATTCAAGAAGAAAAAAAGGGGGAAATTTGCCATGTGAAAGATGTAATAAAAAGCAAATCCCCATTACAAAAGTCCCATGATTGACGTGGTCTTGTCATTATCACTGAAAATAATCTTCCGGTGTGTTAGAATGACAAGAGGATGTGTAATGTTATTCTGATACAAGAAAAGACTGTGTACATTCATTGATCCAAAGAATTCTAATTCACCCCATGCAGGAAGATAAGAATCACAACGGCAGGCAGTTAAGAGTCCATCTAGCCCCATATCCTGGCTCTGACAATGCCTAATACTTCATATTTCAGAAGAAAGTGTCAAAACAGCAGCTTCATTGTGAGCGCTTCTAAAACTGAACAGTATTAATAGTAGATGTATTCTTATCTCCTGTGCTTTTCACGGCTTGCTGACCATTACTGGCTTCCACAACAACAGTTACCATAGCAAGTGAGTTTTATGGGTGTTCTCTTTTCCTTTTATACATATATATTTATGCATACGTGTGTACAGGCATGTCTATAACACAGATAATACATACACATGAAATAATTGAAATGACAGAAAATCCTAACCTTCTTTTAAAAAGAAATACAGGCTTAAGCAGCTATTTCCAGCCCAGCTTTTTCATTTCTGTTTTAATCACCGCTTGAACTGGTTACTGACAGATTTCCCTAAGAAATGTTTAATTATTTTTAACTGTGGTGAATCCATTAATGGTTTTTAAAAGCCACCAGTTTAAACACAGAGTCCCAGGTTTGGGGAAATGGGCCTCAGGCATAAGAGACTCAACTTCTTCAGCTTATCAAAGGAAAGGTTTGGGAGGGTGATAACTCTTGGTAGATAGCTAGAAAAGATCAGTAATAGGAATGATTCAACCTCATGGGAATCAGCAGAATTACTTACTGTTTAGAAACTAATAACGTCTACCTTGAATTAAAACACTATTTCCTTGACGAAAGATGAATAAAAATCAGAGGTGAGTAGAAAGAGCAACGGTGTTACCATGTCCTGGAACCCTTGTGGCAAGATTCAGTATCTTTCTAGGATGCATGCTCTGATCCAGTGTTTGTGAGTCTTTGCTTGTTCACACGTGAAGGGGAGGAAGATGTGGTTCAAAACATCCTGGTCTCTCCAGGGCCTACAGAATGATTTGAGAGAGATTCCGATTCACTTCCATAATGGGACATGCTCATAAAAGATGCAGCTTTACCCTAAGACAGTAATTATAATCAGATTTCATGCCTTGCAGCATCAGCTGGTTACTCATAAATGTAAGAGGATTTTTTCCCCTAGATTTGTCAGTCAGCTTCCATTGCTGGGGTGTTCTACCTCCCCCCAAAGCACTGGAGACAGGAGCTCCATGTGCTCTGGGAGATCAAGAATATCCTTGGATGACCAGGTGATATGCCTTGCCTACAAGTACAAGGTTATTCTGGTCATCAGATTTTAGGGCAAGGTTGTAAGGAGCTGGCTTATTTTGGGGTATATTTGCTTTTTTGACACCTTCTGCCATCCAGAGTTGATTTCTTACGGGAGCATGTGAGGAGACCCCACCTCCCACACCTTATCAGTGATAGTGCCCTGCTTTCGTTTGTTCCTCTCTGTACTAGGCACTGCAGTTACATGATGCCTGAAATACTGGCTTGGCCTTCAAGCTTGAGCAAAAGCATACAAGGAAAACTTAGGAAAGCTTGTGATATCTGGTTAGCTTCAGTAGGTGGACTTAACTCTGGGCAGGTACTACGAAACTCCAAACCCTCCCTCAGAGTTACAAGGGAAGAGGTCCCACGTCATGGAGCATGTGGCTACTCCATAGGAGGTTGACTATCTGAACGGATTTGTACAACTTCCCTAACATCAGCCTTTCTATTCTAACACCTAATAACCTGACATCAAGTGTAAGCATCTCACAACACAAACATATTTTTAAGGACATACTGTGTATTGCAAATCATGCTGAAATAGCAGTAAAAGCCAAATACCATTGGTTTAAGTTAAATCATGTGTTCCCATCCACAGAGCTCAACTGCAATCCCACCTGCTTCAGGTCCTACCAGTCACTCATGTTAGCTCAGGCTGCTGACTCCACTTTCCATCCATCATAACTCTTACTCTGTATTCCCTTTTGGCATAAAGCATTCCACTACCTTCACTTTCAGCTGAAGTAATACCTTTCTCAAGCCCAGGCAACAACAGCAGCCACCAGAAATGGTGGTGTGAGAAACAAAGCTCCATGTAGAGCACCTCTCCATCTGCTAATGGCATTGTTGGGCCGTGCCAAGAGCCAAACAGCCACAAGGGTAACTGCTACAACTAGATGCTGTGCAGCAAACATCTTTACAACTTTTGGAACTATCTTCACAAGGATTCTGGATGTGCCATCCGTGTTTTCTCAGAGATAACACTACTGTGCTTGGTGTGAACTGGTAAGGCCACAAGGCACACATTCCTGCTTACAGGAATGCTCTACAAAAAGATGTGTTCAGATTCGGGCATGCACTTCCCTTCACTGTGACGTTTTCTGGTATGAGATTTGGGTTCATCCCAAGTTCAAAAATTTTCAGTTTAAGTTAACAAAAAGGCACTTTACAAAGCCCTCAAACCCAGGGCCAGAGCAAGAACCAGATAAAGCAGCACATAACTAAGAACCCAAATGAATTTGCTAATTTCCCTTTCCCTTTTTGGCTATTCATCCCCTTGAGCTGGAACACCAAACCACGATCCACACATGAATAATGCAGCCTCTGCTTCAGAGTTTATTCAACAACAGAAATCTGTATCCTCGCTCTGTGTCAGATATTTATAGGAGTATTTCTGACCACCTTGCTTTGAAGTCACTCACTGAAATGCAGAGGGGCACACATCACAATTGTAGGAAGCTCTTCCTCCACAGCAGCACTTCCAGAAGGCCACTCTAATCGTGCAGGCACCACTAACCCCGATAAATCTTTCTGTCCTCAGGGGACACCAGGATGAAGCGATGTTCTAACCACATCCATTTTTCTCTACTCACACTCCTTGCAGAGCCTGCAGTAGCTGTAAACATCCAAAGCCACCCTGAAGCAGTTCTCTGATGCCCAACTGAGCACGGATTTAGACCACTTTTATGTGAGCCGAAAGAGATTCTGCAATCTCATTCACTATATAAATATTTAAGCAAACAACAGGTGTCTGGTGTTTTCTTTTCTAGTGCATGAAACAACATGATGGTCCATCAGATACTATCCCAGTGTGTTGGATTAGGAACTGGTGGGGGGACCCTTGTCCTGTGGCAGGCTTGCTGCCACTACCTCATGACAGTGTCCATCTGGAGGTGAGGGGGAGGGCCCTGGCACTGTGCAGCCCCTGAAAGCAGAAAGAATCCCTTGCAGTTTGCACCACAACCTTTTCCTCCACCCCAGCCTCTCAGCACAGGGATGAGACACACTTTTCCCACCCCTTGGAAGGTAAGGATAAGGTAGGAGGCAGCTGTAAGAACCAAGAACTCAGTGCATGAGCCTTGACAGTTTGGGTCTCAGTCATCAACCCAGTGCAACCTACTCCTCTGTCCCTTTTCTGCCTCAGATTCCCTGCATCAGCTATCCTACTGTCATTTGTGGTTTTCCATTTCCAGACAGAACCTTATAAACAAGACTGGTCTTCTGACCTTCAAAACGAAGGTGCTTTGTCTGGTGGGCTGCATGAACAAACACCTGCCCAGATAAAACCTGTGCCTTTAGATTCCTGGGCCTGTATCTCATATTTGTGTTTCTCAATGTACCACATACAGTATGAGTCTTAAAAATCTGCTTACTGGTGTTTTACACACTGGGAGTAGTGACACATCAGACTAGCTGGGTACTGTGTTTGCAGCGGCCCTTGGAAAAGCATCTCTGGCTCCCTGAGAGCTCCTATCTGTAAATGTCACTTAGTTGTCTAAGAAAAATTTGGCTGACCTTTCAATTACTGGTAATAGAATAAAAGCAATAAAAGAGCGTACGTGACAGCAAGTGTCACCAGTAGCCATTTGCTGACTTCTTGTGCCGACTGGGAGCACCAGGGAGAATTCACAGCCCACTCCAGGGCTGCTTTTTCAGCACAGCACCAATAAAGTGCCAGGAATAGGGGAAGAAAGGAATCATCTCACATCCCTCTCTGTCCTGATTCCACAAACAAACCCAGAAAGAGGATTTCTGAATATCTGGGGGGAAAAAAGGTCCTATATTCTGAGGGAACTGAACACTCCCTCAGTGTTTTCATGGTAAACATTGCTCTCACCCAACCGCTTTGTAACATGAAGTAGTTGAAACTATTTGCAGCTAAAGTATGAGGTACATGTGCAAACCCTCCCTACTGTGCAGAGGGAAGGTCAGGATGGAGCTTACATGCTGTTCACTGCCTTTGTAAGACCTTCATTTAAGCAGAGCGAGCACAGCCTATCTCATGACTCCACCACTGAACTCAGTCACTGTTTTTTTTGCCTGTTGTGTTTGGTACTTGATAAGACACTTGAACGGATGTTATAGTACAGCAATCTCAAATATGAAACGCAGTTTGTAAATTAGCTGTTAGCAGCTCTCATAAACACTTCTCAAAGTCCTCCTCCAGCAGCAGAAATAGCTGCTCACTCTAAACTGACAGTCTATTGATTTAAGATCAGAAAGGCTTAGTTGGCAAACTCCTCGTGCTGGTGCCTGACTCATGATTAAGAGCTCTCTCTCAGTTCCCTTCAAGCAGGAAGAAGACAGCAAATACTGATCAAGTTTTTTAGTTCCTTCCCAGTCACTGCTGGGATTCCTGAAGAACAGAGAGGACCTTGGCAGGGATCACTGTTGCTACCACACTTTGGTATCTTTGTTCCTCAAAAATGGTTATTTATGTACAATTTATGTATCAGGTCCTTCCTGTTGTGGAAACTTGGAACCTGTATGATAACTTTTAAAACACTTCCAGCAGGTTCAAGACCTGGTAGCCTATTTTCAATATGTGTATTGAAATGAGTACAAAATATTACTACATGTATAAACTTACACTGTCAGATCCACCTAAATTCAGTGATCTCACCACAGCAGCCATTTCCAAATTAACTAGCAGAGCCAGGACATTACCAGGTGCTGTAAGGAGATGTTCTCCTGGTTCCTTCACCTTCAAGACTGTAATTATGGCTGTTCACAGCTTTGTGGATGCTCTCAAGTGAGATCTTTCTTTATGTATTCTTTACTCTTACAGGCTAACTTGTGTATTAACTAACTTCTTCAGGCAGCTCTTTCTTATACAGTCCTGAATTAAGTAACAAGTAAGTAAAATAAAAATACAACCACGCATGTCAATGTATCATTTCCTCTTTCACACATACACCTACACACAACTACCCCATCACACACACAGAGAGTAGCTGAGTGTTCATCTCCTGTTCTTTCCTTCCAACTTGTCACAGACTAAAATAGTGATGTGGTAGTTTCCACCATTCCTGCAACAACTTTACTGCCTTGGTCAGTTAAAACACCTCATGCACAAAAAACTATTCTCAGGATGGTGGATGAGGAAACCAATCCCTGATAACTACAAGCTCTGGTCTTTGAATCTTGCTGAAAAAAAGTCTTGTAAAGAGCAAACAATCATCTGAAACAAGTATCACCTGATTGTGACCCAGCGTTCCTATTAACTGGGTCCTCTACAGGCTAATTGTTCAAGTTGTTCAAGCCTCTCAACTCTTACTAATTCTCTATAATGGTTTGTTTCATAAGCAATTCTCCATGTTTATTAATTTACACATTTACCTCAATTGCACTTGCGAAGAATAAACAGGAAGCAACATCTGAATGGTCGCATAAAACCAGGAGAGAATCAATTACTTTTATACAGGATCTAATTCATACAGCAAAAAAGGGAGGGATGGGATTTTGCTGTTTGGTTTGGTCTTGGTTTGTTTCCTCTTTATCACACTTCCAAAATCAGCTGCAAGAAATGGCATACACACATTGTGCCTAAGCAAATCTAGCAAACAAGCAAATATCCAGTAAGCACCTTCTGCTGACTACAAAAGTAACCTGATACTTGCTAATGTAAAAAACTGGAAATGAGGAAAAGATTTATGCAAAACTAGGCTGTCAAACTGTATTGGTTTAATTAAACTATAAAATAAGATTGCATGATCTTAAAGGCCTTTCCAACCCTAACCATTCTATGATTTTATATACCACAATTCCCAACTCTCATGTAAGGTTTGAAGTATCTACAAAAACTCCTTCAAAAAGCACAAAAGCACACCAATAACCAGAAATTCTTTAAATCCTCAAACAACTGCTTTCTTTAGTTACATAATTCTTCACTTTAACAGGGAACCTGTGATTAAAAGTCCAAACAAACCCTATGAATTCACCCCATCTGTAATGCCATTACTTTTCCCCACGTTATTACTGATTAACACCAAGATGTGCATTAACTCATAGCAAACAAAAGGTGTTCAAAAGGCCTACCTGGCTCTCGGCAAGGGCAAGTTCTTCACAGAAGTAACTGAGCCCGTGTTTCACAGGGCAGGGATTCGGAGGAAGCCTGACGTTCTCTTGTCAGTTATTTAAAAGCCAAGGCTCTGAGTCTGGAAGCCATTTTTGCTAATTTTACTAATTGCCTGAGTCAGCCGGGGAACAGCAGGCTGGTGTTTTCCAGAGCTCCGGAGGGATGGAGGAATGCAGGAAGATGCAGCTGGCAGGTGACTTGAGCAGGCCAGGAAATGACTCCTTTGCTACAGATCATTCACCACACACACCTTCATGAGGATGCACTACAGGCAGCTCAGGCAATCGCAAAACATGGCATTTCCTACAGCAAAACTGTATCTGTACAGTATAACCAAAGCTTTTTATTAGGCTGCAGCATGGGTTAGGTTGGACCTGTGGCTTCTGGAGCTGGCTGTACCCGCCTAGTGACATGGGTGCATTACTCACTCTTCCTATAGATGCTGGGGGTTTCCCTAAGGTTGTACTTATAAAAATAACAGCGAACTCTGCACGAATTCCAGTGGAGAAATCTTCCAAGTGCTACCGATGGAGGATCTGTATGGGCAGGCTTACGCCATGCTGCTGGGGCCTACCACTGCTCAGCGCTGCATATCCATCAGCTACCTGATCACAAGAAGACGGTTGCAGAGACAAGCTCCTGACCAGGTTGGGTTACGGAGTGAATAAAACCGCAGTACCGGTGTGACTGCGGGGTCCGGGCGACCCAGGACAGGCCTCACCCCCACAGCCCAGGAGCTGGGAGGCTCCTGAAGTAACGCCAGGTAAACCGGGGGCAGAAAGGCAGCACTGAGCCGCTTTGCCCCGTTTAAAGTCCGGAGCCAGCGAAGAGAGGCTGAGAATGAACCCAACCCAGGCCGCGGCCCGTCGACCCCCCTCAGCCGCCATGACAGGGGCCGAGGCACGGCACGAACGCACCTCCCCTCAGCCCCCGCCCCGCCCCTTCCCCGCCTGTTTATGCACGGACTGTGCACGTGGAGCCCGTGCCACGCCATTGGCCCTCTCCCCAGGCAGCTGCGGCCATCCTGCCAATCAGAGCTCTGTCCACGCGCGGCTGCCCGCACCCGATTGGCTCCGGCGCGGTGATCACGCACCATGACGCACCCCGCCGAGGAGCCAATGAGAAGGTGGGCTAAGGGTAGCCCTCGGCGAATTGTCGGGCGAGGAGCTGGGGAGTGGCCAATGAGGAGCGAGCCGAGGCGGGACTTTCCGCTGCAGGCGCTGGCGGAGACGGGCGGGTTTTAAAGCAATCGTCGAGGGCGGCCGCAAGCTTCCCCCGAGCCGGGGAGCGATGGCGGCGGCCGGGCCGGGCCAGGGCCCCGGGGCCGGCGGGGCGGTGAAGACGCTGGCCCTGGTGCTGGAGGACGAGGCCCGGCGAGGCAGCAGCGGCGGCTGCTACTGCAGCGGGGACACGGTGTCCGGGCAGGTGCTGCTGGAGCTGGCGGGCCCGCTGCCGCTCCGCGGGCTGCGCCTGGAGGCCGCGGGCCGGGCTCGCGTCGCTTGGAGCGAGAGCTCCGGCGCTGTCCCCGGGGCAGGAACCTGGGGGGTGGCAGTGAGGGCGCCGGGCCCGGGGCCGCGGCGGGAGGCGGAGGTGCGGTACTTGGACATCCGGCAGAGCCTCCTGCGGGACCCACCCGAAGGTGAGCGGGGCGCGGGTCGTGCCCTGGGGGGGATGCGGCCGCCTGGCTGATGCAGCGGGGGTGAAACCGGAGGGCGGCCCCCCCCCCCTCTAGGAGGAAGGCGGCAGGGCCGGGTAGGGGGGCCGGGGGGGCTCGGCTGCTTTACCGGGGTGGGGGGTGGGGGGCGTTCGGGGTTGAAACGCGCTGCGGGGAGAACCTGGCACCGGGCCTGGTGCTGAGGAACAGCGGGAGGCCCAGGCAGTGCCTGGCCACCGGGATAGGGTTCCCGCACCGCAGCCTTCACGTGTAGAGCCAGGGCTCTGTGTAAACGGCTGGGAAACGCGGAACAGGGCTGGAACCAGAGCTGCAGCTCGCGGTTTACTCGCTCTGTTGGGTTTACTGCCAAGGTTTGCCTTCTAAATGATATCGGGCACCTTCGTGCTCGCTGTGCTCTGTCAGCACCGTCAGGGAAGGTACCTGTGGAAGCTCCTCGAAGCCTTCGGCCTCCCTGTGCACTGGCTTAGAAAAGCAGAGGCTGTCTGTTAATGAGTCTCCAGCTGGCAGGAGGTGTCACTTAAACACTGCAGTACTACCGGAGCAATGAAGAATCATGGGGAAATGGTGTTTCATTCCATAAGGGTGAAATGCAGCTCAAGTTTATCTGTGGGAAAAGTAAATGTAGGCCTTTAAAAATAGTGAAGCAATAGAATATATTAAGACCATGTATATTAATAGTATTTCATAATACTGACCTGAAATTGCAGCTTTTTAGCACAAAAATTAGTTCAATTGTTAATTTCAAAAGTAGATTAATGGCCCTCCTGCTAGAAAGGAAACGAAACTTACTTTATGCTTTCCAGAAGCCATTTTGGATTAGAAATTGGCAGAAGTCCTGAACTAAAACTCAAGGTCTCCATGTTTCCTTGATTTTTCCATTGAGATTGCATCCCAGCATAAATAAAGCATGGGCTCCAATCCAGAACCCACTGGGATCAATTAAAACTTCTCCTAGTCCCTCGCATCTGGGTGTTTTTATACATAAATAATTTATAATAGGGTCTGCTTTGTTCTGCTATTTATGGAATAACTAAAACATACCACTCGTTTTTATCCTACAGGTGAGGAAAACTTAGTTCTTCTCGATGGAAGACATGAATTTCCGTTCAGCTTTCAACTCCCTCAAGAGTAAGTTAAACAATCCACCCTGGAGGGGTTGTGCTGGACGCCTGCTTGTTGTGGAACACTAACTGAATGTCACTGGACTTGTGGCTTTTTTAATATCAAACTGATAGATAAGCTTTATATGTTTGTCTAAATCAGCCACCACACTGACAAGTCACATTTGCTTCAGTCTCCCTAAGGCCCTGAAAGCACAAGCTGTAAACTGGTAAACATTTATGTACACAGGAAGTGTTGTGCTTGGAACTGAGTGATAAACTGATGGTTCTACTTTTGTGCCTGCTTTTTTCAGACCTTTGGTGACCTCTTTTACTGGGAAGTATGGCAGTATTGAGTACTATGTGAAAGCAGTACTGGAGAGGCCTGCAGCACCTGACCAGAGCGTGCAGGCAGAGCTTCAGGTCATCAGCCATATCGATGTCAGCTCACCAGCTTTATTGGTAAGAGGGTCCCTTCCACTCCTCCTCCCCCCTCCAAAGCCAGCTGCAAAAAAATCCCTTCCAAGAAGCATTCACATCCAGCCATAACCATTTCCATGTTATTCTGGAGTGTCATTTTCTGACTTCTGAAAGCATATAAGCTCCCTAAGCTTTTCTCTATAAATAGATGATCTTAGGTTGTGTGAATAGCAAACAGAGTGGGGTTTTTTTAATACCATTGATTACATCCCTGCTGGCAGAGTTGCTCTTGCCAAAAAGTTATGCAGGCTTCAGATGCATAAATAAGGCTTAATAATAATAATGCACAAACATAAAGTAGTTACTCTTACCAGAGCAACTACATTCACAGGGCTGCAGTGTCCTAAACTCTACAATAATAGTAGGTTGAGGAACAGTAATTACAGAAGAGTATTAATCATGCCCAGCCTGTCATTTATGCTCTGGCCATTATGTTACGTATCCTTCCATTTTGCATGTCGTTTTCTAACATTAAGTGTGTGCATGCAGCTGCTTTAGAGATCTTTTCAGTTATTTTCTTATGACAGATTTGGCCACATTATAGCTTTGAGTTTCTAATAATCACTAGAAATACTGTAGAGTAATAAGAAAGATCAGGCATTAAGTAATGAGAAAATAGGCAAGATGGAAGCTAATGAGCTGGATTCTTTTATCTCAACCCATATTATGAAAATAATATAAAATTATACCTTGCACTTTCATGATAGCAACTGGATCTAAATGGTTATTCATTTAAATATGAATGAGTAATTTCTATTTTATTTAAAATGCTAGGATAATTTTAACATTTCATCATGATGTGAGTGTAGCTAAGAGATGTTTTGAGCAGGGTCTTTTTTTCCTCTTTATATGCTTACATTTTAATCTTTAGAGAGAACTTGGAGAACTATTTTGGCTGTGACATCTGCAAGCAAATACAGTCTTTATATTCAACACTGTATGTTAGGAGTGTGAAGACAGCACATCCAGATACAGTGAGGATAGAGTAGACTACTGGTTACTGCACACGAGAGGGCTGTGGGGCATGTAAAGTAAGCAGTGCCTGTCTTAATGAAGGCTACCACCACCAAGAAGTGCAAAGCATCACACATTCTTTTTGGACTTCATAATCCTGTTGACTGGGCACTAGTGCCAGTAAATAATTTTAAGTAGCTTGAATGCTACTTTGGACCCTGACATGTGCATTTATAAGTTTATTCTAATTATATGGCATTTACACTGTGTATTTTTAATGTGACAGTCCTCCAGGGTAATTAAGCTGGTTTTTGTCATGAGCCTAAATTTTTGGGGGGTTATGTGGCTTGCAAGTTATGAAGATGTATCACCTTAACCTGGTGTGTCTGCATTTATCCTTTCTTCTGAAGGATACAAGGGTAAAAACAATTCACCTGCTTAACTATTAGTTGCTTGCAGCTGAAGTTAATTCTGGATTCTGCACTGAGGAACAAGGACATAAATACTGCAGTACTCCATTAGCCCTTTAAAAAGTCACACCTGTAGAACTGGCTAAATCAAGCTTTCTGAAGCCAGATTATGTTCTGTTGCTCTCTGTGTTACATAGTTGGTGGGGTCTAAATGCAGACTGGGGTTCTAAAACAGTCTTATATTCAGATAGCCAAACCCTGGTTCCACTTTCTGGTGGCAAAACTCCAGTGCATTGAGTAATACAGCAAGTCAAATGCAGTGGATTTTAGGGCTAGACTGCAGTGACTGAGATGCATAACTGCAAGTGATTGGTAGCTTCATGCCCTAAAATGAAAAATACTCTATATTTTATAGACACCTGTTCTAAGAAGTCAGGAGAAGATGGTTGGCTGTTGGTTTTTCACTTCTGGGCCAGTGTCTCTCAGTGCCAAAATTGAGAGGAAGGGATACTGTAATGGTAAGAGTAGTTATTATATCTCATAGGGGCTTTTAATCTCTGAAAGCCAACACTATAGCTAAAAGAATAGTACTGTTTAGTAGGTAGTAAACTGAGATCTATGTGAACTTGCTTTAACAAAAATCATCTTGCCTTTCCCCTTACTCCCCCTTTGAGAATATAATTTGAAAGGAAGTCCTGTTAGTAATGTTATGGAAAAGCCATGTACATATGAGTGTAAAGAACAAAATGCTTTAATTTGGGATAAAATACTTAACTGGGGACATAATCAGGTGTTTATGTCCTGTTTGTGTAGGTTTACACCTCTGTAAGAATGAGCTTAAGCAGCTTCTTTGTGATCTTGGTAACATGAGCTACACTGAGGAAATAAAGCATTCTGAAATTCAGTTAGTACTGTGCAAGAGGAAGATTGGCATGTCATTTTGCAATAAAGCTTTTATAGCTGCTTCATATTATGCTTAATGTTTCAAAATTAATCATTGTTTATATATAAAATGTAGTAGGTGGCTGTAGTTCTGCCTGGATACCACTCTGCAGCAAAAAAAATAAGCCTAGCTTGAGGAAACTAACAAGTATTGTTCTCATAACATTGCAGATGATGTACGTGCTGCATAACATGCTTTGATACTCCCAGAGGAAAGTTGGTAAATACAAATTATTCACTGAACTTTCTCTGTCTTGAAGGGGAAGCCATTCCAATCTATGCAGAAATTGAGAACTGTTCCTCTCGTTTGATTGTTCCAAAAGCTGCCATTTTCCAAACACAAACTTACCTGGCCAGTGGGAAGACAAAAACCTTCCGTCAGATGGTTGCCAATGTCCGAGGAAACCACATTGCCTCTGGGAGTACAGATACCTGGAATGGGAAAACTCTGAAAATCCCACCTGTATCCCCCTCTATACTTGACTGCTGTATTATTAGAGTAGAATATTCATTAGCTGTAAGTATGGCTTTTTATTACAAATGTGCATATTCTTGACTATTGAGTTGGGGGCAGAAGAATTTACTGAGCAACTGTTAGAGTTTGAATTTAGGAACAACAATAAATAGCAATAAATATCATACACCATAGAAGTGAGGAACTGAAGAGATTCTGAAATGGAAAGATAGGGATAATGGGTAAAGTGGAAGAATCTTTCTAAGAAGCAGCTTAGTTTAAGACCTGCAGAGGTTATTAGAGGAAAGTAGTTCAAGCTGAGTGGGTTCCTCTGGTGATTTGATGCAGAAGTGGGAGGATAGAACTGAAAGTCAAGTACATTATTATTGTCAACCTTTCTTGTGGGTTTTTAATGCTACCTAGAGACAAGGTACAGAAAGAAGGAAATTGCTGGAAAATAAGGAAAGCTGCTGGAGTATCAGCTAAACATAGGCAAGATGAGAAAACCCTGACTTCTAAGCAATCTGCAGCATAGGGGAGTAGGGCAGCTTCTAGGAGCAGCAATTCAATGGGGTCTCATGATGTTTTTCTTCTTTCATTTGGGGGTTGTCACACAGGTGTATATCCATATTCCTGGTGCTAAGAAATTGATGATTGAAATGCCTCTGGTGATTGGCACTATTCCATGTATTGGATTTTCAAGCAGAAACTCCAGCATTACCGGCCAGTTTAGTATGGATATGAGCTGGCTGGCGTTGACCATGCCAGAACACCCTGAAGGTAACACCTATTGACATCTTTGTAATACAGCACAGCACTGTCTATGGGGAAGGGTAGCAGTGCAGTTTAAGGGCACTACTAAGGATGTAGGCCATTAAACTATGACTCAGGGGAAGTGAGGCACAGATCCAGAAGGATTGGTGAAGATCTAACTCTGGCCTTTTTTAACTCTCTCTTTACCCCTATCTTATCAGCTGTTAGAAGTCCCTAACTTCTGATAGTGGGACTTCTGTGTTGGAGGTAGACACCTTAAAGTTAATCATTGCTGAATATACCATGATAGAACACAGGTTTTGTTGCTGGAGCAGCCCTAAGAGCATCTGTAGTATTCCTGCTGAATCACTTAAGCTTACTAAAAACATAATTCTAGTTAGAGTATTTATGAGTATAGTGCACTTCATACAATTTGATAATAATAGAATATTTAATACCGTTTTCGTGGTCTAGGATGCTGTAATCTGTTGTATCCCTGTGAATGAGTAGTCTGAAATCTGACAGTAGCATCTCTTGTATTTCAGCACCACCAAATTATGCTGATGTAGTGTCTGAGGAAGAGTTCTCCAGACATGTTCCTGCTTATCCACCACCAATAGACTGTGAGGAACAATTGTGTTGTCCTGTCTTTGCTTACATACAAGAGTTCCGGTTTCAGCCTCCACCTCTTTATTCTGAGGTAAAAAAATAAACAGCAGGTGCTGTTTTATTGTCAGATGGCAAAAAAAGCCAACCCTGCATAAAGAAATGCAAATGTTACAGGCAGTAATTGTGGCCTTTCTTCTCTCTGTAGATTGATCCACATCCAACTGATGTAGAAGAAATTCAGCCCGTTTCATTCAATCTCTGAAGAGGATTTGTAATGAGTATTGTTGTGATGAATGTCTTAAATCTTTTTGCTGCTTAAGCTGATAGTGCAGCTAAAAAGGAAACAGTTTTCTTTTCCAAAACTTAAGTTTATCTGCAAGAAAGGCAAAGGGCAATGGAGAGGGGAGGTATGAGCATGTCTGGTGATGGAAGAGAATCTGCTGGATTAGTCTGCACAGAGGATATTGTGGGAGCAGCTCTGCTTGGGATATTCGAGGAGTACCTGAAAATACTGAAAGCTTTCTGAAGAGTGGATATACATAAAGTATGAGGAGGAGATGAACGGATCTTCTGAAGAGAAAAGAATGTTTTGTTTGGAAGACTTTGGAAAAATTTACATCCTTATGTTGTGAACTTCCTTAGAAGAATTTATGTTGTGGGACAGAATGTGGGTGAGAAAACATTTCCAAAAGTGTTCAAGGGGCTTCAGTTGTGCACTGTCTGCATCCCAGAAAAGAACACTACTAAATCATGGAGTGAAGTCTTTACTCTAGCTTAACTTGTATTTCATGAGAACCTGGCCTTCTAACAACTGCCAAGTGGTACTATTTCATCATTCATAATGATCCTAAAGACATCATGGATGACAGAATAGCTATACGCAATATTATGAAGGCAGCCATGTACTGAATGAAAGACACAAGTATGCAAAAAGAAAATGGAACTTTGATAAGAGCTTATGCACTATGCTTTCTTTCAAGGGATTTCTTAAGGGAATTATTCTAGCCTCTTCTACTGTGAGTTCTTTTTCTGCATCTTAAGCCTATGGATAGCATGATGAGGGGAAGCATGGCAAGGGAGAAGCCTTTCGCCAAGAGCAGGTATATTTAGCAAAATGGACAATACTTATTTATTCAGAAGCCTTTATAAGCCTACCTCTGTTTTGGATATTTACTTATGGTCAGATTTGAGACCAAAACAAGTCTTGTTACAGCTCCAGTATACTTCAAGGTTCTCAACAGGACCCTAAATGGTTTCTGTGGTTAGTGACTGAGATAGGAGGCGTAGGGAGAGGTGTAAATATACCCAGAATAGACATAGCTTATAACTGAAGTGAAAGCAGACATCAGGGGAACAAAATCCTCTGGGAATGGCACAAAGCTTTTCATTCCTCCTGCATTTTTGTCTAGAAATCCATTGTCAGGGGCTGCACTGGTCCTTCGCTATCCATACTGGGTTTTATTAGTGTGTTTCCTTGTTTGTTTTTGCTGTTTTATTTTGTTTTGGTGCAATATTTTAATGTTTTCTTCCTCAGGTCATTTAGAACAGTGAGAGTTTGTTGCTGCTAAGGGTGAAGGCACAGCATTTTACCAAACCCTTCTGCTGCCTTCATTAAAAGTAGAATGTTTGCTTCCTGCCAAGCATCAATTGGGATACGTTAAGGCACCATCAAGAGATCACTTAAAGGAGTAGAAACACAGCATTCTTGATCCATGAGTTTACAGTCAAGTATTGAAATTACAGGGGATTTTGAACTACTCAAACTATTCCATGTGTCTTACACAAAGGTTTGGGGTCAAAATCCGGTACTTCATGTGGTAAAACGTACTTTCTGGTAACTACCTAGAATAGTAACTGAGTTTCCTTAGCTTCACCAATAACTGCAGTTTAAACAAGTTTAAATGTTTTTTTCTATTAAATCTAGCTTCATTTCAGAAGCAGGGCTTTTCTACAGGCACACAGATATATACGTTGGGTTTTTTAGTATCATTTCATACACTGCCTGATTCCTAGCACTTCACCTCAAGTCACTTTTGCACCAGTGTAAAAGAAACGCTGAGATGCATGTTTCCAAACTCAAACTGCAGTTACTCTTTTCATGTGCAACTTTAAGTATTGTCCTCTACAGCAGATGCAGCTTTAACCAAAATGGGAATACATGTGTTAGAAAGGTCACTCTAAAGATCAGTACTTACCTTAGGTCTCAAGGTCAGATCTCATGCCTTTGAGTTCATGATGGCGTGCCCATACAATCAGTGCAGGATTCCCACTCACATCACCTGGAAAGGGAACAAGTGTATTCTCCTTAAACAGATACCATGATAGTTATTTGGGAAGTCATGTGACTGTGTATTGCATGTTAATAATTCCAAATATTAGCTTAAAGAACATTAGGTGCTTCTTTGGACTGTAACACCTGATAGGTGGTGTGTGCTACCTGGGATAAACATGGTCAAGCAAACAAGAGCATGAAGGGTAAAGATGTGCTTTCCCCCTTTTCCCCTTAAAATCTTTGAGTTGTTTTGTATTATTTGCAGATAAACTGTGGCCTTAGATTGTTTGCTGCAAAAAAATAAAAAGACAACTAGAATGTGTTTCTTAGGAAACACGCGTTGCCCTTCAAAGGAGGGGTGACAACAAGATTAAGTTCTGCTCTCTGACACTTGGCTTAGTGCAGAAATTGATCCTTAAAATAATTACTGTTTGCACAATAAGTTCAATATGCAGGGGCTTTGTTTTGATAACTGTGAAACAGTTTAAAAGAGACAAAATGAAAAAAAAATAAGAAAAACAAAAGCTGTTTAACCTACAGGAACATGATTGTATTTTGTACTAATGACTGAGCCCTATGGGCTCTTTGTTAATAAAAGTGTCAAACCTGCCTTGTGCTCTTCATCTCTGGTCCTGTATCTAGGATAAATGGCTACAGTGTCAAGAAATACCTGTCTTCTACCAACTGAGCTCATTCCTTCCTGATCTGGGAGCTTTGCCTTCCTCTGTCACTGCTTTAGGTTCTTGAACTATCCATAACCAGGAATTGGAACAGATCTATCAAACCTGTCCTTCCACTTACAGTTCCTGTGTACCAGACAGGACCTACCTGTGGGGATCATGCCCATAATGATTGAAGTGGCAGGATGTGCTCTAATTGGATTTCTCATCTAATTTATTAATCTTACAGGATATTTTATTGGGTTTTCTTTAAACAAGATTATCTTCACAGTGTACTTCATTGATTTAAGTACATCAGAACAACCTTACAACCATAATACAGAATGACTAAGGCAGTGTACCTTCCACCATGGGACAACAAACTGTACCTACCACACAGGTCACTGAAGCCATAAATGAGATGATGAAATCTGTCAGGGTCCTGCCTCCCGAAGGTTTTCTTCTTCCTGATTCCACTTTCAAGAAAAGACAAGAAACCTTGGAAAATCCAGGTGGAGATGCTGGTCAGGCCCTGGCGCCTGCAGAATGGGTCGTAAGTCCTAGAAAGGAAGATACTAAATATCAAATTCTGGTCTTGAACTGGTAAAAGGTCTCTTACTCAATGATGCTAAAATACCATATCGCTTAAGATCATGGTCTCAGTTCCACTTCATCCACTTTTAAGTTTCATAAGGAAATTCATTGTCCTTAAAAATACATTTAGTCTTTACACAAGCAGTAAATGCTGTGCTCTGCCACAGGGACAGAGCAGGTACTGCAGGCTTGTGTTCACAGCTCCAGTCCTGATATTTGCATGGGAACACATAACTTGCAGAGTAATAGCTCTGTTAATCAACTCCCAGGGCATGTTCCAGAGCTTTACCACCCGATTTGAACACTGAAAGAGAGCATTGAACTCATTTAGTAAAATCTCTGCTATGTATAAATAAAGAAGTGTTTGCACAGTGTAGTTTGCAGCCAAAGTAGTATGAAGACAGTCAATTGCTCTAAAATCACCCCCAAAAAATCCGCTGTAGAAATGCCTGTTTTCCAGTAAAATTCCTCTTATTGTCAGTGCTCTCCTTAGGGGAGTGAATGAGCACAGAGACTTAGAAACCAACTCCTGCATTTTCTAAAGCGGATTATATGGCATGTTAACATCATCATGGATGGATAGTAGAGGCTACTACACAAAGAACTAACTAGGTTTGCGATGAACCCAGTCATTCACTTTTAATATTTAAACTTTCTGTGTGGCATAGCTTCATTCTAAACTATGTAGTGGTCATAATTCCTAACATAGTGATCTTATATGACAGTACACAAAAACTGTACTAGAACATCACCATATTACTGCCATTTCAGGACACCAGTAAGTCCAAAACCCATAAAGCACAGCTCTACATGGAATGCAAAATGGCAGCTCAATTGGACTGCACTGGAGTAGCTGCTTGTGTCAGCAACAGGCTGTGGGCCTTAGTTACACAGGATAGACTCTATCTGATTAAGTACAACTGTAAACCACTGAGCCCCCATCCCTTCCACAGAAAAGAAGAAATCCTTCTTAGTTTTAGCTTATAGTCAACCATCTGGCTGCCTGTGGGCAGAGGAGAACGTGAAATGCAAGGTAAGAGTACGAGCAAGTGCTCAACAGACACCTATAAAGAGATTGCCTCAAATAACCTGCAGAATGCAAAACAACCCCAAAACAGGTTTATACAAATGCACAAGTGAGTTGCTGTGTCAGTTGATGGCAGAGCTTATTATTTGTGATCCCAAATACAAGTGACAGTGGTCAGATTAAGGATACCTTAAGTAAGTATCACATCAGATGTGTTTTTACTTAGCACTCAGTGACTGTGACAGCCTAACAAAAACCATCACTCAAACATCAGACCAGCCCTTCTCCTTTGCCTCTAGCTCTACTCAGTGTCCCAGACCTTGCTGGACACCCTGCTCTCCCCTCTCCAGCAAAACTGCTCCTCAATGATCAATGGATGGAAGTCTCTGTAGGCTAACACAGATGGGAAAATCAGCACAAAGATACTTCACATTAAATAGAAGGAAAACAGAGGTAAAAATGAGAGGCAGAGGCAGTATGGGGGTGTGGGATGGGAGCTGGAAGAGTAGGGAAATGGGGTGGATGTGGGAAGGAGAAGCAGTTGGTGTCTAAGGACACAAGCACAGCAGTGAGCACTCCTTTGGGAGGGCGTTCAACCTGAGCACCAAAACCAACCCCTCATCCCTGAGTACTTTTACTGGCAGAGCTCAGTATCCCGGTGGTGACACACTGTGCACAGACAGGATGTGGATCTGGAGGCTAAATCCAGCCAAGTGGTTTTGGCTATGAAAACCTCTTATTATTTTACAGTGCCTTGGAACAGCATCAGTCTACCCATAAATCATGTACTGGGCACAGAGAGGTAGTTTCCCACGACTGCCACAAACAACAGGACGCGACTGTACCTGTATTTCAGTACTTCGTTCTGTGATATTCACACACACACACTAAGGCTCTTCCAAAAATGAGGAGCATATCTTGCCTATGTATAACAGCAATGTCTTACAAATTCACTTTAGCAGATCAGACTGTGATTGTCACCTAACCTGTCATACACCTCTTGCAGCGCCTGTGTGCTGTGACCAGTGTACCTCAGGGGAAATGGAAGAGTAGGTGTAAGAGCTGATGATGGGAACTGAAACGTGGGCAACAGGGTAGTGTTTTGACTGCAAGGCCTTAAACAGGATAGTTACATACACAGAAAGATCACGGGTTTCTGTGCAGGCAAGTCCTATTTGATGTCACATCTAGAGTCAGGCTGTGTCACAACCTATCAGACCATAGCATGGGGAGAAACTGCTTCTTATTGCTGAACTCATTAGATCAATGCACAAAAGAGAGCACAAGTGATAAAATGTTACATTTACATTTGAGTAATTTAAGCCCTGAGGTGCTTTTCACCTATGTCTTAATGCAATGTGATCAATGCATTAGCCTTAATAGATCCAAAAGATACTAAAATGGAAAATATTCTGCTGTCCTGAGAGTAAAATGAGAGCGGAAAGGAGAAAGCATTAAGTGACCTGACAGATTCTCATACTACAGTGTCCTGGAGGAGAGGGTTTAGTGTCTGCACAGACCCATCAAATTCTACACACTGTGTGCAGGGCTGGTACCACTTGCCCCAACAGCACATCTCTCCCTCCATCTGTAGATCCTGGAGCAGGTTGGCCTGACCCAGTATCTGCAATGCAGCAACCAGGAGCAAGCTCAGAAAGAAAAGCTGTAAAATGAAGGGGCCCTCGCAGGCTGCAGCCAATCCCTCTCCCATCTCCCATGTGCTGTTGGCTGCAAGGATGGAGGTTACACACAAGCAGCACAACCCACTGCTCTGACCCTGCGCAGGAGTCTCACACATCAGGGGCAAAGAACCCGAGAGATCTGTTTGCAGGTGGTGTTAAATAGGAAGGGCAGCTTTGCAGGCTTCTGTCTGTGTGATCCCACCTGCCATCGCTGCAAGAGGACTTTACACTCATCCGAACAAGTTAACAATTCATTTCCATCCCTGACATGAAGATTAACCCTGCCAATTAATTCCTTAATCTCTTGCTGCCGACAAGGCTCACAGTTGCCATGTGGATGCTTGTCCACTGGGGCCTGAAGCAGGGCCAGTCTGTTTAATTAATGCTGCATCCAGGATGTGGTGTAGCTGATATTCAAAACATATTCTAGATACACAAACCAGAGCAGCAGCTTTAGCTCACACCTCACTGATGCGCCAGACAGTGCTTGATAGGTACCTAGAAAAGGGCTTATGGCAGCTTTTGCTGTGTAAAGGAGATACATGAACCAGTATAGAGTCATTCAGACAACATATAGTTATAGAAAATGCTTCCTGGTCATTTTCATAATAGGCATGAATGCATTACAAGTTCAACAAGATTTAAAGGGGTTTTAGGATGACTGGAGGAAATAGTTGAAGTTTATGATGAGACAGTGCCATGGAACTGCAGCCTCCTGCTGAAACACAGGCACACACTGCTGCATTGGGAAAGGTGCTCAACCAGGTTTAGAATCACAGAGCAATTAGGGCTGGAAGGACATAAGATCTGGAAGAACAGAGATTCTCTCTTATTTTGCAGGTTTGTATAATGAGGCAGAGACACAAAGAAATAAGGGACAAGACTGTGATGAGAGCAAGCAGCGGGTCTGCAGCCCCACAGGCACTTGGGTACTTTTGTGCCTGCAAAGTATTAGGAGCCATGAGTGCAAAGTCAAACCCCAGCATTCTGCATGTTTCCAGTAAGCAGCAGGAAAAGAAAACTCCACCAGACTATGGCAATGGTCTTCCCCCTGCCTAAAATAACTGACAAGACACTGGGGTTTGGCTCAGTGCTAGAGGGAGAAGGGGTAACCACGCTACATGCAGAGGCTGCTTCAGGAAAGGGAGGTTAGATGTGATCTGAATTGACAGGAGCTGGGAGATGTGTGAAGTGCAATAAAACGGGAAAGTGATGCTCAGTCACCTCAAGGGCTCTTTGTAAACCAGCTGTAACAAATTGGGTCAATTTTCCATTGTTTCTATAGGTTTTGCCATATATAATTAAGAAGACACAGCCCATTAAGGTGCTTTACAAAGTTAACTAATGCTCAATAAAATCTATGAATAATATTAAATTAAAGGCTACTACTCTCTGGACATAAAAACCAGGAAATTGTGGGTGTATAAAGTAAGCAAGCAACAAAACCCCCATCATTCAGTGCCTGTTACAACTCGTCCAGCAGGTGGAACAACTGAAGGAATCACAGAACTGCAAGGAGCCTATGGATTGGATAAACACAGAAGGTCAATGGTGTTTACAGAGGAGGACTGGGAAGGAGGCAGTATGTCCACTGGACAGGACGCTCTGTTCCACACACAAGTTAGGAAATGCCTGGTTTGGGGCTTTGGCTGGGGCTCTGTTGTTGTTATTGTTGTTCCTAACGTATATATGCTCAATGCTCAATTATACACCCTCAAGCCCAGGCAGGATCCAGGTCACCCTGTTGCAATAGCCAGGCAGGCAGAGTGAAAAATAAAGCGTGGGATTCCCTAAGGACTTCAGCTCAGCAGCTCCTGATGAGGTGAGAGAAACATCCACTGCCTGTGAGGGGGAACAACATTTGATGCTACAACTGCATGTACCTGATGGGAACAACCACTGTACCGGTACCCACTTCAGAGGTCACGTTAGGGAGGTTTTATCTTCCCAAGTAGATCCTCCTTTTAAGACACACGGCAAAACCAGGAAAGGTTTGAGGACTGGAGGAGTCTGAAGCACAGATAGCTGTTTACACAGTACAGGTGCCTTCAAAGGCACTGTGTGTGTCCATGGAGAATGGAGTCTTTGTGTCCTAAGGGTTTGTTTCCACAGGGTTTGTCAGAAGGACAAAAAAGCTCCTGGGATCTCTCCTATGGGCTGTTGCTGGTGATGTGTTTCAAGCAGGACTCTCGGGCTGCCCTTGTTTCCTTCACCCTCCTTGGTGTTTCCTTCATTAAGTCACTTGGTACGGATTCTCACTGGGATCTGAGGCTATTGGTGTGTGTGGCAGGGGGTTAATTCGCTGCTCTCTACAGGATTCTTTAGCAATTCCTTGCTTTCTGAGGTTTCACACTTTCTTCTAGGAACTCCTGCTATAAATAGGTCTTGGGTGTGTGCCAGGTATGTACTTTTTTCCAGGCAGAAGCCCAAGGCAAGCAGTGAAACATTTCACTATCAATACGGCACACCGCAGAGTGTACTGGTACATCAACACACCTACTGGTGCACGGACACGGGGAGAGGGTGGTCATCTGTCAGCTATGTACAGTGGGAGCTGGTAGCAAAGCCCAAGCAGTGCTAAGAGCACATCCTTCCCTCTTGCACTCGGTTTATGCTTAAAATAAGTATTTATCAAATGCAACCTTTTCAAGCCACACCAAGGGCTGGTAAAGCTCAGAGTCCTGCTCAGGACACGTGCCCCAACCTCACACCAGCCCAATGCAAAGCAGCTCCATGAGAATGCAGCCTCCCACTTCTGCTCA
Source organism: Melopsittacus undulatus (assembly GCF_012275295.1). Lineage (NCBI taxonomy): Eukaryota > Metazoa > Chordata > Aves > Psittaciformes > Psittaculidae > Melopsittacus > Melopsittacus undulatus. The sequence goes on along the minus strand of NC_047535.1, from coordinate 4,326,233 downwards.
GACCATCTCCAACCAGCAACCATAGCAATCATTTGCATCTCCTGTCATTAAGCCGCCAGTTTGATCACAGCCAAGCAGCCCTTATGGGGATCTGGCACACACGTACCCATCCAAGCATGCTGGGAAAATGACTTCAAGGCTATTTTAGAGAGGATTCCCATGCCTATAACAGTTCACAGTTCAAGGGGATCCCCCATCCCTGCCTGTACCACACACTGTTAAACATATGCTGCCAGAAGGGGAAAAGCAGAAGAGAGAACGGCCTGACAAGAAACTCAACATCACCCTTGGCCTGGGGTGTTTTCATTCAATGCAGGATGGCAGTCCAGGAAGGACCATCCTCTTGTACTCTCCATTCCTCAGAGCGGTGCCACTTTTCCCAAGCACAAGCTGGAGCAGGCAGCAATTCCTCCTACTCCTTCAACTTAACAACTCCCTTCTTTCCCGACAACTACAGCCAATCACTGTTATCTTGGCTACACTGAAACTACAATCCCTGAGCAAAGACCAGCTCTCCTATTGCCAGCCCCAATTGTCCAGTCCTTCCCCCTCACACCTAAATTGTATTGATCTGAAAAGCCCTGCAGAGAGCAGGGGGAGGCAAAGGAGCAGGACGGAGGCAGGGAATGCAGCTTCCTGTGCTCCTCGCACAAGCATTTGCTGTCACAGCTCTCCTTGCCAGCTCAATTCATCTGAGCCAACAGTGGGATGAAACCAATCAGGCTGTGTCCCAGGCTCTGCTGCACTAAGTGAGAAGCAATCCTGCCATTGCTGGCTCACATTCCCGGCTCCCTGGCAGGCAGAGCTGGCGGGAGGCACTGCGGGATGCCAGGAGATGTCCCTTCTTGAGTTACCCACTGCTCCATCAGCAGCAGGGCAGCCCTTCTGCCTGGGGTCTGGCACCAGGACACGCAGCTCGCACACCACAACCACTGCTCCTGTGCCAACACTTGTTTGGATAATGGTAGTTTCAAGCTGACGCCTGCAGAGATGTTTGCATTTTGCTTCATGCACCTCAGAAGTGTTTTCTTTTAATAGAGCTCACAGCCTGGGATTCTCCTGAAATACTTAAAGGTTTCATGGCCTTGCTTCCAGGAAGACTTTTTTCCCTTTAAGCAGACCTCAGTGCAGAGTTATGTGTCCCTTGTTCTCTTGAAGACCTCAGGCTTTCTGGGCTCTAGAAATCCAGATGCTGGTTTTCCTGCTCTTACCCCCTGGCATCCTCTTCCTGCTCTCATCTCTTGGCAATGAAATTGGACCAATTTGCAATAAAATCTACTGCAGACATTGTTGTTTTGAGCTGAGTGGAAAACTCCCAGTTCCTTTTGCTGTTGCTGGCTTAGGAACATTTGTTTTTTCTGGCATGTCCCTAACAGGTATGAAACTTGTACAACTGCTGAATCATGAGCTCCGCAGGGACTGATGCAACACAGCACGCAGGCAGCTTCCAGAGATGGCCCTTGGCTGAAGATTCACTGGGAGGAGGGAGAGGTGAACACCAAAACCCAGCGTGGGGAGGTGGAGGTGTGGGCTACCGGGAAGAGGTGGCCCCTACCAGGATGGGGTGTGTGGCTCATGTGGCTTGGCCAGTGCAGGGCCGGGTGGAGCCACTGGGGAGGAAGGCTGATTGTAACACAGCTCCTTCCCCATGTGATGGCTGCAAAGGGTAAATGGTGTCACACCTGTGTGACAGCCCACAGCAAAGACAATGTCACTGCTACTTACCCAAACACACACATATAACATCCCAGTCTATCACCCCACTATTCCTGGTCACTTGCAGCAAATTGTTAAGGAATATACAAAGGAAAAAGGCAGGGTAAACAACATTCGGTCTTGAGCAAAGATGTGGAGGGAATCTGGTTTTCAGCATCAATTCTTTAATAGCAAGGAGGACCTCCTCTGTAGAAAGCACCAGAGAGCAGCAGCTGGAAGTCTGAGCTGCTTCTCTGTCTCTTAAAGCAGAAAGGAAGAAATTGCTCCAGATAAACCCTATCATTGCTAGGCAGTAAGGCAACATCTGGGCAGCTGTGCTGGTTCTGGCTGGGATAGAGTTAATTTTCTTCATAGTACGGGCTGTGTTTTGGATTTGTGCTGGAAAGGGATGTTTCAGTCACTGCTGAGCAGTGCTCACACAGAGCCAAGGCCTTTTCTGCTCCTCTCTGCACCCCAACAGCGAGCAGGCTGGGTGTGCACAAGGAGCTGGAAGGTGGAACCTGGCCTGGACAGCTGATCTAAACTGACCCAAGCGATGTTCCACACCATGTGGCATCATGCTCAGCATGTCAAGCTGGGGCAAACAGGAGAAAGGGTGAACATTCCGAGTGATGGCACTTGTCTTTCCAAGTCATCATGATGGAGCCCTGCTGTCCTGGAGATGGCTGAGCATCTGCCTTAACATGGGAAATGGTGAATGGATTCCTTGTTTTGCTTTGCTTGCATGCTCTCAACCCACGAGGTTTCTCACTTTTACCCTTCTGATTCTCTCCCCCATCCTGCTGCGATGGGAGTGAGCAAGCGGCTGCTTGGGGCTGAGTCACCAGCTGGGGCTAAACCAGGACAGCATCTCCTGCTGGGAAGGCACATGCAGAGATACTCTATTGGATGAGCAAGGCTGCTGCCTTTTGAAAGGATGGAGGTGTCATACAAAATGATCAGCACCATAATAACTTCCTGGCCATGATGATCTGCTGCCAATGGACCGCAAGTATGCGGTGGAGTTTGCATGAGTATAAACAGGCAGCCTAGTAAATTTATGCTGTGTTAGTCATGACAACAGCAGTCACAGCCTATTGTAACATAACCAGCGTTCATTAGGTGCTTCCCTGTCATCCGTATGAGTAATAGTAATAATAACAACAATTAATACTTCAAACATGAACAAGTCCATCCTGCTCTTTTAAAAGAGCAAAAATATTGCTGCCCTTATTTTAGGGATGGGAACCGGAGATAAGCAAAGAGGGTGACCTAATCACTGTTGTTCTCTGGAGGACATGATCACTTACGGTGTTTTGGCGCCTGGTTCATTTAGGTAATTACTTTTGTGATCCACCCAGAAGCAGAACAACAGAGACAAAGATTTGGAAATGGAGAACAGACGTAAGACCATGCTGCTTTGTGGGATCCTGGATACTCTGGCTGAGAGCAACAGCTACAGGTTTTGGACAGAAAGGCAGAATACCATGTGTGAATGCGTCCTGCTTAGATCTTGGCTCCAGACCTGGTCGCCACAAAATTCATGCACATTTTCACACTACCCTGAAGCTCTTGGTGTCGGGGACAGACACAAAAAATGGGGCAAAACTTTTAACACTGGTCTGGAATTTAGACTCTTGGGTCCAGAACAAGACCTGGGGTCACTGGGGCTGGATCTGAAAAGGACAGAATGCCACCCAGCTCAGTTCCCACAACTGGCACGTGAAAACACATCCCACCAGGCAGAGTCGAGGCAGCAGTCACCAATCATTCCATACTTCTAGTAAGCCTGTCCTGGAAATCTCTCCAAATACGGCTTACCAATCAGTCTTTACTACAACCCCCTTCTTGTGCTGAATTCACCAAGCACACAAGTCTGCTTTTACCTACATCACAGTTATTTCAGTTGGTAGCAACTTCTGCTTTTAGCTTCAGACACCCAAGCACAATCCTCTTAGAAGAATCAAAACCACTCAAATCTCCAAACACTCACTAGACACTACACTAATCATCATTATACGTATCAGTCCTAAAGTCAGTCTATGATTAATACGTATCAGAGTCATTTTCCTGGGGATGCAGAAGTCACTGGACTTCTAGTTCCCTGCCTTGCCCTCTAGCACCAGTGCAGAACAGGGCACAGTTCAGAAGCTGCACTAGTTTCTGTGTAGGGAAGGAACCACTTCACTCTGTGCCTGCATCAATCATATTTCAGTGACACTGGAGGCTGCCAAGCTAGAGAATCCGCAGTGAAGGAGACACTCAGAAAGCTCCTGACTTAGACCAGCTTTACTCCTGACTCTGCTGGGAAGGCCATTGCTTCTCACCACACCCAGATCTAAGTCAAGATCTCACCAGGGTGACAGGATGCAGCTCACAGGGATGTTCCTCATGTGGCAGTTTCATCCTCACGCCACTCTCAGTCATCCCCAGAGGTCACAGCAGAGACCCTGATGCTGGCATATGACAGAGACAGGCAGCAGCTCATGGGAAGATCCAGCTTCTCCTTGTCTGCACCTTTTCCCATTCAAACCTATGCCCTTACTTCAGCCTCAGGCTTGGCAGACAGGCAGACAGCTGCCTGGTTATCCAAACAAGTGGCCCAGGCAGCAGGATGCTTTACCTTGGCACACACTGCTCCAAGATTTGTCAATACTATCCAGGAGGTTTCAAAGCTCTTGGGTTTTGCACATGAGTTTGTGAAGCTACAAGAAGCCTTTGAAAACTCAGCTCAATCATGTCCCTGTTTGCTGACCAAAACCATAAACATCACTACTGTCAGCTATGTACATGTGGAGCTATGGAAGAAACAGTTTGTTTTGTTGACCTTCCTGCCCTGTTATCCAACCTGACAGATGCTGAGGAGGATCATGTGCTGTCTTGCAGGTTGTGGCTGGTGGACAGAGCGAGGGAGGATGGTGGAATTTCAGAGTTGGTTTGGACATGCAGTCTAGTAATGCCAAGTAAAGAAATCTCATTGGGTTTGAGCAATGAATACATCTGACAAGGAGCCATGAGAAAGGGAAACCCCAAAGGGAACTGGGAACACATCCAAACTCTATCACATTCAAGCACATCTTTTCCAGAATCCAGCCAGTCAAACCGCTGATCCCAAAGTTATTCCTACCCTGACCCCAATACTGTCAGTGTTGTGATTTGTCCCTTTGTGTTTTCCCTGAGCCAGCTGCTCTGCAGCAAAGGTGTGTGGTGATGACTGTGTCTGACTGCAACATCCCTCCAAGCTTGGAGATGCCACAAGTCTGGCATATCCCTAGAGCATTACCAACCTGTCCTCATTCCTCATTCCCAGGAAGGATCTGCTGGTGGCATGGCAGATGTAGCTTCTTTCCACTGCACTCAGGTGCCTTAATTCAGGAAAAGATCACTGTACCTCCCTCAATTTTGTTTTCTCTCTTTCCAGCCTACAATCCATGAGTAAGAGTACAGACAGAAAGGGGAAGTATAGCACTTCATAAGGGAGAGTTTAATGATCTCCCATCCCAAAACCCATGCCAATCCCTGCCTTGACACTGTTCACTTTGTTCAGTTCTGTGTGATGACTGACTTAACTTTCATCAGACATGTTAGAACTAATGCTTTTTTGGGGGTATTTCTATTTCAATATGCACTCAAAACCAGTTCATTATTTGCAGAACTGATGCTACAAGGGTCAGGTGAATCCTGCCACATCCAGACAACAAAGTATTAATTTAATGCATAAACAGGTATTGTTGCATTGCATCACCCAGCCTGTTCACAGCTTGCAGAAACCCCTGGCCAGCAGCAGACCTCTTTGTTCAGCTCCTGCCCTGGCTTTAGTGCAGCAAGAGGCTGTTAATGGTCTCTGCTCCACACACACACAACCTGGCTGGTCTTGCTTTGGAGATTAAGCTGTGGTTTTGCCATGTAAGTGATATAAAAGAGCAGCCCTGTGCAGCAGAGGACTCTGATGGATCAGATTGAAATAGCAAACTAATGCTGGTCTATCCAGGCCACTAAGAATTAGAAATCAGATTAGGGAGAAGTCACTTACTGTACTGTCCTCCAAGCAGGCATTACTCAGGGGATATAATGTAAGTGGAAGGACTATTAGAAGTGAAATGACCAAACAATGCTAAAATACAGGGTGAAATTTCCACTAAGGTACATTGTGCAAAGGGTACAGTCGTGGGTGAGGACTGAGAGCAGTATCCTCCAAACACAACACCTCCATTCCTCACTTTAACTGCTGGAGCAGGCATGGGTGCAATATTGTGCTACATAAAGGCTCAGAAGATACCATAGAATCAACTAGGTTGGAAAAGACCTGTATCTATTTTAAACAGTCCAGAACCCAGGTGCCCAATCCTTGCAGTTCTGCACATCAAGATCACACTCCTGCAGGTTCAGCCCACAGCTAAGGTGACTGATCCCAGACTCCTCTCCATAGCTCAGGGGTGTGAGGACCACCCATGGCTTCCCATTCAGAACAATCACTGGCTCCCTGTGGAAGGGCCTTTGCTGTGCCCTTGTATCAAACATTAAGAAAATCCATGTTTCACTGGCTGTGTGTTGATCTGCCCCATCTGACAGCACTGGGGCACACAGGGAACTGGGGTGTTAAGAGGGCTGGCCCAGTGGGCAGCAGTCTCACATTGGAAAGCACCAGGAGGAACAACCAAGTCCCAGTCAAACACAATGGTGCTCACTGTATATAGATGGCCGAACTCCAAACAAATGATCCATCAAAGCTCTCCTTCTTTTACTCTCATCTATACTCAGGGTATAGGAGACCACAAAGCTAATGACTGGAGGGAATAAAACAGAGTTCTTGATCAAAATCCAATCCTATTATTTTCCAGCTTGTGGAACAGAGACAAAACAGCATTTAAGTGTCTGTCATTTACCACTGACCTTTGAACAGAAATGTTCTGACAGCCCTTGTTTATGTTTCCATCGGCGATGGGCTGTTGCACAGACTGTGCCACAAATGTGGTGGAGCAGATGTGAGCCCACAGAGGTTTCGGTTTTGCAGTCATCTGAATCCTAAAGTAGTTTAAATATCGTTCCACTCTCTGCAGTGTTAATGCTTTGGAAGTCACAGGGGCCAGCTGAGAAGACATAAATATTTCACAGGCTGAAGCGGTCATTGCTTGCAGTCCAGTTCCTTTTGGTTCTACAGAGCTTACAGCATGAACCCAGCAGGATTAATCCCCCCAGTGAAAGATTATAGAGAGTCAATGGTGCTTTCTGCAAGTGCCAAACACACCTCTGAAAGCAAGAAATGTACCCCAAGTAATTAAAACTGAGTATTACAACTATTAATTGCAGTCAGCTGAAATCACAAAGACCTGACAGAGCAATGTAACGAACAGCAAGGCTTCCAGATGTGACAGGCTCCAGCACCAAGCAGTTTACAACTGGTTGGAAATAGTGAGATAAATCTTTTAAAAGATGTGAAATTTAGAAATAGCACTGCTTGGTGAGAAATTTGCTGGGAATTCAGATACAATTGAATAGAATAATCTTTGGTACAATGTTTTTTAAAATATAAGATTTATCAAATATGATCCCCAAGAAGTCCTTCATTATGTCTTTAATATCACTTAGGAGTTGTTCTAAAAACCCCACACCACATTCAATGTTAAATGTTAAAATAAGAGTGAGCTTCTCTGATTTTGAGCAATTTTATGACACTCTCCTGGGCAAAGAATTCCAGCCTTTGGTCCTATACCACTCTGTCCTGGTCTCACATGGCTTTTCATAACGATCTCATTTGTGAGACTGCAGCAACCGGAGGCTTTGTGAAAAGAGAGCTTGTATATAAAAGGAAAAAGAGCCCCACCAAAAACCGCAGTGAGACTCAGAGATGAGAAACCCACATGTGTCAGCCTCACGTGTCAAGATGCCCTGTGTGCATGGCTGCATCCCACCCTTGCTCCCCCACACACACTGCTGGGTTGGCCTCAGATGTGCCAGCTGCCAGCCCCATGGTCACACAGCTCCTGAGAGCCCAGGAACTTCATGACTGTACATGTATGGGATACAGTGCCTACAGCAGTGACTTAAAGTCACTGTATGTGTGTGAAATCATGTGCAGTGAAAGGGGAACTGGAGATGGGAGACGGGAAAATCTGTTTCCTTACAAGGCACATATGTGAGGTTTAGGTCACCCCACAGAGAAGATTTGTGGGTAGCAGCCCCATAAGATAAATAAAAGGTAAATAAAAGTCAGACTTCTGGGAGATTCAGTTTTCACTTGTGGAAAGAGCTAGGACACACTAAGACGCATCCACAGCAGCATGGTGTGAATCCTCTCCTTTCTAAGCCTACCAGCCACTCGGAGATACAGCCTTCTGAGCTTTGCATCCCAGAAACACTAACACTAGTAAGAACTGGCTCTTTGCTTTTCTAAAACAAAGCAGACCAAAGACACAGAAAGGACTTTCCTAGGGAAACCCACACATTCAATCCCATGCTCAGCTCATTCCAAGAACAGCAATTGCAATGCTTCTTTACAAGGTGCATGTCTCACCCTTCCCGTACAGCCTTTGAAGCCACATCCCTTCTCCATTCTCTTCACCTCATATGTGTAAGAGATGTACAGAGACTTCAGGCTTCCCTTGGAAGCACAGTGGAAATGAGATGCCTGCTCCAAATGCTGGGTTGCTACTATGCTAAGATACATGCCACGGTTATTGCAACTCTAAAGTCACAAAGTGTAGCCAAAAAAGACTGTCCCTGGACCAACTCTTTGAAGCTGGATGCCTCTTACCAATCTTGTGGTTGTTATACAGAGCATGTTCTAGGTTTATTCATCTTCATTCCCTCTCCTCCACCTCTGAAGTATTTTCTTCTATACCCCAAGACACTTGGGCCAGCATGTCAAAGAATGAAGGATGCTCCTGATGGACATGGGGTCATTTTTCATCATATACAGTGTGGTAATGTGGGGCAGATTCAAGTTACACTTCAGACACACTAATCAGCCTGATCTGTGAAGAAACTCCTGGTCTTTCAAAACATTCACATGGTTTCCACCAGCAGATGCTATTGCAACAGAAGGTTGTGTTTTTGTATTTCTTCATACTATGACACTGCTGGAAAAAAAATGCTTCATGACCTCAGGGTAAAGGGGGAGGGAATTAAAACCCCCTATACTAAACAAACAACACACACCCCATATGCTTTAGGACCCTCCTTCCCCTGCTCTCTTTTTCACTTTCAGTATTTGCACTTGGATGTACTCATGTCTCTCGTGAGCTCAGAGGTCGCAGCACAAGCCAAGCTGCTTGGTAAAGCCTCATTTGCAGCCTGAATACCATCCAGCTCTCAGTGGACTTGAAGACCATAGCCCATGATGACCACTGACCCTGCTAACAGGCTTCTTTACATATGCTGAAGAGAAATAGAGACCAGCTCTGCTACTGCAAGGCAGCGACAAAGTCAGCAGCAATCTTCCTCTTCCTGCTTACCGGCACCAAACACGACAGACAGAGGTACATTAAATGTGGCTTTTTTCAGAGAGGAGACACTGCCTAACCAGAAACAGAAGCTTCTCAGCAAAACAGCTCTCACAAGGGCTCTCACCCAGGCTGTGTTACTTTGACTGCATTTTGCCAGCGCTGCTGGAAGCCCCGACCCAGTGGTGAAAGGTTACAGCACATTCTGAAAGGTTACAGCTCATTTTATGCCTCGCATGTATTCTGAACAGCAGTGTGCAAGTCCAGAGAGCACCAGCTTTCATTCAAGAAGAGAGCTGGCTCACCAGCCACAGCCCCAAAAAGCCTGCAGAGTGATAAACCTCCACACCTACCCCTGGAGCCCCACAGCCATGGGTTTATCACATGGAAGCAGAACAGTGTTGTAGTTTGTTTATGGCTCCACAGGCAAAGACCAGACCCAGCGACAGATATAAGGAGTAAAAAGGTACCATGAGAGAAGTTCATGTCCTAACTTGGAGTAATTGACTCCCAGACATGCACAGCACAGTGGCAAGGCAGTGTCACTTAGCAATTTTTAGATGGCATTTAAAACAATCTTTCCCTACAGGGTAAATGGGATTTTGTGTTCCAAAAATACGTTAGTGAAACATTCCTGGCAGTTCATCTCCTGTTCTGGGTGTAGGAAGATGTCGTAAGCTAATTTCCTGACAACGCGCACTAAAACAGACCAGGAAACCAGCAGATCATGGCTATAAATGCAGGATAGAGCTTTTTGGTTGTATCTACAGGAAAGGGATTTCTTTGTTGCAACCATTGTGTTTTCCAGTGCCACTGTTTGAGAAAGTTAGGTACCAAGCTCCTGTAGGCTCTGTCTACAGGTGAGCACCAGCAGAGGACTGAGATGCTTCAGAAGTCTTGTGTATTTGGACTCACTAAGTTCCTGAGTCACCTTTGGGGAGTTTACTCACAATTAATGGGTATATGGGAAGTACATCATGCCCTGACACTGGGACTAAACTGAAATGGCAGAAAGAAAGAAAGGGAACCAGTGCAGAGAACACACAGGGTAATGGAGATGGGAGTATGACCCAACAGGGAGATGTGATGGGTGCAGGAAAAGGCAAAGTAGGATGAGGAAAGAGCACAGCATTGCACACTCTTATTCCCAAATATACTCCTTACTTGCCTGAGAAAACAATTCTATCTTGCAAACCATATCAGCATTAGAACTAGGTTTACAAGCTTCCCTTTACATAGAGATATCGGCATGTAGCATTATTTCCCACATTGTACCGGGACTATAATGCATTTTCCCAAAGCATTCAGGACTGTCAATAAAACTCCGGTTTGAAAAGCTTAGAAACAATCCACTTTGGGTTTGCTTTCCATAGATGCCCAGTGCTCCGATCCTAGCACATGGCCTAGATTCTCTGGAGAAGAAATTTAATCACTCACAGAGAGCCCGTGCTGAACAGATCCCAATATTTGCTCTCTGATCCAGTCACAAAGACGTCACCAAGCTTACAGCATGCCCACTTCTCATGACTAATCTGCACAGAAATATCATCCAGGAAGCTCTTTACAGGGAACAGGAAAGCGCAAACACTCTGCTCAGGTTCTCAGCTAAATGGGCATGTGATGCTCTGCTTTAATTTCACGTTCAATGTCCCAGCCAGAAATCTCATGTGGCAGCTGGTCCTGAGAATTCTGTAATATGATAATTAAATGTCTGCCTATAAACAAAAGTGTTTGTATTACAAGTGCTTTCCCATGGCATTTGACTATGCAGCATGAATCAGGCAAGGCACAGAAGCAGTTTTTCTTGGGTTTAAGCAAGTCTCCTATTCTATCCCAAGAGAAATAGAATGGCAGTATGTGATTTGTCCCCAGCAGTGTGGCTTAGCATAGTCCTAGCAATAAAAATAATCAGATCTCTCACAGTGTATGTATCTTTTATTCCAAAGAATTCTCAAAGCTATTTACTAACTACACATCCATCTCAGCTGCTATACCATGGGTCAATTGCAACAGCGAAGTCTCATGTGGACTTTGCAGTCTCTGGCTCTTCTTTTGGAAAGGAATGCAAAGACTGGTACCAAAACCTCTGGCAGGAGGAAGAAGTTCCCATGCCATTAAATCCAGCCACTTCTGTACAACAGCTGTGTACAGAGACACAGGAGTCCAGGACAGATCATGAGAAAAAGTGGCACAGCCAGCTGGAAGCACATGGTGAATTCAGGTGGCTGGGATATTACCTCCAAGGACATGTCCATGCTAGAGACTTGATCCAAAAAGTGCTTCCCACTCTCCTAATACCCACCAGCCAAAGGCTTGCAGAGGAACCTACCAGCAATTTTTCATTATATGGATACTGAAAGGTTGGGATAAACCTGACAGCAAACAGCAGTGACACAGGGACTCTGGCTGCCAGCTATGACAGTATCTTTCCTATATCACCTCCACAGCCTTTCTCATGTGGGTGCAGCACAAAGCCGCCGTGGGCTGGACACTACGCCCAGGCTTATAAACCCTCTCCAAAGAGGTGATCCGAACAGCTCCTTGCAGTTCCCTCTCCTCGCTGGCTGATCTGGTGCTGAGCCTGAGCTGACCCAGACAAGCAAGGTACTTGTGCTCACGTAACCACGCATGTGAGCTAACAGACTCTGACAGACAGTAGTGTAGTGGCTGCATGTAATTCAAATAACCAGGGGCCTGACTCTGATCTATCGACACCAACCTTACCCCAGCATAGTGCCACTGATTTCTGTTGAAATACTGCCAAGGTGAGACCGGTTCAGGAGAGTCCAGATGTAATTTTGCATCTTGGAAGCAGGACTGCATTTTAAGTGAGAACAGATTTAATTAGTGCTATTTTAACATGATGAGTTGAAGAATTAGGAAAGGGGGGAAATAAAGACAGATTCCAACAACTATAAATTTTAATCTCCCCACTGTGAGCTTAGAAAATGCGGGAGGGTTGAGGACGGGAAGAGAAATTACCAAAGGGAAATAATGTCTTTCCTAACAAGATAATGCAGGGTTTGGGAAATAAAACCAAATAGAAAAAGCCTGGAGTTAAGAACCCTGCTGCTTAAAAGCAGCACTGAATTCCCATCACTGCAGGTTGTAATGGAGTGGTTCTGCTTTGCTTTGTATTTAACATTCTACATTTCACTCCTGTTCACAGACCTCTGTGGAAAGCCAAGTTTTGATGGGGGATTACGGTGCAATGGCTGATGACCACATTAGCCATCTGGTCTCTTGCAGGTCCGAGCACAAGTTCCAGGTCTTTCTCAGCCAAGAGTCGTTGGCTAAACGAAGTGACACTTGCGATTTGTGTGTCAAACTGTTTCCACCACTGCAGGCACGTGAGCCTGGCTGTGGTTTGCTGCTGAGCACGGCTGAACCGCATTCAAGATCTGCAGGAAGAAGACTTCCAGCCGAGCCCAGCGCTAACGGCTCACCGGGCAGAGCTGCCGCCCATGGCCTCGGCAGCACTTGCCAGCTTCAGACATGGCTTGTGATGAATGAAGAACACATGCAACAAGTCTAGCCACAGCTAAACAGACCCAAACACGTGGCTGGGAGCCAGCAGATGCAGCACCACATGTTTTACAACACAGAGGGAGTGGGAGCGTGATCGTATATCTAGAGCTACGCACTAGGATCAGCATCTTTGCTCTCTTATTTACGGGAAACCTGGCCTGCCCCAGGTTCATGTTCCAAAGATCTGAATATCCACTGACATAAACTTCAAATTATACCTGAAATTAGACTGAAACACGTTCTTCTAATTGGCAACAGGCAAGAACTTTTATCTGCTTTAAATCAGAGCAGAAAGGCATGGAGCGGTTCCAGCAGATCTGCTGGGTAGCAGAAACGCCTTAAATGCCCAGAGGAGCACAGTATAAAAATGGAAACAGCCAGATATAAAGCTCTGACGTCAGAGGGGCTGTTTTCTCCAGCCTCAGCCAACTCTAATAAAAAGCCACTGAGAAGTTCCAGAAGAAGCATGTACTTTGGAGTCCAAAAGACTGACTCAGTGTCTGCTATCACAATGACTTTGAGCACTTCTTTGCTGGAGCTGGGGGCAGCACTTCCTAGTGCCTCCTTGTCACTGCAGCAGACTCACAGCCATCAGCTGGGCACTTGCCCTCAGTCCCCTGCTTGTGGGTAAAAGGCAGTAAAATCATCAAGTGCATTTCCTGGAGGCTGCAATGCTCATTTCTTTCTCTCACAACTGCAACAGGAAAATTCCATAGACAAGGGCTACTTCTGTCACATCACAGTGCTAAGCTTCACAGTCCCCATGTGTTTCTCTGTGCACCCTCAGGCAGATTCAGTAACATGAGGGCTGTTACATCTCACAGCTCTCACTGACTGCTAGTCACAATCCTGGATATCTTCCTCATATTCACATCCCTAGTGCTTCTCCACAAGACTCTGCTTGCTTACATCCAACCCAGGTCTGGATGCTTTCCTCCCCACCTTAGGGAATGACACCCATGGGGGACAGATGAGCTATTTAATGCCCTTCTGGCATTTCTATAAGTATTTGGAAGGTGAAAAAGTAACTAAACCCATTCTGCATAGGGGAACTGCCTGTTTCTCTCTGTAGTGTTTTCCAGCATCTCTTTAGAAAAAGAGGCAGGCTCTGGACCAGGCAAGGGGTTCCCTGCAGAGCACACATGTACACACACCCAGCCTGCACCATGCCCACAGTCCTTAACAAGGAATCAGGCTGACTTCCAGAGTATTTATAGACCTTGAAAAGGAGCCAGAACCTTCTCTCCAAGAGGATGCACAATTTAACATTGCACAAAGTCATTAAGCCTCACAACACTGACTGTACAGCCCTGATTTGGGAACAGGGCATGTGAGCAGACCATCAGACCTCATTAGATTAGCTCACATATTTGCAGGCACACTAAAATACTCCTGCAATCCTGCTGTGATCAGAAATACAAACCAAAACAACTGCTGGTAATGATACAGACATAAATGTACTCTTAAAGTTTATCATAGGCCTTTGCTGATGGCAAAGAAATCTGATGGTAAAGACATGAATTGGCATTTTGTATTGCACATCAGTTCTCTGCTTCTCCAGTTATTCATCACAGGGATGTATTTTACAGTTTCTCATTTCTATTTTATAGTTTCACTCCCTTTTGCAGGAAGCCCAGGTTTAGCCCTCTGACACATGCCATACCGCATGCAGAAGCCCTCTGCAATCAGCCCTAGCTGTTAATGTGGATGAGGTTCATGGCCTGAATTAAAATAGTTCTCTTGTACCCTTGGACTTTCTTTAGCCTGTCTGTTGGAGGAGATTAAGGCAATGCAAGAGGAAGTAAAAGTTCACAAAGGGATGATTTGTCAAGGGATTTCCACAGGTTAGCTTTTATTTAAAGCTTTCTCAATCATCTTATCTTACTGGGCTTTAAAATGGAACAGTCACCTTGGCACCTCCATCTATTCCTTCAAGTGTAGTTATAAAAATGGCTGGGGAGGCCACTTGAGTTCCCAGGACACTGAGAGCCATCTGCTGCCCTAACCAAGGTGGATAATCAGGAGGCAGCCATTGCAGTCAGGCTGAAATAAGGTCTGTGCACTACAGCCCTTCTCCTAAGAGTCACAAGCACTGGAATCCAGCAGATCCAAAAGTTTCAGCTACTCAGAAGTGGTTTTTATCAATGCTTAGGTTGTAAGATAACCTTAAAACAAGAATTAAGTATAACAGGCAATATCTACTTAGCTCTGACATGTAGATGAGTTACAAGCTCCAAACCCTGACTTCCATTAAGCCCCCTCTCAGCCTCCTGTGCAGCAAAAGCTCTCAGTGCCCAGTTATTTGCACTGTTTCCCAACTCCATTCTCACACACTTTTCTACAGGGTCTGAAATTCCTGGATGAAGACTATTACTTCAGTTCCAAGGAGCATTACTGCTGGTTAGGTTAGTTAGGTCAATGCTCTGGGAGAGTTTCACTGAAATCATTGGAGCTCTAACCAGAGGAGAACCTGACCTGAAATCTTCATCCAGCCACACCAATTGCAGGCCCTCTACTGCATCCTAAAGCCTAGGAGGACCTTTGTGACCAACTGACAAAAAGCAATGCCAAAATGTGCCAGCACAAGAAGGCTCACCGGGAGCTGCTTCTGTGCAGACCACATTAGCACTATAACAGATGCTATTTGTTCTTTTCCCCTAACATCTCTACTGCAGTCTCAGCAAACTACATTTCATCCCTCCCCACCACTGCTTTAACAAAAACAAGTTCTTTTAATTAAAAAGTGGATATAAAGCCTGAAACCCCAAGTGATGCATAGACAGATAGACACATTGACTGAAGGCTCCTCGGCTGTTTCGGTGCAACGCCGGTTTCTAACTCTATAGTAAAGATCTGTCTCCCGAGTGGCAAGCAGTGAAATGTATTTGATGTCTGTAGTTACCTGCTGCTCAGATTCAAGTCATTCCAAATCATTCCTGGGACCACACTATAGAGATCTTTCTTTGCCACAAGGGGGTATAGGCATCCCACCTCCATGCATTTACAGTTTGTAACTGTAGCTGTCTTGTAATGCTCTACATACAGGTTTGAAAGCACATTATTGACAGCATATAGCTTAAACTGAGTGAGAAACTACTTCTCAACCTGTTTTTCAACCTCATAATTCAGCAGTGTCCAAATTAATTTGATGATAATCTCATGCATCAATAAATTCAACTCACAGGTGGCTGCCAGAACCTAAGATTTGGAAAACTGTGTGCATTCCCCTTCAGGGAACAGGCACGGGCAGAAGCAAAGGCTTGATTGCAGCCTGTGTATTTTTAGACACGTTAATTAAATCTGCCACATCATTTTAGATAGATGGCCCTGCAACTTTAATCCCAAGGTGCTGCCTTTCAGAGGGATTCCTGCGGGAGTCAATTATATTGTGTTTGCATAGTGTTAACAGGTGGTACCTGCAACTCTAAACTCAGGGCATGGAAATGAGAATCCAAAGAGTAAATTCAGTTCAATTCACTAAAACAAATGTAGTTGCAAGCAGATACCCAAAAGCCCTCCTGGGATAAATTACCTTTCTTGAACTCCTCAAAAATACAGTTTGCTCATCTATCCAGCTGCTGGTCAAGCCTGGCTCTTTGCTCAAAGAAATCTGGGATTAGTTTCCCTTTTTCTCCCCAAACATCACTTTCTTACCTAGCACTGGTCTGCCAACACCCAAATCTTTCCTCTCAGGCATGGGCAACTGATGAAATATCTCTTACAGCAAAACCTCATGAGGCTGAGGAGAAATTAAAATAGAGGGGGATGTCCCAGGCAGGACATTTTACACACCACTGAAGCTCTGAATCCGCTAAGCTAGAACACTGGCATGGCAACCAAGAGGAAGCATTTGTGCACTGGTTGGGATTTTTGGAGCACCCAGTGGAGTCAGAGCATACTCACTAATGAGTTATAAATCCCTTCATTTCAGAGGCCCTGTGACAGTGATGAAGTTTCATTGCTAACCAATACGACAAATGATTATTAGGAGGTGTCCACAAGAGTCATTAGGACTGATTAGGATTGTTAAGATCATGGTGGGTTGGGTTCAAGTCATTTCAAAGTACCTTGACATGATTTCTGCTGCTGGTTGACACATTTTAGGCTGACTTGATTTGACAATGATTATCCCACAGTGTTCTCCTTTGATGCTGAGGGGATTTCCTTTCTTGCCTAAATTTCTCACCTATTTCCTATGTTAAACCTTGCCAAGCCCATTAAGCCAAAGAAAGTCCTCTTTACTCTCTGCACATACAGCAGCAGTTACCTAGTATAAGAATGAGCCTATATAAGGGTTGTTTCTAAACTGTGATGGGGTAAGATTGGTCCCTTGTTTTCCTCTAGTCTGCAATTTCTATACTGAATGAACACATTGCTTTTTCTGACCCTCTCTTTGTTGGTTACTGCACTTGTGGTTTCTTCTCTGATCAGCCTGTGAGGGCTCTGTCCAAGCTTTTAAACATTATTATGAGCCTTGATTTATAAGGTGTGCATGTTCCAAGACCAAAGGTCTTCTTCAGTATTTCTAATCTCTGCTAAAAGCAATGTGTTTTCATCCAAATTCACTGCCAAACAAGTTTGCTTGGCTGTAAAAGTTTGACTTCAGCCAAAGAACTTTTTCTATGTAGATGGCAGAAAGGTTTGGTATAAAACCAGGCATAAGTTAATAGTCCAGTTATATCTCTCCAAATCTTACTGATCTGGAAGACCTGGCAAGCAGGATGGGGCTGTTCTCTGATACGGGAATTGTCGAAACAGGCCAGGAAATGAGCAGGAAAAGACGAATGAGGTTACAGAATCTGTCCCTTGGAGGAAGGGCAATATTCCCATTCACCACTGTACAGCTTTCAATGCACAGAAGTTCAGTCTAGCATTACTACAAGTGACTCAGACAGTGAGGCACTGACCACATCCTTTGGGACAACATTCCTGTATCCCGTGAGGAGTTCAGTCTACATTCAGCTTTCTCCTAATTACATCCTTTTATCTTTGCTTTTTCTATGCTGTTTATGTCACTATAAGTAAAGCTGCCCTCCTCTTGCTGGAACAAGATACACAATAAACCTTGTGCATTTCCTTCTCAATCCTAAAATAAACCTCCTCAGAAGATTGTTCATTTAATTCATTTTTTGCAGTATAACATACTTCCTCAAGAGGATGGCCTTGTCATATTTTCAGCATAGCTACATATGAGAAGGACCATTGTCCTTACAGAGCCTCAGCTTTCAAACAACAAATCAGAGACTCGACCACGCTGTCCGGCAACTTAGAAAGAAAACAGCCCACATGAAATCAGTGGGGTTTTCATCACTGCTTTCAATGGCATTTTTCAAATGGGCATTTTATTAAATGGATTTTCTGTGATTCTCCAGCCTTTGTAGTGACCTGGATTTGGAGCACATGGACAGAGTTGAGTTGATCCCCATGAAAAACAAAAGCATAAACACCATCTGCAATTTGAAGAGAAAAAAAACAGTTCCCTGAACACTGTGGTAGGATAGGGGTTGTGCATGACCGTAGGGAATATCCCTTTCTGACATCAGGTAAGATGCGCTTCCCTCTCACTTTGTACCTAAGTACACGGCATCTGCTCAGTTTCTTCTGTGGGAGATGCCTTTTGGTTCCTCAGGGTTCTTCCTCCACACAGGTCCACTGAAGACCACTTTTATGGATTTTGCATCACTTTCCTCATCCAGGCCCTACACAGTTTCTACATTGCTTGCCCACTACCATGAAAAGCAAAGTGACAGAATATAGGTGACAGCATCACTGACTTACAGACACATCTTCCTCTCCACAACTCTCTTTCATCTGCCCAGAGGTTCTTTAGCATATCAGACCTATCAGAAAGCTGCCCAGGGGCCCTATCTGCAAATCATCTGGGCTGATTGGTAAATGGTGTCCAACGACCCTTTCAGACCCAGAATCCAAATACCCCCCAAGACTGCATCAGAAAGAGATTTGGAGCACAGGCAGCATTATCTTATCAGCTCTACTGCAATTCTACCAACCTCCCCTCCTTAGGATTTCTTTTACTAAAACTTCCTCCACACTTAGATCTCAGTTCTGCATCATTTTTCTTGCATATCAAAGGGTAAGTTAAAAGCTTCATCAAGCAGGAAGGCAGATGCATACATGCAAACACAAACCACAAACAGCAAGTCCTCTGTACTTCATTGACTTCGGGATCTGAGGGGCATGAAAATGCAGAATGAGACCAGGGGAGCAAAGTGCCCAGCCAAATTACATCTGTCTTCGCATTAAGATTCCCACAGAGGTACTTGAAAACTCCCGGGAAAATGCCATCCCAACATAATTCATTCTTTAAAAGAACGAGAATGGAACCAAAAGACTTATTTCACCCATAGTATGACTTCAGGCCAGTTCCTGGCTCACATTTATTGTCAACACTTTACAGTGAGGCCCAAACCACTGAGATTCATTCCACAGAATCTGGAGTTGTATTCCTATTCCTGTTTCAGGCAGCTGCTGAAGCTGGGGCTCAGGTTTGATTCATTAGAGATAGAAGACTTGGGGTGAGCAGGCTTAGACTTCAATGACTGAGCCACTTGTCTATCCTGTACCTTCATAAACGCAAGGATATAATCTGAAAGATGCTCCCTTTGACTTGCTTTCTCTGTCTCCAGTGGAAGGGCACACACATTATTAACAGATGGAGCTTATTTAATTTAATAAAGGCTGATTTTAATCAGACTTAGAGTCCATAGCAATTAATAATTAAGTCCTCAGTTTCTGCAGAGGTCATCAGTCGCTTGTGTCCCAGACAGCTGGGAGAGATGTGATGGGGTGCAGGTTGGTGACAGCCAATCCACACTGGCCTATATGCTGGGATCAGGGAACAGCAACACACTCCCTGCATGCTGTTTGAGGAGAGCAAGCTCCAGTAACCATCAATCCAGTGAAAAGTACTGCCCTCACCCAAAACCACTCTGCATCAGGATGCAGCTTTTTCCTGAGCATGTTAAAAAGCTGCTCACAAACCTGGCAACCCACACAGGAAAGTAATGCAGAGAGATTCTGGTGTGAAAATGCAATTTTTCAAGTACATATAAGCTTTAACTATTTATACATTTATACCTGGCACTCTCCACGCAGACGGATGCTTGCAAACCTGCTAGCTGTGCCTGCTTCACCGATGTGCCACCAACAGACAACCCAGCTCAAGGCAGAATCTGATATGGTCACCAAGCAAAGAAAGCAGAAGAGCCACAATTCTGCAACTGAAAAACCACAGCCTTCTTTGGGGAACTGCCAAAAAAAGAAACCTAAGCTACAGCTGTTTTCAGGAGCTGAGCAACTCAAAGCCTCAGGTCATTTCTGAGATGACTTAGCAGGAGTACCTAGCATGCAAAGTGACCTGCCTAAATCACACCAGCAGTTATTATCCTGCCTATTCCCCTGGCACTCACTCTTCTCAGCTCTGGATAACTTTCCTTCCCAATAATTCCACTGTTACAGTCAGTGAAAAAGCTCACCAATATTCAAGACCAAGAAGGCAGCTTTTGAAATAACAAATGAAATTACTGTCCCAAAGAGAATATCAACAAAAACAACAGTGAGAACTTAAATACTACAAATTTGCTCCCTGTTTTCCCACTACATTAATAATGTTAGGATTAATGTCCACAAATCTGTGTATTTCAAATGCCTGTGAACAAGAGGGATTGTGAAGCTGACCAGTTCCTTTGCCAAAGTCTTTAATTTCTGCATTATGCTTCCAACAGCTGATGAAAAATGTAATAGAAAGCTCTAGATGGTAAACTGAATTCTACTTTTTTTTCCTGCATTCGGCACAATTCAAAGCATAAAAACAAAGCACAAGGTGGCATTTTCCCCTTTTGTAAAGGTAAACTTATTTTCCCCTAAAACAACAGCAAAAGAAACCCTTTTATTCCTGCTGCCTTGCTCCCCTTCTGGGAAGGAGAGGTGCTGCTGTCCCATTAAACAGCATGTCCACCTGCTCAGATAAGGCAGGCTTGCCTCTTGAATTTGCATGTGAAAATTACCCTGCTTCAGCTCTGGAAATTACGCTTGTAGGTGTAAAGAGAGTGGCTTTTCTGCTTTGAAGTTTGCAAGGCAGCAACGATGAAGGCAGGAATTAACTCAATACCGATTACCAGCTCTTGGTCTCCTACACATCAGACTTTAGAACACAGAACAGAAACACACCGAACAGCCAGGTTACGCTTCTTTTCGTGATCCAAAGCCCTCAAAGAGAGGAGACGAAAGCTGTATTTGTTCCTGGAGCCCAGCCTTTCCTCTGAGCTCTCTGTTACTGACTCAGGCTTGTGTTGGAAAAATACATCTTCAGAGAAGTGCCAACATCAAACACAAAAGAGATTTTACAGGTACATGCATTGAGGCCTCTCTGTGAAGTGCTATTTCCCAATGAAAGCATGACCAGGGGAATGCACTGGAATATTTTAATACTAAGAGGGGCACTCTGGTTCTTCTCTGGGCTGCTATCAAATATGGGTTAACCTTTTTCTTTTCTTTTTGCTAATGGCCCCTTAATTATCATCAGAAAGTTCTAACTTGGATCCTCCACCAGGAAACTGGTTAAGTATACACTTAACTCCATCTCCATTTAAGCAAGCAAACAAACACAGCTCCTGGCTTCACATACTGCAAGCATTTCCCATACTGAAATAGCTAGTTATGTGCTTCTTCAAAGAGGGGATGCAATGTCAAAACCAATCCTGAAATCCCCCATCTCTGGAGCAAAAGTATCAGTTAACAAATGCATAACAGCTCTGGCCAGGAGAGAGGAGAGGGAAGCACATCCCAAGGCTGCTGGTTAGACACACTCTCATGGTGGACAACTATAACATGGAGATTGAGTTCATGCAGACCTTGCTGGTCCCCCAGCCTAATCCACACTCTTCTACAGGGGTAAGAAACTTAATATAGAGAGTCCTTGCCAGGATGTGTCTTGCTCTCTGAAGATGCTGTCCTAATTTCTTGAGGACATCTGCATTGCCCTGTAATGGGTATTAGTCTTCCTGGTGCTCTCTGGACTTGATAAATGCCACTCAAATGAAGACCACCTAGAAAATAGGTGGGAAAGGCTTGGGTCCACTCTAACATTTTTTTCCCCCATTTCCTGAATGCTCAATGCACTTTTCAGATGTGGCTCACACAGTTATGTCTCAGTCAGAATCAAAAATACACCCATACAGAATGAAAATTACATTATCCCTTGATAATTTTAATAATGATCCCTGAAAGACAACTTACTGGATCAGTGCCTCTGTATCCATCTCAGTTTATGAAATTAAAACCTTTGCAAGATTTAAGAACTAGAGAAAGAAGAGGTTTTGGGGGAAAGAGATACCTCCAGCCTATAATTTTGCTCTTTTCCTTTTGATAATTTCCTCAAGCTAAAGAGGAAGAATATAAAGGAGCTAATTTTGTAGCTTGAAGAGTATGCTTGGGAGTTCAGTCCCATCAATAAGCAGTGAATTTCCTGACAGTAAGTATCATGTAAGTTTTGAAACACATAGTGATTAGAGTCAGATAAGCCAGTCAAATGTGAAATGTGCTGAAACACTGCCCAAAATCCGGAATAAACTCCCATAAACTGACTGCTTGCTGTCTTCCACCTTTCTCAGTGTTTGCTCTCACCCATCCCAGTGCTCTCTGTGAATGTTGTCACTGAATATCATCCCCTGAAGATTAGGCAGCCTCTCGCTGGCAGCCCACCTTTCTTCATGGCCATAATTTGCCTATTTGTTCTTGTGCTTACCTTTGATGTACTCCTGACAGCAACTGGAGTTAGGCCCAAATGTTGATGGGCTGAATGATAGGAGCTCTTTTGATCTTCCCATGCAGGCTTAGCAATTCCTGCCAGATAAGGACGCTGAAGGTCGCACCAGGATGGATGTGAGGTACCTCACCCTGTGCCTCAGCCAGATGTGTGGCTGTATTACACAGCTACACAGGCAGGATATTCAGGTCATGGTTTTGTGGAGACTTACAACTACAGCAGCAAAAGACCCCTCTTAGTCCTGGCTCTGTTATCTAAGTTAGTGACCATCCATCACCAGCAATCTTTGATCAGTGTGGAAAGAGGAGGTTAAACTGAACCAAGGGCTGATAACTGAGGACTGTAGTAAATTCACAAAGAACCTAAATACTCAGGCTGAGCATCCAGCTTAAAATCCACACTGACACCTACTGAAATTCTGACAGCAGGCAGCCTCTTCCCTTCGCTCTGCAGAATGGCATGTGTTCAGAGAGCTCTCAAGGCCAAAATTCACTTCTTCAGATTGGCTAATTTGAGTTGGCCCATTAAGTATTCCTGAAACAGTCTTAGATAGTCAATTGTAATCTAGAAATGGTCTGTAGATGGGGCTCCAGCAGGAATCCTTGAAATAAACTGCAGTAAAAAGAGAAAATGATAGGCCATAATAGAATCACTCCATTCAACATAATAGAAAATAAAGCATAATCAGTGATTTGAAGAGCAACACACTGTACTAAGCACTACGCATTACTCATTCTCTTCAAATGATCAAAATTGCCAGGTTTTTCTCATGTCTAGAGACCAAGCAACCCCATAAAGAAACTGCTGAATATCAAGAGGAAGATTTTTCTCTACCAAGAAAAACCCTTTGGCAGCATTAAAGTCTTGCAGTGCGCATCTTAAAGGCTGCAGACAATATTCAAAGGAATCATTTTAGATTTGACAATTGCCATGAGTGAGTCCCATTACACCTCTTAGCCAGCATCTGGACCTCACCAAAGGCTCATTTCTAGAATATAAGAGCATGAGGAACATTAGGTTCAAAGTAAGAGTAAATCTACCTGATGCATTGTTAAACTTGTCAGGCCTTTGTGATAAATTAGCAGTATCTAACCTAGAGCATGAGTTGCATTGTCAGAGAACAGCATTTGTTGCACAGTATGGTCTCGCTGCTTCGAGCACGGCGCACACATAAATCTTGTTAGGGAACTAAGCATAACTAATGCTTTCTGTAAGCAGTTGGGTGTATGATTTGAGTATTTAGGAACTCAACCTTCTGAAACAAACTGGCTTTCACACATAGCAGTGGCTACTTAGTCAAGCCAGGAGTCACCGAACAGCCTTGTGATGTCCATTTTGAAGCAGATTTCCCCTTATGTCACAATGTGACCTCATGTAAGGAAATACAAAGAGGTCTCATTATTCCTACATGCTTCACGCTCCAAGCTCTGGAGGTTTACAATTACTGTGCAGAACAGTGAGACCCTGATGCATTCACCTGGGAGAAAGCACACAGAGGTCTGGTGCTGCCAAGAAGCTATTTACAACTGGGTGTAAAACAGGCAGCAATGCCATCTTCCCCCTGACAAATTGCCCCCTACTCCTATGAGCAAATCGAACACCTAATGGAGGGAGCACCCCAGAGCAACTGGCTCCCCTCAGTCCTGAGCAAGAGCCTATCCTAGCATGAAAGTCACTGTGTATGAGCTAGCCTTTGGCATTCCTGTACCATAAGGAACTGGAAGCAATGAGCAACAGGGGATATAAGAACATCTACGGGACCTCTGCTATTAGCCATGAAAATCTGCAGGATGTGCTGTCAGAGCTAACTTTATGCCTGATTTTCCCACTTCATGGATGCCTTCAGGAGCTTAAGCCATCAGCACAGCTCCATGGTTTCTTCCTAGTACAATAAATATTTCTGCAGCACATGTGAAAACTTGCACTGGAGACACTTTGCTGTGTTATGAGAGAAAAGCTTGAAGGGTTTAAAAGGCAGTTCTTCCTGCCAAAACTGAGGAGAACGGACTTGCAAGCCAAATATGTATTTCTAGCAGAGCTTTGGTAGAAGTGGCAACAAAGACAAAGAGCTATTGATGTGCTAGGAAACACCTGAGGATGGTCACGTAGGACTTTGGCCTTCTCTCCCTGAAAAGGTGGCCGGATGAATGGCCCAGCTGAAGTGCAGCTGCAAGGGCTGTCAAGCATTGGATCAGGTTGTCCAGGGAAACAGTGGAGTCACCATCCCTGGAGGTATTTAAAACACATGTAGATGTGGTACATAGAGACATGGTTTAGTGGGGTTTGGCAGTGCTGGGTTAACATTTGGACTCAATGATCTTAAAGGTCATTTCCAACCTGAACAATTCTATTCTATTTGATGTTTGCTACCAACCTCTGAATGTTCATCTGTCTTTTAATCAGACATGCATGGCTCATCTAATGCACTGCAAAGCAGTCCATCTTTGTCTATGTCACCTGTATGAATAACCTCCAAAATCTGAGCATCTCACAATCTTTAATGCATGAATCTTCATAACACTCCTGTAAGGTATGGAAACGATGTTTTACTAACAAGAAAACAAAGCCCAGAGATGATCTGTGCCAGATTTCCATCAAAATCAAAGTTTACCTATGAAGACCTGCCAAGGACCAGGGAGAAGACTTACAAAGTGAAATTCCGTTAATTCCCTCCGCTAGTTCCCAAACAAGGGACTATTCCTGCTCCCATCTGGAAAATGAGATGAATTCTTTTACTCTGCCAATACAAAGTTGCATTCGTTTGTTGTGAGGTCAGAAGCTGAGACCAAACCAAAGATGAAAAATCCCAAAGCTGTTCCTCTGCTGCTCTTCTGTCCCCCTCAGTACCATGATGTCCCCTGCTCTGCCTGCGCTGTGACACCTGACAGGCCCAGAACCCCCCTTTGCGATTCAGCTTGTGAAGGGGATGCTCGTGTTTTACATCAGATTGTCGAAATTAATCCCCGCTTCCTCATCCTCCTAATGCACTACACGGCTCTTCAATCGATACGCTCCTCCCAGGGAGGGAGCAGGTACATGCTCTGAGTTCCGCTTCGCTGTGTGCCATTGTGTGCTGGAACCGCAGTCTGTCACCCTCTTGTCATGTTAAGAGAATAATATAATTTAATCTTTCCAGGCAGTTTAAATGAAGCTGCTCTACCCTGAAATAGATACAAGGGTGTACAACATGCAAAAGACAGATCCTTCGATAAACATGTTACCCATGTCGCTATCACACCCCGGGATGTTAAAGATGTCCAGGGTCGTGTTCCCCCTAGCACAGAAAGCTGTCACCCCATACGAAGGGGACCAATCTACTATTTCTTTGTGCCACTTCTGGAGGTTAAACAGACTGACCTGCAGGTTTCTCTTTCAAATGCTTTTACTTTAGCAGAGGGACAACTTCCCTTCATAGGACCTCCCTCACACACAGGGGTGCCTGTGGCATCAAACAAGACTGTCCTCTCACATCATCACATAGGAGAGATTACCCCCTTCTCTCTGTATATACACATATATATATACAAGACATTTTCTACCCATACACTTCTTGCACATTACAACAGCCATTCCAAATTCTTCCCATTAGACTACTTCTACTCATTTGAAGAGATATTTTCTGCTTTCACCAGACAGCAGCTCCTCATCCTAGTCCTATAAGATCATACATTTCCTGCTTCTCCCTCACTGCTTTGCTGTGCTGGGAACTGGGAGCACAGCTTCACCATGGGGCCAAGGACACTCACAGTGTGTGGTCAATTGTACTAGAGAAACAATAGGCATAAAATATTAGTTAACAGAAATTTGGAGCACAGATACCCTTCACATACACCGATTTCTGTTGTTAGAAGCACCACCTATCCCAGAAATAGCTGGTGTGTGGCAGGACTTCCCAGTGGGGAACATCCACAGTGATATATTTGCTGCTCATCTGAGGGCTTTCTAAAGTTATCCTTCAAATATCATTAAAAACCTTTACTCCAGTTTCCTTCCACTTCGGCTTACAGACAGACAACACACTTGTCCCCTCCAGAGAAAGAAAGAGAGTTGCAATCAGTTTGAAAAACCTTACCCATTTCTGAGCTGGAGAGTGTAATCCCTCTTTAAACAAATACTTACTTTCTACTGCTCTAACATTCTCTTGGCGACAGCACTTAGGTTTGGAAACAAATTCTCCCTGCCACCTGAGAGGCATAGTTTGTGTGTTTGGTTACAGAAGGCCAACAAACGGTGGGCTTTCAATGCCAGGGAGACCCTTGGAGCAATCGGTGGCTTGTAAAAGAGTGTTTCTGCCTGGTGCTCAGTAGTTTGGGGGCTTTTATATATTTGTAAATGATTTTGTATTTGTGGTCTTGTGGGACAAATAACATTGCTGGAACCAAGCAGCATGACTAAGTATAACACAAACTTCCTTGCGAGCCTCTTCTGGCACAGCTGAAAATTCACCTCCAATGAGGCAGCTGTGACAGCCAGCACTGGGGCAGATCTGAAATGAAGGCCAGGCACAGGCTCAGCTGTAAGAGCTGAAGTATGACAGTAAATAATCTCCCCAGGGATTAAAACAGATTGCTAACTGCAGAAAGCCTCCCGAGGCAGTTTTAGGGACAACCAACCAAGGTAATTGCCCAGAGCCACGTCTGTGAAACAGCACAGCCAAGCCACATCAAGTGCTAGTCACTCAGGAGCGGTACCTGCCTTTAGCCACAGCTCAGCATCATTTCAAGCCTACAGGCAACTCAACCTAACCAAGACACATTCCTTGTTTTCTTGTAATAGAGGTTTCCTGATAATGGGCAGGACAAATTCCCCATCCTTGGTACACTGTGACCCTTGCTGGAGGAATAACATTTACACTCCTTCTCTCCTTTGTGGAGTTTATGCACTTCAAGCCCACAGCAAACCATTACAGCATTTATTCTGACATCCTGTATTTCACAACTGCCTAAAAATCACCCGTAACCTTGTATGGAGGCCAAAGTTTGTGTGTGGGAAAGCTCCTCTGCAAGAGCAGCCGCAAGTGTTATAACTCCCATTCACACTGCTGACATTTGGCAGGCTTGGAAGTGATTCATGAAGTTGGTTGTTGAGAGAAGGGTCTGCTGAAGTGGTTTTGGATCTCACTGCGTTCAAAAATGAAAAGTGACAGTAACACTGAATGAACAGCTTCACAAGTGTCTTAGGTTCTGCCCTGTAAACCCAATACCTGCAGGTGTGGAGCATGTTGAGCCATGGGACCTGCATTTCCAAATGGATGGCTGCTGTCTGCAGGGTGCAGAAATCTGTGCTCACATCTCTGCCCCGTGAAGTGTGTGACAATTGAGAGAGGAAAGGAAAGCCAAGAATGAAAGAGTAAGTGCTGCTCTGGAGCTGCCAGTCCTTCAGGGGTTGTGAGAGGCTGGAGCAAACGTTTCAGGTGCAAACAGTGCATGACGATACACAACCTTAGCGGCTGGAGCACGGCCCCATGGGGTAGTGTTACATGTCTGTGTAATACTCACGGCCATGTTCAAACATGCTTTCCCTGCTCAACCATCAGAGTCTTTACAAGCAATAGAGCAGGTACATTGCAAGAATACAGCTTATTACACAGTGGAAGGGGGCTGTAAGCCAGCACAGTGATGAAGAAATGGTTGTGCAGTCAAAGGCAAATGAGTAGCAGCAGCTCTGTGCCTCACCATCCATCAGCAGAGCTGCCACAACTGCTCAGCTGTGGCTCCTAGCCTGCTCTGCTCACACAGAACTGTTGGCTAAACCTCCATGGAAGAGGGTCTCAGAAAATACAGCAAGGGCTGGTCCAGCTCCCAACACAGAAGATGCTCCATAACTTTCTGGTATTCATTGAATTGTTCTCCACATGCCAAAGGAATTAGCACAGAACTGATGCGAAATTTTAGGCAACACACTGTTTCAGTGGAAGATGCTATTCTGCTGAATCCAAGACATTCTGTCAGAAATGCCCTGTAAATTTCTAACACATCACAGTGAGCACACGGACATGGATTCCAAGTGGGCTACTGGATGGCAATCCTGTTTTCTTAATGCTTTGTTAGCAAAGCTGGGCTTCCAGGCTCTGTGCTGGGGAGCTGAGCATCTGGAAAAGCAGGCAGTGAAGTGCCATAGTGGCACACAGGAGCTGAGAGCTCCAGATGTGACTGTGGTGAGGGAGCACAGATGTGGAGCATGCAGCACAGAGGCTGCCACAACCTGGGCATCCCTGCTGCCTTCATCCTTAGACACACCATGTGCCAGGAGTGCTGGGTGGTTTTTTGACTTAGTCCCAAAATTTCTGGGTTTGAGGCATTTCTAAACTTTCAGCTTCATTTTGTGACCAAATGAGTTTTCAGAAAGAGGAGGTTAATGCATCACCAGCAGAAATATTTCTGAGAACTTGATGTTCTTCGTGATATGTGCAAGATTTGCCTTGGATTTTGGAGCTAGCACTGGTGGTGGACTTCCCAAAGGAGAGGGAATTCTGTACTTCAGGCTCCAAAAGACTTTGTAGGTACTGAAGAAGACGTAAGGAAAGTTAATGATGGCTAAAGCCACTGAAATATTGATTCTCAGAAGGAAAAAATATTCCCATTTTTCTAGCCTCATCCTGCTGACACACATGAAGCTGTATTAATTCTCAATAAAATTAAGAGAAGAATTAGGTGTCTTTTATACGAAAAAGCCTGTAACTACAATAGATACTGACCATGAATATAAATGGGAACATATACAAAATTAGGCCAGGCAAATTAGCTGGTGCTAAAAGCCCAGATATAGCCCACACATGCCAAATGTTACTCTGGAGAAATCTTGTAATTGCTCTAAGGGTAGGCTTAAGATACTGTAAGTAAAAGCCATTCAATAAGCAAGCAGAGTATATAACAGACTGCTAGCAGGAATATCATCGTGTGGAAAATGCTTCTTTCCATCTCCATCTAGTGGGTCAAATGAGCTATTGCTTTATCCCGTGATGCTTTCATGGCACCGTGTGTGGAGATTTATCTGCATTACGCAATAAGCCTTGTGGTCCCCTAATTCTTTCCCCATGGCTTTCTGGTACTCCCCTTGCTGCATCTCTCCCTGTCCCTCTTTTCATAACAAAAGAGTGATTCTTTAAGCTTCCCCATTTTGCTTAACAGCATTCATGGCACATTAGGGCCATTTTACACTGAGATTTACAGCAGTGTCACGAATAGGGAAAATTGTTGTAAAATAACCACGGACAATGTTATAAAATAGCAATAAAATCAGCAGTAATGCACAGCTGTGTATTTATGTCTGCCACCTGTTCACTTCACTTTGGGTTCTTTTTAAGCCACCTTTAATCAGATCAACCAGTTCAGCAAAGGAATGATCTGATAATGTTTCATATGAAAGCAAAGGTCCTAATTTCACACAGCTCTCCCAGCCCTTATGCAGAGACACAAAGAGAGAGCACTCGCTGTATGCACGTGTACATGTGCACCAAAACAAAGATACATCACCCATATTGCTCATGTGTGACAGCAGTCAAATAACCATCTCTATATACCACACATGCACAAAAACATACATCCACACAGACACACACTATAAATACACATCTGATCACATGTTGTAGGCACAATTATCATCTGCTTTGCCATTCAAAGTCCTATGCCCCGTTCCCAGACTGCAATCCATAGGTCCCATGTAGACAAGGATTTTGCGGCTGTGGCCTGCAGAGAGCTGGCTGGTCATAATTCATCTATGTAAGAAGAAAAAAAAATTATGGCAACTCGATATCCAAGCCATGAATCATCAGTCAGTGACATTGGGTTCAGTGTATTCCCACCATCAGGTGATAACCAGTGGCCAAAGAGGGTTCAGCCCAGCAGCCCTTTGGTTAGGTGACAAGGGCTGAAGAAGATGTATAAACAGTTGGGCTGAAAGACATCAGCTTTGTTCTTTAGACCAGCTCCCAACCTAAACTATCCATGATAGGCTACACTTAATACTTCCACTCCAAATACGTCTCCTACTTAGTGCTGGGATCATCCTTCTTAAGCAAGTCAGAGTGGACTGAGACCAGCCACTACTTGCAGAGAGCGGATTTTGTACCATTTACAAGTTGCTTTCCACCTCTGGCAAACATTTCTACATCCAACACTCAAAATAATTGCTGTGGGATCTGTGAACAGCCTGGTGCACTTAGATATCTCAATTTGCTTTATGGATCATTTTGTGATGAACAAGGGCAGAACAGCCGCCTTGGGTAACATCCAACCAACAGTGATGAAAAGCAGCCCTGTGTGTTGTACCACCTAGGAGGAACGTGTGAAAGGGTCTGTCAAAAAACATTTGGATAAACTATCAATAACCCTTCTTGTGCAAACCCCAAAACTCTGTGGAATGGAAAGCGCATGGGCTGAGTTTTCAATGTCCTATCCTGACACAGCCAGTGCTGTCACAAACCATTAATGGCTACACTTAAAGCAGTTTTGTTTGGATGCTGCTGCTCTGTTTGTAAATGATGCTGCCTGATTAACACACATTTTTAATGTCACCTCTGAATCAGGAGGCATTTCTCATTGCACAGAGACCCAGTGGCAAAACATGAGAAGAAACTGCAAATGAAAGCAAGTGGAGAGCTGGTGCCATCTTTCACGACCCGTTAAAACCAGGTACCCACATAGTGAACACGTTGTATTAGAGCAAAGCAGAGAAAGGCATGGGAGATACAGTGCCTGAATTACAGCTCTTCTGAATTTCAGTCTTAAATCACTTCAGCACCCAACATCTTGGGTTTCCTCCTAAATATTTGGCACATTCTCATTTTTAGCAAGAAACTCAGAACTGTCCCAGTTTAGTAAAACTAAAACTCTCCAGCCAAGAGGCACAGAACATCTCTTACATAAACAAACAATAATGATATTACCACAGAGCAAAACACTGTACAAAAGAACTGCTTGAAGCCATATTAGCCCTGATTTTAGTCATCACTGAGTCACACACAGAGGGAGTGAGGCACGAGTTAGGCTCCAGGACCATTAGTAAACGCTTTCCTTTCTCTGCTCCTCAATTCACCCACCCCTGCCCTGGGCAAAATGAAACTTTCTTTAACTCCCAAGCTTCGCGGCTGAATACATTAATAATTGTAAAACACTCTTCCCTCAGTAGCTAGATGAAAAGGATACAGAAATTAAAACAATGTATACTGGATTATTATAACAGGGATGATATGAAAGCCCTTGTGGAAGTGGTTGAATGCCATAGGATAAAGTCTTTCAGTGATGACCCTAAAGCTATAATGAGCTTCTCATCTCGTACAGCTTCTCCAACTAATATAATGTGACGGTGGAAGAAAAGGAATATCAGGCTTTTGTGGACCAAAGCCTGAAGGCAAATCTTTCCTTATCTGAAGTTCTGCAGGTCAAAATGGGATCAAGATTCTTCGTCACCTGCAAGCAAATAATTACCCCAAAGGTGAAAGACAAGTAACTGAGGACCCATCCAAATTACACAGAGCTAGCACAGCACAAAGCAAAAGATTTCTAATGTGGTGATCTTTCTCGTGGTTATTTGTCACAAGTATTCCTTTATCTGATGGTTTCTGAGGGAAAAGACAAGGATCAATTCTGGCAAAGAAATCTCTACCCTGCAGTTGAATTTTCAAAGCTATGATAGATCATATGGACATTGTATAGAAATGAAAGGAAGGTCAGGAAACACATGCAGCCTAGCAGTTAGTGTTGCATTTGAGATGCATGAAGGATCAAGCAATGATAAGCTGGATACAGTGTTGAAGTTAATAGGAAAGTACACAAAGCAATAATGAAGCACATACTTCAAAAGCATGACCCCACTCCTATCCTACAAAGGCACACAAATTAAAACTGAAGTTTGCAGTAAAGCCTGTGAGAAGTGTATGTGTGCAAGAAGGGGGGGATGAAGAAATTAAAATGCACTGTTTTCTACTATTTAAATGTCACTGTTCACAAATCTGTGGGAGAAAAGAATAAATTCACCTCATTGCTTCTGACAGGGGCTTCCTTAATGCAAAAAAACTTTGATTTTTCCTGATTTTGTTTTCAAATTTAAAATTCTTATACTTCAGACATCTCTTTTTTGCACTAAATGAGCTCACCAGGGCTGGGGGTGGTTCAAGGGACATTAACAAAAATCAATGAAATTCATTTTGCCGTAGCCCTTAGTCTTTAAATACCATTCCTTAGGCAGAGAGCAAGCGACCCGACCAATTTCACACACTTCATATACACGGCTGCTGCTCTTTGGTGGTGCTACCTCTTGTGCACATTAGATCACAGATGCATAGCACTGCAGGGGTATGAATAGGGCATCAGAAGATGCCTTAACTGCCCACCAAGCACATGATAATACGGAAACTGAATGCTGAGTTACATAGCCCACTAGCACCAGCGATAAAGTACAGCTTGTGACAACGTGCTGCTCCGAGTTAGCAAATCAGGGGTTTGTGGCTGTTTTATTTGGCTGCTGCAGAGGGAGGCTTTTAAAAGCTTAGGTCAATGTCAACCATTTTTAGAAGCGACAGACATCCGCAGAGAAGAGGAGCTTCAGCTGCAGACTCAGCTCTTCAGAGGCAGGCCATGAACACACTGCTCTGGACAGACACCCAAAAGCAGAGGCAATCAAATCCAATGGCTACAGCTGGAATACTGGGCCCAGGTGTTTATTTCTCCCTGAGTCTCCCAAATTGTTCACTGACACTAGAAGATGGACTGTCCAAGAGGAGATGGGTAAATACATGCTGTCATTCCGATCATGTTCCCAATTAATGTGACATCATTCCTTATCATGGCAGGTGACACCCTGAAGGAAAGAAAGAACTAACAACTCCCACACATACCAAGGACCTGATTCACCTTTGCTTTACACCAGCTTTCTGTGCCACTGTAATCCAGTCAAAAACTGTGTGAATCAGACCTGTGGTTTTTATCAGGGATCTGGCTGGCTGGTTATTTCTAAAACAAAATAAAGCATGAATTTAGAGTTATGATCCTGCCACCATGGAAGAAAACTCAAAGGAGTTGTCTTCAGACCAGGTCTGAAAGGGACAGATTTCTCTGTGGTGCAACATCATCACACTGCTGAAGGCTATGGAGTCTGAACATGCCTAAAGGACTGCAGAGATGACTTAACTCTGTCCATCCCATATCTTAGTTCCTTCTCCACTACATTTCTGCCCACCTTATCAACAGCTACAGATTTTGTAGTTTCATCTACTGCAAAAAAGTAGCTTTGCCCCTGTTTTCCCTCTGGTAACATCTCATCACACATTGGGTTGTCTCCAAGGTCCTGCCCTGTCCTGCAGGGCTGACTATCATTTACATCCATGTCAGAAACACAAGAAATACTTGCAACTATTCTGAGGCAACAAGGAGAGAACCTGACAGATTTCAGTGAACCTGATATATCCCCATCACCAGGGTCACCATAGAGACACAGAATCCTAACACCAGTAAAACTCAAGGCAACCCACCTGTAAACAGCAAAGAAATAAAGGAAGAAGAAGGGAGAGGACCACCCATCAAAGAGGTGGAAACATATTCAACTGAGAACTGCTATGAAACACCACCACACACCTTACAATCTACCACATGCACTAGCAGCATGGGTTTGCTGTTTTCCTTCTACCTGTAACTGCAGCTCTGACTCCCAAAAATCTCTCTCCTCCTTTTTCCTTAATCAGAACCCTTAGCCACATGGAGTAAACAATGATCTTGGCTTAATTTGCAATGCTTAGCTAAGATCTGTCTGCCTGTAAGTGCTATGTCAGTGTATTTGCTGTAGGTATTAGACAGTCATCTCTGCTGCTGAGCCTGCAGCAATATTTCTACAACTTCAAAGGCCCTTACAGAAAATAATATCTTTTGCCTAATTAAATCAGAATATAATGTAACAAAGGTTTTTTTCCCCCCTTCTCTTCCTTGAGTTTCTGCTTTCATAACCTAATCAGGCATTTTACTGGGTGAAACATCTCTATTAAGTCTCATTTCTCAGCCACATGATACAAAAACAGGATGATAATTGAGGCTGCATAATTGATGTGCGCAGTGACAGAATATAGAAAAGGGCTCCATTAGCCAGGTCACATCATTAGCATACATTACGTTCAACAAGATTGCTCTCTTCACCTCCTATTTATTAATGGGTTAATCCAGTCCCATCAGCCTGAATACATCATTGTTTAGGTCCTTTCCTGTAAGATACAGTAGCCCAATTTTACATTAGGAAAGAACTGCTGCCAAGGGCAATAAAATCCAGTGTCAGCGATGCAGTGGTGCTGCTTGCAGAAGCTCTCAGTTCCCCTAAAAGCCAAGGCTGCAATAAAGTCTGCAGCACCAACATGTCCTTGGCAGCACAGGCCTAACCAGAGGGAACTCCTGCAAGGACACCTGAGCTGTTGCCAGGTAAGTCCACTCATGGACTCCTCGAATGATGCCAGCATCTAGTCTGTCCTCAATTTCCTGCCTTGGTTGCCACCTTTCTCAGTAAGAAGAGGAAGTTTATTTCCTCTCCCAGTGTCATTTGACACAGAGGTATTAGCTTTGTATAAAAAGAAATTCAAAGCTAACACGATGTTTCATTCTTACATGTGCTCTGCACCCCCCCCCCCCCCAGTGGTGCGTATACCTGGTTACTGCATTGAGTACCTCTTTGGGTGAACCTGCCTGTAGAATTTGCTATGGGGTTGAATGCAGCTGCTCATCATCCCAAAAGCACTGGAGAAATTCAAATCTGCTAGCAGTGATGCAAAGGTAAAAGCCTGCTCTTCCACAGTGCTCTGCTAGCTGCTGGAAGGAAAAGCTGAAGACAAAACAGAAAAACCTGTAGGTGATATGGGAGAGCTTTCTACTTTGGTTATATTGTGATGCTGGAGAAACTGGCCTTATAAATTTGCTATTTATTTAGGTGACTTCAGTTCACCTGTATGAATACCCATGATTAATTCACTGAGTCCGGGTGTGCAAAGGATAGATGGCATTAGTGGGATAATTCGATTGTCACAAGCAAAAAATGAAACCTGCCTGCCACTTTCCTCCTTGTCTGATGCTCAGTACACCTGGTTACAAAGTCCCTTGACAATTCAGAGTCAAATCCTGGCCAAGTGAAATGTTCATTCCTGGGTTATCATCCGAAATAATGTGTGCATGATGTCCCAAACTGCTGCTATTACTACACCTTTTTCAGTTTATTAACACATGGAGAGATCAGCTGAGCTCAGAGCTCCCTTGTGCCAGACATGATACAGGTAGCCAGATAAAGGATGGAAGCAAGCAAGCACTTTTATTCGTATTTTACATCTAGGTTCAGAAAAACCCCTACCTGCCTTGTTTAATCACGCAGAAAATCTATACAAGAAAGGAAGTAAAGAGAGGTATTTTTGATTGTAGCCATGCTCTTTACCTGTGCTAATTAACCTGCCCCAAGGCAATCATTACCCACTTCCTTTCCCGGCCTAACCTGCTACCCTCCACCAGGAACAGAACAGAACCAGCAAGGCCAATATCTCAGCTTGTGCATGATTCCCTTCTTGTTCCTTCAGGAACAAAACAGTCTTTATAAATTGATTTCTTCTTATTCTGGGAACGTCCAGAACAAGCTATTGCATTGCTTGTCTGAGTGACATCTCTACAATACAGACACTACCAAGACCACACAGTTAATCATCGGTGCCAAGTGCACTTCTGCCTAACACTGCAGCCTTCTCGACTTAGCTACTTGAGCAGAGTAGACGCACAAACCATTCTCATTTTCATATCTCATTCAGAAAATGTCACAGAAAGACTCCTGGGCTCGAAGCTGGTGATGCATTGATATATTTACTAGCATATCATCATCAGTACCGTGGCTGAGACATGAACATAATCAATCTGCTGTGTTGGATGTCTCAGACATGTTAGAATTATGTTAATAAGACAGCAGGTTGTCAGCTTCTCTAGTGAAGTACCAGAGTATTTTTTTTCACACCTAATAGTAGCAACTCAGAGTTCAGAAGCTCTGGAATAAAATAAATGCTTGTATCTCTTAACTAGCCTTTCCATCATTCTCTGTTCTCTTCTTCGAGTTGGTATGGGATACAGCACAAAATAATTACTCTATAGATAAAAGAGAGCTCATATCCAAAGCCAAATAAATCTTCACTGAAAGTATTTTCCCTGTGAAAACTCATGATGATCAGACCTGAAATTGCAGTCAGCATGTAAAGGCACTGCAGGATTTCACTCTTCACCCTTCCTGTCTTGACTCAGATCCCTGCCTAGGCCAGCTATTGACAAGGAAATTGCCCCAGGGCTACCCAGCACCATCCACCTCCGAATGTCTCCAGCACTGCACTGACTGAGCACTCCATCAACACTCAAACTACAGCCCCTGCTCTTGTTTAAGACAAGGATTACTCAGCAAATTGTGGCTTTTTTCATGGCAGGTGGCCCAGGAGCTGACTGTTCAAAAATTCAGAATCTGGAGATTTGGCTGACCTAGAAGGGGCAGACTGGGGTGCTGACTGCAGTCCTGACTAATACCCACATCACTGACAGAGCTGTAGGCAGCAGAAAATAAGGGAGGCTAGATGGAAAGCTTCATCTGCTTTCCCCCCTCCTTTGAAAGGAGTAAGCAACCAAGCCTATATATTTGCCCATGTGTGCAAGACCCCATGTACTCACATCCTGGAGATGGCTATAAAGAGTTGGGATTTCTTACACCCACACTAAGTCAGGTTTTAGTCCTGAGGAGAGAGGATTTAATCTCTGGTAAGGTCAGCACAGCT
This sequence comes from Melopsittacus undulatus, assembly GCF_012275295.1. Lineage (NCBI taxonomy): Eukaryota > Metazoa > Chordata > Aves > Psittaciformes > Psittaculidae > Melopsittacus > Melopsittacus undulatus. The sequence goes on along the minus strand of NC_047535.1, from coordinate 4,289,020 downwards.
TACCCAGACAAAAGAGAGAGAAAGGAAAGGGCTCTTTTAATTGCATTAATTATGATACATTCTCTTTTGTTTCTGATGACTGTTGCGTTTTAGGATCCAGGAATGGTATCACTGAATTTTAATCAGAGATCTGAACAAGCTACTGAAATATGATTAGTTTTTCTATCTGACACTGTGATTATTGCTTAGGAGACATCTGCTGTTGCATAAAATCAAATCTTCCTTTCCTGTCTTCCATTGTGTCAACACGGGAGCTTTTCTCTTTTTTTTTTTGAAGTAGGTGGAGACAATCTCAAGAAACACCCAGCAATGAAGCACAGCTCAGCCTTTAGCTCTGAGTATTCTCCAAGAACACTTGGATGGACCCCTCCAGTGACTTATGCCCTTTGCAAGGCCTCAAGGCTGACAGATTGTCTGCTTGACAGTGGGGAAGAAAGCTTTATACAATCCAAAACTGGTTTGGGTTGGAAGGGACCTTAAACTCATCCAGTTCCAACCCCCTGCCACGGGCAAGGACACCTTCCACTGGAGCAGTTTGCTCCAAGCCCCTGTGTCCAACCTGGCCTTGAACACTGCCATGGATGGGGCAGCCACAGCTTCTCTGAGCACCCTGTGCCAGTGCCTCAGCACCCTCACAGGGAAGAATTTTTTCCTGCTCTCTGTATAAACAGTAATAAATATTTGTATAAAGAAATTCCCTTATCACTGTGTGTCCATTTGCATGCACACGATGTGGCCCTTACCTCTATGGCAGTGGGGCTGCCAAGTCTTCCTATCTCATGGCTCAACTCCTTGTCCTTGTGACACCTGGTCACAGGAATCGCTTGAACAGCTACAGCTGGGTCTCTGTTCCTGCTAGCTTGTGCTGCTGAACCGCTCCTTCAAAACACAATATGTCCCTCTCATCTATGCAGGTGAAAAGGCCCTTTTCAAGATGACTGCATCAGAGGGCAGATGGTGGCTTTAGGCTACGTGTTAAAAGACTGATCTTGCGAGGTGCTGATCTCAACCAGGATGAGGGCAGCACTCAGCACCTTGCAAAGACGGGATATCGAAATTAAAGGTAGCAGCGGAGATGGAGAGAAGAAGAAAAGGGAATAAAAAACCCAAGAAAGAATTAAAGAAAGAAAAAAAATAGTCGTATTTTTCACATCTGACCTCAAAGCTGCTGGGACTGCTGGGAGGGATTTTTCCCACTCAGGTTAGTCTGCTCTAAAAGGCTGTGGGCATCAAAGAAAAAACATTATAAAATAGCTGTCTTCTACTCGCCTGCATTGTGCCTGTAATAGGTCTCCCACTTACACTGTTATTTTTTCCCCCCTCATCTCTCCACAGAACAGAGGATGGCTGCTCACAAGGCTCATTAATATGCATAAAGTGCAGTATAATTAGTTGCCACAGGTAACCCTTCTATAACTGTGCGAATTGAGCTAATGTGCAAATATATGAAGCACTGCAAGTAGGACGGTGTAAGTAAAAGTCCCCCATTTCATAAAAGGAAATATTTGAATAATATGCAAATGCACTGGATGTTATTAACAGGATGTCAAGGTTTGACAGTCCATGTTATTGTGGAAATAAATGAGTTTTGACACAAATAACTTAGATATGCATTGATTTTTGAGCAAATGTTGTAATGAGATGTTATGTATTGTAGTGCAGGTTTATACAGATTTTTGATGCCTATTAGGGGAAAACATAACAGTGGATCAATTATTAATGTATTCATTAATATGCTCCAATGTGTAACAATAATTATTTTCTTTCATTTCTTTCTCTCTCTCTCCCCCCCCCTTCAAAATGCAGTTCCTCTTGCATTTTTTATATACCTGCTTGAAAGTACACAGAGCACAGTCAATACAGCATTGCAATCACAGGCATTGGGAAAGATGAAATTGTTCCAAAAAGAGACTGTACCTAAGAATCACTGAAAAACACTACATGAATGCTCCTTATACTCTGAATTTCTTCATTATAACTCCCCAGAGGAGGCATTAGCTTTCAAGGAACCCAGTCTAAATACAGAAGCCCATCATCAGGTCAACACTCCCTAATGCTGGTCAGTGAGCTTATGTGAATTTCCATTGTGCTGGCATTTGCTCCTGAGAGGCAGAGGGAAGATGCATCCAGAAAGCATTCAATGCCTAAGGACAAACATCTGCTGAATAGCTTGCTGGCCAAGCTCACCAACAGGGGAATCTGCAGCTGATCCGTGCTGCTGAACCTGCCAGATGTCCCTGTTTTGTGCCATCTTGTCCTGATTTCTAAAAGGATTGTCACAGAGTCCCAGTAGGTGTTTTGGAGTCCTGCATGGAAGGGCTGTCAGAGCCCTGCTCGCTCTACCGACTGCCACATTTCAGAGTGCTCCTTAGGGCATTAGTGCATGGAGGGGGACAGGCACGTCAGCACGGGCAGCCCAGCAGCAGGAAATCCTCAGCAGTACAGATTTAGCTTGACTCCTTTTGGCTTTCCTGCCATGCTATTTCTGTAACACTGGACTTGCACAGTCATTTGCCCTGGCACAAAGATGATGCAGTAGGTATGAAATATTCCTGTGCTACGATGACTACAGGAAGGTGTCCCAAAAGGCCAATTAATTTTTAAGGATGAAGATAAGTGTCTGGACCCTCATTTCATGAAGATATTAATTTCTCTGACACTTGGTAAAAGCTCATCTGTGCAGTCAGACAGTCATCATCTGTAACCAAGTAGATCTTACCAATGTTTAGGACCCCCTCTAAATTTCTCAGGTTAAGACACCTTAAAAGGTCGCACCATAACAGGATCAGACACGAGTGAAACAGTATTTCTGGACAAACTGTTTCCCAGTCATTTCATAACCAGTAACAAAGCAGCAGTTGTTCTGGAAGGTGGCCAATAGGATGACAATCTGCCAATCTGATGACAGTTGTTTCAAGAGACATTGGATTAGTTGGGGGGTGGTTAAGAGAGGTTCATCAGGAGCTTGACATTCATTATGCTTTCTCAGACTCTAATCCCAGAGAGAAGTTACCCTTGGAATACCAAAAGTTTCTCTCTGATACTACAAGATGTCTATTTAGTCTTGCAATATGGACCAGCATGACTAAGCTTAATCGTTTTGAAACAATGACATAAGTAAATGCTGGAGGCAAGGAGGCAAAACAGCCACAGAGAACTAACCTAAGCCTGGATATGCCAAGTCCTGCAAGTGGAAAAGGAAATCCAATACCAGACTGAAAATTGTGACTGGAATAACACATCTAGAAGAACTAAGCAGCACATCTGCTAATAGTGTGCATGCCATGAAAGCCGGGGTAGTTAGAGACTCACTGCTTAAAACACTCATTTCATACAGCCAATTAGCATACTACCTAAACCATTATCTAGCATTACTGTGGGTATCACAGTGCACAATGAAGAGGCTCATGTAATTATAACATGATCCAGGTGACCTTTTGTAGCACAGGTAACACACTGCACCTTTTACGCTGATACTGGCCGACGGACCTGAAACAACCCTGAACTGTTAAGCTACAGGCAAGATTTCAAAAGGGTTTCCAGCCTTCAAGCATCCAAAATAATAAGTCACTTGAGGTCCTGTGTTTTCGAGAACAGGTACTGATTTTCAGGGGCAGATGAGATGCCTGAACGTTCGAGGCTCTTGCTTTGGAGATAATAACTCTCCAATGGATTTCACTCACAGACAGTCATCATCACTGAGTAAGTGAATCTGAAAGCAGCATGAGTGTATAATTGACTGCACACCAGGGTCTGTAGCTCAGCACGGTGATGTAACCAAAGAACAGTGAATAGCTTCAACTGCCAAGAGAAGGAAATATTTTCCTTAGCCCATAAAACACAGTCCCCCCAAGCTGCAGGCTTTAAAACTCAAAGCCAAGTTTTCACACGACTTCTAAAGGTAACAAACTCCTACAAATCATTCCCCTTTTCACTTAGATATTTACAAAATTCCAATAGCACTTTCATCCACAGGTGAAAAATAAAGCCATCCATTCCTACCACTGCCACTAAGTTTATAGGCATAGCTTCTAGTGCTACAAAATGTGTCCTGTGTTCATCATTTGCATTTATTCATAAAACTGTTTTCTCCCATCACTGGGTAGCACCACATGTTGCAGATTTGTGTAATGCGGCAGAAGAGAGTAACTGGGATTCCTCCTAGAAAACCTAAAGAAATAATTTCATGTTGGTTATTTCCAAGCCAATAATAACACTGCACAAAAATACAGCGCTTTCCCTGCAGCTACATTATGAAGTCTGGAAAAGATCATCTCCCAGGGAATGGACTGACAGCTCAAAATTAACACAGGCAACAGAAAATAGTAACAGAAACAGAAAATAGTAACTCAATAATAACTCCTACTTATTAGTTTGCACTTTTTGGAAAGAGATTTTCCATTATTTTCTAAAAGAAGGGGAAAATCTTGCCTGCTCCTTACAGGTTTCTTTAATAGGAAACCAAAGTGAGGAGAGATGAACTGAACTGCCAGTGCTTATCCACCTGCAAAACAGGGACCAGATAAAAGTGTTGTGGTCATCTCTAAAGAGAGCAGTGAGCAATGCTGCACCAGGCTGCAGGGCTCTGGTCCCCACTCATCCAGTCAGGGCACCTGCCCAGGATATGTTCCAGCTTTTAATTCATGCACCCACATTTCTTTTGTTCAGTAGAAAGCAAAGTGCAGGTAGGGACAGAAGACCTGAGGAGCGATGCACAGCTGGGTTTTGCCCCCATATGCAGCCTGGAAGCACCGAGCACCATCTCTACAGCCTGGATGATACCTCTCAGCTGCTTCTCCATGCAGCTCACCAGCCAACAATATATCCCTAAAGCTGCCTTGTCTGATTAGAAGAGACTTCTGACTCACTGTTTGCTTTACCTGAGGCATCTCTCTTCCTACTTGTCATAGTGACATGAAAATGTAGGCTGTTTCCAGTCAGTGATATCATCACTATTACAGCTCCATCACATAAAGAAATAATGTTCCTTCATCCTAGCAAGAGCTGGTCTGTAGAAAGCCACATAATTTTTCCTCTAGTGAATCACCCAAACTTGCTGTGTCTGAGGCTGAATGAATACGATCACTGGGATTTTCAACATCCCAGTCCATCCAGTGGCTTCTAGACTGTTTCAGATCTCAGATCAAATGGACCTGATCTCCATGAGCGGACCCTCAATTATCCCTGTGGCTTGTGTCAAGGTACACCAGTGTAATTGCACGTAATTGCACACACGCAATGGAATTCCTCTAAGGAGGAGTTTCCAGATGAGAACAGATTAATTCAGAGCATCAAGAAGCACTACAAGACTCTTCTCTCTATCCTCATTATTGTAGCTGCAGTACATGGCTACAATAGACAGAGCCTTGTTCTACATAAGTCAGGAAAAGACTACGAACCTCAGCAAGGTCATTCCCTTGCCTGAGTAGTTTCCTGCAGAAGGGTAATGGATAGACAATCAGAGCTAAGGACAAATCTGAACATAAATAGACCTTTTAGGTAATTTTTAATTACTCAGTAGAATAAAATGCACACACAAAAAGATCTTTCAATCCAGACCTGAAGCCTGTGAGAGGATGCCTGGTTTCATTCAATTTGAGCTGGATTTTTTTATCTCCCTTTACCGTCTCCATATTCAGTTCAGAAAGAAAATAGCGACAGAAAAAGAATGGGTCAGTGTAGAGGGAGACAAAACAGGAACTGAAAACCAGGCCAGAAAGGTACATCTTTTAAATTCAAAATTGCTTGGTTTTTAAGTAAGCAGTGAGGCCTTTTTTGGAACACTTTTTTCCCCCACAAAACTGATTTACCTTTTATACCAGCTCCAACAGACAAGCAGACAGGCAGCTGCAACCTCTACCTGGAAAGCTTTGCTAGGGTTCTTGCCCTCTCTAATGCGACTGCCAACAAGGAGTGACAGTTGGTACCATCTGCAGCACTGGGTTTTCTGGTTTGAATAAATTCAACTTCAAGTGAGACAAACGGGTCAGTTTGGATTAGACATCAAATTCCATCGGCTTTCGGTCACTTCTGCCCTGGGTCATATTTGACTACAAACTGTCACTTGCAAGTCATCTATCAACAGGTTGTTCCCATCTCCAAAAACACAGAGTTCAAAAATGTATGTAGTAAACCACAGACTGAGGCCCTGTATATTTAAAATTACTTATTTAAATGAAGGAGGATATTTAAGGGAAACTTTTAGGGCCCTTTATATTAGCCTACTACTTCATAAGGAAACTTGGTTTCTTTATTTGCAGGGGGTAGGGAGGGATTTAAAAAGAAATAATATAAACAAAAGGAAACTCTATTAAAAAGGATGATAAAATTCAGTGCTAGGCATAACAACATATGGTAATGGAATGCTGAAGTGCAGTTCATACAACTTTCCCCCTTGTTTATCAGAAGGATGATATGTAAACCTACATTAAAAGCGCAGACAGTCCTCCTTCAGCTCATTCAGTAAGTGCAAAATAAGGGACTCAAGAGCACCCGAGCACCAAAGGCAAGTACTTGCAAAGGTGTAATGACTCCCCATGTCATGAAATGCCTGCACTGTGCACAGCAAATGGTCACAAATTTGAGAAGAAGGCATAAGTGGCTTTTTACAGTTCAATAATCTGAGAGTTATTCCTGTTCTGAAGCTGACAGACTCAGAAAACATTGTCAATAGAGAACCAGGATGCCTACAGTGCCCTGTCTGCCCAGAATTCATTCATTATGATGTTAATAGGGCCCCCCAAAAGTTAGTGCGATGATGCTGGAATAGACCTGCCTTGTTTTCTTGGCTGGCTGGTCCAGAACCCATTTCTAGGACTGGCTCTGACTACCACATCTCAGTTCTGCACCTTTAACATCGCGTGTCAGCTTTAGCATCACACTTTGTCTTGGTTCAGTGTCTCACCCTACCTTTCTACCTCTTTATTTCTAAAATCTAAACGAGCTCAGACACCTGAAGGCACTTCACATGACACTGCTTAATGGTATTAAAAAAAAAAGAATTGCTTAAGTCAAAGTCTTCAGATGTGTTTCAGCACTTTCAGCATCAAATTCCACATTCTTCTGTAAACTCAGGTCTAACTCACTTGAAAGCCTGGAGTATAATAGAAGAGAAAGGAGAATGACTACCTAGGTCTGTACAATGCATTAGGGCCCTTCTCTTCCACCTAGTAAGAAAACACTGAGGAATGAGTATGTTTTTCAGAAGAGCTTCTTGTCTTGATATGGAGACAAGGGGGAAAAAGAAACCACCATTACCCTTAAAGTGCCACTGTTTATTTACCCTTGTTGAGATGAACATATGCCCGAGTCATTTCACTCCAGCATCCAAACACTGGTTCATGTTACAACTTCACTGACAGATTAAAGAACCTCTTACAACCTGGTGTTTTCCTGCTGTGGAAGCACTTAACACTGAAGACAAGCTGTCTTTCTATCTTCCTTTGATAAGCTAAAAAAATAGAGAGCATCTCATAGGAAAGCATTTTCCTCAGCCCTTGGATTACTCCAGGCATCTCTTCTCTGCATCTTCTCCAATTTACCAGTATATATTTCAGACTGTGAGCATTAGTAGGATCACAGACAGTGCGGTACCATTGGCTTCCTAAAGACAGGGGTGAAGCTGCCTTCCCACTTCACTGCCACCCTGATTAAATATCCATGAATCATGAAGCCCTTGCAGAATTAGGACAGAAATGGGGGGGCTCTGTAGAAACATCCATAGAGAAATACAAGCAGATGAAAGCTGGATTGTGCCACCTACTCTCATAGATTCACTCAAGGTCCTTAAAAACTATATATTCTTGTGGATGAGATCTACTTTGCCCTAATAAACAAACTGTAATTCCAAGAAGGAATTTACTTCACATCTCCCTTTACTGTTCTAAACAGCCCTGCTGGAAGTCTGTGCTGAGTTTTCATACTGACATTGTGACACCCTTTTTTAGCAATGGGCCGACAAACACGTATCTTAATTGTGTTTTCACGGCTGCTTTTACAGTTTAATGCCGTGTTATAGTTTAAATGGTCACCAATTGAATGGGCCTTGTTGGTTTATGAAATAGCTGTTAATATTCGATTGCACAGTTGGGAATATTACAGTGTGCACTTGTGCATTAAATATTAATTTGTCTGGTGAGAGCTGAGACTATTTGAAGTGTAAGAATTGAAGTTTGGGCAGGGCTTCAGTGTGTTGTTGCCAGTGGTTTAATGATGTATGCAGTGTGCACTAGCCTGAGCCTTTGGGGTACTACAGCTTTCACTTAAGGCCCTTAGCTTGTATTTGTGTATTTTCCATTTTCTCCTTGTTCATGATGAATACTGAGATAAAGACATACAGATTCCTATTGCATGTTCTTTCTTCTAGCCAGTCCGGGGCTTCTTCCAGATGATCAGTCGATCCCTGCTCCAAGTGGGTCATGAAACACAGTGGCAAACATTTATTTGCTGCCAGAAACCTCTTCATAGCAAACTATGGGTCCCTAAGGATAGTCTATTGCCAGCATATAGTCTTCTTCTGTGTAGCTCTTATCAGAACAGTCAACATGAGGTTGTACTCATCTCTCAAGTATCATCAACCAAGATACAGGAAAAACCAAAATCAACCATAGGAAGTACTCACATTGAAAGTATTTGCTTTATATATGTCACCGTTCAGCAGAAATGGATTGGATGCCAGTGAATAATTCATAACTAGCACTATTTAACTCTGCTGATTCCAGGCATTGCATATTAGCACACGAGTTGCTAATCTGTAAAACTTGTGCAGCAGGGTAGATACTGAAAGTCTTTTTACTGCCCAGATACCCTCAAATGGGCACACTGTAAACTGGAAACAGAGGAACCCCTGGCACAGCTAAAAATTAACAGAAATCCAGAATCCTGTTTTTATTAAAACAAGAACAGAATGAGTGAAATTGTTCAGAGTTCACTCAGCTCACAGGAGTTAAAAATGGACTTGGTGCTTTGGCCAATCCATGAGTTATTCCTTCATCAGCATTCCCTCTCCTGGTGTTTACGCACTTACGCATTCATGAAAGATCTGAATCCTATTCATGTAAAATCCATATTTCTACAACTCCAACTACTATATATTTAAAAGTTTCACAGTATTTTACCCCAATGACATTCAATGGAAGTAAGATTTATAATGTGGTTTAGGCCACTGTGCTAAAAGCAGTTATAAAACCATGTGAAGCAATACCATTAGTGAGCTTCTGGAGCCAGCTGCCACAGGAGGCTGTGGAGGCAGGCAGCATGGGCAGAGTTTAAAGGGATTAGAGAAATTCATGGACTACAGGTCCATCAAAGGGGTAGGCAGGAACATACCCTCTAACATGTTTAATCCAATAATTACAGATGGTGGAGGCATATGAAGGGAAAGAGTTGCAGTACAGTCACATACCCCTCCTGGACAACAACTCTGGGGGCAGTCTAAGAGACACAGGGTACATGAATGATTGGTCTGACCCTGACTGTATTTCTTAAGTCAGTTATTTCTCTCACAGCCTTTTTAAAAGGCTTTTTATTTTTTCTTTACTTTGCAGCTGAAGCCATTTTCGAGGCACTCAGGCCTGGCTGTACTTAATCAGTGCGCTCCTGCCAGTATTAGAGGCAGCCTCATGGTGAATGATCCCAGCATGGCTGCAGGTGGTTTAAACATCAAAACTGCATCAGCATTAGCAACAGGAGCACTGCCCACTTCATCCAGCTTCACATCACTTCTGGGTTTCTGAGAGAGAGCAGAACACACACAGAATATGCAGAGCCCTCATACAGCTGCTCTGATTTCTCTCTCTGTCTGGTGAGTCAAAGTCCCTCTCAGGAGCTCTCTTAAGGACTACTATTTCTCTGATATTTCCTGATTAGCATTTCCAGGAGCAATTTTGCTTTATAAGGAAATTCAATGAATAGAGTTACTGATAAGCCTGGAATTTGCTTCCCATGTTTTCAAAAGTGACTGATGATTTGGAGTACCTCTGGCTGCAGCTGGACTCTTCAGGATGCTTTAAAGGGCCCCTAGTTTTAGAGGTCATGAGTGGAATAAAGGGGAAAACTTTTGCCCTCTGACACCTCAAATTGTGGACTGTACAAAGAAAGGAAACCAAAATCAACAGCCTTTGGAAAAATCTGTACCTCAGATTTTGAGATGAAGCACAGGAAGAATTAAAAGGGTAATTATAGTCGCCAAGAGAGAAAAGACTTTAGTGCATGCCTTCAGGTGAGCAGATACTCCAGCCCTGATGAAACACATGGCTTTATCTCAAACACACCTTTGACATTTCTAGTGTATGTGTCTGGGTGGGGATGGGTGTAAGACAGAGCACAGTTCCTGTAACAAATGGAAGCAGACTTCAGAGCTCAATGGGAAACACATGGTGACACCAGATAAAAGAGACAGACAGAAAATAAAAAGAGCAGAAATTCTGCCAAAGGGGAAAATCACAACTCACATCCTCTGCTTTGGAGATGGCTCGGTGTGATTACAAATGCGCTGTGAATATGGCTGTCCTGATAAAAGAAGTCTGCACCAGTCATACAAGAAAGTTCTTCTTTGGGGGGTAAAATGTTCTTGGCTTTTATTTTTGCCTTGCTTTCCCCCCCCCCAGCAAAGCAGCTTTTTGAGTACAACCAGCCATGCAACATGCAAAGCCCTGCCTACAAGCTAATACCCAAATACACCCTGATTCCTAAGCGCATATTCATTTGAACCACAGTGACAGCCTCATTTAGAAACAAATTAGGGGTTAACTAAGAAGTCCATGACGGAGGCAGAATCAAGTTTCCCTTTTCCCCTCACTGTCTGTTAGAATTAGGAAGTGTCTATGAGCAGTGTGTGTCAAGAATATGAACATGAGATGTCATTTCTCCTGCCTCTAATTGAAGCCAAGATAAATGAAGTGGAAAGGCGGCGTCCAATCCAATCAAAACATGAAAAAGGTATTTTGACATGTAAATTACAAACTTCCTGTGTATTTTGTCTCCCCAATTACACCCTCCCCTGTCATGTTTTTTTAAATTATATCTTAATCTCCCAGTCTCCTAATAATTATGTCATCATTCTTGGGCCTTGAACACTGTGTAATGGTATTTTATAGGATGTGCCATTCATTATTAACTAAACTTACTCTCTGTCCCCGGTGATGCTATTTCTCATGGTGTTCAAATATGCATTGTGTCAGTTTTCCCTTTGTAAATGTTAGGCCAGTTCCATTCACTGCTTCTTGATTAAATGGTATGGAATAGGCGAGATACTTTCAGACAGTTTATTCTGCCCATCATTATTTTATAGGGATGCATGCTCCCTAGTATTTTTTTAATGGAATGGGTGAATGGTTTCAAATGTAACTTCCCAGTCAGTTTGGATCACTGAAAGAGCTTCATAGCTTTCATGGTGTAATTGACTGTGTTTTCTCTCCACCTCTTGAAAGAAGAGACAGCATTGGCTCAAATTAAAATGCACAGTAAGGGATCGGAAATAACATCAATGCAGTATATATCTACACCTACATGAGAGTATTTCCATCAACTGTAACAGTCTTTACATCAGATCTAACAGAATGACACCAAGGATCAAATTCATCACATCTATATTTAGATGCTGTGAATACTACATCTAAGGTAGTCGGCAAGACCAAAAGAAGCACTCTTAGAATGCAATTCATCTCGTGCCTTTAAACATCTATTTTCGGATGAGATTAATCACACTTAGAAATGCCTTTTTCTCTCAGAAGACTACAACAGGAGTCCTCATGACTTGTTCAAGCTGTAGAAGTCCACCAGAAGAGGAATCGCACCCCAGATGGAAAGAATCCTGTCCTGGAGTCAAGAAATGCCATGGTAAGGGGGGGGAGGGAGGGGAGGGGGAAGATGACTGCAGGGAGAAGGATAATTAAGGTATGTGTTGTGATATTTGATCCTGTTATTAATGTAATCAGTTACAGGTTATTGATGAACAACACTCAGATAATAGTTGCTTCAGTTTCTGAGCAGAGCCTATCTACAGTACCACCTTCCATCACCAAAGATTCAAGACTGGTAGCTATTTAGACCCAGTATCAGATATTGCATAAGCATGCCAGAGCTTTCTGTTGTAGTCATTATTAGACACAAAAAAAAAGTGTAGCCTTTATGATGCAAAAGCAAATGTTTAGTTAAATACAGCCAGTTCAGCAATATAAGTTACTGCCTGATTTTCAGAGCACAGAAAATGCTCTCCAGAGGTGACTTGCACATAAACAGCTGGAAAAATGACAAAGAAAATTACTAGCTTGACTGTATTTAAAAGTGATGTTAAACAACTTCTGTCTACACATAGACTTTTATGTTCTCAATCAAGCCTTCAGTGAGACAGAAAAGCCTGTGAAATGCTTTCATCCCAGACTTTCTGTTATTGAACACAGCATACACACAAGTCAGTCCTGTTTTTCAGCATCCACCTGCATGACAGGAATTTTGCCCTGCATTTGAACTGCTCCTCAGCTTTGTCTGAGCTCTGTATAAGTGAATAATGAGCTCAGTATCAAAGATGCAGTTTGCAGATGAAAGTTTGGCATTGGATACACGTGGGTGATCTCTTTTTATTTATTACTGTGGCCAGGGAGTGCAACAGAGGAGCTGTGCAAACTCCTTAGTGAAACAAGCTCAGAAGTGAAAGAAATGGAAACTCCTATTGAGTTTCAGCATCCTCTGTGTGCAAGAAGAGCCGTATGGCTGCAAGAGCTCTGGTCTACAGCTGCACAAATAAAAACCAGGAGCCTTCTCTTCCTCCCTTGGCAAATGTGCTGCCAGAGCTGCATCCCACCTCATCAGGCCTGGGAGCTGCCTTTTCCCAGGGCCTCCCAACACAGACTTCTCTACTCCAACAAGGACAGAAAGTATCCAGTGCAACAAAAACTACCAGTTACTCCAGACTTACTTCTTCCTGGTGTGTTTTCTTCTGTCATTTTTGTTGAGTAATATTTGACCTGAGGGAAGACGGCTGTAAACAGGGCAATCTCTTCTTCCTCCACACACAATTCAGAGGGTTCATACATCTCTCCTCTAGTGTCCTTTCTGATTGTGCCTGATCTGGCCGCTGTAAAAGCCTGCAGTTCTGCTCACCTGTCTCCAGAGCACTCCAACAGAAATGTCTGTTAAATTAACCAGCAAGCTGGCTTTAAGACTTAAATATCTAAGCAGAGAGCTCACCTGCTGAGGAGACCCCACTGTTCTCAACCTGCTCTGAGCAGAGAAGCCTAGACAGACATTAAGCCTCAGAAGGCCCTTTGTAACTATCCATCCCCTGCTGGGAACTGGCTTTTTGTACATTTGCAGCACAGTGCTGCTGCCCTGCTCATGCTCCAGCACCTTGACTAAGGCCAGCTTCCCTGGAGGTGAGCAAGCCCTTGTGTGCCATTGCAAAACACCTCCTCCCGACTCAGCCACAAAGCTTGGGCCCTCTCCTGGCTGGCATATCCAGAGGCACACACACACCTTTCTTCCTGTTCCTCAGGGAAGAGTTCATCTTTCATGAGACTGAACAGTTGTTTTTACTGGAATAGGATTGAGACAACAGAATTGAACTGTTTTAGCCATTGTGTCATTTGAAGGTTCTGATGAATGGGAAGCAAGACTATTTGCATCTCCTTCATCTGAGCCCCTGCAAGCAGCCATCACACTTCCAACCACGCTGTGGTTTCACAGCACACCCATTGTGTTAGTGTCATCCCAGATGTGCACACACAGATGCATGTTTGCTCTTTGGAAAGGAACAGCGAGGTTCCTGCCAAGCTGGATTTAATCCATTAGCACAAGATGCTCCACGTTCATGTAGTTGGCTTTCTAGCTCTAGATACAAACAGGCATGGTAGCACCAGGCTCACCTTCATTAAAGTCAAAGCCTTTTTCTTTAGCAGCACCATTACTTTTGCACAGGGTTCATCTTTCCATCCAGGAAGGTTCCCACACAGACATAAACCTCATCCATCTCCTGGGCTTCTCCTTCAAGTACAAGACATACCTCTAACCAGATGAGGGGGTGGGTATCATTTCTCAGCACACACAGTAACACAAATTTGCATGCACCCAGTCACAGTAAGCTGGGTCAGGTTGTCTATGGCCAATGTGTTATGCCAGGTTTTAAACAAACTTTTCTATTTTTTAACATATAAAGACAATTCACTGGGACAATGATTAGCCTCATAGATGCCAGAGCACTTGTTCAGATAAAGCAGCAAAACCCTGGGCCTGTGTGTTCTGCGTTTAGATGGAAATGGATAAAGAGAAGCTTTCCTGTAACAGTTTTTCTTGAGACACAGCCAGAATCCCTTTGCAGCATGACTTGCACTGTTCCTGTATTACACAGCCTGAGTGTCCCTATAAAAGCACTGCAGATACCAGGCAATGACTTTTATATACACTCTGGAATTCTGAAACGCCTTCATGTGTCCTTCTCCCTTTCCACATGCTCTCAGTGTATCTGCACTGTAATAGATTTTGTCATGTGCAGCCTAAGCTCACTCAGTCACAGTTTACCAGACCCCTTTCCGAGCTGTACTTGTCTATTGGCAACAAACACAGGCAGGCCCATGGCTCTGAGCCACTGCCAGCAACGTACATGAAACACAACACAGGTCCTCTTGGGCATGGGGAAAATGCTGCTGGTGAAAGCCCTCCCCTGCCTCCCTCTCTGGCTCTCCACAGCTCCTGCAAGCACATCACGTGTCTGGCAGCAAACCCGCAGCACAGCCCCCAGAAAGGCAGAAGCAGTGAGAGTACAAGGAAGGATTCAGCAAAATAAATGCAGTAGAAGCTTGTATGGAGCTTTTCCCACAGCTACTTTCAGAGGCACAACACACAAATAGCTTTTATATATGTATATACATACACACGCACTGACCTCAATCCCCTAACAACTGAGGGTGAAGAACCACTTCTCATTACCTCCCTACCTATCGCAGTCTCCAACAGTAGAATTTGACATGGTGCAGAGATATGCTCCCCAATACAAAACAAAGCAAAATCCCACTGTAAACCAGTCTGTGATAATGGTCCTGGCTATGAAGGCACACCCCTGCTGTTGGAAGTTCAGGTTCACCACAAAGAGTCATCCCCTCACTGGAGAAGCACCAAGGCCTCCATGGTCTTCTTTTGACCATAGCATCCCCAGCCCTGGGCACTATGGGAAGGGCTTCCACCTGCTCTGAAATCGCAGCCCCCACTGCATAAACTTCACAATATAGTGGTTTTAATACAAGGATAAATTCTCAGCTCTCTACAGAGGGTCACATTCCCCCTGCCTGCAGCCAAGGGCACCCAGCATGGACCAAGGTGGCTGCCCAGACCCACCACATGCAGAGGAAACGGCCTTTTCTGGCTCTTCTTCTTCTGTGACCTCTGATCCCAGATGATACTTCACCCACAAAAGTAGCTTTAAGTTGGCAAAAGCACATAAGGTTGCAATAAAACAGCACTGGAACTCACACCTCAGGTTCTGATGATAAACCCTTCTCATGGGTACACTATTAGTGGTTTTCTTCTACTATGCATTCATAAAATCACATTATAGAATTGACTGTAATTCATGGGTGCATTTATTAGAGAGGACTTAAAAATAGATAACATGTCTAATATATTTTTGGCAGTAAAGAATTTAAGAGAGAGAGGGAGAAAACATGTTGGTGAAGAAAAATAGCATCGCTCTTCAATGAGCTACAGACCTAGTCACAATATGCTTGAAATCTGAAATCTTCAGAGATTCTTTTCCCCTTCAGAATTTCATAAGGAAAAGCTGTCATTTGTCAACCATTACCAAATACATAGAGTCAGGCTTGGATTAGAAACCAGCTGTTACCAAAAAAACCTTTATCTTCATCAACATCACCCCTACCACGGTGCTTTTGCTAATACGATGACATGAAGAGTGAAAACAGTGGATGCTGGTACCCCTGCAAATCCCTCCTTTTCTCTTCTTTTTCCTATCAAATCCTTGATTTTAATTCCAAAGCACAGAATTCAACACATAGAAAATTCAATACATTGGAAAGCAGAGTTTGCTCCTACTGGGCCAGATCCTCTACTGATACAAATCAATACAGATCTCTTTAGCCTAAGTGCATTTACATTGTGAATCCTGCCCCTGGGATCCTTGAGCTCACATACAGGAAAAGTCTGCTTTTAATTAGAAAATATATAAATAAAAGGGTTTGCAAATGTTGGGCTATGCAGGGATGAGGCCCCTCTGCAGGTTTACTCTGGTTTATTTGTATTGTCATAGCTGGAAATTCATGGCCAAACCAAGAGCCTGAATGGCCACTACCTTGGCTGATACATTCCCATGACAATTCAGTTTTGGCAGCACCCATCTTCTGGGAAGCTTGTCCCACCAAACTCGTTGCCTTTGAGATAGGAAAGGAAACAACATTTAAAACCCCACTATTTTGATATGTACAAGCCAGAACTGAACTACAACTGTTTTGTTTGGCAATTTCCTTTATGTTAAATGATTCAAACCACCCTTAAAAGCAGAGCATTTATGGAACAAAGCAATTGTTTTGAAGCAAAATAAAACATTTATTTTGACACAAAAGAGTCTGCTCCTTCCCTTTCACTGCTGGATTTCCAAACTTTTTATTTTGCTTTAAAAAACACCATATTTATTTTAATGTTTTTTGCACTGCCAGAGAACAAAAATAATCAATTATTCACACTGCTGTAGATAAACCATGCATAAATCATGAATAAAAACATACATTATTTCCCTCTGCTGTAAACTACTACTTGGTGAAAAGCAAAACATAACAGGAGTCTAAACTTATCCTCTGCCTCTCTTTGTCTTGTTTTTCACTTAAGATTCAAGTCTAACAGCTTGGATCTTGGGACAACCTTAGAGCAGCTATATTCCTTCCATGTTGTTATACTACCATCTACTGATAAAAGGATGCTACTTCTCTGGGATCTTATCTCCTGCCTTAGTCACCTTGGTGCAACCAGCAATATTTCAACTCAATCAGTGCTCAAAAATGAGCATTGAACTGCTACTTCAAGCGTTATCACCTGAACGCTCTTTTATTCAATGCAAAGATACTCACAGAGTAATCAGCTACACATCAGACCCCATGCAGAAAATAAGCTATTGGGGGATTTCTATTTGTTACTTCCCTTGTTTCTCTCAAGGGGAGAAAAAAGCTAAAGGGATGGGAAATGATCATCAAAAGCCTTGTGTCAACTTGAAGGAAGGAAGCTCAGTTGGTCTGTTGCTAAAGTGAGGCAACATTACATTGCTAGTTTAAAGGAGCTTAAAAATGCACTGCATTTAAAAACAAAACAAGTTTAGTGCTGGAAGATGATAATTGTTCCCCATTATTAACAGCAGGAAAGGCAGCAGCTTGGCTTTTTGCAGTGTTCCCATACCCCTCTAGGGGGTTCTCAGTGCTTCCAGCGAGCTGTCCCCGGTCAGCATCCAGGGAAAAAGAACTCATCTGGGATTCCTATTCTGTTTGACTAAGGAATGGAGAATAGAGAGAAGAGCTAAGGACTCTTTGCAAGGTCTTCAGATGAAACAATTGTAAGTGCCAGTTAATTTCAGATCCTTTGCCCTTCTCAGATATAGCCAAAATAGAGAGAGTGGCAGGTACCTTTTATTTTAATCAGTGTGCTACAGTGATTTGGGGCTAATTAGATGTTAGTAATTAAGCAGACTGCTGTGATGGATGTTTTTACGCTGCATTGTTGATTCAAGAAATAAGACTGTTCCCCTTTAAGTATTGTCAGTCACATTACTTTAGCTGGGAAGAATTAAATGTCAATTTTATCTTGCTTCATCACTGCTCTTTAATCAATGTCGATGCACTGCTTCCCCCTATCATTCCTCCATCAAACACTGACCTGGAAATCTGACACTGAGCTTTCCAACACCAGCTCAGCTAATTAAGAACTTTGTTATTCCGCCTTCCATCTTTTAAAGAGAAGTAAGAAAAGTGCCAAAGAGCCTCTTGCCTTCATGTGGAAAAGCACCAGCAGGGGGTTAATAATAATTATTAAAATGACTGACAGCTCAGGCGATGCTGTGATTTGGCCCAGCCCTGTAGTCCTGCAGTCAGGGAAAGGTAAAAGCTACGAAAGTCAGGCCCTGAATTACTACAGTGAATAGATGGGGTTTTAGGAAAGAAAACAGCTTCCAACCCTGAGACTATAGGAAGAAACCAAGATCATCTCATAATCTACAAAGGTGCTGATATTCATCTTTGCATCTAACCCTTTCAGCATGGTAGCCATACCCTCATTAAATCACTGGGTGTGCTAAAGATCAGGAGAAGGAGCACTCGGAGCCTTTTCAAAGCAGTCAACTTTGTGGGCCACTGGCAAGGAATTAAAAGCAGGGCTGGGCTGTATCCAGATGGGTTTACTGGATTTTCCTGCACACACACAGAAAAGATAGTTTAATGCTCATACTACCACAGATTCTGGGAGTCCTGAGCACAGATTAGATACCAATATTCTGGGGGCTGCACGAAATGACAGTCCCAGTCCCACAGATCTCACAGCCCGTGTGTGATAAATAGAAACACCACGTGGAGGCAACTTAGATGTGACCAAGGGTGAAAAGGAGAGGGGAAACCCTAAGAGCAATGAAGAATTCTCAATGGGTACCGTGTCACTGCTTCTCAGTCCTCAACAGGCTTTCAGTGGGAAAGAGAGAAAAGCATAGTTTAAACACTACAAAAATACATACTTTTGAATATATTCACTATCTTTCCCTGAGTCCATGGGGAACTCATAAGGCCACATACTGCAAAAGTGTTTGCTGGAAAACTTCGCTGGTAGAGAATCAATTAGTTGTGGGTTGTCAGAAGTGGGCATAGATTTGTCAATACTGAGTAAGAGTGATAGGCAGGATGGATATGGGCTGTGAAGGCTCTTCAATAAAGAGACAGTCAGGACTAGCAATGAGTACTCAAGAGGCAGAGGCAGGTCAAAGCTTCTTGGATGTGGAATCCAACAGCAAGGCAAATCTGGGCAAGAAATCCGTTTGTTTCTGCTCTGCTTCCACAAGAGAAATATTAGGTGCCTTTTCTGAACATGAGCAAAAAGAACAACCAAGGCACATATTTGGCTGATATCAGTGTTTTCTTATTCAGCTGCAAACAGTATGAAGGAGGTTCAAATTCGGTTGGTCTGACTCCTCAGAGGTGGGGGAACGAAAGCACAAGCACTTGGCACAAACAGTTGCTTGTATTCTCTCACCCAGAAGACTTTCAGACCTAACAGTTGAACCAGCCTCTGAAGGCTTTCACAGGATTACTCACGTAGGAAAGAGGGGTTTTTGCATAAGAATGAAAAAACCAGGACTCCAGATACATTTTAAGTGCCAGATTTTCAGTGAAAGACGAAGGAAAGATGCAAATGGCATTCCATCTCCTCTTCCAAGGCCAGCACTTCCTTTGAGATTTAATTTTTTTTTTTAGGGAAAAATAGTGCTACTGACTAAACCACATTCCTTAGAATGCTCCTCACCCATCCCAAAGTCCTCTCCTAGCTCCAAAGCAGGTATATATGCAGCAGCTCCATCCTGACCCACCCATCGTCCTATGTCTCTGATTCAAGCAGGACTACGGGTTAATTCCAGCTCTCCAGGCATCAGTTCCCAAAACCAGTTCCCAAAATTAGGATGGGGCTTGGAGCAACCTGCTCTAGTGGAAGGTGTCCCTGCCTGTGGCAGGGGGTTGGAACTGGATGACCTTTAGGGTCCCTTCCAACCTAAGCCATTCTGTGACAGTGAGCCCCCTCTCAGCTCTATTTAAAACCCACCAGATTACAATATTCAGATTCCCCAAGTTTTGAACCTTTTCCATTTTTGTCAGTCCATGAGTGGGACATCTCATGGATAAATGCTGAACAAAGCCACTGAGAGCCTTGTTCAAGTCATGGCACTTCACAACTTCACACACAACTTCTGAGGCTGCTTCATCTCTCAGGACCTCAGCCTCTCACCTGGGAAATGAAGGCTCCTTAATGTACAGATCAATTGTGAAAATCAATTCTCTAGTATCTCTGAAAAGCAGCATTAGAGTATCTACAAAGGGACCTCAGTAATACTGTTGTGTCTCCAGGACCACCTTATGGATTGCACTTTTCCCTGAGCACAGTGACCTTGATTCAACAAACTGTGTGAGTGTATACCTCAAGTTCAGCGGATTTCCTAATGGCCTGCAGAACCAGGGTTGATATATCTATCACAGACATACCCTAACACACAGCTGATGAAATAAATATCTTCTTAGTG
Organism: Melopsittacus undulatus; assembly: GCF_012275295.1. Lineage (NCBI taxonomy): Eukaryota > Metazoa > Chordata > Aves > Psittaciformes > Psittaculidae > Melopsittacus > Melopsittacus undulatus. Next base: position 4,268,757 of record NC_047535.1, on the reverse strand, counting down.
CTCATATTATCATCCAGTGTTTTGGGGCCATCTCATAAAGGCGCTTATGTGCAACAATGCCTAAGCAAAATGGGTTGATTTAAGAGGGCTCAGGGAACACTTAGCTGAGAATTTCCTGGCTTCAGTTAGTTGCAGTCAGAGCGTTAAGATTATATTTCAGTGTCAGTATATTGTTTTTATTTGCTTTATTAAATTTGCTTTAACTTGCATTGACATTTTCTTTCCCTTGTTACTCGATCTCTCAGCTGTAAAGATTCCATTTGCTGAATTGTTTTGCCATTTGTATCAAAAATAAACGTTAATGCAATAGGAATTCTTAAGGTTTTCTATTCACTAAGAAGTGAAATCAAGCCCCAGGTGCTGCTGCTTGACTTCCAGTCACAGCCTGGGTACACGAGTGAAGAGCTTCTGATTCCAAGGCAGCTGTGCCACCACTGCACAGAGTTTGCTCTTTCAGTTCCTGCACTTGGGCCCCACCAGCTGCCACTAAAGTCCCTCTCTTGCAGACAGAGCAGCAGCACTGTTAGCAACAGCACTGCTATTACTGATTGCAAGTGTGGACAAGATCACACAGTGCCAAGTTTCCTAAAGATAACTTTGATTTCAGCACATGCACTACTGCACCTGTACGTATTTGGGGGTGATAAGTGGAAGTGTGATGGGATTTGCTTACTGGAAGCTCACATGAAAAAATCAATGCCCATACATGATTCCCTGGCAGAATTCTCTGCCATGGGAGGTGGGTGAAATAGCTTACACTGGCTGCCTGGAATCATCTTGTCTGTGCAGAAGGAGAGACTGGCCTCATGCCCCTGGGTTTACCCAGATCATCTGCAGGTCTCACTAGGACATTCCCACCTCAAATAAATCCTCCTCCAGTGACAAAGGAGTCCAACCATATCACTGTTCACTCAGCGATCTGATTTCTCAAAACCAGGATACAGAGACCTGTGGAGGATCCCAAATGGTCTTTACTTTGTACCAGAGCTTTGCTGTACGTGTGAATAACAAACCAATACAAGCAAAAACATTCCCAGCAAACCTGTCAATATTTCTCCCCCTTCTTTGTGCACAGGGGCTGCTGTACTCCTGGAGAGCTGTGATCTCCTGCACTACTGATGCCAAAGTGTAACTCAGAGACATAAGGAATGAGCAAGGAACACGGCACAGCTTTCAGGTCTCTGCAGATACTGAGTAAACTGGAGCTGTAGCTTTGATCCCATCATTTATTTGGCCAGATGTTGAGTTTAGGTGTTCTTCAGTTCAACCCAATCCTCAATCCACTAACAATAAATCCCATGGTAATCAGGGATTATTCAAGACACTCCATGGGAGATGCCCAAGGTTTTGAAGACAGAAAAAGTGAGGAAAGTTAACATCTAATTGTCTAAGGATATTTTCTGGTTTTGGGGGTAGGGAAGGGATATAATTAAAGCATGGCCAGGATTACTAATGACTGCTACAGAATGGACCCCATGAAGGGGCACTTGTTCTCTGATGCACCAAATTCCATGAGCATTAAGTGCTTCATCAACACTGTGCCTCCAAACCACAGTGCAAACATTTGATATAATTTGGACGTAAGGAGGAAATTCTTTACTGTGAGGGTGGTGAGGCACTGGAATGGGTTGCCAAGGGAGGTTGTGAATGCTCCATCCCTAGCAGTGTTCAAGGCCTTGGGTGATATGGTTTAGTGCAAGGTGTCCCTGCCCATAGCAGGGGGGTTGGAACTGGATGATCTTAAGGTCCTTTCCAACCCTAACTATTCTATGATTCTATGATATGCTCCAGGCACAGCATTTCACTGTCACATTTGCCTGGGATCGTGCCCAGCTGAGCCAACCACAGCGCCAGCCTCTGCTCTCTGCTCTGTGAATTCTGGCACCAGTCCCAGGGATGTAAAAGTCCTGACACCAGCCACATGAATAGGTCAAACATCAAGTGATCCTTCTGAAAGGAGTCACTGCAGGTACCTTTCATTCACCTTCTGCTTCCTGAACCTCGAGGGCACACTTGCTTTATGTTGCTCAGCTTTCTTTCTCAGCTCTAGAAGACTGCTTTTTTTAAATGAAAACCTCAACTCCAGTTCCTTCTCTTGTTTCCAGCAGCTACAGCTTTCAGAGACAGACCAAATATTGCAGTGAAATATCCAAGGTTGGCAGTGGTTTGTCTCTGGCCCAAGGCTGTCCAGACAAGCTCCAATCTGCAAGCCATGTCCTCAAGCTGGCTGTTAACAGCTGCCTACATAGGGATCTGCACAGGAGCTGCATGTGTGAATACAGCAGTTCCTGTTGGCCTGCAGTTGGAGGTTTTTGGGCCCTCACCACCCTAAGGACAGAGTTGTCTTCTTAAACTCCCATAGGAAGGTTTATTTATAAAGTACTGTTTGCTGGTAATGCCTGCCAGGAGGAATTGTTGGTCTTTTTATGTCATGGTCTAGAGCACTGATCAGATTGTCACAGACCCAAGGCACCAGCCCTTTGGAAAAGGATTCATGCCATGATGTATGGCAATGAATACCCACAAACGCTGCAGGAGAGCAGTGTCAAATTTATTAGGAGGGTAAAACTGTCAACATGCCTGCTAGGCTACTCCTGCACGTCCCCTGCACTGAAGATCATTTCCAACCCATTAAAGGCTCTTTAAGACCCTGATTCAGACCCAGCATAACCCTGTGTAGCACAAGGCCATTCCCAACACCCACTGCCCTAGCTCTGCCCTGGGCAGCACTGGGAGGTTGGCAGCCAAAGGATGGGATGATTTTACTGCTTGAAGGCAATGCTGGTGTCCCTACTCTGAGTCATCTCTTTATAAAGAGCAGAAAATCCCTCCTGGTCACTGCTGGGCTGAGTCCAGTAACTTTGGAATGGGGCTCTCCAGACCCACACAGCCCAGCCCATGGTAAAGTTCAGCTTTGGTTTCCCCTTAAAAAGCACCAATAGGAAAGTAAAGAAAGAATCCAGTTCTCAAGCAAAGAGGTCTCCATCTTGTGTCCCCATGCTCTGTAGAGCATCCCAAAAGGAGACAACCTGGCTCAGGCTGTTTGTGAATTTGGGAATAACCATCTAGCTACCAAATTAGATAGAACACAGATCTACCAAGAGCACCCTGGCAGTGTATTAAGGACATTTTGTTCAGACCAAGCCTATAGCCTCCTGCTTGATCTCCCACAGCAGTCCAGACATTGCAAGTGTGACATGCCACTTTTTCTACACTAATAAACCCGTAAGGGCAGGGAAGGCTGCAGGAAAAATGAGAACTACCAGAGCAGAACAGCCCCTGAGTTTTTGTTCATCACAGACTAATTAAAACAAAAAGTACACCGTAACTCAACCCTTAATAATAGGTGACCAGATGTGTCTGTACTTGACCATGCTATATTGCAGCATATATATAAAGGTTATAAGATTGTTTTTCAAAGCAGAGTGCCACAGCTAAGGGTTTCCTAGGACTTTTATAACAAACTTAGCACCTGAAGGAATTTTACCTACCAAGGCTAAAGCAAGAGATTGCTAAACCTAACGCACACAGGCCTTCTACCCAGGTAGGAAAGTGTTGGCACACATCATTGCATAGTACACTATAAGGCACCATTACTAGTTACAGTAGATACTTCCTCAAAAGACCATTATTCTCTTGAATTATATAAAATGTCCTGAATAAGGATAACACTGCCAAAAAGCCAGGGTGAGCAGGTATGTTTTTATGCACAGTTTACTCAGCCCCATCCAAAGCACAGACAAAACCTCAACGCTCACAGAAGTAGTAAGATATTGTGCTGTGAGTGATTTACCTGATGGCCAAAAGGAGCAGGAATAAAAGTAAAAGCAGAGAGCTAAAAAGAGTCCTAGGCCTAAATCCAATAAAGCCTGCAGGCTTCTAACACCCCACGGAAATCACTGTTCATTACATAGTTCTAGATGAGGGTACATTGCTTATGTCTGAAACCATGCAGCTGAACAGCCCAAGATCCACACGTTATTAATTTCATCTCACTGTCAATCACTTTCTAATCCACCCCGACTGATGTTTTCCACCCTGATCTTCAATATCTCTTCTGTGGATTGAATTTTCAAGTGTCCAGCATTGATTGAACTCTCTCCCCATTAAAGCCATCATGGGGGAGCCACACTCTTGGGACTGACAGGCAAGAATCACCAGCGGCTGCAGCTGTGCAAAGTGCCTTCTAGCATGGTTATAGCAGGAACACAGCTGGAGACAAGCCACTTTCTGCAGCAGCCTTGTCTCTGCTCCACAAGGCCACTTCTGCCCCGAGAGGAGCACTGCCACAGGCACAAAGCTGTGGGCAACTGAATGACTCCAGTGCTTGAAAAGTGAGGGTTTGTGGGCCTGTTCTGTACAGCATGGATTCATGCAAAGAGATCCCTGTGGGTAACCTTATTTTTGGCTTGGTGGTTTATATTAGCAAAGCAAATAAACCAAACACACACATTGGCTTGGCTTAGAAACAAATAAATACCCACAATGATGCCTTACACACACAAACCATTCTGACTGCCCAGAATCTCCTGTAGATTGAAACACAAGCTTTTCTGAACCATAATTAACGTTGCTGCAATATTGCCTCCGAGTTTGCCCAGGCTATCTGATGAATCTGACTAATAGGAGAAGATGCTTTTAACCTGTGGGCTGCCAGAAGCCTGGCTACCTCCTTGGCCACATATATTTGGCTGTCAGGTTGAAAGAAAGGCAGCAGATTCAGGGTTAAGCACTGTTCCTGTCATGATTGCCCTGAACTTGCCCAGTTAAATTGCAACAGCATGGGTCTCCATAATTATCTAATTGTTAGTGTTGTGCCTTTACGTAATTTATGATGTAGCATTAAAGCCTGACCTCTGGTTTGAGATGAAGTGCAGCACTGCTGACATCCAAGCTCAAATTAGTAGGTAAGTAAGCACCCAATTAACGATTATGCCACTGAGCTTTCATTTCAATCTGACCACACTGCTACACTAATCAGTTTTCTAAGCCTTTCACCTTCCCCATAACTAATAAGCATTTCTCCTGCTTTTTATGTCTGCAAAAGCCTTGTTATCCTCATAAAAAGCACTCCAAGATTGCTGCTTCCAGTAATTCTTGCATTAAGCCACTGCCCAGTGGCATATTACCAGCTCTCTAGCCACCTGATCAGTGAAACCCAAGGCATAAAGCATGGGCAAGTTGGCACTCTACAGCAGGGAAGAACAGGACCAAAATCCCCTCAGTGTAGAGGAGTTGCCTTAAACCCAAAACTGTGCAATTTAGATGGGAATTTGGACCCATCAAGGACCACATAATTTCATGGGAGTTTAAGGATGCAGAACAAAGGGTTTGAAAGCCAAACCATATTATGCAGCTACATTCTGCCATATTAACAAAACAGTGACAAGAACTAGAGGATCAAAGATCTGGAGTATTAATTTGAAATCCATTAATTACCTTTTATTTGCCATGAGAGCTAGGAGCACGAATGGAAGATGCTTACAAAGACATCTCAAGCCACGTGTTAGACACTGTATGACAACTTCCATCACTAATAAAAATGCCCTGCACCTTGCAAATCTGAGGTGCAGATATCTGTTAATCTTGGAATGAGATTGCCGATGTTACATAGATACAAGGAGCCAGGACTTAAGGCATAGGCAACAACATCTGCAGCTCTGCATGGTGACTGAAGTCAGTGTTGGAATACAAGCCTACAGGGAAGAAGTAAATCCCACTTTACTGCATAGAAGCACAGGCCAGTTTGGGTTGGAAAGGACCTTAAAGCTCATTCAGTTCCAACCCCCTACCACAGGCAGGGACACCTCCTATTAGACCAGGTTGCTCCATGTCCCATCCAACCTGGCCTTTCCCCTCTTATCCTGCAGTTTTCTAGAGCATCTTCAAGGTACCTTTTCTTAGCAGCCACCTATTTACATCTCATCTCTAAAGTACAAGGGACAGCTATGAAATATCCATGTTTTTTCAGAGGAAAGCGTCACAGTCAAGCATTGCCACTGGGCCAAAGCAGCACTGCAAAGCTGTGATTGAAACACAGAACTGTGCAGCAAAACATGATTCCAAAGCAAGTGCAAGGAACCAGCATGTTCTGGATGGAATCACATGCAATTAAAAGCACTAAGGCATAAACAGGTGCATGAAATAGTGTCAGGAGAAAGTTAGATATAATAATAAAGTGTAATCAGTGTCATGCTTAAGATTTGAATACCACATCGGGGGATGCAATGTGAAAATAATCTCACACACACCAAAGACAAAATACATAAAAAGGATGGTAGGAAAAGCAGCACATTGTAGGAAATCACTTGTGTGAAACATGTAAAAAAAGCTGACAGTCATATAGCCATAGAGACTAATTTCCTGTTCCAATGTGGAGACAGCCCTGATCAGCTGGACTTAATATAGGCTTCACTATGGCAGCTGGGTCAAAGAGTGGCCTAAGCACTAGAAAATTGCCTGCCATGTGGCAGAGTTGAGTGCACAATAAGCTGTGTGGTAAATAACCACATTTAGCATGCTCAGAAATAGATAGTGCACTCCAGAGTTTTATGACACATCCAGATAGACACAGCCAGAGAGTGGCTGCAAACTGGCTGATTCAGGAGAACTCGTTCCTGTGACCCAGTTTGAGGGGCCCACAAGCAATTTCCTGCATGACACCAGAATGTTCTAACAAGAGCCACGTGTGCAAGGGACCGAACACCGTCACCTCCTCAGAACTCCATGGATATGCAGCAAACCTAATGGAATGCCTTCGAAAAACAAGCACCGATTTACAACACATCACTGCAATCTCTCCTTGGCTGATGATGCCCAAGTCATGCCACAGTTTCCAGGAGCCTGTAAAAGCTACATCCTCCTTCTGCGTCTCACTCACATACAATATGGTGCTGATTCTCCATCCCATTTTCTGTTAGCAACTATATCCACCAGCTTACACCACTGCCCATGTGTTTCTGCAGTGGCACTAATGAGCACCACAGCGGGTTAGGGACTGGGCTGCCCACCCATCTCCTACAAATTACCATGGATTTAGAGGAGAAAAACTATTAAGGAATCTATAAGGACTTAAACCTGGGCTTTATTGCTACCCTTGCCCCGACTGAGTCAACAAGAAAGCACTCTACCTGACTAATTGGGAGTCCCTCTGCCTTCTGACATCCATGCCTTCAGCTCTTATTCCGAGCTGCTCAGAGGAGGCTTGGGAATGTTTTAAATTATTGATGAAGATGGGAAACCTATCTCTGAAACGCCTTTGGCAAACTCTTAATATTCTGGGATTTGGCACTGCAAAGACAATGCCTCTGTCTCACTCATGCTGTTGATGTCTCTCACCCATTTACCTGCACTATGAAATTACAGTTTCTGATTAAGCCCATGCAGTAGGAGAGGCAAATGGAAAGTGCGTTGTTTATAGCTTTGAAAGCTTCCAGGTAATCCATCTTTGGTGCCAGAGTCGGCAAACCCCTCTATTTGCAGGGCTTTCATTGATGACAGGAGTCCTCGGAGAAGCCGACCCAAAGCAGTCAGTTGTCATAAACACATTGGATAATTATCTTAATTATTTCTAATCGCACCAGTCAGCAAAGCAGCACTGAACGCAGGGGCCTGCCCTGGACAGCTCATGTGTTAATCAGACAGGAGCACAGTGTGTGAGATGCAAAGCAGAGATGATGTACAGGCTGCCAGGTGAGTTTATTAATATTTAAGAGAAGGGTTCATCAGTAAAGGAGTACTACTGTTTGCAGACCCTTTGACATGAGACTGTAAAACCTAACCAAGCATCACATGGCAAGGAGATTCCTCTCCACCCCCCCACCCCCCATATTTTAAGGCAATATATTCAAATAAACTGCAATTATCTAATTCTTTTCTTTCAGCTCACATGGTTTCAGATTCACTGTTTTGGCTCAGGCTGTGCTAACTGTGTCTTCAAAGTCAGCAAAGCTGAGCCAAGCTTGGCACCAAGTTACCAAATCCAGATGGGTTAAGAGACTGTTCACTTTCAGCTTTGGTGGCTCAAGAGAGCGTTCCTCACAAGTGACACTGAGGTCAATACACAGGTATTAATGACACCATCCTCCCAGAGCACCAGCTACACTTGTCATTATCAACAACATAGGAAAGCAGCTTGTAGCTACTAATAGATGATGCTTCACCACCACCTTTGAAGAGAGGAAAATAAAAAGCCCAAGGGGAGAGCAAGAGCCTGTCTGCAGTCAGATGGCAGCTTGGGGGTGTGCAGGAATGGGACCAACCTCCCTCAAGTCCCAGCCCTGCTCCCCTGTTATCATCCACTGGTTTGCCATCCAATCAAGCTTCTTCACATATTACATGTAAACACAGTCTTCCAAAGCCTGCCTGAAGATGTAGCTGGCACACATACATACATAGATTATACACACACACAACAGATTCTGCCCTGTCTTCATAAAAACACTTCTACATGCCTAAGGGCACCTGATCATATTGAGAGCAGTGACAGAGGTTGAATTTGTCTTTAACCTATGGATTTTGTAAGTGCTGACTGCCAAAATCTGTTTTTTCAGCTGGTTGGTGTGCCGGCCATTTGTTAATCAACCATCTTTTACTATCCATTAGTATACATTAAGCTAAAAAAATGGATTTGAGGCAGGGATCCCATTCTTCTTGTCTTATCTCATTTTCTGTTCTCAGAGGAAGTTTATATTTTTCCATTTGAAAGGGATAGAATTACTGCAAAAGGGTCTGTCTGCACTGACAGATCTAGCTTGCTTTTCCTCCTCAACAGCTGGGTTATTATTATTATTAGAACTGGCAGAATAATTCATAATGAATAATTTGACACCTCTTTTTCCATACATATATCACAAGTTGCCCACATTTATTTGTTACTCCAAATTATTAACCGCAGACTTTCTGCCAATAACTCCCAAAGGGGCATTAGTGATACAATATATTCCTTGTCGTCCCCCCCATCAGGAAATACTTTCATTAAAGTCAGAGTGGGAAGCATTAATTACCCCTTATAATAACTCATGATACGTAATCATTCCTCAGAGACAGATGCTGGTGTGATGACCCAAACTACTGCAGAGTTTGAATTTAGCATTGGATGCAGATGAAAAGTCCCTGAGAACACAAAGAAGAGCAGTTCCAGCTTTCTGGGTCACATCCTTGCAGAAGGAAGCTTCTGTTGGATCATGATCTTTCCAGGACTGCTTTTGTCTTGCCTAGAAGCCTCAGAAGTCATCATGTCACTGGAGTGATCACTGCACTGTGTAGGCTACAGTTTGAAAGGTTAAGCGGGATTTCAGGAGTGAATAAACCTTGTTTTGGTTCCCAGAACAAGGGTGGATATGATCCCATATATTTTGGCCAGTTAGTTTTCACCTGTAGCAGTACAAGTCCAGTATAGCTCCAGGGACATATTTCTGCCAAGCCCCTAGGTAACTTAGTGTACAACCAGAGGAAACAGCCCACGGACAGAACCATTGAACCTCCAACCTTGTGTCTCCTCAGAAGAAAGACAAACAAACATTTCTAATTATCTAAAGGACAGAGCTTGTTCCAACAGCATGTTGGTGGTGCATATGAGAAAGAATCAACCAAGACAGTCTCTACTTAGAGCGGGTACAGTGCCCTGACAGCTTAATAGAGTCTCAGGTACCTAGTGGCATTAAGGTATGTTGAAACCACTCACAAAATACCCCAGTAGGTTTGTAAAACCAAGACCAACACCAGCAAACGTAAAGGGCCTGCTGAGTACAAACCCAAGTCAACTTACTGCATATAGGTAAAAAAACAACAACCAAAGGCCCAGTCTAGAGAACTGGAAGCTATAAGGGCTCACAAAATCCACTGACTGTTGCCTGGCCCTGACTATGTGAAAGTTTTTAGTTATTTCAAGTTCAACAGGTGAGTTTAAACAACCTGTTTAACACAAAACATTAGCCTAAAAAACAGAAGTAAGCTAAACATACTGGCATTCTGGCACCTTATGCTGAATAATTCATACATAACATATGTATGAATTATAAGGTACTGCAGAAAAGAAAATGTACCTTTTTGGTCCACAGTGACTTTTTAAGCAGAACATTTAAGAACCAACTTCAAATGTGTATGCCCAGCAAAAACCTTCCTGTGCAGAGTGAAAAGAGATCATTACAACTGCAGTCTACCTTTACCTTCACCACTTCCCATGGTGATTTGCATTTCCTTATTTGATTTTGCCCTGAAACAAAACAGGAACCCTTACAAAACCTCACCTAGAAGAAGATTCAGGGTGTTATCCTTGCTCCAGCACAACTGTGCTCACCTCATTTTGACAGGCTAATGGCAAATGCAGATTTGATGTATTAACAGACAGAAACTCCTGGGACAAAGGCCTGCCTTCCAAAAGTGAGCACCAGAAGAGGTCCAAACTGTCTACAGAGGAGTTGTCGTACTACAGTCATCAGTGCATCAATTCTCTCCTTGGTTGTTCTGAATGTGGTGTCCTACTGAGCACCATATGCATGTCTGATAGCTGCCATTAAAAATTATCATTGCACACACCAGTCCCTCAAATATAGGCAGTGGAAAATAAACTCTGAATCCCAGCAGGGCTGGCAAATTAAGACTTTTAGTACTATACTCAGCCAAAGTACACAGCTACTTTACTCTTGGCTAATGCTGCATCCTTTCTGAGACACCTAAACCTACGTGCAAAGTGACAGCGTTGCTGCAGTTACATCTTTAATCACAGCAGTGGTTAAAAGCCAAAAGTAAGCTAAACATATTGGCATTCTGGCACCTTATGCTGAATAATTCGTACGTAAAGTGCTGCAGAAAAGAAACATATGTTCTTGGTCCATAGTATCTTTACTGTAAAATATTTAAGAATTAGCCTTGGATGTATACATTTAATAGTAGCCACTAGTATGCTGTCAGAAGGTCTATCTGTACCTGCACATGCTTATTCACTGTATTGATACAGCAGGTGTATCTATAGCAAAGATTCAAATCCACATAGCAATTGTTCAGGCTATTCATTTTGAACACTTCCTTACAGTGGATGTGGATGGTAACCCACACTTTCTTACGAGCACTACACAAAGTAATGTGCAAAGTTTCTTCTCCAACCACAGCAACAGGGATGTCCAAATTTACATCCCCCTTACAGTGTACAATCTACCCTGTAATGCTTTCCATTTACATAAAAGTCCTTGAATCCTGTCTCATCACATCCCTGAGATCAGAATCAGGTCCAGCAGATCTGGAAACACACCCAGACACATGCACACACAGAAGAAACCTTTTGGCATATCTATGAAGAATAGGCCTTCCAAAAAAACATCCAGTATACAGATGAGCCCTCAAATTAGTAGAGAAAGCATGACGACTTCTGCAGTGGTGGCTGATGAAGAGACACACACAAATACACCTCTGCCACCAATCGTGCTGCTAGGGCATTCATCAAATTAAGTACCAAGAGGAACAACACCTCTGATATCTCTTCATTTGGGGCTCCAGTAAATGAAGCACTAGATTAGGCCTGACAGAGGCCTAATGCAGCTTGAGCTTTTCCTGGTGTAATTAATTGGAACTTCGCCAGCTTGACAAATTGGAATGATGAATCTATCTTGTATGAATAGAAAAAAAAAATGCATAATCAGTCAAAGATTTAGTTAAGACAGCTTCTCCCTGACTCCCTGCCATAGCTAAATCCATTAAGGTGAGGAAACATCACTTTAAGGAAAGGCACTGCTCTCCGTATGTTCAATTTATAACTTTTTGTTCTTGAATTTAATGGAGCAGTCAACCTGGACAGCTCTGACTTCGGAGGGGTGAGGAAGGGGGAGGTGGGAAAGGTTGGTTTATTTTTAGCATTCTAATCTTCCCTGTGCCTTGGAAGAAAGAAAACAGTCGCATTGGTTTGAATGTGCGTTCCTGGGTTTGGATTTTAAACCTTTGGGGTTGCACGAGGGGATGTAATAAGGGTGCCCCACATACTTTGCCACCGAGATGATTCTGTGATAAAACTTGCTTGTCAAGTATTTCCCCTCTAACTTGTTTAATTGCTGGTAACATTTAGGCTTTAGAGGATGTGATAGATTGACTGCTCTGCCAGCACTGTTTTTTCCTCTCTAATTACCACCTAGCTGTAAAGGCCCTTTCCTGACACATTTAATGGAGAGGCAGAGGGAAAACAGGTCTGCTTACTTTTAAAATATATTTTTATCATTCAGCAGTTATTTTCCATATATTTAATTTAAACCATGCGCTTTCCCCCTCCCTCCATCTCCCTTGTTCAGCTATAAGATCGCAATTGTGAAGAATCAATTAAGCAGCTGATATCCCCATTTGTATTCAATGTTTAGAGGAACTTTACATTTCCTCTTCGAGGCTGTGGGCTGCAACATAAGTTACTTACACACTGCGGAAGAAATGCTTAAGTGAGAGTTGACAATGCTGGTTTTCATTTCAAACAATCCCGAATCCCTCCTTGGCTAGCACACGCGAAAAGCGCCAGGCAAATGTTTAGCTGACATCATGCAAATGACTGGCCATAGATTTATTTGACAAACAGTTGAGCAGACAGCCCTATATTGCACTCACTTGTACCCCACACAACCCCAGGAGCCAGGAGAATTTTGCTGGCAGAAACAAGAGCAGAATGAAACCCAAACACTGCGGTTCACGCGTTGAGCCATTCGCTCTTGGCCACTGGCCAAGCTGACAGCCACATTTAAATAAGCCACCTGCTGAGTAGGGAGTTTAAAGAGCTAAGTGCTGGGGGAGCTTTAGCTGAAAAGTATATTGAACTTCTGCAATAAGGCGTGAAGTGAAAGGACTGCAGTGACAAGCGGTACTAAAGGCCATATTATGGTTCTGACCTCTTGTTCTCGGTCAGATACAGCATAGTTTTGGGCATCCTCTGCTTCTTTGCCTATGCTACCTAAAATGTATCACAGAGAAGCTCTGAACAAGGAACACCATTACATATGTGTCCCAGGGAGTGAACTATACACAGCAGATGCTCAGATTCCTTTTCATTATCTCTAATAATGCTGTATTAGAGATTAGAAATTGGGTATCAGATTAGATATTGGGAAGAAATTCTCCCCTGTGAGGGTGCTGAGGCACTGGCACAGGGTGCCCAGAGAAGCTGTGGCTGCCCCATCCCTGGCAGTGTTCAAGGCCAGGTTGGACACAGGGGCTTGGAGCAAGCTGCTCCAGTGGAAGGGGTCCCTGCCTGTGGCAGGGGTTGGAACCGAGTGAACTTTAAAGTCCCGTCCAACCCAAACTATTCTATGATTCTATAGAACAGGAATGCTTGTGCAGAACATGTTAACTCCCTCTGGTTAGCTATTAATGTAATTTTACTATCCAGAACTGGATTAGCTGTGTCAGAGGCAGAAGTCCTTTCCCAGGAAAGCTGGGAGATCCCTCACTTCCCATGCACTACCTCACCACTAGGCCTTGTCCAAGTCACCTCATGATCTTGATTTGGTTCTCACCCACCTTGTCAATTTTCACAAAGCTGTCTCTAAGCACCTAGGTGCTGGAAGAGAACCACACGCTTTCTGCTGCTGATTATGTGTGAAAAAATAACAACTTCCTGCTATGACCAATCCAGTGACAAAAACCTCTCCAAAGAGAGAGACCAAACAAAGCGACAGGAAGGTGAGCAATTCTGCTGTTCCAGCCTGTAACAGCAGCAGGTTGCAGAAGTGTTATTTGGCTCTTTCTTAGCTCCAAATTGTTCACATCAAATGTAAGCGAGTTACAGCTGCAAAGACCCCTGGCAGAGAGGCTTACCCAGCTCAGCCCCTCCAGCACTCAGGCTCTTAAATTACATTGCTTTTCCTCTCAGCTTCAAAGGGTACACCTGATGCATTACCTCCATGCAGGTAATTCAAATAGATACCCACACTCTTTCCTCATTTCCTGTACTACTGTTTAACTTTTCCCCTTCTCAGTTTCTGCTCAGCAAGCGCATGTATGCCCTTCTACCAGTGGAAGCTACTAGTTTATTTTTGATTTCTTTACCCTCAAACTGTCATACAAATGCCTTCTGACCTGGTGACATGGAGGTTGCCATGTCAAGTTCAGCAGCTGACTCATAGGCCATTACTCGCACAACTGCCATTCTGCTTTTAACCTCCCCAGCCTGTGTTTAAAACCAAGTATCCCCTTAGCTACTCTGCTAGGAAACGCTTTAGGAACATAATTCAAGTAAAAGATGTTATTTTCAGTGTGGAAAACCTGCTAGTTATAGTACATGACAAGCAAGTAATTTTAGCAGCAAAGGACTTGAACACTCATTACAGTGTAATATGTCACGGCACTGCTCCATGCTATGGGCAATTAAGGGTTAATGGTTTGCCAATTAAAAAGATATAGCCAAAAGATCTAAGACATACTCTCTACGTGTCACAGAAGGTCCCACTCTCCAAAGTGGTTCTGCAAGTGCTGTCCAGGAGAGATGTGAACATCAGGTCATATGTTTTTGGTCACAGATCCTGCCCTGACAGTGGGAGTGATGTGCCCAGCACTCACCATATTGTGCTGTTTGCCCTTTGCTTAACAGGCAGAACAACTGAGATCAGTAGTAGGCTGCTTTACCATAACACAGGCTGTGGTAGTGTTACCTCACACAGGACCACAGGAGGCTCAGAGACTACAGAAGTAACCCGCAAGCTATCTGTGCATACACAGCCCCCTGAGCAGTGCCTCATTGCCAATCCACATGCACACCCAGCATCTTCCTTTGCCCTCAGCTGCTTCTTGATGCAATCAGAGAAATACACTAAAACATACAACTGCAAACCAGAGGTCTGAGGTTGAAATGTCTCTGGGTCTGGGTGTTTGGCTCCAAAGGGTATTTCAGCCTGATAGAACTGGAAATTTTAAGTTCAATTTTCCCCCATCTCAACACTGGATACCTGATCCTTTGAGCACATGCACATACCTGCCCTTGGTACAGAAGGTTTCCTTTCTACTGTAGAGATCTCAGTTCAAGCTTTGAGTTCAGTTTTTATTCTCCTCCACACTGCGTACCTGCTCCTTCATGCATGTGCACACACCTGCCCCTTGTATAGGTTTCCTTTCTGTTTGTTTTTTTAACTACCTTTTTTACATGAGAATGATCAATCACTTCTCCCTCTTCCTAGTCATGTCCCTATTACAGCAGATCCTGTTCCAATAAATGATTAGTATGTGCAGAATGCATTAAAATGAATTATAATAGCAATCTGATCCCCAGTGCCTCAGCAGAACCTTTCCATCACAGGTGACAGCTTGGTTCCCTTGGGCTTAGCTCTGGAGAGAGAGCACCAGACCTCAAAACCCAATCCAATAACTTTGTATGAACCAAGTTCCAAGTACATGGAGCGTGCAGCTCTTCCATTGTCTCCAAGCTAGGAAAGCTGTACCTTAAAGGCTATTCAAGAAGCTGGTACACACAACCTCATCTCAAGTAAGTGTAAATGCAGTTTTCCATATATTATGTGATTACAGCCTCTCCCTGCCTATGGTGCTATGTTTTATTACAGGCCACCAAAAATAATTAGTTGGTGACCCAGAAAACTGATATATAAAATCCTTTTAATCACCAATATGGCTTTCAATTATATAGTGTAAACTTATTAACCTTTTTACTGCTGAGATTTGATTTATGGAATTCCAGCCGCATTAACATTACAGGAGGAGATAGAAAGTGTCTTGTATGACGCACTGGGATTAACAACTGATAGCTGGCTTTGCTATCACAGAGCAAAGGCAGCATCCTGCAAGTCCCCAGGGGCTCATTGCTATCAGAGCTATGTGAAAAGTTTGGTCTGTGGAGTGAGGCTGTGTAATTCCTGTCACTTCCTATACAAACAAGAACACACAGGCCAGTTCTGGCTTTCAGAAGGAGCAGGGGTTGTGTGAGCACTTGCTGCATTAATAAACAGAAAGGGCAAAGGTAGGGCTGCATTTGTACCTCTCCTCACTCGCATGGTCAGAAATAGTTGTATATTGAATGGAGACACTCTGGGGAATTCTCCTGCACAGGAACCCTTAACAACAGTTTTATTCAAACAAAGGTTGAATGCAAGAAGGGCTACTTGGAGGGTGCATTTATAAAAACTGATTTTCAACTGTGTTCTTTATTCATTTTCATGGACCAGGTATTTTCCCATTTTAGAGGGAAATTTAGTGGATTTCCCTCTCCACCTCTGGCACTCAGAAAGTTTCCAGAAACTTAAAGGTTGGTATAAGAGGGTTTGTTCACTTTGTCCTACCACAGAAAGAGCATTTAGTGCTTTGCACAAGGTCTTAGACATTCGTGGTCATCTTCCCATGAGACTGTGTTTCTAATGCAGAGATCAGCAAGAGAGATAAACAGGCCACAGTGAAGACTTAATTAAAAGCCAAATTACTAATTTGAACTAGATGATGCATCAAGATCCAATAAGAGATTAAAGGAATCCATATGGTAGATACTACCATACAAGACTTGATTGAATCAGCCAAGGATGAGAAGACTTGTATTTCCAGCCCCCACATGTCATTCCATTCAGGTCTCAGGAATATACACAGAAATAATGAATATTGCCATACCTTCCATCCACACACAGTTCCACTCATATTCTTGGCAGCTCATTATTTGCTTTTCAATGGCAATAAAATAGAACAGCAATGTTCTACGAGATAATTTCTGCTGTGAACACCTAACTGCCTCTTTTACAGTCTCAGGAGCATTAAAATAATAAATAGATTTGGGTCAAATTTTGCAAATAAATATCAGTTTTCAGTTTCCAAACCTAACCCTCTTTCAATCTTACAAACCCTGTTACAGTCAGCTTGTTTTTCAGGCATTTTTAATGTGCAAGCATCCCCCAATGACACAAAACAGCAAGGTGAAATAGCCATAAAGTGAAGTAAACCCTCATCAATTGCTTAGGTCTTGGTTGTTCAAACTTGAAAAGTCATGACAGATACAGAGAAGAGACTATGTGGGCAGGTGCTTTGATAACGTGCAAAAGCCATCATCTTTATAGAAGGGAAATGCCAACATTTGCCATCATCTTTCCCAGGATTAAATGCTACTGAATGAGATACAGTTCCCCACGCAGGTACTGCCTTGCCTGCACAATGCACAGCCTGGTTCCCTCTGGGCAGTCCTCAGGTCACTGTTTCTTTAGCAGACACAGGCTTGGAACGGCACCCTGCAACCCACACACTGGACAGAGACCCCCAAAGCCTCACTGGGCCATACCTGGACATCCAGCGGACTCATCCCCAGCTCAGCTTTGAGATGTCCTTCTCCACGAGCTTTCTGGTACAGCATAACAGGATGCATTACTGCCATCCAACTCACGCCAGCTCCTCCAAGGGCTAATAAGGCCCATCACAGAGATAGGAGGGTTTCTAAGCACATTCTGTGAAAGAAGGCAAATAAAAATCAATGGCACTGCATAATCCAGTCAGTGCTTTCCTCTGCTCACAAATCTTCATTTGTTCAGCTGGGAAAATTATGGATGGTCTAGAAATAATATAGTAAAGGCAGTCAATGACAATCATAACATAGAGACTAATAGAGATGGTGGCATGAGTCTGATGTATTCAGTTCTGCTGAAACTCATTTATAATTTTTAATAAAAATAGTAACACTTTACAATAAGTGGACATCATTTAATGCTCAATTACTATGAAATTCCTTTGGAAATATGCATTACATGCAGCAACTCTGTATTTATAGCAGGAGGGTTCCTCAAGATTGATGTTATCGCAGTGAATACTAGGAGAATGTCAAGTCCAACACCAGTGCATTCAATATTCTTGCCCTCCAGGTCAGGTATCCTTTCCTCCCCCACCCTGACATTTGAGACAAGTCCTTATCTGTGTGGAGGGAACCACATGAATTATATATTATATAAAAAAGGAATTTGCAACACAGGCTGCAAGGCCTTTAGCAATGATTAACTGAGACATTTTGAATAACAACACAAAAAGGTACAGCTCCTAAACAGGCAGCTTTTTCTTGGAGGCCAAGAGGTTTTTAAACCCCTACCTTAATAAAACAAGCATTAATTCAGATAAAGCACAGAACCTTTACAGCAGAGCCAACTTCAACTTACTGAAGATTTCTCTTTGCAAGAACAACACCATAAACCTTTATCCTCTACTTGCAACAGCTCTTATGCTGTAACATCCTTAGCCCTACCTTCTATCAGAGGTCACCACGTAGATCTGAGCCCTTAAACTAGCTCAGCACAGGTGAGATCACTTATCCTGAAAAACAAAGCAGGATCTCCCTGATCCTCTACAGCTGCCTACATCTACACTTTTAGCCACAGATGTTAGCACTGTGACTCCACACTGCTCTTCCCTGGCAGGCTGTGGGAGAACTGGTTTGTCTCAGAGGTGTTTGTGAAGGGAAGCAATGGGATGTGATCAGCAAAGCAGCAAATTGAACTCTACCAGGGTATGGCTGTACCTTCATGAAGCAGCCTTAAAACAGAGGTTCCCATATTTTGTTTAGCTCCAGTCTCTACTGGGGGTGGACTGGATTTGGTTTAGGAAATGCAGCTTGGAAAGCTGAATCTGAGTCTATACTTCTCCCCTGGATGTATTTGCAGCCAGGGCTCTTTATCTGAATGTAATTCCTAATGTAACTTGGTAGACAAAATCTATCACTTGAGGATGGCAGTTAACTAGCTTCTATGGGGTGAATGTACTGCCATTTGGGGTGCTGTCTTGCTTGTTTCACTGTGAAGATTAATAGGATTAGAAAAAGTTTGAAAGATGCCAGGTACGAGACACAGGTCACCAGAGCCTTCAGTCTGCAACACTGCCACCATCCAAAGACAAATCTGAAGGAGTATGTCTCTTCCAAAAAAAGAAATACCATCAAGAGCTACTCAGCAGCTTAGGAAAAAGAAGCACCAGCTGGAGGAAGGGGACATCCTAAGTGCTTGCTAGAACTAGCATCCTTCCATTTAATCTTAAATCATGTTCTGCATCCTCAGCTCCGGGCAGCTCAGACACCTGGCATAATAGCCCATTAATTACTTCAGCATGGCAAATAAATTTTAATATCTTTTTGATGCTCATTACTAAACACTTCATGCATTCCCAAATACACATTGATGGTTCATTCTTCTTCATCTTAGATACAATAGGCTTTATTTTATAGTTTGACTTTAATCAACGTCTCACTCAACTCTGGGTGGCACGTGATAATGTTATATCCTCCTCTGGGGTCACCAGTTCATTTAAGAACTCAGGACAAGGTATTTATATTTTGCTGTACTCGTGTTCTCATCCTGTTAGAGGTGATTACAACATCAAGTTTTGTCCAGTGTTTCAGCATGTGAAAGAGCAAAGGTGGCAAGAGGTATAATGGTAGCAGGTCAGCATTTTCAATAAGCATCCGTCTGTAAACAAGCCCCTTAAAATATTGCAGCAGAGGGAAAGGAAGCTGCATCCTAATTGGGCAGAGTGAAAAGCCACAGGGCTTATAAATATAATGTGGAGGTGATCTGTCTTGCCAAAAAAGAGGAGGTTCGTTACATGAAGGACACATTATCCTTTCCTCTTCCTATGATTCAGCATGGTAAGTAGTCATTCCTAATTGGCTTACAGCTTAGTATGAAATATTAGGATGCCACACAATGTGATGACACAGCTGGATTCCTAAGGGAAGCTGAAGAGTGATCTGAGAACAGAAGAGGGACAAGAGCAGATGCGGGTCTGGAAAAAAGAATAGTTGTAGCTCACAGAGTAGCATGTCATTCTTTATCCTCCTCCTCCTGTGTACAGCATGCTGTGTACAGCACACCACTCTCCTGGTTGAAAGGCAAGAGACTTGTCATTTCAGAGTTCTTGAATAAAACGTGGGGATAAAAACGTGACTGCTGGAAGTATTGAAACAGGAAGAGACAAGCAGGCTGACTAAATCTGGGCAATAGCTGCAAAATACACTGCACAAATTTCACCTCTCTTTGTGTGTCCAACGATGATTTCCTCAAATTTATTCCTGACTGGAAAGTATTTGCCAAATTACCCAGTCAGACAATCTGGGGGTCACTGACAGAAGCCCAGCATTCGGAAGATAAGCCATTTGAATGAACACCCAGGTCCTATGCTGGGAACTTGTTTCCTTGCCCTGGCCTTGATTCAGGAAGGTAATTAAACAGCTGCCCACCTGGAGTCAATAGGGGCTATTCACACGCACTTAAGTGCTGCTGACGCCAGGCTGAGGGGAATAGACTTCTCAGGGGGAGATTTTTGCTGCAAATACTGGTGCTAATTCAACATTCACTTTCTACAAAGTCCTTCTCCTGCAGTCAGCTGAAATCAGCTATATCCACTGTTGTGCTTGCCAGGAAACTTGATAGAATGTTGCCCAAAGTGAACATAAACGACAAATAAACACAGCAGAAATTAATAACAGGAGTTCAGACCAGTAGGTTGCAGAAGATGTGTTATAAATTTCATCCAGCTGTAATGCAAATTCTGCCAAATGATTGGGAACATCTACCTTTTTATATCACTGTTTCACTACATATTAATAGCAACCAGTTACTGATGCAGTACTAAAATATTAATGATATGGTCATAAACCTGAATCAGTGCCTAACTTGGCAGAACAACGGAGGGCAACTTTTCAATCACGTGTGAACAAAACCAGTTTTCAGAAACCATTTTATTCCTGTGAGACCATGTGAGTAGAAGTAATTGCAGGGCTATTTTAGGCCCCCAGATTGTTCTTCCTTGGAAAATCAACAGCCCCTTTGAGGTGTGCAGTATGGGTGCCCAGATATTTATGCAAGGCTGAGAGAATCTCAAAGCAGGCAGAAACAAAGTTCATGCAATTAATTAGTAAGATCTCATCTGTGATTTCATCTGCAGCTGCTATGACTGACTTTTATATGTCCATTAGAGACAATAGCCTTGAGCCCCTGGGGACTGATTGTTTCAGCAGGATTTGGCTCTTTGTTCTGGACTGAGGTGGAATATGCCCCCCAAGGCAAGAAAGCCAAAGCAAAACCCAGAGCTTTTGTACCTGCCTGATATAAGCAGGTAAATTTATCAGCTCTGCATTGTAACATCTGTGACCACAACAAAAATTTAGGGGTGTTAAAAGGACTTAAAAGTTAGGGACTTCCACTTCGTATATTTCCAATCTGCTCCCCAAGCCACTCTACTTAGGACAACTTCAGGGCAGCTGCCAGCTAAGGAAAGCAGCCTTTGGGATGCTTGACTGAATTTGTAAAGGAGAATCAGGTCTTGAAGTCTCTTTGCTTCTCACTTCAGCTACGCTCCAGCAGAAGTGGGCTGGTCCATTTTATTATTCACATTTGTCCCTTTCTATCAAGATGGAGCCATAAATCTAAGCTCCTTTCAAACACCTTTAATTGAAGCTACAAATTAAGGGGATTAAGGCCAGACACAGAAGGATTCTGTGTACTCTCCACAATTCCCAACAGCAGCTAGCACCCCAGGAAGAGCTGAATACTGAAAGAATATTTTGTTTCTACTCTTCCACAGGACACAGCTCACTCATGGCTAGCATCAGCCTCTCCTGCCTCACCAGGATCTAAAAGAGGTACTGGAGGAAACTCATGTACAGCTGATGTTTTATGTAGATGTATTAATAACAACCCAAGGTCTTTGCCTTAAAGATCTTTCTCTTCCTCTTCTCTGAGTCACTGGTGCACAAATAAGCTGACTTCAATCAAGAATAACTGATTTTTCAGTTTAGAAGTGCAGAGAATGGCATAAAATTAATTATGTCACAAAAAAAGAAGGGTCCTTTTCTTCTGGTATCTTATGGCAGTCTTATAAATGAGGATCCAAAATAGCACTGAGATATCACTTAACACTGTTAGCACACATGAAGCAGGTCTGATCCCTGCCACAATGTCTTTATTATTCACTGGCCAGAGTTGCTGCAGTGGTAATCTTTCTTCATTGTATCTGCAAGCAGATGCCATCAAGGTGCAACTAACAATCATCCCTTTCAGAGTAAGTGATCATAGGCTTTCCATTGCTCTCCCATCCATTGGCTCTTTGTTTATTAATGACAGTTAAAATTTTAGTGTTGCTTCTGCTTATGTGGAAGGTAACAGACATCTACTTGATTGATCCATGTCCTACAACTAGTAGTTTCTCTTACAGCTCAAGTAGTACATAACGCAGTCTTACTACAAATCAAATTGCCAAAACAAAGACATTTTTTGGTTTACAAGTTGGAAGAAGAGGACAAAAACTGCCCATGGTTTGAAACTTGCTCTAGCAAGACACTGGAAATGCACTGAGCAGCATGAGGAACACAGTTACACCTCTAAATATATCTACTCTTTGGACAAAGTCCACGGTCAGCTCAGCTCCTGGATCTTCTTTCTCTCTGTATTTTCTGGGACAAAGACCTATGGAGGACAATGAAGAGAAAGATTCTTTCAAACCCTCTCCTGTATGTGGTGCAATGCACAGGTGCCTATAGATGGGTCTGAGGAGGCTATAGGGCCTGCAGAGGTGCCATGATAAAGCTGCATCTCGAAACTGTGCAGAGCAGCTCCCCCAATGTCTCCTACATCTAAAGTCTACTCTAAAAAACAAGAAAGAAATAGTCTCTTGGAAGAAGACAAGTCAAACATAACTCATCCCTTTATTCTTTTTCTCTCTTACCATGCTCTACAGATGATTGTTTCATCTCATTCTTCTGTTTCCAAGAAAGACCTTTCTAAATCCTCAGGCAATATTCAGAGCAGGCAGGTTTTTCTTTGAGTGTTCAAGGCTGATCTGATCAATTAGAAAAAGAAGGTTACAGTACATTTTAAACCAAATACCCCATAGGATAGAACCTCATTCTAGAAGAAAAATATTTTTGTTAGCAAGTAAATGCAAGGAAATGGTAACAGGGATTCAGCACAACCCCCTTTCTCATGTGTCCTGTGGGATTTTCTGCATTGTTCTCTCTGTTTAAAGGGTTTAAAATACAAGGGTAAGGCTGCTGCAGTCCTGGACATGTGAGTTCTGTTCTCTGGCTGGATACAAAGTGCCACGGATCACACAAAATTCTTCCCAGCTGTTTTGCCTTCCCACATTTCTGTCCTTGTTCACTCATGAAAGCTATGAATTCTCTCCAACCACAGACTTTCTCCCAGCATGTGATGCACCACAGGGCCCCACAACCTTATCTGAGGCTGTTCGGGCCCAGCTGCAATGTAAAGACTCTGCACCACTGGGACTCCCTTACAGGGTTTAGAGTCCTTCTTTGCAACAGTAAATATCCAGTGAAATACAACCGCTTCCTCAAGGTGAGTGTTCCCAAAGGCCTCAGGAATCAGAGCTGACATAATGTGAAATTCGCTTCCCTCTTTACCAAGTCTGGTTAAATAAACTCATGTTCTGTACAGTAGGACACACTTCATTTTCCTCTCCCTCTTGTTGATTCCAAAAGGAGACCACATAGACCAACCATCACAGCCAATTTGATTTCCAATTTTCTGGGTAGCTTTGCAATCACACTCCATTTGTCACCTGAATGCAGTATTGAATTTGCAGCCTGGGTGTGAATGACTTCTGGAATTATCTCCCTTGGACAAGACACCAGAGCAATTCAATAGCAAGTAAACAGAATACAGAAATACCCCTGAATAGAATTATGTCAGGTTTCTAAATCCTAACCCTGTTACTTCAGCAGCTACCCATTTCTCTTTTCCTTCTTCCTTTCTGGCTAACATTTTCTTTTCCAGGATGCAGTTCAGCATCACCAAAACAATCAAATATGTTCTGTAAACTTACTAGGACTGCATGGGTATTTAGAGCTTGACGAGCTGTATTGTAACACCAACCACTGACCCCAAAAGCTGATGTGATCAAACACATCCCCCCATGAACGAAAGAATCAGGCTGAATCAGTTTTACCATTTTAAGGAAAATAAATCCTAATCCTCTGCTGCTCTGTGGTATTCCTCTAATTGCTGTTTCCTTACACATTCAAACATCCACAGTTTGGTTCCGTTGTTTGAACGTCACTTGGAATCAAATCAGTGTTGCGGATACAACATCTTTGAACCTTTTAGTCCAGCTGTGAACTTTGGGCTTAATCCTTTAGGGCGCCCTTGTCTAGCAAGCTTTAATGTATATTAAATTTTCTAAAAGGAGAAGAAAAGTGGTCAAAGCGAGATAGTGCAAGGTTCTGTGTTTCATAAATTAATAAGCATCACCAACTGCATTGCTTGACCCTTTAAACTCTGTGAAATTAATATAAGTAGACAACCAAAGTGCACTTGGCCCCTGAAGAGCCTTGGAAGTTCACTTAAGCAATCCAAGTTTCCTTAAAGTTTTATAAGCCAGCTTTTAAAGCAAGTCCTTTGTACTTATTACTGGTGACAGTGAGCATTACAACAGCCAATGAACCTTTGCTGACTTCCGACCCCAATATGGTAGAGCACAGTTATCAAGGGAAATATCAGAATCAAAGCTTGTATATTACATTGAGGTCCTGACTCTTGAAAGAGCCCCCCATAGACTCTTCAGAGGATGTCAGTGAAATAAACAGCTAATATTCTCAGACATCTACTTATGATGTACGGATGGTAGTGTTTACTTAAGCTCTTTTGGCATAGTATCCCCACCCCACCACCCCCAACAAAAACTGAAGCCTCTTAGGAAGCAAGCTGGGGTACTCTCAGATCCCTTGCAAGGAGACAAAACTTAAAGATCTTTTATTTAGCCTGGAAAAACCCTTCACTTGGCAGTGGTGAGCGAAGCAATGCTCAGTCTTCATCTTAACCGATTAATGGATTTAAATTATTAAGTGGCATTAGGTAGGCATGGTGAGGAATACAGTCTTCCCTCAGCCCTCCATACAGGGTGGGACTGCCTTGAACAGTGAGGAAAATGCATATGCACACCTCCTGTGCTTTGGCATTAATCTTGCAGTCACTTGTAATACCTGAGTTAGCATCCTGTAGAACCAAGATAGCTCACCATTGCCAGCTGATTATATTTTTCATAATGTAAAAGGTTCTTGCTGAATTATTCAGGTGTTTTCCCCACTGCTTAGCAACAAAAAAGAGACAGAAAAGGTAAGGCAGCCAGTGTCTAGGAATAAACAGGCTGATGGGCAGTATTGCCCAGTATTAGTAATTACTATTGAACTGTAAAGCCCGAATAATGATGATGTTTGACCTAAACTTTTCAAGAGAAAGAAGAATTTCACCAAACAGGCAGGTGATGAGAGATCACAAGATTATCTGCCGAAGGGCATCGAACTCCACTGGCATGTATCCTCCCAGCAGTGAAGTGAAGAGGCATGTGTTATCTCTTCTTTCCACCTGCTTACATTTGGGTGAAGCTTTTGGGGCTATTTAATGACACTGGTTTCCATTTATTCATCTCATTTGTTTGTCTAGATCTGGGTGCTGACAGAGACAATAATATCATGGCATGGAGAAAAATCCATTAAGATACATTTTATACATATACCATACACAGTCATACATAATACAACTCAAAGGGAAAACAGAACTCAACTATTAGGAAATAACTGATGAAATTTCTTACCAGAAACACAGA
The DNA here is from genome assembly GCF_012275295.1 of Melopsittacus undulatus. NCBI lineage: Eukaryota > Metazoa > Chordata > Aves > Psittaciformes > Psittaculidae > Melopsittacus > Melopsittacus undulatus. Next base: position 4,243,212 of record NC_047535.1, on the reverse strand, counting down.
TAACAAGAAGCAGCTGGAAAAAACGAGGTACTTTCAAGGAATGTGACTCACAGCTCCCATGCAAAGTGAATGCCTGGTGACAGGGTTGCAGTCCCTGCCAGGCAGATGTCTATTCTAAGAACAGTGAAGTTGATTTAGCATCTCCCTGATTACTGAATATAAATTACTTTTTTAAAGTTTAGGGGTGCACAAATAAGTTCTAATGAGAACAAATAGTGCTGATCCAGTCCCACAAAGACAGCCAGAAATGTATCTCCAATTGATTTCCCTTGATTCATTTACTTGAGGGTGCAAGCATGATTTTCTTGTTCAGAGTTAGTTCAGATTCCTCTGTGCAGCACTTCCCAGTGATACAGACATAGACTTTGGTCCTTCCAGCCCACCAGCTACTGAGACCACGGGTGTTTGAGGGTTAATAACTCACTGGTGATAGCCTTGGGATCCCACCTTCCCACCTAGCAGCCATGCTCCAGCACATCTGCCTACCAATGAAGATTATCTTCACTTCCAGCCTCCTGTCTCCACAGGAGCCAAAAGGGGAAATCTTGCCTAATCAACTGTGACCAGGAAGGAAAGCAATGGCCATCCTCCACTCTTAATCAGAAAAGTGTCTGCCTCGGTTTTGGTGCACGTGTGCCTGAAGGAATGTGAAGCAACTCCAGCTTCACTATGTGTGAGGTGGAAATGACCTGGGGGTAACCCAGGCAATTCTTTTCCAGTAGGTAAGGGAAGGTTTAAAATGGGAGAAATTGGAACTGGACCTTAACATGTCCCTAACTATTGACATTAAAGCAAAAGAGACACAGAGATAATATTGTTGAGGGGGTAAAACTTCACCTATTTGAAAAAGGTCTGGTACCAGCTACAAGCTCTGCCAAGTAACACCTACTGAATCTAGTTCTGCCCAGATGGGCATTCACCCCAGTGCTCCATTCAGGCTACTGACACTGCATCAAGCTCAAATACTGAATTACCCCCCAAAAGAAACCCCTTCTACACAGACCAAACACACTCTATAGCCCTGAAAAAAAAGGAGACTTTTCCACAGCTCCAGAAATATTCATTTGACAGTTTCTCCTTCCTTGACTACAGCTCCAGTAATTGATCTGCTCTATTATTTTTCCCCATTCTTTCTCTTTTACATTTAAATATGTCCTTCATATTTCTGGAGCTTTTTTTTTCCCTCAGCCTGTATCTCCACTGTTACATTATTTTTTATCTCTCTCCTCTATTCTTCAAGTGTGAAAAGGGTGTTCTGTTCTCTAATATTCATTTTTCTTTTTTTTATTCTCCAAGTACTTTCTTTCCCATCTGTAACAGCCCCTAATATGCACCTCCATTCGATTTTACCTACCCAGCTTGAAACCCTCTCATTCTAATTACCTTTTCAGTTTTCTTCTATTTCTCCCTTGAGATGTCTCAATTAGTGTACTTTTTCTTACTGGCTGTCACCTCTGAGCTACAAGGTGGGTCTAACTCCAACTTAAACCATGCAGAAAATAAATGAGGAGCTGTTCTTGGCAGCCCTGCTGAAGGTGGTGTTACTTTACAAACTAGTGCACCTTTAATAGATGATAAATGGGCAGAAAAGTGGCCTTGTTAATGCAGCAGCCCTTGATTTGGTTGCCATGCTGTGTCCTTTCATTACTCAAAGATACACGAAAGGCAACCTATGCTAAGTCCTGGGTGATGTAATTCCATACAAAGAGAGTGAGTAGAGGCTAATTAACATAGTTCTGGTCAAAGCCTGAAATTAACTCTTGTCTTTAAAGACCAAAGCTAAAAATGTCATTTGTCTTGCCCACAATTATGTTTAGAGGTAATTATGGTAGCAGGATAACAGCAAGCAAATGAGTCTAGGAGTGGGGTTTTCTGCCCTTTCTATCTCTAGCAGAACTCTAAATTCTATTCCTGTCAAAGAGAACTGGATAAAAATGCAGGTGACATCTACAGTACTTTTCTTTGGTTAAAACTGGCACTGTCATATTGAAGTTCACACAGAGCTTTCAGAACCTGAGGATTAAATACTCTCTCTACATGCTCTCATATAATGAAAAAAGGAGCATGGTCCCAACTGCAGCCTGGACTGTCCAGGGAGGGGAGATCTGTGCCAGGCTTGGACCCAAGAAACATATTCAGTGGAACATGCATCTGACCCAGGTCACTGCAAATGACCCAAGATACCTACACAGCACAGAGAGCAGCCCTTGTCCTGTATCAGCACAGCATTATCTCCAAATTAAAGCATTTGCTTCCTGGGATGATTAATTTGTCATGCAGGTCTGATCAAACTGCACCCAGCTTTCAGCCTCATTTATGCAGAGCCAGGACAGCTATCTGTATTCTGCTGTATCCCGGATGTTTGAACCCACTTATTAAATACAATAAAATGCATAGATTATTGTTGTTGTTATTGCTGCTGTATTAAAATCCCAATAGCTGTCACTGTTCAGTTGTCCTGAGATCCATCTACCTGCAGTACCTGTTTCATCACTCTCACTGAAATCTATGAGCACATTAGCCAGTAGTGGGTTGCAGGATCTATCTGTGAGATATGGTGATGCTAATTTAAAGATTTCAAACTACAGTTGGTATATACTTGGAGCAAAGCTCAACACTGAAGCTAAACTTTTCCCAAGGTTTATTACTGAAAGAAATTTCAAATACCTGATATACCTTCATCTGTAGACACACTTGTTTTTCCAGTTACTGCATTTACCAAGGTGGCAAAAGCATTTAGATTTCTACTGCACTGGGCCTGAAGGTCTCCATGTGATACAAAATGCACATATACTGGGAATGCGTTATTGGATTGGCTGCTGGCAAACGCAAAGGTCTGTAACACAAACATGCAGGGCATATTCACTCGGTCCAAATTTGTCTGCTTCTGAAATTGTTACACTTCAGAGTGTAAATTCAGTGAATTCACCCAAGGGCCATAATATAATTTTGGCACAAGTACAGACTAAGATATAGCCATGATTTCACAGAGATGATATCACTGCATAAAACACATTATAGCAACTTGCCTGAAGTACTGGAGGAGAAAAGCACCCGTGCAGACTTTTCTAATGCTTCTAATGAAATATCTCTGCCATTTTTACTTGTATCTTTCATGGCAAGCAGGGAATCAGGGCAAAACTTCATCTGAATGAGTCAGCTCTAGAGGTCATGAAGGTATTCTCCTATGATGTCCCAGACAGGTATCAGTCAATCTTCAGAGATGGCTCCACTGCAGTACCAACTGAAGCACCAATTTAAGGACAGGGCACAGGAGTTCTGCTTCAAAAAACCACCCAGAACTATGGCACTCTTTGAAAAGTCTCACTGTGCTATCAAAGGTGAATTCCAATGTGACTTTCCAGAACTCCAGCAAAGCTCCAGAAAGCAGGGCTCCTGGCCTCAAAAGTTAATCTGATTTTTCCCAATTGTATCAGCTATCTAATAAAATGCATCCTTTCTCCCTGTAGATGTAGCCTCACATACCTCTTCAGACCTTCACAGCTATTGCATTGTTACTACTACCACCCTTACAAGTGGTGAAAGTATCTTTACGATGACATCTGCCAGTATCGGCTGACAGATACAAGCACCAAAGCCCATCTGGAAAAGTTGCCTCTTCCCATAATATTTCTGCATCCTTCATGAGGTTCTCTTGCAAAAATTTTTAATGATTTGTTTGAACACAAAACAGCTTAAGGGTTGTACTTCATTCTGACATCTGCTACATCCAAACTCTCTTTGGGGTCTCGTTAACCGAGTTTCATCCCTAAACTAGGTGGAACTCCACAGCTGCAAACCTTCCAATGCTGCCATTTATGGGACCTTCTCGGATGTTACAGGGTACGTCTCTCCATTCATTAGATCAGACACTGCAGCACACATAGCCTGGCTTGTACTCCTGGGGGAAGTACAAAGCATACATAGTACAAAACAGAAAACCACATTGTGCCCAAAGTGACCTGCAGACAGCAGACAATAACCCTGAAACTAAACCATATTCTGCCTCTCCCTGGCACAGCACGGGACGGGCAGATCCAAAGATGGGCTCTGAAAAGAAAAAGCTTTTGAGCAGTCCCTGGCAGAGGACTTTCTCCTTTGAGATCAATAGGTCTGTGTCAGCAAGGTCATTTCACCAGTACCAGCATCTAGATTCACAGCTCCCAGGTCGGTACACATACCACTGCATAATGCCATTCCAAAGAGACTTGATGCTGTAAAAGTGCTCACTGCCTTTCTACTCATATTGTTTGTGCATGACTGATACCAGCTCTTGACCCTGAGCTCACAGGATCATGGTAGTACCCTCCTTAACATCAAGGAGATATATAAAATGGTAAAATACCTTTAGTGAAGCCCTTAACTCCTACTGAAAGCAAAGATGTGTATTGCAGGGTGAAAGAAAGGGTAGAAGCAGAGGTCCCAGTTTGTGCTCAGCATCCAGCAGGATGAAACCCACCAATGCTGCCTGCTTTCCAGTTGTTAATGTAAGTAAAGGAACTCCTTTACTCCATGGAAACCTTAAATCAGCAGGAACTCATTTGTTACAACTGCTTCCTTATTTCTACTGCCTTTTTGTGAGCACCTCGGTCTCCGCAGAGGAGCAAACCAACACAGACAACCCTAAAACGTCTTGCATGGCAGCTCCAAATGCTTACAGTTTATGTAAAGCCATGGAGCCAGCATGATAAGATCTAATTACCAAGCGAATTAGTAAAAAAACAGCTGCAAGGTTTGCAGAAATGTCTGCAAGTGCAGAGTAAATGGCCACAATTGACAGAGTTATTGCACAGGCATCCTGAGGGCACAGTCTGCGGCGCTTGAGTCCTAACCAAAATCGCTGTCAACAGTTGTTGTTTTCTCCATTCTGTTAAATGAAAAGAGCATGAAAATGATCCTGCAAACAGCCATTTAATATTCTCATGCACATGAACTGCAATTATCAGCAACAGCAACAACAAACTCTGCTGTAATGTGTTCATGGTTAATCAATTCAATTGATCACTGTTTATTAAATAAAAACCTGCTCTCTAAACAGTTCCTTTCGAAGTGGCACATTTTGGAGCTCTGGGTTTTTTTTTTCCTTAGCTTTCTGGTTTTTCTATTTAAACATGCTGCTGGGAAAATCAGACCACTTAAAGCTTTTAATTTAAATCCAAGTTAAGAGAAACATACAGTGCCTTTACAATAGCATTAGCTTAAAGGTTTGAATGAACAAAGCCACTCCCTGGAAAAGCGACACTGAATCTGATTTGCTCCTATTTTAAAGGCTTTCAAGACATGTTAGCAACAGCCAGTGTATTTATCTGTGTAAGAGACAGTCATGACCAGGTCAGCTCAGGATATCAGGAAGTGGACCGTTGATAACGCAGATTAGGGGCACACTTTATTCACATCAGCACTGTAGCATTGATCACCCCTATTCCACACCTTTAGAAAGCAGATCGGAAATCAATGAATTTCAGGCTGGAGAGATGCTGTAGATAACAGAAATCCTCTATAGACAGTTATCTCCCAACAAGAAATAATGATCTTGCACAGAACTGAATGCTTTAAATGTAGAAAGAATATACACCACATTACATGCTCAATGGAAGATTGATACCTGGGCTGATAAGAGTCTGGGCATATCCCCAGTCCTTGAGCTAACTCGAGCATTTGAGTACTGCACTGAGAACTTCCACCTGTGGTGTTGGAGTCCCCCTTGCCCTTCAGGTGCTCCAAACAGCACAGAAGGGAGGAGAAGGGGAGTGTTGACACACAAAAATAACCTCGTGGGATTTAATTAAGACTACTGAACCTGTGTCACTTGTAATTTATGGTGGATTTGAACCTGTGCCTCCAGAGGGAGAAAACGAAGGCATTTCCAGTACATTAGCTGACTTCAATAGCAAAGTCAAATCTGACGTCCTGTGACCCTCCAGTGAACGAAGACTAAGGAGTCCCTGTTACCCCAATTATTCCTGACTAGATTTGTGAGATGTTTTCACTGCCATGGAATCCAACCACAACCAGGTTCCTGCCCTAATGGGGGAAGTGCCATGAAACCCTTGTGAGAGCATTAGAAACCTCCACCAAGACTGGGTCATTAATGGCATGTTCCATAGAGAAAAAGGGATGTGGGGCACATTCCCTCCCCTGCCAGCAGACACCTGGCCTCCACAGGAGCTAAGGGAAGGCTTACAAAGAGACCTGTGCAAATAACCAGCTTTGCCTTTTATGGCCAAAGTGAAAACAATAAACTGCTTTAGGTCAACTAAAACGTTTTGTTCAGTCTCCTATCAGGTGTTTCACCTTTGATTCTTTGGGAGACCGGGGGAAGGGTGAGAAGATGCTTTATTTGTTGGTCAAATCAAGGCATATGTTGCAATGGAAAATGTTAAAATGATTTTTCCTATTGTTTTTTGCTCAGAATAAATTACAAACTATGTCTAAGTAGCTTCAACTGACCCAAGGAGAAGAAAACACTGAAGTCTCTTGCTCAGAACAACTTCCAGAGCAGTATTTCAGGGAATTGAGCAGCAGAGATACCTTCGTTTCTGAGTTGCCAGAGTAAGTAAGTTCACTCAGACAATATTAAAAGGAAAACTTCTCACCAAGATGAGACAGATGTCTTGCACGACTGACCAGCCCTGAAACCAATAACACCACCACCAGCAAGGCTGGGAGCAGCAGCAGCCTCTCCAGTCTGACCTGTTTGTGAGAAAAGGGATTATTAGGGAATAATATTAAATCCTTTTGATAAAGGATCCACAGCCAGTGAGTTTAGCACACAGATGTCTGGTGACTGTGTTAAATCCATCTTTACCCCTAGGCTTGCCAAGCAGCATCAGCTAAATGAATTCCTGCCCATGCTGATAAGACAGCTGACAGTTGTGTGAGGAGAGGAGTGGGACAGGTAGATCCAACCCGGAACGACACCATAGGGAACATTGCCCGGTCCAGCGCTCCCAGAGCTGTCCCCAGGACCCCAGCCGTGCCCTGGGTGCCGGTAGGAACACCCCGTAGGCAGCGGGCGCTCCGCAGTCAGGACAGCCGCAATGCCGCATCAAAGCGCTTCGTAATTAGGTACAAATGTTGCTTGTCGTGCAGCAATTTACACGGATTAGCAGCCGCTGACCTTCCCGAGGCCCCGCACGCCGCCTCCATCCCTGGTCACAGAGTGACCTCTAGTGTTACCAACCGCCGAGCGCCCGCTGCCGAGGCGAAGAAAGGCCCGGACCCTCACCGCTGCCCCAGGCCCTCACCGTGGCCCCGGGCCCTCACCACAGACTCGGGCCTCACTGCGGCCCCAGGCCCTCACCACAGACTCGGGCCCTCACCACAGACTCGGGCCCTCACCGCGGCCCAGGCCCTCACCACAGACTCGGGCCCTCAGGCCCTCACCACAGACTCGGGCCCTCACCGCGGCCCCAGGCCCTCACCACAGCCTCCGGCCCTCAGCAAACCCCCTGGCCCTTACCCCGGCACTCACCACGGGTCCTCCTCACCCCAGACTCCAGCCCTCACCCCGCCCCGACCCTCACCCCAGATCCCGGCCTCAAAGCAGGACTAGGCCCTACCTGGAACCCCAGCCCTCAGTCCGTGCCCCCCACCCTCACTGCGGCCTGCGGCCTTCGCGTTGGTCCCAGCCCTCAGCCCGGGCCCAGGCCCTCACCATGACTACCATTTTCACCCTCTTTTACTTATTTATTTGACACGGGAGCACTATCAAACCTCTGGGAGCACTGAGGCTCCCTCTCTGCTGCTCCATTGTGCCATGTCCCTGGGCATAGCTGCATTTCCCAGGAAGGAGTCTGAAAACGAAGATCCTCTTGAGATCCCACACAGTCCAAGGGCTATGGCTGCCTTCCCAGCAGGGCTAAGCTGGCATCTGCCCACCGGTGTGACTGCAGCCTGGTTTATTTAAGCCAGATGATGACACATTCCTCCCAGAAGCTTTTCCAGCTGTGCTGCACTTTGTACCATAGCAGGAGAGAAGCAAGAGAGAAGTACCCAAAAGCCTGATGCTGTTGACCTTGGTCCTTCCTGTCTGCTGCCTCCTCACTTGTGGAAGCAGTCCTCTGCTCTTATTAATTGGCACATGGAAGTTTTAATGAAGTTTTAAAACTCTGATGAATTCTGATGTGGAAAGGTCGAAGAGGAAGAACTGAGCAAACAGGTTTGGACCTATTCTGTTTCTGTATGTAACTAAATAGGCTGCTGTTCAACA